>NC_041058.1:15255643-15870643 GCF_900634775.1 Gouania willdenowi | reverse complement strand
ACAAAGGCACCTGTATAAAATAAAAGGTTTGTCAAAATGTGTAATTCCTTTTTAAATATAATAACACCAATGAATTCAATTCAAAATAATAAAAAAAAAATTCTCTAAGTATAGATTTCTGAACTCTAAAACTGAGAAAATAACCGAGATTCAATGCTGTTTTGGCACGGTGCATTACGTTTAATCTGGTTTGTCAACTGTGATGTGATGCATTTGATCGTTGTCTGGTTATTTCACTTTTTGTAGTTTCACAATGTCTGTTGATCATTTTAAAACAAAAGATAATAATTGATTCAGTGATGGTTGGGTGTAGAAATGTAACAAATTATTTAACGTTTTTTTTTTAGAATGAACTTAAGTACAAGTAAAATTACTGATTTAGAAATATACTCAAAAAAAAGTATCCATGAAAACAACTCAATTACAGTCACGTGAGTACTTGCAATCTGTTACTTTCACCTCACGTTTGCCAATAAATCAAACTTTTGGCCTGAATTCATTAGAATAAGTACAACAAAGTTACATAGGAGGTTAATGACCTTACAGGCAGTACTCATGGAGCTGGATATAGAGCAAGGAATGAATTGGTGATTTTGCAGAGCGAGAAATAGCAGAGAGTACAGATTGACCTCATTGGTAGATTTCTAAAGGATCCACATCTCCTCTCATCTATGTGCATGTGCTGGGATATAGAGATGGAAAGAGAGCCAGAGGCACCTGCAATGAAGTATTAGCCAAAAGCTCCATTATCACATCAAAGATGGACTCTGCTGGAGGAAGCCTGAGTGACACGGGGGCCCTGTGCAGCTTTCCCCAGGTTCCCCCTATCTCTCCTCTCTGTCATCTGCCTTGTTCTGCCATCCTTATCAGTCTCCATTCCTCCTTTTCTGCTATTTTTCTCTGGTTCATATCTGTAACTTAACCACCTGCCGCTTGGATCGCGATCCCGTCGATGGGATCGCTCTCATTCCTTTTCTTTTTTTTTCTGCAACTGGCTGAATTTCTCCATCTTCACTGGCTTATAACAAGTCACGGGGAGTGGAGGCCCTGATGAGCTGCAGGGTGTGATAATAAGCTTGCACACCCTTTCATGTGGAGATCAAGTCAATGGTTGGAGGGGGTGTTGTTGGTGCTGGTGTTAGTGGAGTGGATATAAACAGGACAGTGTATAAAAGTGTCTTAGCCTTGCCTGGAGATGCAAACATTTCCCATCAAGTGAAAAGTGTCCAAAGCCAGACAAAGCAAAAAAAAAAAACTGGGTGAAATGAAGATGGTGTGTGTAAGTTATAGCATTCCTCTGCCTCATACATTAGTCTAAAGACCTTTACTGATATTTACAGGCCACAGAAGGTCAGATGCTTTGAGCAGGACAGCAGTCTGGCCGGGAAATCACTGGCAGACACTGAAACTCATACATTATCACTACCGTCTTGCTTGCTCTCTAGGTGTGTCAACACTTCATAAATTTACCAGCTGAATACGTTTCAGTGGCGTAAAAAGCTCAGCCGAGAGAGAAATATTTGACCAAAGTCTGTTTTTCATGACTTAAGTAAGAAGTATGTTTCTGGCAACCTTTTTTTTTTCTTTTACCACAAACCCTAGATCTTTCATTATCCCTAACAACATGTTAGTTATGTGTGATAGTGAAAAGTTTCTGATTTCTTACTATTTTGACAAATTTTATTTATTTTTATTTTTTTTGTGATATATATATATTGTTTTTAAATCTCAGAATTCTTTTTTTTTATTTTGAACATGGAATGAAGGGTCAGAGTTACTGTCAGTTAATAAATACGGGGAAGAAAGGCAGTGTGTGTGTGTGTGTGTGTGTGTGTGTGTGTGTGCGTGTGTGTGTGTGTGTGTGTGTGTGTGTGTGTGTGTGTGTGTGTGTGTGTGTGTGTGTGTGTGTGTGTGTGTGTGTGTGTGTGTGTGTGTGCGCGTGCGCGTGTGCGTGTGTGTGTGTGTTGTTGAAAAGGAACATAAGGTGCACAAAGGATATGTTTATGTCCTACTTTGTAAATTTGTTGTAAGAGAGAGAAGGCCCTTCAGGACAAATTAATGGTTTTTACACAAACAACTTTACAGACTGGTGACTAACCGCTTGTCAGACTTTATGTCCTCCGTCTCTCCTTTATCGTCTCTTGGTCAACACTTCATTAATCTCTGCTCTGACTTGACATTGTTTTGGGTTTGGGTTGGTGGACCAAAGAATTCAACTGAAGAGGAAAAGCTTTACACTTTACACCACTGACACCAAATCACTGACTGACTTATGATGAAAGTCTCAATTAGGTCATCCCAGATAAATCCAATGGTTAAGCTTGATTTTCATTCTTTCTTTTTCAATTTTTTTGTCATATTGGATTTAATATTTCTATTGGAGACTGTAATATGCTGTATGTCCCCCACAGTCATTTGTCTACCTGATCTAAGCTGTCAGTTGTGGTTACTCTGAGGGCGGAGAGGCTGGGACGAGATAAAGTTTGGTTCTCAATTATTAAAGTGATGTATAGTGTCCAAGACTAACTTTGCAGAAGTTATTCTGATTATAAAACAGACCTCAAAGGTGGAGCTTTATTCCCGACCACCCATTTCACTCTGTATGAAAATGGAGATGAAATTTGGTTTGAATAACAGAAGAAGTCAGTTTGTGAAAGTGAGCTGAACAAACTGAAGTAGAGTCAAGGAAGACGTCCAGTGGGGTTAGAGAAGCACTGCCTTCTTTCCCAGGCAGGCACCCTCTTTGTGACATGGGTAAAGATGTGTCCTAACACTATTCCCATCACCCCTGGTCCCCTCCTCTACCCACCCAGGCTCCCAGCCCTCCATCCCTAGAGAATAGCCTGCCCTTTGCTCAAGCCATTCCGTCTCCTTGGAGCTCATTGTTCCTCGGTTGCTAGGTGATATCTGGGGCCTCATTTGGTCACCTTGGATACAGCAGGAGCCTGGGTATTTGGTATGGGGTCAACACTGACGGAGGTGATGTGAAGACGTGTGTGCCTATGTCTGTATATGTGACGATGGTCAAGATTGTGTGTGCAAAACACGTTGTGTGTGTCATCGTGAAATTGCGAGTGTGCGAGTGCATGTGTGTGATTGTGTTTGTGCAGGTTCGTGTTTGTGTTTGGTTAAGGGTCAGGCGTGACAGCTCTGGTACAATAGAGAGGGGTGTGACCAACCCCTCCTTCACTGTTTATTAGCCTATTCAGCCACCCACTCCCTGCTCCAAGCCCGGCTGGGCCAGGAGGCAGCAGAGCTGTCAGTCACAAGCAAAGGGGGAGGGGCAGAGGGGAGAGGACATAATTAATGTGTAACACAAGAGCTGGTGCTCTAAAAGGGAAATTAACAAAACAAGCAGCCACTGCAACGACAATTACACAGCCCTGAATGGGTCAGTGTCTTTAAGTTGTCAGGATGGTTGGAGGCACTCATACCTTCTCTTTCTTTCATCTCTAACTAACACTCTCTTGCCCTCCCTTTGCACCATTTGTTTTTAGTTTTTTAGATATATTAGCTCTATCTTAATTTGTGAAACTCAAACAGCCCTTTTTAAAATCCACTGCTTGAAAACCAATCTTCAAACATTTGACTGGCCATCGCAGGAGGGTCTGGCTTTGGAAAGTTCTGGTGGGCAAATTATAAATCAAGTTTTTGTTGGTTAAATGCTCTACATCTATACATTGTGTTTACATGTTCCAGGTAACTCCAACAATCTCCACACATCCTCTGGCTTAATTGTGCTGAACAGCCTGTACCTTAGGGTGCTTTCACACCGGGATAGTCTTTGGCTTAGCTTGGCTTGGTTTGGTTTGTGTTCACAGTGCACTTTTTGATCCGCCCCAAACAGCCCTTGATGCAGTTGCATCAACTATTCACTTGGGGGCGCTGTTACTGAGGTAGCGATTTCTCTGGGCAGACAAACACAATAAGAACAAGAGGGTCTCATTTATTGATCAAAGCAAGCGCTTAAAAGCGTGCAGAAAATTCTGCCTTTTCTGACGGTTCATTCATTCAACAATGAAGCGGCAACATTTTGCGTACTTTCGGTGGTTTTGATGTTTCGTTTCATGCTGAAGCCGGTATCCTGCCCACCCACAATGCCATGCGCTCTACGTCATCTTCAAGACTTTTTTGGTCCAATACCTGAGAGTGTTTATGTTTACATCGCATTTTAGACAAAGCGCTCCGAGTCCGACCAAAACATTGGTTGGGTTTTGATCTGCTCTAGACTTCATTTGTGGGTTCACAGCCCCCCAAACGAGGCGGACTATCCAAACAAACGAATCCCAGACTGTTTTGACCGATTCTTTGCTATAAACGCACCCTTACACTGCATTTCTCCCTGACATAACCCTTTACAAGGTGACTCACTACCACTGTGGATTACAACTTGTCGTCATAAATTCCTCTCATTTTGATCTTTCCTTTTATCTCACACCTTTTATAGCTTCTTTGCATTCAAATCTGTCATGACTGTCTCCTCCGAGCAAAGTGTGAGAACTTGGAACAAGCATCAAGAGTGGTTTCTGTGCACAAAAGGTATTTCCTCTGGAGTGTGCTTTTCTCCTGCAGCGTGTGCATGTGTGTGTTCCAAAACCAACCGTGGAGCTCAAATCACTGCAAATTACCAGCTAAATCACAGCCTTGTGTTCTTGGCATTCATAATGAGTTGGAAGGAATGTTGTTTCTTCACCTGAGTAGTAACTGATAGCAGATATAAAGGGGATCTGACATGCCCAAGCAGAAGGAGTAGAATAAAGCCTGTGTGTGGGGGGGGGTTCATACCTGCGCTGAGAGTCAGGGTGTGTCTGGCCTCACTGTGTTGACATCACCATAGTGGGAATGCAGCAGAAAAGGACTCCTCAAGCTGGTAAATAAACTTGGAGGTAGTTATTAACACTGTAGTTAATGATGAAAGTAATTTAGGAATATTCAAGTGCAAAAGTAGATTTTTATTGATGGAATTTGGTGAAATGTGATTGAAAACAGCTCTTGCATTGAGTTGGAGGTTCAGCTGATGTTGACCCTGGACCACAGCGTGCACTCTTGTTAGCTTGGCTTTGTTGTGAGTGGTCTAACCTTCCTTTGTGCACACATTTGGGTCGGTAACCTTGCTTTGTGTTGTTGTGTGTATCTGGGTGTCATGTGACTCCCCTTCTCCATAAATCACTGTCAGATTCCAATGGTACAAAACAAAGAGCATGCCCGAAGCTTGGATAATGGGATTGGTGGTGTGTGCATCTGTATAGCCATTGGTTTGTTAGTGTCTCGCCTGTTGCCCTTCAATTACCAATCAGCACTGCACATAGTTTATATATAAAGATGTTTTAAGTTTGCTGAGAGTTTCCCCAGATTAATATTGCAGACATCCCATGAGTGACAAACACTCTGTTGATATTAAAGAAGGAAGGAAGGAAGGAAGGAAAGAAGGAGGGGGGTGACAGACAGTGTGAAGGAATGAGGTTGATCACTGGTTTGTGATGGAATAAACCGCTGCCACCACAAGTGTGTACACAACTGTGTGTGTATGTCGCACACAAGGGTTTAATAAATAAATGATGTTTGAAATGAGAGCAGCTCTCCCTAGACCATCCACACTTCTTATGAAGTGGCTGTTTACAACCACACACACGCACGGACGGACGCATACACACGCACAAACACTTTTCTTGTGAGAGAAGCTGGAGAGCATTAGAGAGCTTAACTGAGCAAACACGGTGATAAAGGTAAGATTTGGATGAATTCTAATGGGAGGAAGCAGTGGGGCAGGGAGAGGATTTACCTCTGGTCTCCCCACAGGCCTGGGCATGACAGAAGCCCCTGAGTTTTGATAACCAAACAGTGTGTGGCGCTGACTCACAGTTCCTGTGTTTGCTCTGCGGGCTGTCCTAACATATCATTATGTCTCTCAGGCTCTCAAGAAAAACAATCTTCTCAGTGAAGACGGTTGTTGGCACTCGAGATAAAACTTTCACTTTGTGATAAATGAGCATTCTTTATCTTAGACAAGCTGGGAGGAGAGGGAAAGGAAGGTAACGATGGGGTGCTCATAGTGGATTCATCCGTGTAGGAAAGGAAAATAGTTACCAATGAAATTCCCACAGTCTGATCCTGAGGATATTTAAACATCGCCATTTTTGTGATCACCATCCTGAATTCAACAAAATAACCAATCCACACCTGAACCTGTACTGCTCTACCTCTATGTTTTACTTATTTTACTAGATTTGATTTTACTCTTACTTTTATTTTTGTTTTTATTATATCTTGCCTCTGTTTTTACTGTCTATTTTAGGTTTCTATGTATGACAACATAATGTATGTACTTCAGTGCTGTCTGTCTTTTGTGTTGGTGGGCCAAAGATCATTTTCCATCACGGTGGACAATTAAGAAATATTCTATTCTACCTGATTTCTAACTGAAGCAAAGGCCAGAACAGAGGAAGGAGAGAAACAAAAAGACAGTGGAATAATAAGGAAAAGGCAAAGAGTTGATGTTAGGGGATGTAGCCTTGGAATGCTCTACTGGTTTTAATCACAGCAGAAAAAAGTATTTAAACAATTTTAACAGTCTGCATAGGACATAAAGATGGACAGATCACTAAACTAACAAACATACTTTTCTTTTTGTGAGCCCACTGTCTATCCAACAATACATTGGGTCTTAAAGCTTCATCATCATCAAGGAAAAAGTTGTAAAAACTCCACGAAGGAGACACTGAGGATAATAAAACATAACACAAAAGACAAGAGTAACACTCAAGACACAGCTTGGAGGTGTTAAGTGCTACATCTTGACAATGTGGGTCATGTTTTAGACAAGTCTGAGCTGCTGACACAGATTTAGCTCTGTGGTTGGCCTGGACCTGTCTGTAAAATGTAGTAAGAATTTAATCTCTTATTTATTAAACAAGGATGTGCAGGATGTAAAGAAAACTTGAGTGCTGTCTTTAGGTATCAAGTCGTAGAAAGTTGAGTTAAGTGGAGCAATATCCTCTCTCTCATGTGGGAAGCAGACACTCTTGGTAAATGGGTGCTATCATGATTAGCATCCTCTCCGTTGTGTGTCCATTCAGAGCAAAGCCAAGGTCGGTCCAGACTTAGAATAGTAAATAGGTTGTAATTTTGAGCCAGCGCTGGCCTCTGATGGCTCACATTGATCCGTCATTTACAAAGTTAATGAGCGTAGACTTGAGACACAGAGTCTTTCCACAAAGACATCAAAGTCCTGCAGCTGCGTCTCACCCGCTGTGAGACTAGCCTTGAGGCACCCATGATCCATCAACCTCTGACTCCCTGAGGGGAAGAGACAAGGGGAGAGGAGAGTGTAGAGTGGGAGAGGATCTTGGCAGCATGTTTTGGAAGATTGTCTTCATTCTTTTTCCCTTGTACCCCGGGTACATGTTTCTGCTTCATGGTTTGTTTGTTTTTTAGCAGTTTAAGGCCCTGTTTACACAAAAACTTTTTGCTTCTGTTTCCATTTTTGTTTCCAAAAAGTTCCGCGTTCCCACGGCAACGTTTTGTTCTGTTCTGTAGTATACATGCCAGGCCAATAGATGGCGGTGTGATTTTACTTCCGCCGAACACTAGTAAGAGAGTTTGTGTGCACTCTTTGGAATTAAACTGAACTTCTGTTGATTTACTTAATAATTACTTTTATCAGCGGAGACGTATTTCATACCTGCACCAGATTCTGACCACAACCACAGTTCTGCACTCCTACTGAGAGCCATTTGACCGAGCCCAGGGTCGGGCTTAATTTCTATCTTTTTAAAACGGACTCTGGTTGGACTCTGCTGGGAAGCTGCACAGTGAATGAACAGTCAGGTGATGTGTTTCAATCAATGCGAGATAATGCACAAATGTTTGCTGAGTAGGTGAATGGAGGCTGTCCTCTGGTACATTAATAAATGATGTTAAATGACTGGAGTCGGGAGCAATGGGTTCAGGCTTAAAGAGAGATCGGCGTTATTCGGGTTCAGGCCGTATTCTGACGGCTACGACCCGGGTTAGGTCTAACGTTGTTGGTCCAATCAAAGCTAGTGCGCATGCCCGTAACAGAGAAAGTGTTGATTCCCTGTTTACATGGACACAGAGTGGGTAGCATTTTCAAAAACTACAAGTCTGGAGCCCGTTATGAAAAAGTTCTATTTTCAAGCACCAAAACGCTGTTGTCGTGTAAATGGACAGACAAAACGCAACAAAATTTGAGCGTTTTCTCTAGAAAACACTCTTGTGTAAACAGGGCCTTAGTTAAGTAGTTGCAGGAAACCTCAGAGCAGCACACAGGGATCCCAGAGTAGATACGTTCTTCTTCTACTCCCCACCCGCTGCTTGGGAACCTGCTGGGAACACACACTCCATCGTCTGCTACTAGGTACCTGTTGGCTATCCGCCTTTTCATTCCTTTCTGTCAACAGCAAATAAAAGAAGCGGAAAGAGCCAGAATCCCACTACAAATATTAGCCTACGCAGACAAAAGCATTCCACTCAGGGTTTTCACTCTCATGCGCTCATCCTTAAAGTCTCATCCTTCCTCCTTCAATCACTCAACCCCCCCCCCCCAACCCCCAACCTCACCTATCTCACAGTCAGCCCATTTCTTGCTTTAGCTCATACCATGGTTTCTGCTTTCAGCGTCAATGTTAGATGTCATCCTCAGTTTTTTTAAAGATCTGATTCCGCATTAAAAATTATACACCTTTGTATTCCAGGATATATTGGTTCCATTTGTTAATTTTTTTTTTTTTTTCATATTGTCACAAACAACTCAGTGAATCTCATTAAAATATTCAGTGGAGACTAACCAGCAGAAAGTGAGGAGAAAAAAAGGGTTTGTACATGAGAGCGCAAAGATAATCATTGTTTGATAAGAACGAAGCCAGAAGGTTGATTTTGCATTCCTGATGTATTTAGTGTAGATACTGCCATCAAAATGGAAATGTTTTAGTCAGTTTTTTGTTGCTAGTTTGCCAATCGGCATACTTATTTATTTATTTATTTATTTTGAGCTAGTAATAAAACACAAAAGGTTGTACGAAAAAAAAGGAATTACAAAATCAAGTCTGTATCTGGCTCATGAAACAAGATACAAAAAAAACAAATAATGCCCAAAATGGAGTGACATAGGTCATCACACTTCACTTCCGTTTATGCCTTCCATCAAAAAAAGAATGTGTTTGTGTTACATACATACATTTGCATTTGTGATAGGTACAGTATTATTTCAATAACAGAAAAAAAGGCAAGATATATTTACTATGTAACAATGGCATTAAAAAAGGAAATAATCGATTTATTTTTGCAGTGTATGTTACAAATTGGATCCAAACGCAGTGCTGGTCGTCACTGTTATTTTAGCATTGTGTTAGTTGTTTTTAAATTGACTAAAATCAACATTTGGTAATTTTTCTGTCAATGAAATCATGCAAAACCACCATAATGAGTATTAGACCAACCATTAAGTGGCATATATTTTGAAATCAGAAGATTGCTGCATGGCACAGGCTTTTATTGAATGTAGCCTAGACGTTAGCAGCAGTGTTGTTTGACATCTTCCTCCCTCTCATGCCTCAGGGGGTTCAGATGTCATCCTCATCCTTGTCAGAGGAGTTTAATGGATCAGTCACGCTCTGGGCCCTCCCAGCCTGACTCACAGAGGGAGGGGTGAAAGGTCACGGTTCGGGTGAGAAAGCAACTGCGGAGTGAGGACGTCCACTTCGCTGTTTGTAACCTATTCTCTGTCTGTATTTCAGCAGCACTGTGTCTTATATTTATCTGTAAATATCACTGGAACGCAATACTTGATGAAGGATTTGTATTTTTTACAAAGCTGGGAAATTTATGAATGCAGGTCAGATACTGGATAATTGTCATGCAGAGGTGTAAAGAGCACTGATATATCCTACTTAAATAGAAGTACTGTTACGTGATGGAGATTGTACTCAAGTACAAGTACAAGAACTTGAGTACGTTCAGAAAGTTCCATTCTACTGAAACTGCACTGCTGAAAGTGTCTAGTGACATCATGATGGCTGCCGACTCTGGTAAATGTTCCGTTTTAGTCCTGTTAGACCTGTCTTCTACGTTCGACACGGTCGATCACGGAATCTTGTTTAAAGGGGACATATCATGGTTTTAAATCCTTCCTTTTTACATATAAATCATACAGTTGTGGTCTATATAAAGTGGAACTGCAATGCTTGGGTCTGAATTCCTCATTATTATAGCTCCACAGGCCCCTTTTCTACCCCTTTTCTGATGTGCTTCTGAGAGCAACTCGTTTTGGTGCGGTCTCTTTAAATGCAAATGAGACACTTCATACCCCGCCCCCTCTTCAGGTGACACTCGGTTCAACTCCACCCTGCTCGGCCATTTTTGTAGTTTGATAGAAGAGATACCGCTATGTAGCGGCAGATAAACTTTTTATTCAGAGGTTATTTACAAAATGTCAACAACAGAAGACTTGTCCATCCAGCCTTACATGTTCGAGCCAGAGTCTGACCCAGCGGAGCGAGATGAAAATGAAGATGATGAACCTGCAGAACCCTGTCATATGCAGGATTAATTTTAAAATCCTGGTACTGACGTTCAGGGCTCTCCATGGTAAGGCGCCTGGATACATTAAAGGCCTGATCCATCCCTATGTGTCCAATAGGAGCTTGAGGTCCTCTTCTCAGAACCTGCTGCTGGTCCCCTGCACTCGCTTTAAAACTCGAGGAGATCGATCGTTTAAAGCGGTAGCTCCTCGCCTTTGGAATGAACTTCCACACACTCTGTGAATGCTAGACTCACAAAAATCAACTAAAGACATACTTTTTAGGGAGGCTTTCTAGCCACACTTTTGTATCTGCCCAATGTAGGCTCTGTATGTACCCTTCTATTTCTTACATACCGACACTGCACTGTACTGGCACATGTACTCTGTTATTGTTATTGTTTTAAACTGTAAAATGTGAAGCACTTTGTGACCCTGGTCTGTGAAAAGCACTATATAAATAAATTTTACTTACTTACTTACTTAAGTAAGTCATACATAAAATACTCAAGTACAAGTAAAAGGTAGCGCAATTAAACAATACTCAAAGTAAAAGTTACTTGTTACTTTCACTCCCACATTTATTTTTGGTAATAAATCTTGCCATGATTCCCTTGCATACAGTAAACATCTCATATATAAGCTTAAAAACTGAGACATGAAATCTTGCACAATTGAAACTAAATTTATTTTCTACAAAGGCATCTGTATAAATTAAACGGTCTGTCAAAATGTACAATTCTTTGTTCAATAAAATAACACCAATTAATTCAATTCAAAATAAAATAAAAAATCTCAGGCTATAAGTATAGCTAAATTTATTCACGCTAAAACTGAGAAAATAACAGGCATTCAATGGTATTTGGGCACTGTGCATTACGTTTAATCTGGCTGGTCGGCTGTGATGTGATGCGTTTGATTGTTGTCTTTTCATTTCATTTTTTGTAGTTTCACAGAGTCCATTGATCATTTTAAAACAAAAATATAATAATTTACTCAGTATATCCAGCTGTATATTATGGGCTTCTTGTGTCTTTTCTAGTGGGTTGGAGGCAGCATGAGAGAAAACGTGTGTCAGTGGCGGATCTGTTCACTGCTCTGTGTTGATTCAGTTTAGACCAGTGGAATGATCTATTACCATCACAAAAAACGCAAACCAAATGCATGTCTGGCATCAAGGAAAGTCAACACATATGATGATGAATGGCTTGAAGTTCTGAGGGTCAGCAGCACTTTCCCTCTGCACGGCAAACAGTTTTCTTGTGGTTATTTTTATTTTTTTTTTCTTTCAGCATGTATTATTTAGGGGAGGATTTTGATTTTGTGAGACCTTTGTTACAGTGAATCCTGGGATCTTTTGTCCATAAACAGCACATTTATTCCTTGGCATTTGAAACACTCCGTCTAGCCTTTGTTTCTCTCTACAACTCCTTTACACCTCTCTTCCACCTTTTTTCTCTTCTACCTCCTCCCCCTCACCCTGCCTTCGTGGGTGATGGGTTTTAATTTCATGCCCTCTGCTCCAGCATTTGGTCATTTAGTGAGTGCCAGCCTGGCTTTGTGACAGAAACCCTCCTTTGGAGCATGCACATGGACACACGTGCACACACAGAGCCACAAGCATGCTTGCCTTCAGGCGCGTCTCACCCATGGTGGTTGCAACACCCGCACTTTCATAAAAACAAAAATTCATCCCCCCTCACTTTTCACAGAGGCATTCATTGTTGAAAACATATTGGTTCAGTTAGATTGATTGAATGGTGATCAAGCCAATCACAGCCAGCTATTTGACGAAGCCGCCGTTCCCCGAAAGTAAAGAAAGAATTAACAGCGATGAGTAAAGTGACAAAAATCGAGTACAACGGGGCAAAAAATGGTCCAAAAGTGGCAAAGACATGGCAAGAAAAGAGTGAAAAGTGACTAAAATGGGCCAAAAGCAGTCAAGAGTATTATCAAATTGAGAAAAAAAGAGAAAACTGGTGGAATGTAATGGCAGAAGTTAGCTTTAATGAGCAAAATGTGGCAAACAATAGTGAAAAAGGGACAAAATGTGGAACAAATAGAGGCAAAATGTAGGGAAAAATGGAAACAAGGGTTATGTATTGGGAAAAAGGCAGCTTATTTGGATGAAAAGAGGAAAAAAATGGTTTAAGAATCAACAAAAAATGGATAAAAGTCTCAAAAGAAAAATTTGCAAAAATTAGGAAAAAGGAAGCTAAAATCTGAAAAAACAAATAAGTGTCTTTTTTTTTTTTGGAAAAGGGGCAAAAATGGGACAGGGGAAGTTGCAAAGAAAATGGTAAAAAGGTGTCAAAAAATGTCCCCCTTTTAAGGTTGTTTTGGGGAAATAATTAAAATGAATGAGCCACATGACGACTATCACTGACTTGATCATGGTTTTAGTAAATTAAATTAATAAACTAAATTGAGAGTCGACGGTTGTCCTATAGAACACCTTCCCTTTTACAATCGCTGCTCCACCCCTGCTTACCTCCATCCCTGGGGCCATGCATGCATTGGTATAAGAAACGACGACGTACACACAAAGACACATGTGAAAGGAGACGTGGATACACCAACAAGCACAGCAGCATGTTAGTTCAACTCGCATAAATAAACTTCATTCATCATTCACGCATATGGAAGAAAAATTTTTTTCCCACCACTTATCTATCATATCTGTCAATGTTTTAGTAAAGTTTCTGAAGTCAGTGGCCACATCTGGCTAACAGCAGAATGCGAACAGCAGAATGCGAACAGCAGAATGCGAACAGCAGTGGCACGCAGACAGTGTGCACCGGCAGAGACGGCTTTGAGCCTGAGGGAGTTTACAGTCCCATCAGTGTGTTTGAATGGTGATGGATTCACTTCAGTTTATCGTCGCGAGTCCGTGTTGGAAAAAGAACAAGATTTTTCCTTCATTCTTAAAATGTATGCAGGCACATATATTTATGCTGCTCTTGGTTGTTCACAATACCTCAAAAATATTTAATGATTTCAGGGGTTAGAAACCCTCTCTCACGGTGTAAAAAAAAACTAAAACTGCTGCTCATCATATGGTTTATTATTGTATGTTTTCTAAAGAAGAAGTTAAACCAGTGTTTTTGGGTCTGGACCTATTGTGGGGTTAAATGTGGTCACCTGAAATGTTTAGTAATTGATAAAAAAAAAGAAATCACTGGTTAAAATTGTGTTTTTTGACATTTTTAACTATTATTTTACAAATTAAAACAACGCAGAATCTTAAACAACTGTATTTTATACTTTTACTTTGTCAAATTTAAACCTATTTAATAATAATAATAATAATAATAATAATAATAATAATAATAGATTAGCAGTATACAAATACAGTATCTGAGCTAGCACAACTTGTTACTAATGCTGTATTTCTCATACAGTTTAACAAAGTTGATCAAAAACTAATTCTAGAAAGAAAAAAAATGTTTTTAGGGTCGCCAGAAATTCTTGGTATCAAAATAAGGGTCACGATCCAAAAAAGTATGGGAACCACTGAGTTAAACTCAAACTTTAAAAAAGCAATACAGTTACTAATATAAGGTGCAATCTTGCATTTTGGTTTTGTTTCTCTGATTTCATCTGCTTGGATAGCAATAAAATGATAACTTTTTATTCAGAATTGAGTTGTTGGATTAAATGATCTCTTGTACTCTATATGGTGGTCGCTCACACACTATTGTCTACACTATAGTGGGCCATCAGTGTGGGAAGAGGAGGATGTTTTCAAGCCGTGTGGAGGGCAGAGTAAACATACAGAGCAGTCACTGACATCCATTGTGAGGCTTTTTTCATTAGGTCGGATCCCACCCACTGCAGCACAGCTGGGACCTGCTTCATTGTCCATGCTCTCACAGACACACACATATCCATAGACACACACACATACATACACACACACACACACACACACACACACACACACACGCACACACACACACACACACACACACACACACACACACACACACACACACTCACTCCTCAGTTCTAGTTTGATATATTTTTTGTCTCCTAGCAACCATCAAAACTGTAATTTCTGGACTTGCCTCTCTAATTGGGACTGAGAAACCACCCTGACTGAGATTGCAGACAGAGAACACACACATGCATGCTGCATGCTTTGAAACATGGTGGTTGGGGGGTTGGTTTGAGGTGTGGCTACCTGAGTAAAAATATCAGCCTGCCAGCATTTGTGGGATGACTTTATACATGCCAGGAAGGTAATAGAACATGTTTTTAAGTTATTTTAATACAAAGTGGCCCATAGTGGATGTAAAATGTTCCAACACCAATGGTGCACTTCAGACTTTCTGCAAAAAATAAATAAATAAATTAAATTAGATTAAATTAAAGAGGGATATTGTGCAAAATATGCAAAAAAAACATATTACTGAATTTGTTTTCTTTCTTTTGTATGGGGACCCTGTACTATGCTGGGCCAACACATAGAGATGCACATAGAATAGAATAGAAAAGAATTGAATAGAATAGAATGCTTTTATTGTTATTATACACAAATACGACAAAATTAAAAGACAACTCTCGTGGTGCAAAATACAGACAAAATACACACATACATGTTCACACACTCATTTAGTCCTACAGAGACTTTAATCATAATATTGATTGCAACTTTACTTACAAAAAGTTCAAAACATAACCCAGATTGCAAAAGTAAATGGTTTCAGTGAATAAATTGCTTAATTTTACATGTATAGTGTCTATCCTAGTCAACATAATATATTATCTGTATTGGAAACTCATTAACCTGATGCTAATGCACTCTCCTCCTGAGCCCAGTTAAATAATAAAAAAAAAAAAAGTAATGAATTAAAAGCAGTTTTCTCTCATTGTTGGTTTTGAGTTTAGTCATTGGCTCTGCTGACAGCCTCATGTGATATTCATGACTGTTTCCCATACTCCCAGAGACCCAGTAAATATTTATTCATAGCTTCACTGCTACCTTTCTTGACCCTGTGCATGTACACATACCTGTCACGGGATGTGCTCGAACCCGCCCACATCTACAAAACATGCGTTGCCAGTTGACCAGGAGTTAACCTTTGACACTTAGTAATGGGATGTCTGGAAGCAGTGTGATGTGGTAGAAAAAAGAGAGTGATACACATGCATCATAAATATGAATTTAAGTCAAAAACACATGTCAGTTTCCTTATTCTGTTTTTTTATTCCTTCATATCAGCGTGTGAGCGTCTTTATAGAAGAGTGAAAAACTAGGGCAGAGAAAGTTGTTATTTTCCTTTATTCTGAAGCTACTTAAAAGAAAACTAAACTACTTTCAAGGACACGGGAATAGTTTTGAGTAGTGTTATCTGGAAAAACCTCAGTTTATCTTTTCTGCCCTATTTTTCTCCATTCTGAAATGTTTATTGCCTAATATTGACATTGATACAAAATAAACATAGACCACTTTCTATTAAGACGAATACTGAGTTAGCTGTTCAAATGGGATTTTGCTTTGCACATTAATCAATAAAGCTGTGACACCATATCGTTTATTTTGTGTCCTTATCTATGAAAAGTCGTAAATTGAATAGCGATTCCGTGTCCTGATGATGTAAGACATTTGTCATGTGAAACAAAAAAAATTGAGGATTTCTTTGCGATATGGCAACAATTCTAGTATTCTGACTCTTGCTGTATCCGATCTGTCTTTGCTTATCTCCCAGCACCTGCTATATGTGTATTTTTTGTGAATCACTGCTGGCAGAAATACAGCGAACAAGAGCCCTGACTCCCAGCGTGATTACTTGCTGTCCTGCTGACTTAAGATAACAAATGTGGGAGCGAAAGCGCAACGTGCACGAGGAGTGTGTTTGTGTGCACGAGTGTCCTGTTGTAGATAAGGTGATGGATGCTTATGGTGAGTTATTGACGTGATGTCACCCACAATGCACCTGTCCCATGCATCATTGTGCATCATTGTGCAGGTGACTGATTGAAGAGTCTCTAGTGTTGTTTTATCACTTCACCACCGCTCTCATTCAGGACAGCTCACTCACTGTGTGTCCTCTTCTCTTAACAGGCCCGTGATGTATCTTTACAGCTATCAGTGCACAAAATAGAAATCGAGCGTACTAATCAGAATTTCTGGCCCCTGAATACAATCACATTTTCTAATTGTGAACTATCTGCCAATGTTGATCAGAATTGAGGGTATACTTGATTTATTTTAATTTAGTGCATTGATGCTTTATTGGGTTTTTAATCACTCTATAAAGCAGTGGTTCCCAACCTTTTTTGGAACGTGACCCTATTTTGATTTATAAATAATTTCTGCCGACTCCAAGGACACATTTTTCTTCTAGAATTAATTTTTTAATTTAATGTTTTTAGTTACAAATACAGAGCAGCAAAGATTAGTGACAAGTTTCGCCAGCTCAGCTATTTTTTTATAGTACATTTGAAATAGATTTATATTTCAGAAAGTGAAAGTGTTGTACGTGTTGTTTTAAATTTAAAAAATACATTTTTAATCAGTAATTATTATTATTAATTTTTTTTTATCAATTACTACTAGAAATTTCAGGTAAACCCATTTAAATTCAAGGCGACCCCACATGGGGTCACAACCCCAAGGTTAAAAAACACTGCTGTATAGTATCCCGGAGTGTTGAGAATGGTGCTTTTAAATAAAGTGTATTATTATTATTATTATTATTATTATTATTATTATTATTATTAATATTATTGTTGTATTTTCTCGCTTCTGAATCTGTAAAAGGCTTCCCATGCTGTAAGAAAATAACTCAAGGTAACCTTTGAATACCTGTGGCAGAAAACTTTATTTACAGAAGCTAAAAATAGGTAGAATTATGAAACCCTACATAATAGTGAGGCACAAAAAAATCGAGAAGTCATCACATGTTATGCTAATGCTACTACAGACCCATACTTTTCCAGCTCATGGCCAACTATGGTCTTCTAATAAATAGCTGAGTTAATGTTTTCTATTAACTGATCACAGTTCTGATAAGAAGTGTTCAAATCATTGAGAATTAGGGATAAGTATTAGTATCAGGTATTAAAACTATTAATATGGCATGGTGGCTGATGTACTAGTCTGACTGTATCTGCTATCACATAGTGTCCTTGACTGTGGGTATTCTTATCCCTACTAGGCTGGACTGTTTTAGATTTAGGTCATTGAAAGTTATATTCTCACTTTGACCTCTCCTCTATGAATCTATGATCTATGCTAAAGTTAATTTTAGACTTCATTCATCAAATCTCCAACTCTGGGTTTTTTTTCCTCTTTAATCTACGAAACGTTTTTTTTTCTTCTGAAAAACGTCCTTGCATTGAGTCTGAGCTGCTCAGGTTGTGTGTTCACTGTAAGAGCTTCTGTGTGTCGCTCTGAGCAACGTACGGTTGTCTGATCTGATATCAGCTGCCTGCGGTTAGGTGTGGTAGATCCATCATCACACTGGTTCAATTACACTGACCTCAAACCAGCGCTTTCAGGAAAAGCTGTTATCCGATCCGTGGGATCAGCTTTCCACTTTTTAGGTAGCCGGCAGTTCACAAAGAGGCATCTTTAACTTGTTTAGTCAGACCACACAGAGCAATGTGTCCGTGGGTGAGAGAAGCCGAACAAATTGACTTTGTCATTTTTTCTAAATGGAAGCCTCTTTCCCTTTCACTCCTCGGTGTGAAACATCCGACCAATCCAGCAGAATGATTTCCAGGCTCTTCTCTGAGGTGGGGATCATTAGTTGTGGCTTGAAGAGAGCCCACTGGCTGATGTGGGGATGGCTAATGATGGTCATAATGGACCTGTTGAGATGTATGGCCTCCCTCAGCGTTCCTCTTGTCATTTTTGTTGTTCTCACACTTTCCCTCTATCGTCTACTTGATAGACAGTATGATAGATGGACAGGGCTGTGGTTTGTGTCTCGATGTAAAATCCCACACCCCGTCGTCGGTTGATACTGCCTGTATGCATTTCACATGATCGATGCCACTCAGCTCCACTCCATCAGCCGACCTATAAAAGGCAGGGATTCTCTCACAAACCAAAATGGAACCTAATGGTTGGGGAAAATTAGGATGAATCAAGATCTCAGAGAAAGTATAGATTTTCTCCGATCTTTCTTTGCCGTGCGAAGTCTTTCATTGACTTCACAGGTGGTATAAGCTAAAGCACGCAGCTCAATGCATGCACTCATATGGGTCTGTTAAACCCACAATACAAGCAGACATCATGAATCATTTATGGGGAAAGAAGAGATGTGGGCGACAGTTAAACCATCCATGTCTTGATGTGTGTGTGTGTGTGTGTGTGTGTGTGTGTGTCAACCCTCACATGGACTTGATAAGTCCCACTGACATTGTGTTTTCTCTTGGTGGTTGTTGAGTGTTCCAGTCTGGGAGCTCAGTGTGTTTCTCGTTGGTTCACGGAGCTGTAGATGATTAGAGCGCAGTCCATCCATGAAATCCTCTTTAAGGTCCCATTGAAAAGAAGACAGTTTTGTTGATGTGTGTGTGTTATGAGAATAAGAGAATGGCAGAGACTCGGGGTCTTGTGTCGTCCATGTTTTTCAACATAGGAATAAATCACAAACCCTTTCCAGATGGGCCCATTTCCCACTCTTTCAGTGAGTGAGGAGCCATGAGAGGGTTAAATATATACATGAGTATAGTCCGTTGTGACTGTCCATGTGGTCTCTTAGAAATGAGATAATGCAGCTTAATGGGTGATTTCCTGGGGGTCTCATAAATAAACAAATAGAAATGGACACTGCAATTATCACATAATAGGTTTAATCCATCATGATTTGAGTAACGCTGTTTTCAAAAGAGTTGGTGATTATGAGTTTTATAAGATTTGGATTTCAGGTGCTAAAAAGATACTTCCTCTTTTTATTAATTTGAATTGGACTATTTTCAAAGCTGTTTATCAAATAATACGGTTTAATAGAGCAACAATTTCTTGATTCTCTCCCCTCCAGGATCCAACCTTTTCTCATTTTGTTTCTATGTTGGTACCAATAAAAAACCTCCTTTATTCATTCAAGTAATCCTTAAATCCTGTGTCCTTTATCACAGCGATTCTCAACTGGTGGGTGGGGACCCAAAAATGGGCCGAGGACCTGTACTGGGTGGTGAAAAATAAATACGTAATGTCTCTCATGTTGGGTTGGACTTGTCTTTTATTTTGAAAGAAACTTTTCTTTGTGTGCTTTGTGAAATGCTTGTCGCACAGGCAAATATATAAATATAAAAAAGACTATGGATTAATAAGATTAAATTTGGTTGGTTGAATTCTATAAAAAAAAAAGTGGGTCACGATTTAATGATGGTGGCAAAATTGTGTCTCAGGGTGAGACCAGTTGAGAACCCCTGCTTTATCTCACTAGCCCTGCCACCTATGGGCATAAACACTAATGGTACAAATAGCAAAAACACAAAACAAGAGAAAGCACAAACCTCCGCCAAGCACCAAATATCTTCGCAGTGATCCTCATCATGGCACCATTATCATTCACACTTTAAATTAAGTCTGGTAAAAAATTTCTATCCCCATTGATACAGTATATACAGTTGAAATGTATGGTCATCCACCCTTTTTTTCTTTTTGAAAGATTGCGGTGAAACGCGCAATCTGGATCTATCCAGATGTAACTCAGCAGGGTATTTAAGGATCGACATTTTTTATACTTATCCAGAATCTGTATCTTGATCTGGATCCCATCCAAAATGTAATGGAATCTTCCATGGCGTAAGGTCTGTCTTTGGTTGACATTTTGCCAAAATCTGTTAAGTACTTTTGACGTAACCCTGCTAACAGACAAAAAATCTATATAAATACCGGTGAAAATATTACTTCCTTGGCGGAGGTTACAAAACAGCTGCAATTTAAACCATATTTAACCCTATTTGGAAGCTCTGAGTAAAGTCCGACAACATAATATGGCACCAGTGATCATATCTCACATCACTCATATTTGCCAAGACAGAGTTTTTGCAGTTAAATAAGAAATCCCATGCAAACTGAAAGAGAACATGCAAATTCTGACCACATCTTTTCCAATTTTCACATTATGTTTACGAGTCTTGTGTGAATATGTTGAGGAAAAAGCATGTAAATTGGGATTTGACCTATTGGATTACAATTGTGATGGTGGTTACATAAACACAGAGCAAATGGAAAAAGGCAGTAGAAAGAGGAAGAAGGGAGCGACTGGTAGATGTGTGTTTATCAGTGATTTTAGAAAGAAAGGAAAGTGTGAACGTGTAGACAGACAAGGATGATGATGAGAAGCAGGGGGTGTGCAATAAGAAGAGACACACAGATGCTACTGGCTGCACACACAAACACTTGGTCAGCTTGAGCAGACCACACAAACACGGACACAGAAAACGCTTGTTTTTGGCAAAAACTCAACAAGCCCCACAGCCTCAACACTTCTTCATATTCTCACCTTATTCGCTCAGTGTTATGCTCAATCTTAACACTTTTTCCTCCCTCCATCTGTCTGACTTTGTTATGATAAATCCAAACCAAAAACAAGCCCACATACTGCACATCAACAAAGACCATGTATGGAATATAATGCAGCCAAAGGCACAAGGCTTTTCCTATTTCCGTCATTGATGTTTCTGTTGGAGCTTTCCCACTTTTTCTGTGAAAGCTGTAGCCTTTCTTGTGAACGACCATCCATCTTCCATTCCTCTTTTAGCCAGACTCAGGCCGCGGTGAGCTGGAACTTATCCCAGACCAACGCAGGGCGACAAAACAGGAATCCAGCTGACACAGGAAAAACTTGCACAGTGTTCACAAAATAAAACACAAGGCCCAGAAGCCAAACAAGGTTACCTTACTGTGACATGTAATAACATCTACAGCCTTGTGTGTTGGTGGCTTTTTTAGCCTAGAGATTTGACCTGGAGATTTGAATTATATTTAGTTTGAAGGATGTATTGATTTAAATGCTACAATAGCATTAATGTCCTAATGGTAATAGTTGTTATAAAGGTCTCTGTGTTCAACTCTAAGACAATCGGCACTTTTTTCTCCTTCTATGGTGGAAGATGAAATCTTGTGGCGCAAAATGATTTTTAATCAAGCTGTGGCCAGACTGTGTGTTCGGTGGGATAACCTTTTTGTTTTAAGTTTGTGCCCTCTGTGCTTTTCATGGCTGTTGCTCACTTGTGTTATGGAGTCTGAAAAAAACAATCTTAAAATAAGTATGGTAATATTAAGCTTTTCAAATTGGCACACAGCCAAGTGCATTGAACCTGTGGATCGTAAACACACAGAAGGCAGATACAAAATTCTAATGGACTGTTAAAGGTAGGGTCGGCGATTTTCAAAAGCTAGCATGATTTTGAATGTAGCCTCCCCGACGGCTCCGCCTTTACCCCCCTCACCCCTCCCCTCTGTGCCCCCTCACTCGCATGCACGCGCACAGCTGCTCCAATAGCGGACCTAAGCTCATCGCTTGTATTGTGGAGAAACTTTGTTGTCTCATTCAGCAGTAAGTAAACAATAAACTTTACCATTATATATGTTAAAAAAACCAAAATACCAAAAACTTTGTTTTAACTCTGTCAGCGGTGACGCACTTTCAGTGTGAGCTTGTGCATGCGAGGGATCGAGAATGAGCAGGGAGACAGGGAGACGTGATTGGTTAAAAAATACAGTTCGTTTTTTTCCATTGGTTGAAGTTATTACAGATTTACAGCTGCTACAGATGACAGATTTTCTTTGTTCTTTTTTCAGAGCACTTACGATCTTAATTTCTGTCAGGACATGAAGACAGTTTCAACCAAAAACTTAAAAAGTGTATCTGGAGAAAACTGCCAACCCTAGCTTTAAGTGACTGCAGCCAAATACAGACAAAATCTTCAGTATTTCTTTACATTTTCTTATTTAATGCCACTGTATGTCGCCTGTCAGGACATTTCCACGTTTACTAACTTGTTTCTAAATACCCACATTTTGCATATGTGGTTGTTTATTAGGGTCTCTCCTTGTGAGTTTGAACCGTGCAGGGAGGAAGAAAGTAGTTAGCATTTAGTGGCAGCACACTGCCATTCTTTTAACAGCTCTCACACACCTCATTAACTCTCTTAATGAGAAAGTAATCGGGTACGTTCCCCTCTGTCTTTCTGGGTTTTCTCCCCTTTCAATTGAAGAATTTAATTAGAAGTAATAGTTTTGGATAATAATTTTTCATCATGCAGTCAAGTCAATGAGTTAAGAAAATAATCACAATTTTTTTGGTTTATTTATTGTATTTTTATGAAGATAAATATTTTCCAGGGATCAAAAGGTCAACTTGACTTCTTCAATAATTAGTGTTCCTCACTTTTTAAAAATGTATAATAATTATAATCTATTGTAGCAATGGATCAGAATTTTTACTCCATTGTAATGGTGGGAAGAGCGTCTAATCTCATTTGGTTTTTAAAATCCATAATCCCCATCACCCATGATGATTCTACTGTAATATAGGCACATTTCCTCTTAAAATGTGACAAAATAGTCACGTCCACATGGCATCTTGGATAGAGACTCCATTCTGGTTGAGATGGTCATATAAAGAGTTTAGAAACAAAGAGAAAGAAAGTTAGCATTGTATTTTCTCAGCTGTACCTCCAACTCTATGTAAATTCAATGTGAAGTACATTGATTTAATTGACAAATACCAGTTTTCCTTCAATGACACGTGGGAATAAAGAAGTCTAAACAAAAATCTAGGAAGCAAATAAAGCTGTCAACTAACACACAAAAATCTTTCTTTATTTACTTATGCATCAATTATACGTTTTGCTAAATGACTGTTTGTTTCATTTGTGCATTGGACTATCCCTGAGAAATCTCTCACTTTAATTGGTGTTTCAGATATGTAAAATACAGTGATAAACATGTAATTACCAACAGACCTTAATAAAACACTAATCTCTCCATGCTACTATTATGCAGTGTTTGAGTAAAGCATGAGGAGAAGTGAGCTTGTGTACAGTACTGGTGCTGTGTACTTTGATAGAGATCAGAGGTTAATTATGTGAATCAGACAGGAACCAGACATTACCTTCAGTGTAGCACTAATCTCCAGACCAGGCGCCTTAAGCTATGTCTGATAAGATTGCTAATTATTGCAGATATACTCTCTGTCAAGGTTCTTGTAAACAAGAATATCACCGGGGAAGTTATTATGCGTGCTTTATTCTGATGAAACCATACTGTTGTTTGAGGTTTCTCTTCTAAGTGGAACATTGGAGAGTTTGACCGCAGTGTGTTGAGGTCTGTGTATTATACAGCGTGGACACACCTGAAAACATGTGCGTTACCTCATCATTAGACCAACAATGGGAATGAACTGTGAGCCACATCAGCTAAGGAGAGCCAGGCTACAGTAATGAACTAACTGCCCACTTGCAAGGTATGTAGTGTATTATGGTAATTTATACCAGGTCATGGCTGTTTCAACACGGAATACGCTACAATCTGGTTGACTCTCTTTAGCACTGGTTCACACACCTGTGATGAAAATGAGATGCGTGCAGTGTGCAGGAAGTAGAGGAACAGAAAGTTCTTGCTCTGACATCATTACAAGGGACTGTAAGATTGCTGGAGGCCTGGATGAAGACTACCTCAACCTATACCATAGTTTGCAGTAATGATTGTGTAGAAGGAGTCTGAGTCGTAGTGAGTGCTGGAGGAACTGATGCTCTTCATAAAACCTTGTTACCCAGTTGTGAAAATGGGGCAAAGTCAAGGGGTTGTGACCTCATTTCATTTTTGCTAATACTTTGGTTGCTCCTGCACTACTTCACAATTCAATAACCTTCGCTTGGGGAACTACACTCCAGTGTTTGCTCTGCTCTTATGTGACCAAAAGACGAGAAATAATCAACCGTATGTTTTCAAAATGCTACTTGGTCCTGGGAGTGATGTTCTGTTGTTGTATTTTGGAAAGTCTCACCTTCGTTTGTAATTGTTCTCACAATTCCTTCAACATATGTATTGAAGGAATTGTTGCTTTACAAGAATTTGGCTTCCTATCTGATCTGAAATGTTGGATATTTTTGGACACAGTTAGAGCTGAGCTTAGAAAATACCAACGAGCGACAACCACAAACAACATAAAATACAGCTTGGTCCCCCACAGAAATGTTCTGTTTGCCATTTCGAGAATGTACAAATAGAAATATCACTTTGCTAAATTTATAATCATGCTGGCCTGCGTGGGAGACAAACCCATCAATAAATCCCAGAGGACATGGAAAACTACAGACTGAGATGGTGGTGATTATTGTGTAAGATGTAAAAGAGGTGCAACACTATAAGGACATGAGGGAAATGCAGAATGTCATTGGGTTTGTGTTGAGACCTTAAATGATCTCAGTCATCCTAGTGTCACGAGGGTGTTGTAAGACTCAGTTGCACACCAAAAACAGTTTATGATGCCTTCATTGAAGGCACAAGTAATGAACGGTGGTTCAAAAGAAATTCAATGATCAAAGGAAGATTTAGATCCAGGTCTCCTGTATATCAGGTGAGAGAACTTACTTCCAACAGGCCAAACAGGCAACGTTCATGTTCAGAGGCAGTAAGCGGTTCAGTTTACCATGGCAGAGACAAAGAGATTTGGCCTAAGGCAGAACAATCCAGTTACTAGGGCTGGGATGTGGAGATGTTGTTCGAGGCGGTAGGCAGTTCGGTTTACCAGGTCAGACTCAGGGCAGGAAGTCCCAACCAGAGAGAAAATATTGGAGAGTCAGGCAAGCTACAACAGCAATCTGGCAAAGACCACATACTCGCCAACGGCTTATGCTGAATTCGATTGCACTCGAAAACCGGATAAATCTGACAGAACAAATGGGAAAAGTGCAATAAAATTGCCTTGAACTCGGGACCCCGACTCGGGAATTCGGGCAGGATCCAACCAGCCCGAGTCGGTCGGAATGACGTTTTAGCAAAATTGGCAGAGGCACTCCGTTAGATGTAAACAGTCACTTTCTCCTCAATTTTTACTTTTATGTGGCATCTAATATGGCATTTGTGTTACTAAAAGTGTAGTAAAACTTTGAAGTGGCAATTCTATTCCTTCTCTGTTCATTTGAACGCGGCTCTGCATGAGCATAGTTCAATGTTTTCTTTCTACAGTCAATGGTTTGATGATGCCTGCAGGATTCCCATCTCTGGTGCTTTCAAGTCCTACTTAAAGTATATGACGTTTCTCTCTCTCTTGCCCTCAAGGAGCTAACATATTTCCCCAGCAGGCATTTTTGCTCCTAGAAAAATATCAAAACAAACAGCGGCTTACTGTGGCCAGTCAGGTTTTCCGAGCTTACTGAATGAAACGCATTTACCTCGGAGGTCAAAACTGACGACCCGGATCTTTCTGGGTTCCGAGTGCCATCGAATGCAGCTTCATATACTGATTATCTTACTAATAAGGAGCAGGTTTGATTAAGGTGATTGTGTTAGCTTAAGGGGGAATGGCTTAAGCCAGTGAAGAAGTCTAATGAGAGTAGATCAAC
Source organism: Gouania willdenowi (assembly GCF_900634775.1). Lineage (NCBI taxonomy): Eukaryota > Metazoa > Chordata > Actinopteri > Blenniiformes > Gobiesocidae > Gouania > Gouania willdenowi. The sequence goes on along the minus strand of NC_041058.1, from coordinate 15,844,569 downwards.
TGTGTACAAGACTTTAATGAATGCAATGTAATCTACAGTTTTTATTCCACTATCCACTTGCATACGTTTCTAACATCAGCTTTGTAGAAAGCGGCTATCTGCTAACTGATCTTTATCCTTCCTTGCACGTACTGTAGCCTCTGGCTCTGGCACTCCAATAATGCTGTCATAAATCATCAATAAGTAAAAATTTCAGTGTGAAAATGCTCAAATACATGCATACCATAAAGATATTTGCACACATATCCGAGAGAGGAATTCTCTGCAACCACACCACACTCTCAAACCTAAAAATGCAACGGCTGCAAAACGACAGAAAGGAGGAGAGAAGAATAAAGAGTCATAGAACTGATTCCAGAGCCAAATGGCTGAAAGCGTAGTTTTTAAACAGAGGTACTCGGCTTTTATCTCTGCCTTCAGGTGTTTTGCAACAGATCAGATAAAAAGAATCAGGTGAGTTTTACTTTCGGGACGTGATCAGGTCAAGTATGGCTGAATAAAAGAAGAGATATATGATCAGTAAATGTACATAACTTTGTCAGCATTATATCAGAAAGCAGATTTTAGGCAAATCTGATGACGAGAAAAAAGCATCTTATGTATAAACATTGTACATAAATGAGGTGTTTTTAGTGTCCTATAGCATGATCACCGATAAAAAAAAAAACATTCTGTAATCTGATTCAGTTATGTAAACTGCTTTATCACAATTAATCAGATACAACTGTAAATAATTGTTTTAAACTTCCCTCAAATGTAACATTCGGAATTCAAATCCCATTATTTAGCAAAAACTGAAGTTTACTAAGGCTAAAGCATGTTTCAACACACCTGAACCCATTGATTATGCCATCAGGTTGATAATGTGTGTGCTAGACCAGGCTAGTATCTAAAACAAGCTAGTCCACACATTTTTTGAGTGTAAAAGGACACTAGCTTTTCTTAGAATTATTAAATTATTATTAGGTCTGCCCATTTATCTGCTTAGGTACGCTGATCTGGTTATTTTATAAATGTATTTACATGTTTGTTTAATTGATTTCTACAATTCAAATCCCATTTTTATTCCAATATACCTTAGCCATAGTAATAATTACCTGAAAATCTAATTCACAAATTCCAGTTTGTTGGATTCGCAGTGCACAACTGCAAAGTTCTGTATTTTAATGTGAAGCAGGACATATGACTTTCTCTGTACCAAAACCAACAGATTGCAGGGAGATAATTGTTAACAGTCTATCTGTAGAACTGCTTGAAGACATCTTCATGAGATACTGCAGCATTGCACCAGGGAGACATAAGAATACCTGTTCTCTAAGACCAATCCTGGACAAGAGGCACAATCTCTCAATCAATAATTTCATTGTATGTTGTGCTTTCCCTGGGATTTCTCCTTAAAACAATGTCAGCACTATTCAATCCAAAAAAAACACCCAAAGACCAGGTGGGGGAGACGCTAGGTGTGACTTTACTTTCATACCTAATTTTAATTCCACATTGCTGAGCAGCACCTTGAGTGTTTATATAAGTCGATATCAAAGGCTTGTGCAGAGCTATTGTGTTGCCGCGTTGCATAGTTTTATAGATGCCAGCGTTCTGCTTTTGTAGCACTGTGGGTGGCCATGTGTGTTGTGTTTACATCTGTGGGAGCTTTCCATACATGTGTTCTGAAGCTGGGTTTTCTGCGTGTGTGCTTGTGTGCGTGCGCGCGTGTGTGTGTGTGTGTGTGTGTGTGTGTGTGTGTGTGTGTGTGTGTGTGTGTTAGAGAGTCAAAGCCATGTTTAATTCAGTCAGCGCACCATTGAAATGACAGAGAAAAGACTTTGCTAATTAAAATATTGGCTACTTGTGTTTAACTCACTCTCGGACACTCCCCACCTCTTTGACCCCTCCCCTTTCTCACTTTTTACGCACATGCACTTTTCAAATAGCTAATTTGTACGCATCGTTAGGTCCTCGTCACACACTTGCACACACGCACACACACACACACACAACTTGAAACAAGAAGATCATGTTCTTTGTGCCTCAGCATCTAAATGAACCCACTCAGTTGACCGCTCCTGCTGCTTATTTGTTTGGTTTGTGTGTGAGCGCTACAGTATGGCCAATGCACAGTGGACAAATTATAGCTAGAGTGAACAGTGAATAATGTAGCTACTAAAACATAGTTCTCCATGTGGTACCACACCTCAGGGTGTTGGCACACTCTGGAGAGAAGGGGGGGGGAAATGTGCCGTAGCTTTTTGTTACGCACCGCCGAGTGTAGCTAACGAGTGAGTGACATTGAATAGAGTGTTAATTCTGCTGGATGAAAAGCCTTCAGATACACTGGAAGTGAAAGTTTACAAAGAAAACTGTTCAAAAATTGTATTTATGAATTCAAACAAGGGCTCTATTGAACATGTGCCTATTGAAGGAGGGAAAAAAAAAAGAAAACTGAGCAATTTATTTATGCATAGCATTTTTGTTCTTTTTTTTGTCTTCACAGAGACCTCAGTGAAAACTTCATCCAGTCTATTCCCAGAAAGGCATTCAGAGGAGCGACAGACATCAAAAACCTGTGAGTGCCACAATTTTCAGAAGAGATAAGTCATGAAGTGCCTGTAAAGGACAATTCCTTTAAACATTCATCATATGAAGGGGGATGGGGAAGTAACAGCCTATAACAGCAAAGGTACAGAGAATGTTTAGGTCCCCCATGTGGGTCTCAACTCTGGACAAATGGTTAAATAGAAAGGCTTTGAACCACTTGGTAGAAAAGGCTAGTGCTCTTAAAGAAACAAGCCCGATAAAAACTCTTCTCATAATAGGCTTCTTACAATCTTATAAGTTGGTAGAAGACATTTGAAATAGTTTTTCAGGAGAAAAAACTATTTACCAAACTGTAAATTCTGGGACATTCTGTTCACAAATTGATAAAGATCATCCTGTGAAAATAAAATTACTCTAAAACTCACTGTAAGTTAACCATAGGAGGTTCTTCTACTCATTTGTGACTCAGTCATTCAACTAAGGACATAATATCTTGACCAGCGTTTATTTGTTTGTTTCATTTCCTGTTAGCAGGATTACCTAACAGATTATACCCAAATATAGACCTCATGCCAGGGGTTCTCAACTGGTCTCACCCACATTTTTCCACGGTCATCAAATCGCGACCCACCTTTTTTTAGAATTCAACCAACCAAATATAGCTGTTGAAAACACACATATATAATCTTTGTTAAAACATAAATCTGTGTATTTTCCTGCGCAACATGCATTTCACAGTATGCCTGTCAATAGAGCATTCCAACATGAGACATGAAGTATTCTTTTATTTTTGACCAGCTATCCGCGACCCACCCAATAATAATAATAATAATAATAATAATAATAATAATAATAATACATTTTATTTACATAGTGCTTTTTCAGTGCTCAAAGACACTTTACAGGGATAAAAACTGTAGTGCATAAACAATAGGTAAAAATACAGAGGCATAGAAGAAAGTAAAAACACAATGTAATAAACAATAGATAGACTACAAGATAAAATGTCTATGCATTAAAAGCAGTCCAAAATAAGTGAATTTTGAGGAGTTTTCTGAAGGTGAGAAGGTCCATGCAGTCTCTGAGGTTTGGAGGGAGTGACTTACAGAGGGTGGGGGCGGCAATAGAAAAAGCTCAGTCTCCCCAAGTTTGGCGCCTGGTTCTGGAGGGAGGGGACAGGAGGTTTGGCGACGAAGGAGCGGAGGGAGCGAGATGAGACCTGGGAATGAAGCAGATCAGTGAGGTAGGAGGAGGCCAGGCTATGGAGGGCTTTGTAAGTAATGAGTAGGATCTTGAATTGGATGCGCTGAAGGATAGGAAGCCAGTGTAGATTTGGAAGAACAGGGGTGATGTGTTCAGGGGAACGGGTGTGGGTGAGGAGGCGAGCAGCAGCGTCCTGGATGTGTTGAAGTTTATTGAGGGTTTTGGATGGTGTTGGGTCCTGACCCACCCACAATTCCATTTCATTCTGATAGGGATCTGATCAATATACTGAGTCTGAATCAGTTAAAAAAAAATCAAACAGTGGCTAAAATTTTAAAAAGTCGACATTTCAAAAATTCATATCTCGTTTATGTGACCAATCTTTATGAAATTTGACTCAGTTGGTTCAGTTTCATTCAGCTCGGATCCGGATTGTGCATTTATCACGATTTTTTGAGAAAATGGGGGTGTCCATATATCTGGATCTACTGTATCATTATTGTTGGCCTTTAAAGCCTTTAAAGTGTGAATGATTATGGTACCATGATCAGGATCCCTGATCCTGATAACTTCCAATATCTGGCAAAGAGGATATTTGGCGCTTGGCGGAGGTTTGTGCTCTCTGAGTGCTCTTGTTATCCATGTTCACATCTTGGCTAGCTGAATGAGTGCCCTTTGGGGAGAATAAAATGCTGCGTCTGTTTAGTAGCGTCTCCTGACTAAATAGCCAACAAACAGCACTCAAAGAGTGTGTTGTTAATGCGTGATTTACATCCTCAACATGGTTTGATCACATTCTTGCACATAAATACAGAGAAACAGTCTGCGCCGTCTGCACCCAATGAAATGACTAACAGTATCAATGTACTGTAGACTCTATCAATACTTACAACCTCACTAAAGGAAGAATTGTGTGTTTTGTGCAAAAATCCCTATTTTTACCCTCTTCATTTGTGTTATTTGCAGCCAATTGGATAAAAACCACATCAGCTGCATTGAGGATGGAGCCTTCAGAGCGCTGAGAGGATTAGAAGTGCTGTGAGTATCTAAAGTGAATCTATTCAATTAGCCTGTTTTATTCCATTAAAGCTGTTGTTTTAATGGAATAAAACATGGTTTTTGCCCTGCTGATAACCAACCTCAACCACATAGATGAGGCTTTGTTGATTATACTAAAACAGCCCTTAAGGAGGAGTGCTGGCCTCCCGGAGACCAAGCTCCATTAAGTAGACAGCAGCACCATCCCCTCATCATATTAACACCCCTTCATGCACAAGTACTCCCACCTCCATCAATACACCCTCCAGCCCCGGGCAGTGCCTCTGACAAGGGGGCTTCCATCGCCCCCTTCAACTTCCCATTCATTTATGAAAATTTTCTAAACATTTAATTAATCATCCCTTGTCAAAAAATATAATCACGGGCCACTATTAGAGCTCTCCATCGAGAACAATGTGGAATTTCGGTGAATGCTGAGGGGGAAAGGCTCTTTGACAGCTGAAGGACTGCTGTGTATAGTGTTTGTTTCACAGGAGGTGATGTGCTGCTCTCTTTGTCTCAGAACGCTGAACAACAACAACATCAGCAGCATCCCCGTCTCCAGCTTCAACCACATGCCTAAGCTACGGACTTTGTAAGTCACTGCTACCACACCATAATGACCATAAAATATGAATCTCATGTCATGTCAGTGCTCCACATATGTCACATTTCCTCTCCCTCTAACAACAACTGCTCCAGATATTAAGTTACACATTTATTAAAACATTTGTGTCTCCTTAACTGTGTTTAGTGGGGACATTTTGGGGCCCCCGACATCCACAGGAATTATTTTCTGCATCTTTTCTGTTTGTGTGTAAAATACACATCTGTGCACATGCTCCAGAGGCCCACCGCACACCAGAAGGAGTTATTCTGGACCGACACAGCTTTGCAGGAATGCAGTGTTTGGAGTACTTGGTTTTTTGGAAAAAAACGCTCCTTTAACTCTCCTCCTTTTTAGAATGTGCCATTTGCAATTACCCATGCAGCGTATCATTTGGGTTGTTTGGCCAGGCCAGTTTGGATCTGATGAGTTGTAGAAAAGAATACACTTTTTTTTTTATCCCCCCCATGCTATTTATGTCTTCCGTCGCTGTTTGCCAAACGCCTCAAATTGTGTGTGGGTTTTATTTTTCTATTTTACTTGACAGTCGTCTCCACTCCAACAATCTGAACTGTGACTGTCACCTCGCCTGGATGGCCCAGTGGCTCCGACAGAGGCCCACTATTGGTCTTTTCACCCAGTGCGCTGCTCCCATTGAGCTGAAAGGACTCAACGTGGCAGAAGTACAGAAACATGAGTTCAGCTGCTCAGGTAAGATTCCACTGAGACAAATATATTAGAAGCATTTTTTGTTGAAGTTAAGTCTCTTCTTGAGATCTCCGGGTGACTGTAATAAATGTACTTCATTTCATACAAATTGCTACAATTCATTTTGGATTACACAGTCAAAGTATTCAGACTGTTGTCAAGAGGAATTGATGGATCAATAAATAATTTTATGCGTGACAGCTAGGAAAAATAAAACAAAACCAATGACAAAAGTAAATGGAGTAGGTTTTATTTGTTTAGGGGAAGAAGCCACATGACTGAGAGTGGATGGGTCAATAACGCAACAACTCATTCATAATCCTTGTCCTTATGTCTGATGTTCTCCATTGAAATAAACAGGAGAAAGTTCAATAAACAGTATGAGGTGGGGCTGACACATTGGCTAAACTTCTCATTAAGCTTTTTTTGTTTATATATACAGTATATATATATATAGATAATATAACTGTTAAATTATTTAATATGAGCGATCTTCATTGGTTTCTATTGGGTTTAACATTTCGGTAACACTATACTTTTATATATATAATTTTTATACATAAGGCTGACATTACGCTGTCATTATCTGTCATTAGCATTATTAAGGTGTCATGAAGACTGTCATTAAAGGTGCAGTCCGCAACTCACAGATCCCTCTCTCCCCCTCCTTCCCCCCTGCTTTCTTGCCCTGCCTCCAAACTTTCCAAAGTCCCTCCCTCATAGGAGCTAACAAGCTAACGTTAGTCCGACAGCAACTTCCCAGTAATATAACATGCACTGTTAAAAGCATATTACTGCAGCTCTTCTCTCTCTCAATGTGCACACACCTCAGCAGCAGCAGCAGCAGCAACAACACAGTGTCACTTACAGCAGCCCACACAGAGGCTGCTGCATGCACATGAACAACACAGGCACTACAGAGTTTTAGTGTAACAATTACAAATCAAACATAATGTAAATCAAGCAGCAGTAATTATCTTTCAAGCAGAAAAGATTCTCAAAAAGACAGCGCTCCAGCCCCAGGAAGGGGGCGGGGACTGTGAGCAACAGCTGTCAGACAGTCCATCAAACACAACCCTGGCTCTTTTTGGTTCTTTTTGCTCGGTCGCGGTGCATTCTGGTAATCTGCCAAAGGCTGCAGGAGCAGCAGGGGGGACTCAATGAGTCTGTTTTTTTTCACACAAACTTCTAGTTTGATGTAAAGCTGTCCTTACATAGTGACAGCTTTAGTAAATATGACAAAAAGTCACTTTTACAAGAGTTGCAGACTGCACCTTTAAGTGTCGTTCGCTAAATTAGACCTGTAGCTAAATATGACAGATTTGGAGCTATGTTGGCATTTTTTGGGTTAGGTGGAGGGACACTTAATGACGGCCTTCATGACACCTTATTTATGCTAATGACAGGTGTCATGTCATAATAATGACAGCGTAATGTCAGTCTTATGTAAAAAAAAACTTCAAGTAGTGTTAACTATGCTTCTATTTTACTTAAAGTAAAATGGACAGATATGTGTATTTTTTAGGCTATAAATATAAAAAGCTTTGCTACTTCTTTATTCTTAAACTACAACTAAAAGGTAAAATAACAGACAGGCACCATAACCAGATCATTCACTGTGACATTTCTCTCTCTGTGTGATAGCACCATTTTGTGTCATAAAATAGCCCATAATGCATCTCAGAACCGTTACTGGCAGAAACTCCCCTTCCTTGCCTCATGAAAACATTGCGTCTTGAAATTTGCCATTTTGTTCTGGCAATGCGTGTGAGTGTGGGAGAGAGGCGACGCGCATTTGGGTGCGTCACAAATTGTAAGTGAGGTTATCATATCTGTGGATATGTGGACAAAGGAAAAACAGCATTTGAACCTCCCCTCGCTACAAAGCCATCTCGGTCAAAACACCAGCTGTGAGTGATGTTTGTATCTGTGTGTGTGCGTGTGATTTTTACATGGCCATACACCGTGACAGCACAGATCATTAACTATTCATTACCCAGGGAAAGAAAGTGTGGGAGTCTAACGATTCCAGAAAGGACAACAAAAAAAAAACACACACACACACACAAGGATGTCATGGAAACATTGGCTGGATTCAAATACAGAAAGTTTGGAGGTTGAACATTTAGGGGCAACTGTTGTGTTGTTGCAGATATAAGGGTCACCCACATACACATACTCCCAGTTTGTTCTTAATCAAAGATGTGACCAGAAGTTGATCTCTCAGAGAAAGAATAATGAAGCACTGGCTCTCTGGCACATAAAAACTGAATTTTTTGACGTTTTTCTTCTACACTTTTTTTATCCTGCGCTGTGACCAGATCAGGCCACATGTGGGGGACTTTGATGTAGGTCAGCGCTGCTTTTGGGTGAAGCAAAAACATCATGAAATACAGAGCATTGACTGAAACTGTGGGTACAGGGAGTCTTTTCCTGTCACAGCCATTGTTTGACCTGAAAGCATCACTACTTTGTGCACTTTGGAAACAAGCAAATTTCCCTGCTTTGTTTTTCACAGACAGACGTTTTTCATTAATCCCCTCCAAGTTAAACAATCCAAAACAAAAAACTGGAACTCATTACGTTCAACTATAAAATCCTGAATTTATGCTCATAGTTCATTATGCTGAAGGATTTTTTTTTTAAAAAAAAGAGGCAAAGGTTGGTGGGTGGGGGGATTTTCTGACAAACAGCCACTTTTTAGAAATAATCTCGACGACCTTGGTTCATAGCCTGTGTTGTGTTAACTTTGCACAACAAGATAAAATGTCCACACTGACGTGATCATCAAATACACACACACACACACACACACAAAGAAAAGAATGAAATCTCTTTTCTTTATTTTTTGCCCAAAAATAAACCTAATAAATCTTTATCGTTATCTTCTGATGGTTACGACCATTGCAAGGCCAAAAAACCAGTTGAACATTTACTGGCAAATATCAATAAACCCATCACAGATGGTTTTTGGCCTGAGTAGCTGTAAAAGAAAAAAAAAGAAAAAGAAAAGACCTCATGTAAATTTGAACCCTTCATCCCTAGTTTTAGTTTAAGCTAGTCAAATTTGTTTTTATAACCTTTGCTGTGATTTATTGAGTAAAATGTTACCAGATGCTTTTGCCTTTTTTGATCGCGTATTATTGAGGTGGCTTTTTAACCATGCTATTCCAAGAGTTTGATTTAAATTGCTGTATGTGCTCCGTAAAAATGTCGATTTAAACTTTTGTTACTGTAAATATTAATGCAATTAGTGGTATAGCACATTAATTCATGGATTTTAGCATTTTTCACAGCCATTTGTAGTCAAAACAATACATAGGATGTGGGGGGTTTTTCCAAAGTCTGCTGAAATGTCCCCTGAAAAGTATTTTTACAGACATTTATTGATAGGAGTGGTTCAGGAAAAAAAGGAAAGTCGTGTTTAAAATGAGATAAGAGTGATAAAAGTACAACACAATGTGTAACTCCTTTAAAAGTGAGGATGTCAGCAGGAATATTTAGAACTAATGAAGGAAATGACATGGAATGCAGTTCAGTCCATGGTCGAAGGAGCTAATGGACATCAGGTAATGACCTGCAGTGATAAAGCATCTGAAAATGAGGACACTAAAGGGAGTGAGAAAGAGCAGATGGAGTTGAGTGAATTGATAGAGAGGTACAGTATAGGAAGCAAATAAAACAAGAGCAATGAGACAAGGAGGAAGAGACGTAGGAAAGGGAAGAGACGATAGCGAGAAAAGCACCAGGAACAACATGGCAAAAGCCAACATCAAACGGCTTCACCTGAAGTTTAGCTGTCAGGGAGCTGTCATTGTTAAGGGCTCCCCAGCTGTGCTCTGCACTCTCCTTGATCCCAGACCTGTCAAATATGCCACATTAGATCAGGAGGGAGTTTTCCTCTGCCCTGCACCTGATCTCAGAGCTATTATACCTCTGCCATCCCAAATCACAGCCTCAGAGCGACCATACGGTGGTTGAGTCTCAGTCCTAACACTGTTTGCTTCCTGATTCCCTGATCTGTCCAAACAGATGTGCATCTCTGACATCCTGGACAGAGTGAGAAGAAGTGATTTCTGGATAAATCTAAATGTTTCACTATTATTTTGAGGGATGGGTCACAAATCTTCTTCATTTTCCGTGTCAGTCATTTCTCTTTTTACCCTATACTCACGCTCCCTTTTACCAATTTTCCACACAAGCTCAGGGATACATTGAGAGGTTGTTAAATATTTAAAAGGATGAAACTTCGATCAGTATTGCTGTGTAAATGGGGCCATTTAAAAGTCTGTTTTATTCATTTTATCTGGGTTATCACACCACACTCACTGAACTCGCTTTACTGGCAGCGTATAAGCACCCACACTTCACCAAAACCACTGACAGCGACGCAGCTTTTTGAACAGGTATCCAGAGACAGGGCGACGGGTTGTGCGCTCTGTATGCAAATGAGAAAGTTTTAAACGAATGGAAATGGAAAAAGCGGGGGCGATAAACCGGAGAGTGGCATGAATTTCACGCAGCGCTCCCAGACACGAGAGAAAAAGAATCACAGTGAGATCAATGAGTGTTATTAAGAAACCTTCAATTGTGACTCTGTTATTCAAACCTTTCTTTTCTCGATATGCTGCGGTGCTTCTTTGATAAATAACCCAGTTAATCATTGGTTCTTGAGGATACAGTTTTTCACAATAAAAGCAGGAGAGTGAGCTATCATATTTTCACTATCCACTTGAATAGCTGTTCATTTTCCAGTGAGTTTGGATAGACAAATGCTTTAATGGCGTGAGCAGCAGCCAAATCAGTTTGTGCTTTCATGAGAAAAGAACTCCTCCATCACAAGCTGCAAATTGATCTCATCTAATCTGAATTCTCCCCCATTTCTCACTCTCTCCACAGGAAATCAGGACTCTTCCAGCCTGCTACCGTGCAGCATCGGTGGAGGCTCCTGCCCTGCCATGTGCACCTGCAGCAACAACATAGTGGATTGTAGAGGGAAGGGTCTGACCGCCATCCCCGCCAACTTACCTGACAGCATGGCTGAAATGTAAGCCAAGTTATGTATTTTGAATACGTTTTAGACCTATGTCAAAACAGGTGATGGATCTTAAATCTGTGATTTCAGAAACAATTGCAAAGAAAAATAGTTATGTTTGCACAAAAGGGTTCAGTCCCTAATAATAATTCAGCTCTGGTATTATCCATGGAGGATCGGTAATACTTTATAATTCAATATGTCTTTTGGAAGAGTTGTGTAAAGGTAGAATACATATTTGCTGTCAGTTTGTCCTGTTGCCCCTGAATCTCCACATAAAGTAGGAGCCAACAGTGTTTTTCGTTCCCCCCCCCAAAAAAGTTGTTCCAGAATTAGTTTTATATGTGCTAATGTTTAGCTAGTTTAACATGATGATTACGTATGCAACATGCGCACATGCCTCCGCAATAACATTTGCAAGTAGGGCTGCACAATTAATCAAATTTTTATCGCGATCACGATTTTGGTTGCCACGATTAAATTAACCTGATCGTTGGCAATATTTACATTTAAAATGTGGGCTGTGCTGCATATCAAATCAGGCCCTTTCTCAACCTTTATTTAGAGGCAGCTTTGAGTCATTTGGTGGATTAATGAACGCTGTGAGCTCTAATTGTTTCCAATGAGTTGCATTTCGTGATAGTACTCTGTAATAGTGTATTTATGAAGTTAATCCTTGATACGTTTTTAATTCTTGGGTTAGTTTTTTTTTTTTTGTACAATTTTTATTTAAAGCTTAAATTTGCACTGATAACTGTTCATATGTTTTTTTTTTGTTTTTTTTTTTTAAAGTAGTGCAAAAGAAATACAGAATTTTCTCTAACGTGATGAATAATTGTGATTATAATCATTATTACAATATTGATCAAAATAATCGTGATTATCGTTTTGGTCATAATCGTGCAGCCCTATTTGCGAGTGCCGATTATTCTTAGAATTGTTCCAAAAAAATCAACAATCAGTAAAGTGTGAAGTTGAACAATGCTTTTACTGCCACCACAATTAGATAAATGTCTAATATTGATGTAGCACGATGTGTATGTATATAAACAGGATGATATACAGTATGTGTCATAGCCAGCTGAGGGAAAAAGGAGGAGCTCTTAGTTTATTACTTCATTTTCAATATATCACATATTTAATAATATTGGTTTTACTTGTGGGAGATTTATTTTGAGATAATTTCAGAAACTTTCCATTGGTTTCGTTGAAATATGTCTCTCCATTTTGCAGATCTGGTAAACGCCCTTTCCGTTTCATAATTGATGCACTTTTTCTTGCAATCAATCAACATCAGCTTTCTTTAGGAGGAAACACATTTTTTATGTGTTTGTATCATTCTAGTATTTTCTCACAGAATGTTCTCAGGCAGGCTGGCCGAATGTTCGTTGTCCACTTGGCTCTTATCTGCTGGGAAAGCTGTGAACCACATGTGTGTGCTTAGCTTCTATCCCTACCTGTGTTTATCAGACATCAAACATCTGTCTGGGCCTTAACTGTTCAGGGCCAGCATGCTATCCATGTACCTTTAGTCTTCTCAAACTGGTCACTTCCTACTCCTTTTATCAGTGGGTGTCATGTTGCTGTTCAAATCTAAGGTACAACGTGGCAATGCTGTGAGAGGAAGGGGGGATGGAGGAGCTGAACAAGTCACATATGTTCCGTTGAATAGTGTGTCTGTCATTTGGAGGACACAGTGAGTTACATGGTGTTCGTATCTCCATGGGGTCTGTTTATAAATAAACAGGAAGCATGGAGGTCACAGATCCCATGTTGCCCAACAACCCTGACCCATTTCTAGTATGGCAGTTTGCAAACTTTTGGTTCACAGTTATCTCAGATCTGCTCTAACTGAATGGCGACACATGAAATATTCTTCTTCTTTTTTTATTTGTGTCATCCCTGCTTTACCTACTCAATAATCTGAACTGTTGAATTTTGTTGGAAGAATGTTTTCACATTCTTGAACAAAGTACAATTTCACTTGCTCAATATTGTGGGATTTCCAATAATGCATTTGGCATTTCCTTATTGTGCAGCTCATTTTCAATATAAGACATGTCACTCTTCTTCTTTCACTTTATCTCTACCCTATACGTGTTTTTCTGTACTTTTACAGATGTGAATAGACGTACTAATGACTCAGGCACTAACACACCACATCCCGTCATAGGTACTGGTTTTTGAACAGGGCAGAAATTAGCCTTGGTTCTTTTTCATTAGGCTAAAGGTAATGGTGTCTATGATGTCCAAACACAATGGGACTCGTCAGTAGGGGTGGGAACCTCTGGGTACTTCACGATACGATATGCGATACAAAGCTCACGATAACGATTATCTCACGATATGACGATACTGCGATTAGTGATATAATGGACAGAAATCAGTCTATGACAAGAAAAAAAAAGATTAAGTGAAAAAATACATTTTTTTTTCTATCTCTGAAAGACAATACATTGAAAAAGTGTCCCATGAACAGTGACACTATTTTAGTGCAACATTTCTGTAAATAAGTGTCAACAAGTATCTCCAATAGTGCTTTCTGTAAACAAAAAATAGGGTCTTTTTTACCAGTGACACCATTATAGTGCAATATTCCAGTAAACAAAAGATATATATATATATATATATATATATATATATATATATATATATATATATATATATAATACTTAGCTCGAGCATATCGATAATCCATGGTGCGAAAAAATATCGTGATATATTGCCATATGGAGATATCGTCACATTCCTACTCGTCAGGCCAAAACAAACTCAGTTGTGCTGTTTCGAGGTCAGGCTACGAGATGCTGGTTGTTGTTGGGAGTAGTAGATGTAGTCTCTTTTTACTTAGGAAAGTGAAAGTAGAATTGAAATATGCATTCTTTGGTGGCACATTTGTTGTAATAACTCTGGTTTTCCCATTGTGGTTTAATTCTTGAATTGGCCGTGACTAAAGGATTTTGGTTTTTGATAGTGATCAATTCAAAACCATGTAATACTTCCAAAAATGATTGAACAAGTATTGAATTGAATGTAGGCCAAGCACTAAAAAGAAGAACAGGGAAGCTGTTGAACAATAGCTTTGAATGCACAGGTTTTTACAGACAGTGGATCCTCTCTGTGCAGCAGATGAGTGTAGACATTTTAAAACTCTCCCTGCCCTTTACATCTAATTGGTGCTTAACTCTGCCCTGCTAATAAACTCTACTTCACTCTGATTCATCTTTTACAAGACAAGAGTGGTGAACGCTGACTTTCATCACGCACACTCCTTCAACCCTGTCTTAGCTTACATTTCAGATACCCTTGCTCTCTTTAATTCCTCGTTTTTTTCTTTTTTCTTTTTCCCTCCTCTCTTCGCATTTCTCTCAGTTTTGTTGCCGTCTTCCTCAGTTTGCTAAATCACCACAGACAGGTTGGAGGACGCAGATGACTAGTAAACGAATGAAAAAGAGGAATGGGGGGGGGGTGTGCCAACTCGATGAAGCAGGTTTGATCTGCGCTTGAAGTTCATTATAAAATCAGTTTCAATTACTGCAATGGGGGTTGCTTAGTATCAAGGCCAGCCTGATGCCTTGTTAATGAGGTACTTGGAAAATTGTGCACACCCACACAAACACATGTAGCCTATATGCTGCACTCATCACATCTGATTCAGAGATTTCCAACCTCTGTACTTATAATGAATACCAGTGTTGTATTTCCGGTTGTAAATTGGGGAGTTTTTTCCCCCACTCCCTGTATTTCTTTCCCATTAACCCTGGACTAGAGTGCGTAGATATCATCATCCCAGATTGTTATACGGTGTAGTCTCTGTGTCCAATGACTGGAAACTGTAGTAAAAATGTCCCTGTTTTCTTAATTCCCCCTTAAAAGATTGTGACCTCTGTTTCTCCCTCCAGTCCCCTTTGAGTGAAGACCCAAAGTCATAATGTGTTTCCCTTTAATGGAAACCATGCTCATGCCCTAATGAAGAGGATAAAGAACATTGATTGGGCTGATGCGAATACAAGCAGAGAGACACTCTATACAAATGTTCAGTCAAATATATTGGATGTGAACCATTGATTGTCCGTTCTTAGGCAACTCTGGGGGATTGTTCCAGTTTTATCCCTCTCTGCCAATTGGGCGAAGCAGCTCGTTCATTGATTGCAAGGATTAAGTTGCTTGAACAATGATCTTCCCAAAGTGACAACATGAATTCAAAGGAGTGGGATTTTATGTGTGTAGGTGCATGCATATGTGTAGAAGTGCGTGCATGTATACAAAACGTGTGCAAACTGCACGCAGGGTGCCAGACTGGTTCGGACCAGTCTGAAAGACTGGTTGATGAGAGAAAGCGTTAAAGCCACTTGGCCCGCAGCGATGTGCTGCATGGAGAGCAGAGGAACCACAGCGCTGTCTCTCTGCTGTAAATCCACAGACACATTGGAAAAGGCAGACAGAAAAAGACAGTGGGAGCACATTCACCGCAGGAATCTGTGGTCTGGAATCACTGCTATGCTGAGAATGTCATTTGACCTCCTATATTGCTCCATAAATGAGGGACTTCTTTATTTGATGGATTACATTTGGAAACTTAAAACTGTTAAGTGGCATTTTTTTCAACAAGTGCTGTTATTTGCACATTTCTCCTTTTCCCGTGGTGACAAACAGGATCCTAATTACTTTTACTGACATTGCTGCTTGCAGAGGACCTAACGGACTCCACTGAATAGGGAGGTTGAACCCGTTAGTCCTGCAGCTGGCTCCCTCTTAGCTTTGCTAAGCTTCAATAAGGACAGGTTTAAAAGCTGTGAACTGACCTGCAGATAAACAGCCCTCGGTCACTGACTCTAGGGAATTGTTCTTTGACCACGCTGGATCCTGAGTAGCTGACTGAAACATACATGCATGCTTACTCTAAAGGACTTTGGGGATGTCTGTTTCCTTCAGACCATCTGATACTGATTAGAGTCTGTTACAGATAATTTACTGAATGACCAAGTCCATTTTTGTCTCTGTATCCATCTCCCTTCCTGACAGTGGTTTTATGATAGGACTTTGTCAGGTCTGTTCTTGTTTTCCGACTCAGAAAAAAAGAAAGTTGAGGAGGTAATGCTGTGAAGGTTTTATTGCACAATGCACACTTGAGATACAGTGAGGATTAGGGGTGGGAACCTCTGAGTACCTCACGATACACGATACAAAGCTCACGATAATGATTATCTCACGATATGACGTTACTGCGATTATCGGTAAATTGGTCAGAAATAAAATCTACAATAATTTTTGACATAATAAGAAAGAAAAAAAGATCAAGTAAGATTAAATATACAATTTTTCTTTTATATCTCTGAAAGACAATAAATTGAAAAAGTGTCTTATGAACAGTGACACTATTAGTCCAACATTTCTGTAAATAAGTGTCAACATACCTATGTAAATTAATAAGTATCTCTAATAGTGCTTTCTGTAAACAAAAAATAGGGTCTTTCTTACCAGTGACACCAGTATAGTGCAATATTCCAGTGAACAATATATTGGTTCCTTCAGCAAACCTGCACATTTTAGTGAAAAAACAGAAAAGGTTTTGAAAAAATAAATAAATGAATAAAAATAAATTGATACGAGCATATCGATAATCGATCGTGCGAAAAAATATCGCGATATATCGCCGTACGGAGATATTGTCACACTCCTAGTGAGTTAGTTCATTATGGATATCAGAATCACACATGAACTTACAAGCACTGGGGACTTTTTTTAAGTGTTAACAAACACTGAATTGAGATTGCTAGGAATAAGCATTAAGACATTAGGACTTACAGGAAGGCAGAGCCTGCAAACATTCTGTTCTTCTTCACAGCACTTTTGTATTCAGAGTGTTTATTGGTTCTGAGGATGTTATGACTCCAACATGCCAGGACCTATTACAGATGGGGAATAGATCTCCTCTAATATAATCAGACCAATCGCCAAGGGTCAGAGGGGATTACTCAGCCATGTTGCAATGGAGTGGTGAAGGGTTTTGTTAACTAATGGTATCTCCTTCTCTCCTCTGCAGACGTCTGGAGCAGAATGGGATTAAGTCAGTTCCTCCTGGGGCCTTTTCTCCCTACAAGAAACTGCGTAGGATGTAAGTACAGCAGTAATCACACTCATCTTAAGGCTAAATAACACGGATGAGAACCAGTACCAAAAGGCTGGGAAATCAAAGACCATGAAGTATTTATTTTGTCTGTCCTTTAAGAACATTCTTGTTCCAAATGTTAGGGTGTTACAGGAGGAAAGTACTCAGAACCAACATGTGCATAATAGCCGCTCTCAATTTTCACTGCTACAGAGCCCACTGGTATTCAGCTGGCTTGTTTGAAGTCCAGTGTGGTCAAGCTTCAAACCATCAGCTGGCAAAGTGATGAGCGGGCACACTGTACAGGAATGAGGGCTGAGGGCTTTGCACTGTGACAGGCCAGTGGTTAAGACTGAGGGTTTTTTCACCCGTTTAACCAGCTGCACTGTCGCCAGGCCAGCACACACACCAGTTGGCCAAACACTACTGGGTTTGGCTGTCATAGCAGCAAACAGGTGGATAAGACTGCTTGTTGAGGATAGGGGGAGTTCCATTTATCAGTTAATCTGGGAACATTTTTGTGTACATATATGGCAGACTCGCAGCACTTGATTTATAAATTCCTCAGAAATTCCTAAATCAAATTGTACTAGGCTTGGACCAGAACTCATATCTCAATATTATTTCTCAAAATGGCGATATATGATATAAATCACAGCACATGTGAGTGAGTAGTGTGGCTTGTTTAGCGGAAGGTCTGAGTTAGGACGCACTCAGTAATCCCTCTAACTGGGATTTTCATGCTGTTCTGAGAAGTAGTAAAAGCAGCGACACCTAAAGCAAGTATTTTAATACAAAATAAGCTATAAAATAAATATATATTGTTATAGGCGATATTGTCATTTTCTATATTTACAAAATAAAGTATCCTTAGTCAAAAACAGGAGGGTAACTTGGAAAAGCTTAAACACAAAGAGAAATTATGTTTTATCTCAAAATTACAGAACCAGTGGTGGTAGAGAGAAGCAAAAAGGGTTAAATAAATAGTTTTTGATATTTATTGTCAACTCTGGGCTGTCATTTGTTTTGCATTATTTCATTATATGTCATTTTGATTATTAAAATTTAAATATTTCCTAATTTGGGGAAGTTGAAATCTAATCTGACAAAGCCTCAAATCAGGCAGTCAGTACCTCTGTCTCACTGTCGGGCACTGCTGAACACACGGGTTGATAGACACATCACGTTGTTCCATGAAAATAACCAAACTTTCTTCTATATCTACAAACTCTAAGCCTGGGCAAATTTTTTTATATGTAAAGAGAAGTTTCCCTTCTTCCCTTTAAAGCAAACGTGACATGCTACTGTTGATCCTGCTTTCAGCAACAACAAAGTGTGACCACATGTCTGTACTAACCCGTTGTGTCTGTTAGTTCAGCTGGCTCCTGGCCTTCTTTGTCCAAGCCTCAGCACTTATACATCCTCAGGAATACTATATTATTTCTGGGTCAGTTGCTGTAGATGTTTTTATTTCACTTTGTGTTGTGAGGAATTCATTTTTTTTTTTTTTGCTTTATTACATTTAAGGAATTTACTGCAAAAATGAACCTCTAATGCAGAGATGGGTAACTCTATCACAGCAGGGGCCACAAAAATGGGATTATATCTGACTAGTGGGACACATTATCAACATTTATGTCAGCATTAGAATAATGACTGATCTGAGCATTAATATAGGGACAAACAAGGGTTTTGTCTTTGTTTATGATTTTGTTGTTTTGTCAGTTTTTTGTCATTTTGTGTGTTGTTTTTTTATTTGTTCTTGTTTTAATTTTGTGTATTTTTCTGTCTTTTTCTGCATTTGTGATGTCGATTTGTGCGTTTTTTGGGGTCACTTTCTGCATTTTTGTTGTTTCTGTATTTTCCTGTCATTTTCTGGAATTTTGTTGACAGCTTGTGCGTCCTTGGAGCTATTCCGTAATGTTTTCGTAGAAATTTTGTTTGTTTAAGTAGTTGTTGTGTCTGTCTTTATTGTCTTTTTGTGTATTTTAGGAATTTTTTGTGTGTTTGCTGTCGATTTGTGTGTTTTGGGAGTTATTTTGTGCATTATGTTGGGCTATATATTCCTTCTTCCAACTTCTTGAAATACAATTTTTGGGAATTTATTTTGGGAGCCTCACAAAATTAGACCAAGAGCCACACGTGGCCCCCGGGCCGCCAGTTGTCTGCTCTAATGCTTAATCTTTCCTCAGAATTCTTTTTCACGCTTCTCTGTGTGTTTGACTGTTTCTAGTGTCACTCCAACAAGCCCTCTGTACTTCCTTCCCAGTAAATATCAACCCCACACACGTGTTTTTCACCTTCTCCCAGTTTGTGTGACCTACAAAGAAACCACCTCCTTTGACAGGGATGAAGCACCAGCCCTCACACATCGACGCACACACAAACCCGCTAGTGTCTCGGTTAACAGACACGTATAGTGCATGCGTTGGCTCCTTGACTTCGTTTTCATTTCCAGGAAACCTCAGCCATTTGCAGGAAGACAAATAGGTACTTATTTAACTGTTACCCCCAAATGAGAAAAAATCCCTCTTCTTCACCACATGATGATTTTCTTTTAAAAGTATCCAGTCGAGTGGAGTTCAGAGCACATAGTCCATTACCTCTCTCTCTCTCTCTCTCCATCTGTCTTTCTCACTTTCTGTCCCACTGTTTCTAATTTACTGTTGCAGTCACTCACACAGACACTCACATACAAACACATAGACACACCAGCTTAGTGGTTATCCAGCAGGGAGAGGCCTGTGGATCCTATTAACAAAAGCTACGTTCTAAAGCAGTCCACTGTATTTCACTTTGGAAATCAGCCCCTTCTTAAAACATTCACCGACACACGCGCGCACACTACGATACAACAGAGAGTGGTTTGATAGGCCACAAATTATATAAGTAAATGTTATGATTGGCTGCAAGGCCGCTGTGAAGGGATACGCTATCAAATGTGAGAGCTGGAACGTGTCTTCATCCAGCTTACATCGCGTTGGCTTTTCTTTTGCTTTGCGTGCACCTTTTCTTTTGTAATGACACCCAAGGAATGATGAGGGTAGAGGTTTGGCTGATCTCACAGCGCCACAGCTTTGCAGAGCTATATTCAACACAGCTGCAGTGTTTTTGGAAGTAGTGGTTTGTAGGAACCATCTTCTGCTTTAAATGGGAAGTGCAAAGGTCTAGCTTTTTACTTTCCATCAAACCTGTTGTTTTAACCTTCTATCAAATGACGTTAGTATACGCTGGCTACTCCGCAGTTTATGAATGAACAGCCGACAGGAAGAGAAAGGGTTTGTTCTGATAGGAAATCTATACTTTTATTTTGTCTCTGCAGAAGAGACCACACTCTATTGTTGAATCAAACCTTATGCTTTGTTTTTCTATACATTTTTCTTTTTCTTTTTAATCTCTCAAGTTGAGCCCAAAATGTTTTATTCTCCCAAAAACAATAAGTAACAGCAAACCAAATATCCCCGCTTAGGAGATCATTTTTTTTTTTTTTTTACTATTGTTTATTTATTTGTTTGTTTTGCTGTTTGCAGGATTATGTTGAAACTTCTTAACGGATTTTGACAATATCCGGATTCTGGATCAGTTTCAAAGATGGAAAAATCACTCATAATTGGCAAAATTTCAAAACTTAATTTCTCTGTTCGTCATGGATTGATCTCTATGAAATTTTACACAGTTATGTCAGGTTGGTTCCTCAATTATCCAACAGTGTTTCACCTGAATCAGATCTGGAGTGTGCATTTACCTGCGATTTTTTGAAGAAATGGGTGAGCCCATACATTTGGACCTAATGTGTCGTTATTAATGGGGATAGAAATTTCCTCTAAGCCTTTAAAGTATAAATCATGATACCATGTTTAGCATCACGGATCCAGATAACTGCCAAAGTGATTATTTGGTACTTGGTTTTGTTTGTTATTTGTTGTTATGCCCTGACTAGTTATATTTTAAATCTTTCCTGCATTAAAAAGTAGCAGACTGAGCACTTTGTATCTATTAAGTTGTGATGAATATTTGTAACGCTGACTAATTGCTTTGCTTTACGCTTTAACACAGAGATCTAAGCAACAACCAGATCTCAGAAATAGCTCCAGATGCCTTTCAAGGTCTCCGCTCCCTCAATTCCCTGTAAGTAACCCCAAGTAGAGTTTTTGCAAAGAGAGAAACACTTGGTTGTCATTTCCTGTGTTAAAGCTGGTCTGTGTTGTGATTTTTCCAGCGTTCTGTATGGAAATAAGATCACCGATCTGCCCAAGGGAGTATTTGACGGCCTCTATGCTCTGCAACTGCTGTAAGAGGGACACACACACGAACACGCATGCACGCAGTACACTGTATACCAGGCAACCTTTACTCCCACTCAGGAGGATTCCTGGCCTTCAAATACACTTTGTGCCTGAACAAAGTTATCGAGATGGAATGCATAATGAATGTATAAAGAAAGTCTGACAAGCTGCTTCTCCCCTCACATTTCCTTTCCTCATCTTCCGCGTTCTTTCAGGCTGCTGAATGCCAATAAGATTCACTGCATTCGTGCCAACGCCTTCCAGGACCTGCAGAATCTCTCTTTGCTATCGCTCTATGACAACAAGATCCAAACCCTCGCCAAGGGCACTTTCACTTCCCTACGAGCCATACAGACTCTGTGAGTTGAATGTCAAACACACAAAAAACACAATGTGCACTGCAAGCATGTACCATAAAACATGAACCTCAGTCACACTCAGGGATTATTTACAGGCAGGGATGTGTAATGACAGGTATGGTTTTGTGAGATAACACCGGAGTCTTTGCCCAGATGAAGACATAAACATGTGTTGGTACTTACTGTAGTTAACACCAGATCCTGCAAAATCTCTGTCCTTACAAACAACTCTCATCACATTGTGATTTAAAAAAACACATTTGTTTTGTCATAAAAAAATCCTGTGATTTATATTTTACATCCCTACAATTTTAAAGATGACCACAATCATGCACAAACTTTGATTTCAAAGTCTTAATATGGACTGGTCCAAAGCTAACTCATTTGATTTTGGAGTATTTAACCAACTGCAACATGTAGTGATGGTTAGTTTTAGTTTTGAATAATTTACCTGCTGCTTAATTAAGCAAACTTACGGTAATTTGTACTATTTCCAAATTTTCTTGTCCCTTGTCTTTCGTACATCTTGACCTAATTGATGCACAATAAATAATGTGATTTTACATTATTTTGCATAAAGTGTGGAACTTTAAGCTTGATTGTTGAGCTCTTAAATGAATAATATGTTTTATTTACTTCGACAACTTTCTTCAGGAAATGTACTTTGATCTCCTGCCAGTCTTCTTCAGATCACTTTGATGTTTCCTTTGACATTTCTGCGTAAGAATTCCAGCAAGATTATTTTTGTCTTCTTTTGGAATACAATGTTATGGTTTCAGAAACTTTTTGACGCGGAGGTCAAGGAAACATCAAAATTGATCAGCAGACACCTCTGCCGAAGACTGGCAGTTGTCAGTCAAAACATGTTAGGAGATCAAAGTGAATTTCCTGTGGAACAGTTGTCTGAATAAATGAAACATATTTCCTTTAAAGTTAATCCAAGTGATTAACTTGCCTTTGAATAGTTTTAACCAAAATCCATCGTATTAACAATATTGTCAATAATTGATATTGAATAGAATTGCTGACACTCACCTACAGTGCCTTGTTTTCCTATTGTCTATTAAACAGTTGATATGCTTCCCTCACTGACCTTTCCTCAACCTGTTGTCATATTTGAATTTCACAACAACAATTCATTTTAGTCTGACGATGTTTAGATAATCTTTTATAAAATTCCAATCTGAAAGTCGTGAGCAGAATGGTTTTCTACTCCTTTGAGTCTAGTTCACACTCCTGATGGGACTGTGAAGGTGTGTGCGTGTGTTTTGTCGTCTCCAGATGAAAAGCCTGTTCTAAATCTGTGGCTGTGATCTCCAAATATAAACACACTATTTTTGTCTCACGAGTATTTTTCCCTTCCTTTCTGTTCCGTTTCTTCCCTCTCCACCTCTACTTTTCCTCTAGTCACTTGGCGCAGAACCCTTTTATATGTGACTGTAATCTAAAGTGGCTGGCAGACTACCTGCGCTCCAATCCCATTGAAACCAGTGGCGCCCGCTGCGCCAGTCCACGCCGACTCGCCAACAAGAGGATCGGACAGATCAAGAGCAAGAAGTTCCGCTGCTCCGGTAGGCTGCAGGATCAACATCCAGTCTCCAAACTCTTTTTTCTGTGGAGCTTTCTATTATTATTATTATTATTATTATTATTATTATTATTATTATTATTATTATTATTATTATTATTATTATTATTATTATTATTTCACTCGTCTTAAACCACTTCACTCTCTCCTTTGTTTCAAAAGGCCTTTTATACTTTAATTATTCATTCGATTTGATAGAGGTATCATTTCTGGAAGAAAGTTGTTGTTTTTTTTGACATCATCTTTCCCTACCCAGATTCCCTTGGGGATTAAAAAAGGGTCTCTGTGTTCTATTTAAATACCCACCCCAAGAGTCTAGTTTCACAATCAAACCACACTGGGCTGACATCACTAGTCATGGCATGTAAAGGAATAAGAGTTTCCCCATGTGTCTAGTGTCAGTTATAGACTCTCCCATCTACCTCTATCCTTTCATCACTGTCTGCCCACCAGGCTTGGGTTACTCTCATCCACCGATATTCCAACGCACACCTCCACCTTCCACCCTGTGCCTATTAGTGTTTATGCACTGTGCTGCGCTGTCTGGCACTCTGCATTGCTGAGGTTTCACACTTTTTTATAGCCTCATTTGTTTGGTTAGACCTGGTGGAGAAGGAGGAACATGTGGTTTTCTCTTTCTTCTCCCTTTTTTTTGTTTTCCATTTTCATCCATACCCATTTTCAACTGCTAGATCAGAGATGGGCAACTTCTATCAGAGTGGGGCCACAAAATTGCGATTATCAACATTTATGTTAGCATTTCGAATAATGACCAATCTGAGCATGAATACAGGAAAGAACAAATGGTTTTGTCTTTGTAGTATTTTTGTGTGGGTTTTCTTGGTTTTTTTTTTTTAATTCATTTTGTCCATTTTCTTGTCAGTATAGTGAATTGTCATTTTGTCCAATTTAGTTCTTTTGTATATTTTGTGTACATTTTGTGTCTACGTGGTTGTTTAGTGTGTCTTTGTTATCATTTTGTGTGCTTTTGTTGACATTTCGTGCATGTGTCTGTCGTTTTCTTTGTTTCTGGAGTTTTGTGTATTATGTTGTTCTTTGTATCACTTCCAATTCATTAATTACAATTTTGTTTTGGGGGCCACACAAAATTAGACCAAGGGCCACATGTGGTCCCCGGGCCGCCATTGCCTATGTCTGTGCTAGATATTTACCATTTTTTACTTTTGATAGTTTCTTCATTTTGTCATGCACAGATGAAGTCACAAACTTCTCTGTTTAAACATCATGTTCCTGAAATCATGTGTTGTCATATATAGGCTTTATATATGACTGATGTAAAGCATAGCAAACTCACTGCTATGCTAAAGCCACCTGCTTTCACTGACATCCGCCCCTCTGTCCTTTCTCCATCACAGCCAAAGAGCAGTACGTCATCCCAGGTGAGTGGCTCATAAATGTTCACAGCTATCATCATCATCATCATCATCATCATCATCATCATCATCATCATCTCTCTTTCCGTTGCTTTTTCACATGCAGCCATTAAACCTAGCAGCCCCTTTTTGAAGTTTGAAGTTGGAGGTTATTTATGATTTTCACATTTAGCTGAACATTTAAAACAGAAAAAAAACTTTTGGTTTGGCCGAACTTGTGAAGAGAGGAAAAGTACAAATATTGTTTCATAAGCTGAATGTTGTTTGATACAAGCTGAATGCGCAGCGTCCTAAGATGATAAATATTGAGAGGTATTATCATGAACTTCTGTCCTCGGAAAAGCTGATTGACTGCCTTTGAATGATACAATGTCAATGTCATTTTTTTTTAATTCAAAACAATGTGAATAAGAAAATGCTCCTGATAGAGCAAACCAGTAAGAATCAACCATTTATTATCCACATCTTCTTTAGGAGGAAAAGAGGATCAGAAAGCTCTGTGATAGGTGCACTTAAAAGCCTACAGATTAAAATATTGCAGGTAGTATTTATTAAACACACTACATTGGGTTTTACTGGGTTTCTGATCCATGCATCACTCAAGGTAAGTTAAAACCCTTAAAGGTCCAGTGTTATGCTGTTTTTCACTCATCTCCATTTGTTCTAAGAACCCCAACAACATAGTATTTGATTTTTATTTTCCCAAACTTGCCTGTTTTCTGGAGTTTTAGCCCTCCAAAAAGTGACTTTCTGAGCATTTCTTAAAACGGGCTGATTTGCAGCCTACTTATGCATAGTCATAAGTAGGCGTGTCTGTAGACGCTATCCACACATTCTTTTTATTGTTTTCAGCCAAAAAAAAAACTGCACATATGGCTATTTAAGCGCCTATTGTGTTTGTGAGTCAGAAAAAAGCTGTTTCGTGAAGTGTGTGAGCCGTGCGCCAGCAGCAGCCAATAGTATATGTCTGCAGAGCCAGAGCAGCAGCAGAAGCAGCCAAAGCAGCAGTGTTCAAACACTCATCGAAGCTGCTAAGTTGCTTTCTTATCATCATCTCCTTTATTTATTGCAAGGAATAGTCCATAATCCACTGTTTTGTCCAACCTCTGCATCGCATTGTGTCACAAAGACAGCGGAACTCAAAGGCGAAACGAGGAAGAGAATCCAACTCGTCCATTTGCAGCTGACTTTTTACAAAATGTGGAATAACAAGGGAGGAAGGAAACAGAACTTTTTCAACTTTGGCTCTCTGAATGAGGCTAAAGAGATGTATACCACTGTAGCAAAACCATTATAAAGTGATTTTTTTTTTTTTTTTTATAATACTGCCCCCTTAATATTTTTATATATAGAGGTATTGAAAAAAGTTTTCTGTGCTCCTGAGCAAGGCATCTTATGGGCGGATTCACTAAGATCTGAAATTTCTTCAACTGCTGTGAGGAATTCACTAAGATTGCAGCACTTATTGGTGCGCGTATAGACGTGGTTGATTTGCCCTATTTAAATCAACATTTTGCTCGTTCAATGTAGAGAGGTGAGTGCACAGAAGCACAAAATTACATTTCAAGAAGTTTAATTGGAGGCAGGTGGACTTCTCTGTCTTTGAAAGGTGCTATACAAATAAACATTAGTTACTTACTTACTTGCTATTTTCCAGTGCAAAAACAAACAGTTCAAGATTTGATGAATTGCATTGCGTCCACTGCATTCATTTATTTGCATTTCCTCCTTCCATTTTTTTGTGCCCCTTATGAGATCCGCCTATTTTACATATTCATCAGAGGGAAGCGCGTTAAATGGATTGTGGCCGTATTGTGACACGCTGAAAACGCGCAGTCCTGATACCCCTTATTAATACGTGGAGTGACGTTTGCACACGTTTTAATACCCCTAAACCTTTAGTGAATCTGCCCCTCAATGTGCTGACAAACCTGAATCTAATGAATCTACTTCTTCAGAAAAATCAGAGAATGAATTCAGGTGTTGTTAAAGTAAAAGAACCCGCCCAGGGTTCAAACGTATGACTTACAAACAGGATGTTGGGGAAAATATCTGCACTTCTACCTAAAGACAGAATATATATTTTATGTGTCAGCGATTGTAGGTAAAATGTATTTATTACTTTGATTATTATTATTCTTTAATTGTCTTGTATACCCTTTTATAAGGTATACCCTACATAATCAAGTGTAGAAAAACCCAAAACATTCTTGCTGTATTCCAAAAACTTTCCCTGCATTTTTACTTTTCTTTGCATATTATTTTTTTCTTTTTCAAACTAATGTTACAGTTTCATAGTTTCCTGTGAAATACTTGTAAAGAACTGTAGTAGTTGTGAACGAACGAGAGAAGAACTATTGTGGAAGATTGAACAACATAAGGAATAGTCTGAACCCAGAAATCTCCTCTTGTCTGCTGGTAGTGCCACATGACTTACTTCTGCATGTGTGAGAATGGCTAATTGGGCCTGAGAGTGACTGACTGTCCCCATGTGTGAATTTTAATGTGATGTATGTATGTAAGAGCATCTGTTTCTTCTCAGCTCTGTTTTCTTAACGGTCTCAGCAGATTGACCTGAAAGGAAGTGTCTCTTTGCTTTGGCATTAGCACAGACGAGGGCGAGGAGGACAAAAGGGAAGGAAAGTGTGTCTCGTTTGTCAGTTAAAAAAAAGTCCAAAGAAAATAAAACCCGCCAGAGGACCCAGATTCTTATCAACGGATGTTTCCGGACCTCTTAACAAGCCCACTTCCAAGAAAATAACTAAGAGGAGCAGCGATGTGTGTCAAAGTGTGTGTGCGTGCGTGTGTAGGATTCATTGCTAATAACTGTGTTTCTGTGCAAAAGCACCGTTTACTCAGCAAATAATTAAAAGCCTCCATAAAACTCCCACACACAGACACACACCGTCAGTGACGGCATGGGGATTCCATAATGCATAGTTAATGAAGAACCAAGCTGCAGAACTTCTGCACCCCTACGATGAGTCATCTTGCAGCACGGAGGGTGAAGAAACCCTACCCTACGCTCTCTCTCTCTCTCTGACAGATCTCGTGTTAATCTGCTGACAGTTAGTGTGGCTGCAACGCACTTGTGGGGTGGGATGGCAATGACTCAGGCCTTTAAGAAACATCCCCCGGCTCTACAGCATCCTTAACATCAAAGCTCTGCTGCTGCACTTTCATCACTTCCTATTTCGCAGGAAGTTTTTTTTCCTCTTGTCTGGCCAAAATGGGGAAAATTCACTAATGACCAGCATTCCTGTTTCTGTCCACGCCCTCCACTGAGCCACTCAGAGATGAAACACACGTCCGAAATGATTGTCACATGGAAGGCACTGGATGATCGTTTAAAACATTGCTTTATCCGATGAAATTAGCAAAAGAAGTGTAACATTAAGAACCTCTAGTTCAGTGGTTCTCAGCCTTTTCATCCCGTAACCCCCAAAGTAAAGGTGCCAGAGAGCGGGGACCCCCACTGTAGCTGAAGGTGTTATAACACAGACAAGAACAGTCATGTGGAGACAGGGCGTCTATAAGGGGGAATAATGGGGAGAGCTTTTTGAGGCCCAATCAGCAAAATTATGGTCCATTGTTATATGATGAATCTCTGAACCACATTTATTTATTTATAATTTTTTATGCCATAGTAAATAGTCATCTTAAAGGTGTAGTTTTTTGTTTTAATTAGAAATAAAACGGGTTAAGAGTGACCAAAAATGGTGGAAAAGGTGGTGAAGGTGAAATGGGATTTTAAAAAGCACAGAAATTGGTTAAAAGTTGGGAATTAGAGTGGTCAAAAACAGACAGAAAAAGTGGTAAAAAGATTTCAATATTGGAACAATTAGTTTAAACTGGCAAATAATGGCCATGACAAATCGTGAATGTGGTTAAATTGGCAAAAATAAGCATGAAATATGGTGAAAATAGGTTAAAAGTGACAATAATGGGTCAATATATGCGACATTAGGTAGGAAACGTGGAGGAAAGGGTTTATAATGTCTTAAAGTGGAAAAAATGTGCAGAAGTGGCATGCCGTAATTGGAGTAATGTAGCAAAAATGCATTAAAAGGAGCACAAATGGGGTCCCGACCCCAAGGTTGAAAACCACTGCTCTTGATGATGTTCTATTTATAGAGAGGAAGGTTTTTTTGGACACCAGACCTAAATATTTTCTATCATCTCCTATTGTATTTCCAGTAGTTGAGTTATTTTGTGTATCCATAAAGTTTCTGTATGCTGTGATATGTGAACAGAAAAGATTGGTTTATTCTCTAAATGGAACACAAGCTCACTTCGAATCCCAGCCCAAACGTTGATACGCAGACTCCGAGACACTTTTTTTTTCTGAGACACACTTTTCTAAGCTGCTCCCAATGCTACTCCATTATTGAGCAGCCGTGATGTAACTGACAGAACACTTTTTGGCACGTCACATCTATTATTAGTCATAGGAGTTGCAGAATAAAACACCCTACACCGACAAGATGTGGAGAAGAAGTGCAAAGAGACGTGCTCTTTGCACTTCTCCAGATCTTTCTCTCTCTTCTTTGTCGCTCCTTCTCGTCTGTGCTTTCTTTACCTGCATGCATTGTCGTTGCCCCTTCCCCATCTTCCCGTCTCATCCCACTTCCTTCAAACTCACGTCCTACCCATCCTTTCAACCCCGTTCTTGTTCTGCTTCACCACCATCTCTCTCTCTCTTGGGCCCTCTGCTTCACTGAGGCCATGTCTTTCCAAATCCATTTCCTTTCACCCCACTGCTCCCACTTTCTCACCTCTTTCAAAAATGACTCACCTTCACCCATTTATTTTTCCCATGAATGGTACAACAAGGGTTACTGAATGTTTTTGAGGGTATTTAAGGTAATGTAAGAGTTGGGGGAAAACTCCTTTTTGGTTGTAATGGGACAAAGTACAAACAGAGTGTTGACTAAGAAGTTTGGCATTGATGTCGTTTTTGTTGTTTATTTTCAGGTACAGAGGATACACGTCTGAATAATGCCTGTAACAGCGATCCAGTGTGTCCTCCAAAGTGCCGCTGTGAGTCAAATGTGGTGGACTGCTCCAACCTCAAGCTCAGTAAGATTCCTGAGCACATCCCATCGTCCACCAGTGAACTGTAAGAAATTATTGATCATCTGAACCTTTTTAAAGGTGCAGTCCGCAACTTTCAGATCCCTCTTTTCCCCTCCCTCGCCGCTGCTCTCTTGCTCTGCCTCCAAACTTTCCAAAGTCCCTCCGTCAGCAACATCACAGTAATAAAACATGCTCTGTTAAAAGCATACTACTGCAGCACTTCTCTCTCTCAGTGTGCACACACCTCAGCAGCAGCAGCAGCAACACAGTGTCACTTACAGCAGCCCACACGGAGGCTGCTGCGTGCACACAAACTACACATGCACCACAGAGTTCTAGTGTAACAATTACAAATCAAGCAGCAGTAATTACCTTTCAAGCAGAAAAGTCGCTAATTCCATCTTCTACTCATCCAGACCATACACTGTCAAAAAGATGCGCTACAGCCCCGGGAAGGGGGTGGGGACTGTGAGCAACAGCTGTCAGACAGTCCATCAAACACAATCCTGGCTCTGATTGGTTCTTTTTGCTCGATTGTCGTGCATTCTGCCAATCTGCCAAAGGCTGCAGGAGCAGCAGGAGGGGCTCAATGAGCCTGTTTGTTTTACACAAACTACAAACGTCACTTTTATAAGAGTTGCAGACTGCACCTTTAACGTCTGATTTTACAAAATGCTATTGGAAATTCACACAAGATAACCAACCAGAAGTCCTTTATGTTTCCAAAATGTTCATCGTTCTTAAATGTTGACTATTTGATCAAAGGTTTGAGAATATTAAATCTTTACTCTGCAAGTCAGCCTTTAGTCAAAGAAATGAAAAAAAAAAGTTGTTTTTCAAAAACTGCTGATTGTTCCCTCTACTTTATCACATGACTTTCTAGTTTTGTATGTAGAATAGGAACAAAAATCATTACAATCTGCCTTTAAAAGTTTATTGTTTGTAAGCATCCCCTTTTTTCCTCTATTGGTTAATATTAATAAGTTCACCAGAATTTCTTTACACTTACACAAACTCTTTTTCCGCTCAAGCCGCCTTAACAACAATGACATCACAACACTGGAGGCCACTGGAGTTTTTAAGAACCTCTCACAGCTAAAGAAGATGTATGTGACCATCACTTTCAACACTATCTTTTAACATTTCTTTGAACACTTGATTACTGATTTGATTCTTTTGACCCACTTCACACACATTACAGTAACCTCAGCAATAACAAGATCACAGAGATTGAGGATGGCACATTTGAAGGCGCTTCATCAGTCAACGAGCTTCATCTAACAGCCAATCAGATCGACTCTGTTCGAAGCGGGATGTTCCGTGGCCTTGAAGGACTGCGTATGCTGTAAGTCAAGCTTTTTCCGTAACTCCGAGCATATTGTTTTTGGAGGTTCATCAGAAAACTGTAGCTTTTGTTTTATTGTGTGACATTTCTTTTCAGAATGCTAAGAAACAACAAGATCAGCTGTGTCCACAACGACAGTTTCACTGGGCTTCACAATGTCCGGCTGCTGTCTCTGTACGACAACCAGCTGACCACCATCTCTCCTGGAGCCTTTGACACCCTTCAGACACTGTCCACTCTGTGAGAGCCAAACATCATAATCTATCTGTTCTTCTTGAGCTTTGCATCACCTAACAGCTTCTCTTACACTTATCTCTCTCTCTCTCTCCCAGAAACCTCTTAGCGAACTCCTTCAACTGCAACTGTCGGCTGGCCTGGCTTGGTGATTGGCTGAGAAGTAGGAAGATTGTGACTGGCAACCCTCGCTGCCAACGTCCAGCCTTCCTGAAAGAGATCCCTCTGCAGGATGTGGCTCTGCCAGACTTCCGTTGTGAGGATGGTGAGTTGTATGAAAATGTACCACTGGAAGTTCTGCTTTCTTCTTTACAGCTTTCTGCTGTTTGAATTGTACAGGTTATGCACACTAGTGTAGTGTAGTGCAGTGGTTCTACAACTTGTTTGGCTCAAGTACCCCCCACGTTCAACTATAGAGCATAATGATGTAATGAATGAGTGATAACACACATTTTAAAGCAGGAGTTCTCAGCTGGTCTCACCCTGGGACCCACATTTTTCATGGATCATTAAATTGTGAAATCAACTAACCAAATTCAGTTTTTTAAATAGCTGTTGAGAACACGCCTGTATCATCTTTTTTTTTTAAACATACAAAACAGTGTTTGCGTGTGTAGTTTACCACCACTAAGTGTGGAGTGAAAGAATAATCTCATAATTCTGTAAAGCAACTTTGAGTGTCCAAAAAAGCGCAATATAAAATGTATGTATTATTATTATTTATTGTTATATTTTCCTGTACAACATGCATTTCACAGCATGCCTGTCAAAATAAGTTTCTTTCAAAAGAAAAGACAAGTCCAACATGAGACACACCTCATCACATCAAGTCTTTACCCTTGTATTTTCAGTTAATGTTCTAACAAAGATCACTTATGATCATTATTATGATCATTTTAAAGCAAAAACAAACTTTTTAAAAATGTGTTAATTTTTCACTCTCTCGCTCTCTGTAAAGTACCCCCTGTAGTGCCATCGTGTACGCCTAGAGGTACATGTACCCCCATTTGAGAAACACCACTGTCCCTTTTAAATCAGTCTTTGAGAAGATTTAACATTTCACTCACTTCCACAATGCATTAGAAACAAGCTGCTGCTTAAAGTGACTGAGATCATCTTAAATAATGGCCGTCGATGTGTAGCTCTTTTGTTTACTGAATAGATTGCCACTCAGCAGTTCCTAACGGCTGGTCGATGCAGGGCTGAGAGGAGCTATTGAGCTGTTTGCCTTATTGATCAGTCAGCTTATTTGCACCTGAATGACAGTCCGACTTGTCTTCAGGCCGCAGGCAGCCTCCATTCTTTGCTCTCGGTGGTCGATAACACATTAGCGGAGCTCCTCACTCTTTTACTCTCTGCTCTGAATTGCTATTCACAATTTTCACTTCATCTTTGTTTATGGTCCCAAAGCCTCACCAGCCTGAAGAACAGGGACATTTAGGCTTTATGTTGCCTTTACTTTTGATTTATGCCTCTAATCTTTCCTTGTTTCCCAGGCCAAGAAGAATCAAGCTGCTTGCCCAAACCTCAGTGCCCCAGTGAATGCACTTGCCTGGACACTGTCGTACGCTGCAGTAACAAGCACCTTCACATGCTGCCCAAAGGCATCCCCAGAAATGTGACAGAACTGTGAGTGCACTACATTTATGCTATTTGTTTTAATGTGAGTCTGCTTAAATCAAATTGCATGAGTGCATGTTTTTCAAAAAGAAAAAGTTGCAGACATAAATGAAGCAGCTCATCGTGAGACAGTGGAAGAAGTCAATGAGGCCTGTAGTTATTTTCTCAGACATTCCTCTGTTTGTCGCAGCCTTCAGGGCGAACACTGAGGTCACTCTCATACACAAAGCCAAGGATTTGTGAGCGTGTTGGTTTGTGTGTGTGTGTGTGTGTCTATGGATATTTGTGTGAAGGCCAAAGGGCTGTCCACAGGAGCATAGGGGAGCAACGGGACATTTTAATGAGCACTTTTCAATGGAAAGGGGAGGGAGTGAAATAGCTCTGGAACTTTCCAATACCGCTTTGAGTGACTAGCAGACCCACACACACACACACACACACACACACACACACACACACACACACACACGCACTGCAAGAGCCTGAAGGCCTGTCATTGTCCCAGCAGGTGTGACCAGGTGTACCCCTCTGTTTTGGGCTTTCATCTCATCTGGAGAGTTTGCTTCTCCGTCATTATCCCAAGTGTCCTCTGCACCATCATTACCTATCATTACCTCTGAACCCAGAGGCCTTGTAAGCACACCCCCACCCTACGCTACGCCCTCCCCACCCTGTCTACAGCCTACAGCTCTGCTCAGAGGGAACAACCTCTAAATCTAGAGTTTATCATACAGCCTGATATGTGATAGATCAGTGACACTCAGCGGGGGGTCCTGTCTTCCTGCAGGTATAATGTCAACTACAATAGCTTGTGAATTGTAAGAATACGATCACACACACATCTATGATTTTGTGCCTCCCTGAAATGACAGTCCCACCTAAAGCAGTGCCGTTTAAGCTCATATTTGCCTTACTTGAAAATGTTTAGATGTTTAGTGTGTGTCGCTTTGTGCAAATGGTTCAACAAAAAATCTCAACCCAAACAGTCTAAGATGTTTTGTTTGTATTAATTCCAAATAGGCCACAATACACTGCTCAAAAACAACTGTAACTCCGTAATTAACCCAGTGGTTCTCAAAATTACAACATTTTGTTAAGAACTCTATAAAAAAAAACTATAGTAAGGGTTGGGGGGGGAAAAAAAATCAATTTTACGATTTATCGCGATTTTTTTTTTACTGTATTTTTCACATTTTTGTGGGCGACCACTGGGGGGCGGTAATGCACCAACAAGTGAGTGCAAACACAAGGAAGACTTGCAGCACGAAGAAGAGTTGCAGCAGCTGTGATTTCCCTTTAGCAAACAAACCAACCATCGGGATTAAACTTGCACCTGTTCGATACACTATAGAGCATAATGATGGAATGAGTAAGTGATAACACACAGTTTAAAGAATAAGTGAATGAAACTGTATTTAGTGCCTCTATGGTTTTTATCATTTCCTGTCATCTCCCTCCTGAGGGGTATTTCATCAAACCCAAGTCAGTGTTAAATCCAGGTTTAACCTGAGAGTCCGGCTCCGTTAAGCCGGGTTCTAAGTGGAACGGCCGCTTCATCAACGAGAAAACACCTTAGTTACCATAGCAACACAGTCCGTGGCGCAAACCTTCTCCTGACCAGGTTTAAGCATCAGGCTTGGCTTAAGCCACGACATCATTATTAAAGAAGTCATTTAGTGATGCTTTAAAACACTCAACAAAAATCTACAAAAGGAAAAAGGAGTCAAAAAGACTTTTTTAAATACCGCTTTAATACGGTTTTGTAAAAGGAAATTAAATTGAATGTCATTGTAAGTGTTTAAAATAATATTTTAATTTGATACAAATTTAATTTGATGATCACAGTCTCCATGTGTTTAAACCATCAGCTATAATATGTCTATATAAGGATACGTACGTATCCATTGCCTCCGGTATAAATGTCCATTCATTGATCAGAGATTAATAATGAGAAAGCTGGGAATACATAGAGAGGGAGGGGCTTCAGGGAAAGTCACAGGGCAGAGTGAAGGCTCCCCACACAGCACTGCTGAGCTGCTCCCTCTGTTCATTTGAATTTAATGTTTAGTGCTGAGTTCAACAAACTCTCACTTGTCTCATAAATTACATATTATTTAATTGTGAGTTACAAATCGTCTTTTATTACATGCTGACAGGTGTTTTAAAAAAAAAAAACTTATCAAACTCACATGATCAGTGTGTGTTCTCTATGATAAATTGACTAAATAATATCATGTTTAACCCTTTGCTACTTTTAAAAAGTTCAAACCACAGAAAGTTCTTAAACGTGTCCGTCCTTTATTCTCACTGCTCAGTAACAGATGACGTCACCTCCTGTTTATCTAAAAAAAAAGCTGCAGCGCATGCGCCCTCACGTCTCTAGTCATTAAATCTGTGATCGATCCTGTGGGTCTTATGAAGGCAAGCACTTAAGCTAAACACTGTCACTGGCTTGGCTCAGCTGGGGAGCTCCAAGCTGAGAAGAGTTTGATGGAATGAGAAAAGCCAGCATGGTCACGGACGTCTTGTGTAAACCAGGTTTAAACCGTAGGTCTGGCTCTAATAAGAACATTTTGATGAAATACCCTCCTGGTGTGCTTCGGTTCGAGGCCGAGTGCCGTAGATATTATATTTTGCACAGCAGCACTCCTTCGAGTGTGATATTGCTTTTATACAACATTTCTACAAGTGCATTTTATTAGTTAACAGTAATAAGTGACAAGAGAGTTTATTTTATCATTTGGCTCCTCCAACAAAAACAGTTCCACAAGTGGTGAGCACACAGTGTACTGTAGTGTAGTCTGCCCAAGATGAAACAGTAATTAAAGATATTTAGATCAGCTGTGCGGCGGAGTGATATGATCCGTAAGAAGTCCCGGTGCTGTTGTTGTTCTATATCAGCACTCTTGCAGTGTCTGTTGTCCAATGAAATGACTTGGTCGGAACTAACTGTTGTATTATCACACGTATAGAAAATCAACCTGCCCAGTGAGGTAATAATAGCACTGATTGTGAATACATTTCACCTGCTGTTTAGCAAATGGAACAGACAGCAGGTGGAAATGAGAAGCAATTAGTGAGGCAATCTCTATGAAGGAATGATTCTGCAGGTGCGACCACGGACCATTTCTAGGTCCCGGTTTCGATTCCCAGTTATTATGTTCTCATCACATATGTAATGAATAAAGATTTTCAACTGTATTAATTTATTCATTAAGATTTAGGATTTGTTGCTTCAGTTTTTGTTTGATTGCTTTAGCAGTGTAATGTGTGTAAATAATGTTGAGCTAAAACTCACCTTTTCTTTCAAAGACATTTAACAAATAAATCAACAAATACATGACTTTTCCTAATGTAAAATACAATAAACTTCCCGTGGTAATTTACACAAGGTGATGTGTTAAAAATCTGACACTGAATAAGGTTCCCTGGTTTTCCATGAAGTCATTTTGTGTTCATTTGTTCAGGTATCTGGATGGAAACCAGTTCAGTGTTGTGCCAAAGGAGCTGTCTGCTTTTAAGTACCTGCAGCTGGTGTAAGTTTTTATTATTTTTTTTATTTGTTTGTTTTCACACCAAATCATAATTACACCTGAGTTTTCCTACTTTCTGTTTGCAGAGACTTGAGCAACAACAAGATCAACTCTCTGACCAACTCATCCTTTGCCAACATGACCCAACTCACCACGCTGTACGTCCTGACACGCTTTGCCACCAGACAAAACAACAACAAATATTTCATGTTTTTACGTTTCTAATATGTGCATGTGCAAATGTTCCAAAATTGCAGAATCCTCAGCTACAACTCCTTGCGCTGTATCCCCAAAATGGCTTTCAGTGGACTACACTCTCTTAGGCTGCTGTGAGTTGACTTTTTTTTATATACAATATATATTTAAGTTAGAAATGCTGCTTTGATGTATTTCAATGAACTGATTTTTGAACAGAAAGCAGGATAAATATTAGTTTTGGAGTTAAATGAGCCATTAAAGAGGATATTTCTTGCAGCTTGCACAAACTGCCGAGATGCTACAGAAACCTTGATTGACTCCAGGTCCTGGTTTTTCAAAAAAAAATCAGCTTGGATGAAGGATTGGATCAAATCTTGAAAATTACATAAATCACATACTCTAATCTTTGTTTTGATCCGGATCAAACTTTTAGTTTGGGTTTTTTTGAACTTTTTAGTAGGATCGGGATCACTTTGATCCAAGAAAATCTGAATTAAACTGATCCCATCAGAAGGGTGGATTTAGCGTGGATTTGAGACCCAAAATGTATTGAAACTTTACAGTGTATCAAATAATACTATATTTGGATCATGCATTATAGCTTACAATACTGTATATCTAATTTATTCACAATATTTTAATTTCATTTGTTCATCCATCAGGCTACAGTCATTAGGTAGGCTATAATATATTCAGTATAGGCGTATACAGCAAAGTAGAAAAAGTTTGTGTCAATATTGACCACAAATAATATATTTAATTCTGTCATATTCACCACAATCAAAAACGTTGTTGTTTTGTTTCTAGATTATTTTTTTTAGTGATGCATGCAATGATAAAACAGGAAAATAAAGCAATGCCAATGGCATCACTAGATTTTTTATATCCAAAATAAATCCAAATCAGAAATAACGAACTAATATCTAACTATTGTAGCACGTCCTGTATGCTTGTTTTGGCTGAAGGCAGGTGGTTGGTCAGGGTCTCCAAAGGCTTTAAGAAACAAAGATGAGCACTGGTTATCCAGATTTGGTGATTCTGAGAAGTTTATATCCGAATCAGATTATCTAATCCGATGTTGCTTTGATAAATCCTCTCAAAAGTAAGACGGATTACTTGATCATGGGTAGAAAAAAAAATATGATTACCAAATCCAGATCAATTTTATGTGGATTAAACTATTTGAAAAACCAGGTCCAGAGGACTGAAACAAAGATTTAACCCAAACATATGCTCACTCTGTTCATATAGTCACATGTAGTCCTTTACTTTCTT
Source organism: Gouania willdenowi (assembly GCF_900634775.1). Lineage (NCBI taxonomy): Eukaryota > Metazoa > Chordata > Actinopteri > Blenniiformes > Gobiesocidae > Gouania > Gouania willdenowi. The sequence continues at coordinate 15,806,423 of NC_041058.1, read as the reverse complement.
CAGCCTCCAGCTCGTTTTGACGATTCACCTCCAAATAAACCGAGCTCATCACTGCCCTTCCATCAGAGCCAAACACGCAGCTCCTACAGCAGACTGTACAAAATCGCTCTGACACTGATTAGCAGAGAATGTTTGCCCCATTTGCGGAAGCGGTTTTGACTCCGTCTCTGGGCTTTTATGAAGTTATAAAATCTTTGATTGTGCTCTCACAATGACAGCAGGCTCTCAGTGGAAGAATTGGTCTGCTAAATAACTGAGATGTAGAATCTAAATATGTTCGACAGACAGATGACGAAACTAAATCAGCTTTTGGAGCTGTATCCCCACATTGGGTGGTTTAATGTCTCACACTTTAACTCAAATGTACAATTTAGTTGAGTGATGGGAAACCTTAGAGTTTGTGTTCCGTCCAGTGTGTGTCGATGCCTTTTGTGCAAACTCTTTATGTTTGTCATCTACTGGCTGGGTTCCCGTTAGTATGTGTGTGGGAGTCAGTGTATCAACCTTGCATGTGTGCTCGTAGCAGGCGCACTTTTTTATTACTGACAACAAAGCTTCAACAAAGGCTCCTTTTACGGCGGGATTCGACTAAAGCCCCCAATCATTACGACAAACAAAGCATAAGAGCCCGCTTAGCGTGGAATGAGAGTGAAACTCAGCCATCATTAGCCGAAGCCGCCTCGCCAGCACAGGCACGCCGCTTTGATCTCTAATGAAGCGGCATCCGTTATTTCTGCTCTTACTCACTCACGCCACCTTCACTTCTGAAGCGTTCCCACTGCAAGTGTGCTGAGACGCCATGTGAGGCCCTCCCCCCATCATCGACAACACACACACACACACACACAGGCTCCACACTATGCACGCTTACTCACACACTTATAAACGCACAGATCGTCTGGACTAACTTATTGTCTAAGGCAGACAGGAGTCCAACTGAAGCAGAAAACTTTGATGTCTTTACTGCTGCCGTGATCAATCGTGAGCCTCCTATTAAATGTCAATTGGTGCCACGATGGTGATTTTTTTTTTTTTTTTTTTTTTTACAAAGCGAGGCGACAATGAGCCACATTTAATGATCTTGACTTTAAAACTCCACAAAGGGGTTCAAAGTTTAAAGATGGAAGTTTCACCAAAAACCACAATAAGATGTCGCAGACGGGACAAACCTGACTACTCTCCCACACCGAGGTGCCAAAGACTTTATAAAGCTGCACCTTGGCTTTACACAGCAGTAAAGAGGAGAGGAATCATTAACGCTCATTCTTCAAACACACCAGCGCTCTAAACCTGGCACATAGGTGGTGGGATTGTGGTATACAACTTTTTGTGTGCGCGCAACAATAGTGGTTTGAGGTAGAAATTGATTTGCTGCTAATTGGCCTGCAGGGTATTATGTGTGAGGAGAAGAGGCTGAGGATGTTATAAGGTCCTCGAGGATTTGAGTTGAAATGAGTACAAAAGAGAGCATTGAAAAAAAACAATAATATACTGTAAAACTAACAGTAATTAGAATTTGAATAATAATTAGTACTGTGTGATATGGAGACAATTTTATATCACAATATAGGTAGATTTATACCCTGATAATGATATATATCCCGATATAGTATTTCTTCCTTAAAATTACATGGAATGAATGGAACATTGCTATTCATTAAGGGCTCTATTCTCACATGCGCATCCAAAAAGCCACGCAGCAGCGCTGTTTTTGGCTGTGTGCTTTTCTCCTACTGTACTTAAGTCAGTCGCTGCGCGCCTTCATCCCAGTTACGCACTGTGGGTGGAGCGGCCCTGAAATGTGGGTGTTCCCATTCAAATCTGGCTTTACGCGCATTGTCCTGTGTGCGAAAGTCCTTTTCCTCCTACGCGCTTCTAACCCTGGAATAAGTGCAGCGCCCCAATAAGGTGAAACATTATATTGCACGAGAAATATGGACTTAGTTACATTTGAAGCCACACAGACTTGTGCGTCGCGCAGCAGCAGCTGTGATCACTCAGCTGCTGCTGAGCCCAAACGGGAGAATAGATCGTTATATATTTCATTTTATTATATATAAAAATAAACTTAAAAATAAAAATCCCAAAATAAATCATACTTTAAGAATATTCTCAATGAAGTGATATTCGTAACTTTTGCTATGTATACTATTGTCCCATGTGTTCTGATTTGTAAATTTGTATGTGGAAATGTCACCAGGCAGGAGCAAAAACCAACAAAAATGGCCACTGCTATCGTTTTAAACCGTACCTGTAGTGAATTTTTCTCACAAACTCCATCAAAGATCATATATGATTGTAGAGGTTTCATTAGATTATATTCTTTAAAAGTCTTTCTAGAGCAGCAGGAGATAAAAAACTTCCTTTTGTGCGACACGTTTGCAGCTATTTTGCTTGGAAGAGTCATATGAGCTGTTGTGACACAGTTTGTAACTAGACTAATTGATGACTCCGGGGGACCCAATCTGGCCAAAAAAGCAGCGTTTCACCTCCGCATGCCATAGTATCCATTTTCTGCATATTTGTTGCACTAAATTAAACACTTAACCCTCATGTCCGAGCATGGCCAAGCCCAGTGGTTGACAGTGTCCATTGGCTTCGTGGCCTCAATAGCTGATGGTGGCTTATACAAGGCGGACCTACTTAAGTCACGTCTACCACACACATTAAAATTGCAATATAAATGATAGAGGGTTATATCGTATAGACAATTTTATATTGCACTATGAAAAATATTGTTATACCGCACAGCATTACTTGTGAGTATGCACTTTCATCATAGGCACCAAACTCACTGGTTCTCGGAAACGTATTAACTGTTTGCAGGTGAACGAGCTCTCGATGTCAGCTGTCATGAGTCATCGTTTCTTCTATCAATCGTGTTGTGTTTTTTGAGCCAAGCTGGAGATAAGCTGGCATCAGCTATCCCGACTGTCAGGCTTTATACAGCCAGAGAAACAAAAAAAAAAAAAAAAAGTCAAAAGAAGCAGAGAAATTGTTTGCAGGAGACTGGATCAGGTTTCCAGTAGGAGACTCTGTGGCTCCTTTTACTTCTGAGCCCTCTGCCTGCCTGGTACTCACCCCCACATCATCCTCCAACTACCCAAACCCACCTACTCACTCAACACCACCACCACAAAGCCAACTTACTGGTTATCTCACATGGTTAACACTGCATTTTCCCTCTGGTCGTTCTGATGTGCTTTATTTTTCATGCTGACTCTTAAATAGCTTAGTAGTAATTGACGAATCGACCAAAGGGGGAAGTTGGTGGTTCAAAGTCTGTTGATACATCACTTCTCCTCATCGAAGCATAAAAAGCAGACGTGTGGTGTATTTCTGCTGTGAACCCGAAGCAGCGGTAACGTTAGCTTGTGGTCAGCTGCGGGTTGGAGGTGGTAATGACCTGACGGATTATAGCAGCCATCAATCATCGAGACATTAAGCTCGGTCGCCATGTCTCTCTGGATAGCCGTCTGTCGACACCAAAAGTGTTGGCACAAACCTGTTTACTCAAAATGTAGAATTGTGTAAATATCCGTGCATACACAATTACATAGAGTTCTAGCTCTTAACCCCTCCTTGCTTTGTACCCTTGTAAGTCTCCCAAAGCCAGACACAAAGAAACTTGACACCACCCTCTTCCAGTCTCAGAGACTTATATTTTTGCCAGCTGCCCACAGTGCGACAAGAAGTACTGGCCAACTACCACTCATTTAAAATGTCAACACAACACTGCAATATCCCTCAACTATATATAGGCTAATGATAGATTTGTTGTAGTAGTAAAGACCAATAGGCAACTGTAAAGCTGTTTTATTAATAGAAGAAAAAATGACTGTGGCCACACACCAACAATGTGGGAAAAATCTGTAACTCTTCACTTGAAGTTTTATACATAAAGCTGACATTACGCTGTCATTATCTGTCATTAGCATGAATAACGTGTCATGGAGGCTGTCAATAAGTGTCGTTCGCTAAATTATGACACCTTTGGAGCTATGTTAGCATTTCTTTGGTTAGGTAGAGGAATCTAGTAGGATTAGGTAAGGTTAGGGTTAGGGTTAGCGTTAGGATAACAAAGGGTTAGGGTTAGTGTTAGGATAACAAAGGGTTAGGGTAACAAACAACACTTAATGACAGCCTTCATGACACCTTATTGATGCTAATGACAGCGTAATGTCAGCCTTTATGTATGAAACTTCAAGTAAAGCGTTATCAAAAAATATTAGAAAAGTGATATTAAGTGGTTATAACATCCTTAAAGCTGGGGTACTCGATTTTTTTTCTTTAATTAAAAAAAAAAAATTCTTATTAGCATCATATTGTATATCGTAAAAACAATCATTTCTGGAAAAATCGTACGTCTGCGTGCTGTCTGTGCCTTATAATTAAGTATTTTATATAAAACCCCGGGAGACAAAGTCTTGGCAGTCACCCCAATCACAGGATTTAGAGAAAGGAGGGTTGAGCAGAGCCCACGAAGGAGCCTCTTCATTGGTTGCTGCGATGTATAGTGAAGCGCGTACAAGGTGCAAACTTGTTTTCAGTCTTGGACTAAGTTTGGACCCGCAAGTGGCTGTTTTCCTTGTAGACAGGTCATCTAATGTTCCATTTTCCTATGTTTTGTGTCCATCCTTTTGCGTGGCGACGTGTTTTACTGTGCATGCTCAGCTCTCGTACGCAATTTTTTGCACTTCCTTGAGAGGAGGCGACTGGGAGGGATTATCAGAGTGGGGGGCAGGATTTACGGTTCAAATTCAGCCATGCCCCTCTGTCAGGGTTCAAAAATCAGGTAGTGCAGCTTTAAGTCATGACAAAAAAGTGACCCCTTGTAATCCTTAATTCTGATTCTAATTTTCTTGTTTTTTTCCTAACATTAAGAAATGCTCTGAACAATAATTGTAGTTCCAGTGTGGTTGGTTTACAGAAACAGAGCTCGGTCCCTACATAGCATATCTATACAGTTTGCAAGATCACTCAGCAGATGGAGACTCATACTTACAAAAACATTTACAAATATTTACAGCAGCTAAGCCTTCAGCCACTAAGTGCTCCACCTTAGGAGGAGGGGGCAGCCCATGTTTAGGTTTTGTTTTAAACTACGCTTGTGTCACGCATTGATCAAAAGTAACACTCAATTCTCTTAGTTTATAAGAGTAATGAATGGGAGGCTTATTTAAAACCCTGGCCTACGGCTTCATGCGTATTTTACTTTGGTTTAACAATTTGACAGAAATGAAAGCGAGCCCTGATGTTTATTATGTTCACCTTGTAGGTCTCTCCATGGCAATGAAATCTCTGACCTTCCTGACGGGATCTTCAACGACGTGACATCACTTTCCCATCTGTAAGTAGACACAACACTTTTTGATCCATTCACACACACACACACACACACTGGTCAGACAGTGGAGGGTTTCTCACAGTGGCCTGTCTGTTGTTCTGTGGAGCAAAGCATTGCCCTAATCATCCGGCTGCAGCCCAGTGGTTAAAGAAACACACACATCTCCCTGGGACATCTCTCAAACACACACACACACACACACACACACACACAGATTCTTCACAGTCTGTGGACTTCAGAGTGTTTATTTATGTCTACATTTTTGTGTGTGTGCGTGTGTGTGTGTCTTCAAAAGATGTGTAAAAACCACACAAAAAGTGTCTTTACAGCATTCACCCACTGTTTAATCGAAGATATTTATATAATTATTGTGACAAACGCTCATCAATAGACGAGGGATGGAGAATGGTAGCGGAAACAAAGACATTCTGTGGAGAGCGGAGATGAAGTCAGGGGCTGCAGGAAGAGAAGGATGGAAGGTGGTCATTGATCTGCCGTCACAGTCAAGTGGCTTTCATGTTAGCAGATGTGAGGTGTCAGCCATTGGCTCGGCCTGAAAGATGAGCCTGTGCTCTGCAGTAATGGAGCAGCATTGATTGTGGAGTGTTTGTGCATCTTTCAGGAGCACAGAGCTGAATTGATTCACTGCAATCAGGACAGAAGTGGTTAAGAGTGCACGCTGTTCACACCTTGGCCCATAATTGAGAAGCATTTTTCAGATGATGGATGGCACAAAGTGGCTTTGAGTGTGAAACTTTAAAGCATCTTTATTTTTGGTTTATTAAGTAGTGGTACAAAGAAAGAAGCTTGTGATTTACATGGGGATGTTGAGCCACCTGCTGGTTACAATCTGTATTACAACAATGTGTTTGGCTCGTAAAACAAGGTGTACAGAGCACTGATATTTCCTACTCAATTAGAAGTACTGTTACTTGAATGAAATTATACTCAAGTACAAGTAAAAAGTAGCTCAATTAAATAGTACTCAAAGTAAAAGTTACAAGTTACTTTCACCCCCCCATGTTTTTTTTTTGGTAATAAATCTTCCCACAGTTCCCTTGCATACAGTAAACAAGAAACTAAATCTTGTGCAATTGGAACTTAATTCATTTTCCACAAAGGAATCTTTATAAAATAAAAAGTTTGTCCAAATGTACATTTTTTTTTTTTTTTTAAATAAAATAACACCAATGAAATTAATTCAAAATAAAACTAATTATCAGGCTCTAAGTATAGCTACATTAATGAACTCTAAAACTGAGAGAATAACCAGCATTCAATGCTGTTTTGGCATGCCTCATTACGTTTAATGCAAGTTTGGCTGTGATGTGATGCACTTGTTTGTTGTCTGGTCATTTCATTTTTTGCAGTTTCACAATGTCTGCTGATCATTTTCAAATAAAAGATAATAATTTACTCAGTAACGGTTTGGTGGAGAAGTGTAAAAAACATACTTAAGTACAAGTAACATTACGGATTTAGAATTATACTCAAAAAAGTACAAGTACCCATACAAGCAACTCAGTTAAAGTAACGTGAGTACTTGTAATCTGTTACTTTCACCTCTAGTGATTGGTATTATTATTTGTGCTATCAGGGCAATTGGGGCAAATCCTTTATACTGTGACTGTCATCTACGCTGGTTGTCTGACTGGGTGAAAACTGGATACAAAGAGCCTGGCATAGCTCGCTGTGCTGGCCCTCAAGGAATGGAAGGAAAACTGCTCCTCACTACCCCAGCAAAGAAGTTTGAATGCACAGGTGAGTCTTACAGGGAGAGGGAAAACCGTGATAAAGGACTCTTTTTAACTCGTTGGTTTCTCCAAAGGTGACGTGGACACTGCAGTGCTGGCCAAGTGCAACCCATGTTTGTCCAGTCCATGTCAGAACCAGGGGATCTGTACGAGTGACCTGGTAGAGATTTACAGATGCAGCTGTCCGTCAGGATTCAAGGTGAGCTTTCAACCACGCTGTCACTGACAATAATGTTGACCACTAGAACTTCTCCGTTACATCCCTGCCATGTGTTTTTAAAGGGAAAGAACTGTGAGACAGGTGTGAACGCCTGTGTGAGTAACCCGTGTGCCAACGGAGGAACCTGCAGAGTGAACGAGGACGAGGAGGGACAATACAGGTGAAGCTTTGAACCTAGTGTGGATTCAGAGACGTACAGTAGCATAGAGCAGTTGTTCCCACACTTTTTGTGCCCAAGGTACACCAAAGGACAAGTACAAATCTGAAGGCACACCTATTGTGCAAAACAGTCTTTATAACACGTTATCGCTCATAGCATGTACAATATCTGTAAATGTGCATAATTATTTACTAATGCCAAATAAAATGTGACAAAGACAGCTATATTACTCGTGAAATACTGTATTTGTTAACGAAATATTAAAAAAAATGAAAAATAAAATAGGTATTGCGTTTGCCTCTGTATTATGAAATGAGTACATACAAAGTAGTAAATTAAAAAATTATTATTTTTGTGTAGTTGTATATTGCAATATATTGCACGCCGTTTGGGAACCACTGGCATAGAGTTACAATGTGTATGTGCGTATGCTTTCACAGTTGCACATGTCCCCTGGGCTTTGAGGGCCCCACGTGCCAAACAGACATCGATGAGTGTGAAGACAACGACTGCGAGAACGGAGCAACTTGCATCGACGATGTCAACCATTACACCTGTTTATGCCCCCCTTACTACACAGGTCAGTACCAACGCTCATCAAATTAACATGCACTGTACATTTTCAGTGATTCACAACTGAAGAGATGGTTCGACTGTCTCTCCTCCCACAGTCAAGGACAACTTCCACCTCCACCCTTTCACAATAAGAGGACCAGACATAGGCTAAACACTTGTGAACAACAATTTCTGATCATTCACAACTAAACTTACATTAGATTTAAAGGAGCTTAGTCAATAAGTAAAGTAAAGTAAATGAAGCTTGTTTCACTATTGATTATGCACTTGCTAACTACTAGGGGTGTCCCGATCCGATATTGATATCGGATATCGGGCCAATATTAGCCTGAAAACGTATTCAAATTTCCAGATTTACCGATATTTTTTACTTATTTATTTTTTCATTTTTTATTTATTTTATTCAATTGTAGAGTACTGTAGATATTCTGATGAAGTTAAAATGTATGTAACCAAGTGGTTAATAATAAATGGGTCAGTTTTTCTCATCCCTACTGTTGCTGACTATTATTCTCTGTTTGAGTGACATCACTTGATGAAGCCTTTTCTAACATTCCACACTACAAAATAAGTCATTATTATTTTCTTATTTAAAAATAAATAAATTAAATGTATGATTCATGCTGATATCTGATTAATATCGGTATCGGCCGATGCGCAAGGCCGCAATATCTGAATCATATTGGAAATGAAAAAGTTGTATTGGGACATCCCTACTAACTACTCGTCTGCTATCCCATCAAAATAAGTTACATAAAATCATATGTAGGATACAGTAGGACCCTCAAGAATGAAATGAACAAAATATACATTCATTTAATTTAAATTTGTAATTTGCGACTGAAAATGAAATTTGTAACCGGACCTACTTTTTTTGTCCTGCATTTATCATTATTTGTATTTCACATACAGTATATTGGATGATTATTTAGTATGGTGTTTCATAGTATAGACAAAATGTGTTTATATATCTCTAATATGTATATGTTCATATATAATATGTTTTATATAGATTGTGATCATTTGAAACAAAAACCTGAGCCTAATGTCTGTCCAGATGTCATGTGATGTTCTCTGCCACTTGGTTTTACACTATTTGTTAAGTTTAGGGTTTGTTCCCAAGTCCATTTAATGGCCCAAGGTGTGACACAGAAAATAATAAGGGCTAAGAATAACTTTATCTTCTCTATATATGTGTTTTAGGGGAGATGTGTGAAGAAATGGAAGACGTGTGTGCCCCAGGACGCAGCCCCTGCCAACATCAGTCTACCTGCCTCATCACCTCCAATGGACCAAAGTAAGACTAAATCTAAGTTTAACTTCTGCAAAAGCAATAAACAGCTTTGCGTTCGGATTTAATTAAAGCTGCACTACCTGATTTTTGAACCATGACAGAGGGGCATGGCTGAATTCAAACCGTAAATCCCGCCCCCCACTCTGATAATCCCTACCAGTCGGTAAAACATCGCCGCGCAAAAGAATGCACACAAAATATAGGAAAATGGAACATTTGCTGACCTGTCTAGAAGGAAAACAGCCACTTACGCATCTAAACTTAGTCCAAGACTGAAAACAAGTTCACACCGTGCATGCGTTTCACTATTAATCGCAGCAGCCAATGAGGAGGCTCCATCGTGGGCTCTGCTCACCCCTCCTTTCTGTAAATCCTGTAATTGGAGCCGGAGGGGGTGACCACCGAGATTTTGTCTTCTGGGGTTTTATTTTTTTATTTATTCTAAAATAATTAATTATAAGGCACAGACAGCACATAGACGTAATTTTTTTCAGAAATGATTACTTTTACAATATACTATATGATGCTAATTAGAATCTTTTTAGTAGTACCACAGCTTCAATGGCTGTGTTGCTGTTTCCCAGGTGTGTGTGCTCTCCTGGTTATGTTGGTGATGACTGCAGTGTAGACTACAACGACTGTGAAGAGCATCGCTGTCAGAATGGAGCTCAGTGTGTGGATGAGCTGAATGGATACTCCTGCATCTGTCCTGAAGGATACAAGTGAGAAGTAGTTTTTCACGCCGTTTTTAAAACCAACATGATGTGTCGCTTTAGCCTGACTGATGTTTTTGTTTTTGCCGTTTCAGTGGTCAGCTGTGCGAGGTTCCTCCATCTCCGCTTTCAGTCTGTGAGTTGGCCGACTGCCAGAACAACGCCCCGTGTGTTGAGAGAGGCGGCCGCGCCCTCTGCCAGTGTCCTCCAGAGTTTGGTGGTCCACGCTGTGAGAAGCTGGTCAGCGTCAACTTCATAGACAGGGACTCCTACCTGCTTCTGTCTGACCTGAAGAACTGGCCTCAAGCTAACATCACTCTGCAGGTATTTCCAGGGAAGGACTGTGTAGAGCAGGGATGGGCAAGTGGTGGTCCAGGGACCAAATACTGCCCTAAGTTTGGGCAGCCCCTAAAGGAAACGCACAAAATGACTCCAAAAACCGACAAAGTAACTAAAAAAATACACAAAAGGGCCACTTTAACATATAAAAAGGACTAGAAAAACACACAAAATGACAGAAAAATACACAAAGGGACTAGCAAAACATACAAAATGAATCAAAAAACACACAATGTGTTCAAAAAATACACAAAGAAACAACAATAATGCTGTAAATAACTAAAAAAAAAGTTACAAAATGACAGATTAGGACAAAAAAAGATTTGAAAAATACACAAAATGACAGAAAACACACAAACTGAGAGAAAACTAAATACAAGATGACAACAAATTACACAAAACAACAGTTCTCTCAACAATATAACTGAAGAAAATGACTCCAAAAATACACAAAATGACAGACAAGTGTACAAACAGAGAAAACAAAAATGCACAAAATTGACTCAAAAAAACAATAAAATGTCAAAATAAATACACAAAAGGGCCACTAAAACTTACTGCAAAATCACACAAAATAACAGAAAATACACAAAAAGAATAGTAAAACATACACATACACAATGTGATCGAAAAACTAAAGATGATAACAAATTACACAAAACAACAGAAGTGTACAATATAATTGAACAAAATGACAGACAAATAACAAATGTACAAAAATAGAGAAAACAAAAACACACAAAAGTGACTAAAAAAAAACAATAAAATGTCAATAAAAATACATAAACCCTTTGTTCTTTCCTGTATTATCACTCAGACTGGTCATTATTTTAAATACTGACATGATTGTTAATAATTGTGTGGCCCTCTGATCAGAGACAATCACATTTTTGTGGCCCCTGTGTGATAAAAGTGTAGAGTCTGACGTCAGAACCCGTCACACGTCTGATGCACAAATCTTTTTGTTTTTAGGTGTCCACAGCTGAGGATAATGGGATTCTACTCTATAATGGAGACAATGATCACATTGCAGTGGAGCTATACCAAGGTCATGTTAAGGTCAGCTATGACCCTGGCAGCCAGCCAGGACATGCCATTTATAGGTAAGACACACCATGTTCTAGTTAGCGCTGCTTTCTTCAGCCCTTGGTTCTTATTGCTTTACTGACCTGTGTTCTGCATCGTCAGCTCGGAGACCATCAACGATGGTCAGTTCCACACAGTGGAGCTGGTGACCTTTGACCAGATGGTGAACCTGTCCATTGATGGCGGACTCCCAACCACAATGGACAGCTTTGGTGCGGTGCGGCCCCTCAACAGGGAGGCTCCACTATACGTGGGGGGTAGGGGCCCTCTCCAGAACACACCTTCCTCCTCTGCAGGCACTCTAAGCTACTACACTACTGTCAATCCCCACCCCCCCCACCCCCTCGCTTTGTCACCACCACATCCACTCCCTTCCCTCACCTTTAACCCAATCCTGCTTGCACCCTAACCCGCTCCTCTACTCATCTTCACGCCCGCACTCACCACTGTGTTTGTTAGTCACCAAAAAGTAAAAGTAAATAATTTAATGCACTAATGCAAATAGTCAAGGTTTATGTTTGATCACTTATGACCAGGGTCGGGGTCAATTACGTTTTTAAATTACAATTACGTCTTTAATTATCCATGTTTAGCTACAACTCAACTATGGTTATGTTGACTGGCATTTTTCCCAATTACAAATAAAATGACTACCCAGATAGCACACATACATCTCGCTGATGTCGTTTGGACGATGGAATAAAGATGCCCAGCGCAGCCTCTCTACAGCTTATATTAACCTTTATTTAGCTCGGATCATTCAATTAGTATAAATATCTCCATATCCATAGTTGAGTATTTACTTAGATCTGACAGGAATATCAGATATATTACAACAACAACAAAAACAATATACTATCACTAAATAGCTTAATATGTGTGGACAAAATAAAGACACAGTTCATGATCATAAATGTATTTTCAGCAGCATAGCCAAAAGAGCCCCAGCATAAAAACAGCTTCATAGAAGTGACATTTTACAGTTCTACAATTTTATAAGTGGTATCACCGATTTTTGGGGAAAAAACACACAAAATGACACATTAGGAGTAGAATGCCGTCGCATGATCTGAGGCCAACGTTGGCGAGACGTATGCGTGCTATCTGGGTATTTTACCCCTGAGAGTCAATTACATTTACGTTCTCAATTACTAAAGTTCAAATTACAATGAATCACAATTACTAAGTCTTTAATAAATAAGGCCATAAAACGTAACTTTCCTCTTGTGTTAGCTTTCTGTTAGCATCTCTTATGATAACGGGTCAGTTTTAACCCATGTCTTAAATCAAATGTAAAATACACTAAAAAATATATTTTTCATCTAATGTTTACCTTGTTACGCTTCCATATCAGTGAAAATATTGGTTTTAATAATTTTGGTGTGGGCGTCTGAGCCTTTTTTCTTTCACTATACCCCTCGATTTCAAATGATGGTAAAATGGTTATTAACTACGTATGTGTGACTGTTAACCATAGAACTGTAACATGGTTCCACAGGTTTGTGTTTATTCAATTGTAAATGACAGTTTTTGTCGAATTTCCATGACAATTACAATGGCCTCAGTTACAATTAAATTGCAATGAATTGTGTTATAACTGTAAACAATTACAATTATAATTGAATAATTATTACAAATCACTTCAGTCATATTTTACCCTGTGCACACAACGCCCTCTAGTGCTAATGTGGTAAAACTAACAGACACTGTCCTCACTGCAGTTTGTATTTGCATGGTTTTCTTGTGATCAGGGTTTGGGTCAATTATAATTGTAATCGCGTAATTGATAATTAATTACAATTATTGCGTAATTATAACTTTAATTGTAATTTGTAAAATATTTTGCTGTTGTAATCATAATTTAATTGTAATTGAGTTCAGATAATTGACTTTATAATTGTAATTGGCATTAATTCTATTAAATGTCAATTATAATTTAAATCTAGGGGTATACAAAAAAAAAGTCTCAAACGCCCACACCAAAAATATTAATACCAGTATTTTTTTTTATTGATAAAGAAACCTAACAAAGTAACCAAGAGATTTAAAAAAAAAAAAAAAAAAAAACAATTAGATGATATAGATAATAATGTGTTAGTGTATTTTACAGCTTTTGGTTAAATTGTTTTTTATGACGCTGCTCCTGTTGTAAATTCATCTTTGTTTTATTTTCCTTTTAACTTATCCTCTGTTCTGTACAGCACTTTGTGATCTTTATCTGCAAAATGCGCTTTATAAATAAAAATGTATTTACTGATTTAAGACCTGGGTCAAAACTGACTTAACAGAAAGCTAACGCAAAAGGTTATTTATTTATTAAATGCTCATTGATTGTGATAAATTGTAATTGAACTTTAGTAATTGTGAACGTAATTGTAATTGACTTTCAGGGGAAAATGATAATTGTAATTTTAATTGTCATTGGAAAAAATGCTGGTCATGGTAATCATAATTGAGTTTTAATTGAACATGGATAATTGAAGACTTAATTGTAATTGAAAAATGTAATTGACTGATTATTTTAGTGTTTATCCACACAAGACAATCCTTTTAATCCCAGTGATAAGATTTAACAGATAATTATTATTATTATTATTCTATTTTTTGAATATATGTGTCAGAACTTGTAGAATTGTTGTGCTCTTTTATGTGCAGCCCTATTTTTTCTTTCTCAAAGCGTTGCCGCCTTTATAGGGATATGTCTTAGTGCAAATGCAAATGATGAATTCTTGGACCAATAATTGTTCTGCAAATGCACTGATGAGATACAGATGTAGGAACACACCCATCTCCATTAAACTCATATCAGCCCTTTGTTAGGTGTTTGTTTGTGGCTCAGTGTGCACTTTTCACACGTTTAACTCAACATGTTCCATTTCTTCCATCAGGCATGCCAGTGGATGTGCACTCCGGTGCCTTTCGTCTCTGGCAGATCCAGAACGGCTCCAGTTTCCATGGCTGCATTCAAAACCTGTACATCAACAACGAGCTGCAGGATTTTACCAAGACCCATATGAAGCCGGGGGTGGTTCCAGGTTGCGAGCCCTGCAAAAAAATCTATTGTGTCCATGGCATCTGCCAACCAGATGGTATCCATGGACCAGTGTGCCACTGCCAGCCAGGCTGGACTGGAGCACAGTGTGACCAGGCAGCTACCAACCCCTGTCAGGGCAGCAAGTATGTTAACATGAAACATGTTTTCATAACTCAAGCTTACTGTCATTACTGTCACTTAGTTTAAAGAACCTATAAATGGTCATGTGACTATCAATACTGGTTGTCTCCAGGGGTGTATTCTATAAAGGAGGGTTAACAAACTCTGAGTCTATCCATAAACTCTGGGTCAGCATACCCCACAACGATAAGAAACTCTGGGAATCGGATTCCATTACAGCTGGTATGGGTCAATCAACCCTGAGTATGTAAACCTTGGGTTACTTAAAAAGCCATCATCAATGGAGTAGAGATTACTTGAGCTGCCATGACAACCAGCCGGAGGAGAGTGATTTATTCATCCCTGATTGGTGAAATAAGCCGGTGTTTGTGGAATATGAGCATGTTCTAAAGGTGCATGCACTAAGAACGTCACTTCAGCAACTATAGTCTTTTAAATTAAATTTAAATTTAAACAACATAATCTTAATGTCAAACCATAAATGTGTATTCATTTAAATTGACTTTTTCTCCTTTACATTTGCCACAGGTTTGTACCCAGGGAACTTGACTACAGACGTCAGTAGAGGTTTTAATGCAGATCAACCTCTCAGCGTCTTTTCCTAAATGATCTGCATCCGCAATGTTATAAAGAAAACTACCGTTTGCAAAAAAATAAAATAAATTAACGTAAAGCGGCACATCTTTAGTAATGATGTGAGCACGTCTGTGGTGTGTAATGTTAAATGTGTGTCAGAGAACAGTGTCAAGGTACATTAAAGTGTTCCTTAAGAAGTCATATTAAGATGGGCAAAGCCAGTTAGAAACCCAGGGTTTCTTTGATCAAACCTGCCAGCAACCAGGTTTAGTTCACAGACAATGTTACCATGGTAACAGACTCGGAGAAGAACATACCTCGCGTTTAGGAATGGGATACTCAGAGTTTCCCTCATCTGAGCCCCAACATACTCAGAGTTTATGGAACACTACTGACCAAAGGACGTCCCTTAGCCCACTGCGAGTTAGAAGTTGGACTTAGATGTGGCTGCCTCTTGTGGTTCAAAAAGGTATTGCTGGACACAACATTTGTTTACTGCTTTGTAAAGATTCGCAAATAAATTGCATCTGCAATTCTGTTCTTATTGGATTGTTTCTAAATTATGAACACATTTAATATTAAAGACGTATTTCTTCATTTTATCAAACCTTTTCTGTTGCAGCCCTTTTGAAGAATCAAAAAAATTCAGGCAAAGACAATTTCATATGTTTCTGCTGGCAAGTGTTAATTCAATTCAAATCAACTTTATTTGTATAAAGCAATTTCCAACAAAGTCATCTCAATCCGCTTATCAAAATATAAAATTCATAATAAGAAAGAAAAAAAACCAACAAGATCCACATGAACAAGTGTTAGTGGAATTATATATAATAAGGCTGTACCTTAAAAACCAGAGTCACACAGGAAAAATGAGAGATATGCTTTCTTAGTTGCAATATTTAGCCATCTAACAAAATCAACATCGTAAAACACCATAAAAGAACCATAAACAATTATTGAATATAGCCTCCATACTCTCCCAACAAAATATATCTCATGACACGACAGCACATCCATTGTTTGTGTTGGAAACACATAAACACGGAGAAAATAACAATAACAACAACTCAGAACAGCCTCAGTGAGGAGCATCCACAAAGCCAATCTTTCCTTTTGTACCACTCACTGTAGAAAGTACCAACAATGTTCTGACCTTACCTTTGCTGAAGCTCTGGTAACTCAGGTGTTGGTCTCCCATCTTTTAAAAGCTGTCGTTTTCCTCAAAAAAAAGTTTCTCTATCGTCTCTCGCGCTGTCATGTAGTGAAATGGAAAAACAAAAAATAAAAAATTTATAATTATATTATAATTAAAACAAATAATCAAAATATCAATTCACCCTTGGGAAGGCATTGCCTACCTTGCCTACCCTGACGGCACGTCACTGCTAATTTTCCACTTCTTTCTCATTTTTTATGCCCTACTGCATTTCCACCCCAGTTAAAGTGTAGTCATTTTGCTCTTGTATTTAAGGTCTAATGATGGTCTTACCTCAAATTTTTGTTTTAAAATTTTTTGAAAAATATGCCTTACTAAAGTCTTACCTCTGATTTTATTTTTGTCATTTTTTGTGCCATACTGCTTCCTTAGCCCTGTTTAAGTATGTGCATTATATTTGCAGTAGTTTTTAGGGTCTCATGATGGTCTTCACTCAATTTTAATTTTTTTTAATTTTTGAAAAATATATTTTACTAAAGCCTTACCTCTGATTTTGGGTGATTTTTTTTATTTTTGTCATTTGTTTTGTGCCTTAATGCTTTCTTATCCCTGTTTAAATATGTGCATTATAGTTTCAGTAGTTTTTAGGGTGTCATGATGGTCTTAACTCAATTTGTTTTTTTTTGTTTTTTTAATTTTTGAAAAATATGCCTTGCCTTACCTCTGATTTTGGGTGAATTTTTATTTTTTGTCATTTTTTGTGCTTTACTGTTTTCTTAGCCCTGTTTAAGTATGTGCATTATATTTTCAGTAGTTTTTAGGGTCAAATGATGGTCCTAACTCAATTTTTTTTTTTTTTTTGAAAAATATGCCTTGCAATAGACAAACCTTTGATTTTGATGATTTTGAATTTTTTTCATTTTTTGTGCCTGACTGCTTTCTTAGCCCTGTTTAAGTATGTGCATTATATTTGCAGTAGTTTTTAGGGTCTAATGATGGTCCTAACTCAATTTTTTTATTTATTTTAATTTTTGAAAAAAAAAGCCTTGCTATAGCCTTACTTTTGATTTTGGGTGATTTTTGTTTTTTGTCATTTTTTGTGCCTTACTGCTTTTTTAGCCCTGTTTAAGTATGTGCATTATATTTGCAGTAGTTTTTAGGGTCTAATGATGGTCCAAACTCAATTTTTTTTTTTTTTTTTTTTTTTTTTTAAAAAAAAAGCCTTGCTATGATTTTTGTTTTTTGTCATTTTTTGTGCCTTCCTGCTTTTTTAGCCCTGTTTAAGTATGTGCATTATATTTGCAGTAGTTTTTAGGGTCTAATGATGGTCCTAACTCAATTTTTTTATTTATTTTAATTTTTGAAAAAAAAAGCCTTGCTATAGCCTTACTTTTGATTTTGGGTGATTTTTGTTTTTTGTCATTTTTTGTGCCTTACTGCTTTTTTAGCCCTGTTTAAGTATGTGCATTATATTTGCAGTAGTTTTTAGGGTCTAATGATGGTCCTAACTCAATTTTTTTTTTTTTTTAATTTTTGAAAAAAAAAAGGCCTTGCTATAGCCTTACTTTTGATTTTGGGTGATTTTTGTTTTTTGTCATTTTTTGTGCCTTACTGCTTTCTTAGCCCTGTTTAAGTATGTGCATTATATTTGCAGTAGATTTTAGGGTCAAATGATGGTCCTAACTGAATTTTTTTTTTTTTTTAATTTTTGAAAAAAAAGCCTTTCTTTTGATTTTGGGTGATTTTTGTTTTTTGTCATTTTTTGTGCCTTCCTGCTTTCTTAGCCCTGTTCAAGTATGTGCATTATATTTGCAGTAGTTTTTAGGGTCAAATAATGGTCCTAACTCAATTTTTTTTTTTTTTTTTTTTTAATTTTTGAAAAAAAAGTCTTGCTATAGCCTTATTTTTGATTTTGGGTGATTTTTGTTTTTTGTGCCTTACTGCTTTCTTAGCCCTGTTTAAGTATGTGCATTATATTTGCAGTAGATTTTAGGGTCTATTGATGGTCCTAACTCAATTTTTTTTTTTTTTTTAATTTTTGAAAAAAAAAGCCTTGCTATAGCCTTACTTTTGATTTCGGGCGATTTTTGTTTTTTGTCATTTTTTGTGCCTTCCTGCTTTATTAGCCCTGTTTAAGTATGTGCATTATATTTGCAGTACATTGTAGGGTCTAATGATGGTCCTAACTCAATTTTTTTTTTTTTTAATTTTTGAAAAAAAAGCCTTCCTATAGCCTTGCTTTTGATTTCGGGGAATTTTTGTTTTTTATCATTTTTTGTGCCTTCCTGCTTTCGTAGCCCTGTTTAAGTGTGTGCATTATATTTGCAGTAGTTTTTAGGGTCAAATGATGGTCCTAACTCAATTTTTTTTTTTTTTTAATTTTTGAAAAAAAAGCCTTGCTATAGCCTTACTTTTGATTTTGTGTGGTTCTTGTTTTTTGTGCCTTACTGCTTTCTTAGCCCTGTTTAAGTATGTGCATTATATTTGCAGTAGTTTTTAGGGTCAAATGATGGTCTTAACTCAATTTTTTTTTTTTTTTAATTTTTGAAAAAAAAAGCCTTGCTATAGCCTTACTTTTGATTTTGGGCAATTTTTGCTTTTTGTCATTTTTTTTTTGCCTTACTGCTTTCTTAGCAGTAAGTCAACTGTGGGTGACCGTGGCTCAGGTGGTAGAGGGTCATCTTCTGATTGAGAGGTTGGGGGTTCGATCCCAGTACCTGACTATGTGTCAAAGTAGATTTTAGGGTCTAATGATGGTCCTAACTCAATTTTTTTTTTTTTTTTTTTTAATTTTTGAAAAAAAAAAAGCCTTGCTTTAATTTTGATTTTGGGTGAATTTTGTTTTTTGTCATTTTTTGTGCCTTACTGCTTTCTTAGCCCTTTTAAGTATGTGCATTATATTTTCAGTAGTTTTTAGGGTCAAATGATGGTCCTAACTCAATTTTTTTTTTTTTTTTGAAAAATATGCCTTGCAATAGACAAACCTTTGATTTTGATGATTTTGAATTTTTTTCATTTTTTGTGCCTGACTGCTTTCTTAGCCCTGTTTAAGTATGTGCATTATATTTGCAGTAGTTTTTAGGGTCTAATGATGGTCCTAACTCAATTTTTTTTTTTTTTAATTTTTGAAAAAAAAAGGCCTTGCTATAGCCTTACTTTTGATTTTGGGTGATTTTTGTTTTTTGTCATTTTTTGTGCCTTACTGCTTTCTTAGCCCTGTTTAAGTATGTGCATTATATTTGCAGTAGATTTTAGGGTCAAATGATGGTCCTAACTGAATTTTTTTTTTTTTTTAATTTTTGAAAAAAAAGCCTTTCTTTTGATTTTGGGTGATTTTTGTTTTTTGTCATTTTTTGTGCCTTCCTGCTTTCTTAGCCCTGTTCAAGTATGTGCATTATATTTGCAGTAGTTTTTAGGGTCAAATAATGGTCCTAACTCAATTTTTTTTTTTTTTTTTTTTAATTTTTGAAAAAAAAGTCTTGCTATAGCCTTATTTTTGATTTTGGGTGATTTTTGTTTTTTGTGCCTTACTGCTTTCTTAGCCCTGTTTAAGTATGTGCATTATATTTGCAGTAGATTTTAGGGTCTATTGATGGTCCTAACTCAATTTTTTTTTTTTTTTAATTTTTGAAAAAAAAAGCCTTGCTATAGCCTTACTTTTGATTTCGGGCGATTTTTGTTTTTTGTCATTTTTTGTGCCTTCCTGCTTTATTAGCCCTGTTTAAGTATGTGCATTATATTTGCAGTACATTGTAGGGTCTAATGATGGTCCTAACTCAATTTTTTTTTTTTTTAATTTTTGAAAAAAAAGCCTTCCTATAGCCTTGCTTTTGATTTCGGGGAATTTTTGTTTTTTATCATTTTTTGTGCCTTCCTGCTTTCGTAGCCCTGTTTAAGTGTGTGCATTATATTTGCAGTAGTTTTTAGGGTCAAATGATGGTCCTAACTCAATTTTTTTTTTTTTTTAATTTTTGAAAAAAAAGCCTTGCTATAGCCTTACTTTTGATTTTGTGTGGTTCTTGTTTTTTGTGCCTTACTGCTTTCTTAGCCCTGTTTAAGTATGTGCATTATATTTGCAGTAGTTTTTAGGGTCAAATGATGGTCTTAACTCAATTTTTTTTTTTTTTAATTTTTGAAAAAAAAAGCCTTGCTATAGCCTTACTTTTGATTTGGGGGGATTTTTGTTTTTTATCATTTTTTGTGCCTTACTGCTTTCGTAGCCCTGTTTAAGTATGTGCATTATATTTGCAGTAGTTTTAGGGTCTAGTGATGGTCCTAACTCAATTTTTTTTTTTTTTAATTTTTGAAAAAAAAAGCCTTGCTATAGCCTTACTTTTGATTTTAGGTGATTTTTGTTTTTTGTCATTTTTTGTGCCTTCCTGCTTTCTTAGCCCTGTTTAAGTATGTGCATTATATTTGCAGTAGTTTTTAGGGTCTATTGATGGTCCTAACTCAATTTTTTTTTTTTTTTAATTTTTGAAAAAAAAGCCTTGCTATAGCCTTATTTTTGATTTTGGGCAATTTTTGCTTTTTGTAATTTTTTTTTTTGCCTTACTGCTTTCTTAGCAGTAAGTCAACTGTGGGTGACCGTGGCTCAGGTGGTAGAGGGTCATCTTCTGATTGAGAGGTTGGGGGTGCGATCCCAGTACCTGACTATGTGTCAAAGTAGATTTTAGGGTCTAATGATGGTCCTAACTCAATTTTTTTTTTTTTTTTTTTAATTTTTGAAAAAAAAAAAGCCTTGCTTTAATTTTGATTTTGGGTGAATTTTGTTTTTTGTCATTTTTTGTGCCTTACTGCTTTCTTAGCCCTTTTAAGTATGTGCATTATATTTGCAGTAGTTTTTAGGGTCAAATGATGGTCCTAACTCATTTTTTTTTTTTTTTTTTTTTAATTTTTGAAAAAAAAAGCCTTGCTATAGCCTTACTTTTGATTTTGGGTGATTTTTGCTTTTTGTCATTTTTTTTTTTGCCTTACTGCTTTCTTAGCAGTAAGGCAACTGTGGGTGACCGTGGCTCAGGTGGTAGAGGGTCATCTTCTGATTGAGAGGTTGGGGGTTTGATCCCAGTACCTGACTATGTGTCAAAGTAGATTTTAGGGTCTAATGATGGTGCTAACTCAATTTTTTTTTTAATTTTTGAAAAAAAAAAGCCTTGCTTTAATTTTGATTTTGGGTGAATTGTGTTTTTTGTCATTTTTTGTGCCTTACTGCTTTCTTAGCCCTTTTAAGTATGTGCATTATATTTGCAGTAGATTTTAGGGTCAAATGATAGTCTTAACTCAATTTTTTTTTTTTTTTTAATTTTTGAAAAAAAAAGCCTTGCTATAGCCTTACTTTTGATTTGGGGTGATTTTTGTTTTTTGTCATTTTTTGTGCCTTACTGCTTTCTTAGCCCTGTTTAAGTATGTGCATTATATTTGCAGTAGTTTTTAGGGTCAAATGATGGTCCTAACTCAATTTTTTTTTTTTTTTTAAATTTTTGAAAAAAAAGCCTTGCTATAGCCTTACTTTTGATTTTGGGTGATTTTTGCTTTTTGTCATTTTTTTTTTGCCTTACTGCTTTCTTAGCAGTAAGGCAACTGTGGGTGACCGTGGCTCAGGTGGTAGAGGGTCATCTTCTGATTGAGAGGTTGGGGGTTTGATCCCAGTACCTGACTATGTGTCAAAGTAGATTTTAGGGTCTAATGATGGTCCTAACTCAATTTTTTTTTTAATTTTTGAAAAAAAAAAGCCTTGCTTTAATTTTGATTTTGGGTGAATTTTTTTTTTTGTCATTTTTTGTGCCTTACTGCTTTCTTAGCCCTTTTAAGTATGTGCATTATATTTGCAGTAGTTTTTAGGGTCAAATGATGGTCCTAACTCAATTTATTTATTTTTTTTTCAATTTTCGAAAAAAAAGCCTCGCTATAGCCTTACTTTTGATTTGGGGTGATTTTTGTTTTTTATCATTTTTTGTGCCTTACTGCTTTCTTAGCCCTGTTTAAGTATGTGCATTATATTTGCAGTAGATTTTAGGGTCTATTGATGGTCCTAACTCAATTTTTTTTTTTTTTAATTTTTGAAAAAAAAAGCCTTGCTATAGCCTTACTTTTGATTTAAGGTGATTTTTGTTTTTTGTCATTTTTTGTGCCTTACTGTTTTCTTAGCCCTGTTTAAGTATGTGCATTATATTTGCAGTAGATTTTAGGGTCAAATGATAGTCTTAACTCAATTTTTTTTTTTTTTAATTTTTGAAAAAAAAAGCCTTGCTATAGCCTTACTTTTGATTTTGGGCAATTTTTGCTTTTTGTCATTTTTTTTTTGCCTTACTGCTTTCTTAGCAGTAAGGCAACTGTGGGTGACCGTGGCTCAGGTGGTAGAGGGTCATCTTCTGATTGAGAGGTTGGGGGTTCGATCCCAGTACCTGACTATGTGTCAAAGTAGACTTTAGGGTCTAATGATGGTCCTAACTCAATTTTTTTTTTTTTTTATTTTTGAAAAAAAAAAGCCTTGCTTTAATTTTGATTTTGGATGAATTGTGTTTTTTGTCATTTTTTGTGCCTTACTGCTTTCTTAGCCCTTTTAAGTATGTGCATTATATTTGCAGTAGATTTGAGGGTCAAATGATGGTCCTAACTCAATTTTTTTTTTTTTTCAATTTTTGAAAAAAAAGCCTTGCTATAGCCTTACTTTCGATTTTGGGTGATTTTTGTTTTTTATCATTTTTTGTGCCTTACTGCTTTCGTAGCCCTGTTTAAGTATGTGTATTATATTTGCAGTAGTTTTAGGGTCTAATGATGGTCCTAACTCAATTTTTTTTTTTTTTAATTTTTGAAAAAAAAAGCCTTGCTATAGCCTTACTTTTAATTTGGGGTGATTTTTGTTTTTTATCATTTTTTGTGCCTTACTGCTTTCGTAGCCCTGTTTAAGTATGTGCATTATATTTGCAGTAGTTTTAGGGTCTAATGATGGTCCTAACTCAATTTTTTTTTTTTTTCAATTTTTGAAAAAAAAGCCTTGCTATAGCCTTACTTTCGATTTTGGGTGATTTTTGTTTTTTGTCATTTTTTGTGCCTTCCTGCTTTCGTAGCCCTGTTTAAGTATGTGCATTATATTTGCAGTAGTTTTTAGGGTCAAATGATGGTCCTAACTCAATTTTTTTTTTTTTTTTTTTTTTTTTTTTTTTTTTTTTTGAAAAAAAAAGCCGAGCTATAGCCTTACTTTTGATTTTGGGCAATTTTTGCTTTTTGTCATTTTTTTTTTGCCTTACTGCTTTCTTAGCAGTAAGGCAACTGTGGGTGACCGTGGCTCAGGTGGTAGAGGGTCATCTTCTGATTGAGAGGTTGGGGGTTCGATCCCAGTACCTGACTATGTGTCAAAGTAGATTTTAGGGTCTAATGATGGTCCTAACTCAATTTTTTTTTTTTTTTTAATTTTTGGAAAAAAAAAGCCTTGCTTTAATTTTGATTTTGGGTGATTTTTGTTTTTTATCATTTTTTGTGCCTTACTGCTTTCGTAACCCTGTTTAAGTATGTGCATTATATTTGCAGTAGTTTTAGGGTCTAATGATGGTCCTAACTCAATTTTTTTTTTTTTTTAATTTTTGAAAAAAAAAAGCCTTGCTATAGCCTTACTTTTGATTTGGGGTGATTTTTGTTTTTTTGTCATTTTTTGTGCCTGACTGCTTTCTTAGCCCTGTTTAAGTATGTGCATTATATTTGCAGTAGTTTTTAGGGTGAAATGATGGTCCTAACTCAATTTTTTTTTTTTTTTTTTTTAATTTTGAAAAAAAAGCCTTGCTATAGCCTTACTTTTGATTTTGGGTGATTTTCGTTTTTTTGTCATTTTTTGTGCCTGACTGCTTTCTTAGCCCTGTTTAAGTATGTGCATTATATTTGCAGTAGTTTTTAGGGTCTATTGATGGTCCTAACTCAAATTTTTTTTTTTTTTATTTTTGAAAAAAAAAGCCTTGCTATAGCCTTACTTTTGATTTGGGGTGATTTTTGTTTTTTGTCATTTTTTGTGCCATACTGCTTTCTTAGCCCTGTTTAAGTATGTGCATTATATTTGCAGTAGTTTTAGGGTCTAATGATGGTCCTAACTCAATTTTTTTTTTTTTTCAATTTTTGAAAAAAAAGCCTTGCTATAGCCTTACTTTCGATTTTGGGTGATTTTTGTTTTTTGTCATTTTTTGTGCCTTCCTGCTTTCGTAGCCCTGTTTAAGTATGTGCATTATATTTGCAGTAGTTTTTAGGGTCAAATGATGGTCCTAACTCAATTTTTTTTTTTTTTTTTTTTTTTAATTTTTGAAAAAAAAAGCCGAGCTATAGCCTTACTTTTGATTTTGGGCAATTTTTGCTTTTTGTCATTTTTTTTTGCCTTACTGCTTTCTTAGCAGTAAGGCAACTGTGGGTGACCGTGGCTCAGGTGGTAGAGGGTCATCTTCTGATTGAGAGGTTGGGGGTTCGATCCCAGTACCTGACTATGTGTCAAAGTAGATTTTAGGGTCTAATGATGGTCCTAACTCAATTTTTTTTTTTTTTTTTAATTTTTGGAAAAAAAAAGCCTTGCTTTAATTTTGATTTTGGGTGATTTTTGTTTTTTATCATTTTTTGTGCCTTACTGCTTTCGTAACCCTGTTTAAGTATGTGCATTATATTTGCAGTAGTTTTAGGGTCTAATGATGGTCCTAACTCAATTTTTTTTTTTTTTTAATTTTTGAAAAAAAAAGCCTTGCTATAGCCTTACTTTTGATTTGGGGTGATTTTTGTTTTTTTGTCATTTTTTGTGCCTGACTGCTTTCTTAGCCCTGTTTAAGTATGTGCATTATATTTGCAGTAGTTTTTAGGGTGAAATGATGGTCCTAACTCAATTTTTTTTTTTTTTTTTTTTAATTTTTGAAAAAAAAGCCTTGCTATAGCCTTACTTTTGATTTTGGGTGATTTTCGTTTTTTTGTCATTTTTTGTGCCTGACTGCTTTCTTAGCCCTGTTTAAGTATGTGCATTATATTTGCAGTAGTTTTTAGGGTCTATTGATGGTCCTAACTCAAATTTTTTTTTTTTTAATTTTTGAAAAAAAAAGCCTTGCTATAGCCTTACTTTTGATTTGGGGTGATTTTTGTTTTTTGTCATTTTTTGTGCCATACTGCTTTCTTAGCCCTGTT
The DNA here is from genome assembly GCF_900634775.1 of Gouania willdenowi. NCBI lineage: Eukaryota > Metazoa > Chordata > Actinopteri > Blenniiformes > Gobiesocidae > Gouania > Gouania willdenowi. The sequence continues at coordinate 15,780,883 of NC_041058.1, read as the reverse complement.
TAAGTATGTGCATTATATTTGCAGTAGTTTTTAGGGTCAAATGATGGTCCTAACTCAATTTTTTTTTTTTTTAGAAATTTTTGAAAAAAAAAAAGTTTTGCTATAGCCTTACTTTTGATTTTGGGAGATTTTTGTTTTTTGTCATTTTTTGTGCCTTCCTGCTTTCTTAGCCCTGTTTAAGTATGTGCATTATATTTGCAGTAGATTTTAGGGTCTATTGATGGTCCTAACTCAATTTTTTTTTTTTTTTTTTTAATTTTTGAAAAAAAAAAAGCCTTGCTATAGTCTTACTTTTGATTTTGGGTGATTTTTTTTTTTTTGTCATTTTTTGTGCCTTACTGCTTTCTTAGCCCTGTTTAAGTATGTGCATTATATTTGCAGTAGTTTTTCGGGTCAAATGATGGTCCTAACTCATTTTTTTTTTTTTTTTTTTTTTTAATTTTTGAAAAAAAAAGCCTTGCTATAGCCTTACTTTTGATTTTGGGTGATTTTTGTTTTTTTGTCATTTTTTGTGCCTTACTGCTTTCTTAGCCCTGTTTAAGTATGTGCATTATATTTGCAGTAATTTTTAGGGTCAAATGATGGTCCTAACTCAATTTTTTTTTTTTTTTTAATTTTTGAAAAAAAAAAAGCCTTGCTATAGCCTTACTTTTGATTTCGGGCAATTTTTGCTTTTTGTCTTTTTTTTTGCCTTACTGCTTTTTTTTTTTTTTTTTAGCCCTGTTTAAGTAAGTGCATTATATTTGCAGTAGATTTTAGGGTCTATTGATGGTCCTAATTCAATTTTGTTTTTGTTTTTTTAATTTTTGAAAAAAAAAAGCCTTGCTATAGCCTTACTTTTGATTTTGGGTGATTTTTGTTTTTTGTCATTTTTTGTGCCTTACTGCTTTCTTAGCCCTGTTTAAGTATGTGCATTATATTTGCAGTAATTTTTAGGGTCAAATGATGGTCCTAACTCAATTTTTTTTTTTTTTTTAATTTTTGAAAAAAAAAAAGCCTTGCTATAGCCTTACTTTTGATTTCGGGCAATTTTTGCTTTTTGTCTTTTTTTTTGCCTTACTGCTTTTTTTTTTTTTTTTTAGCCCTGTTTAAGTATGTGCATTATATTTGCAGTAGATTTTAGGGTCTATTGATGGTCCTAACTCAATTTTTTTTTTTTTTTTTTAATTTTTGAAAAAAAAAAGCCTTGCTATAGCCTTACTTTTGATTTCGGGCAATTTTTGCTTTTTGTCTTTTTTTTTTGCCTTACTGCTTTTTTTTTTTTTTTTTAGCCCTGTTTAAGTATGTGCATTATATTTGTCCCTTACTGCTTTTTCACCCCAGTTTAAGTGTACTCATCATATTTGCACAAGTTTATAGTGTCTTGTTATCACAATTTCTAAAGTTTTTTTTCTTCCAGTTTTTATGTCTTACTATAGCTTCACCTTTTGGTTTTGAGTGTTTGTCACTTTTTTCTCATTTTTCATGCCTTATTGCATTTTTACCCCAGGTAAAGTGTTCTCCTTTTTTATTCAACTTAAATTTTCCCAGTTAAAGTTTTTGAATCATATTTGCAGTAGTTTTTAGGGTCTTGTGACAGCTCAACTTTTTTTTCAATGTATGCCTGTAAAATATTTTTCTATTTTCCTGTCATTTTTGCAGGAATTGGTTTTCAATGTTCAATAATTTGATTGATGTTTTGAAACAAACCATTGAATGGAGTGTATGTTGTTTCGCTAGGTGTGTCCATGGAAAGTGTATTCCCCTGGATTCACAGTCTTACCGCTGTGAGTGTGCCGAGGGTTACCGCGGGGCCCTGTGTAACCAACAGGGGGAGCTGTTCAATCCGTGCCGTCGCTTAACTTGCAAACATGGCCGCTGTCAGATCTCCGACACAGGAGAGGCGTACTGTCACTGCGAAAGTGGCTACACCGGAGAGCTGTGTGACGCAGGTTTGACTGTTTAAAAAAAACAAGATTTACAGCCAATAAAAATATTTATGTCATTGGAACAAAACACATTTATCTACTCTGTTTTTCTTTTTCAGAGTCTGAATGTCGAGGAGAACCAGTGCGAGATTACTACCAGGTCCAACGAGGCTACTCCATCTGCCAGACAACACGCATCGTGTCATGGGTGGAGTGCATCGGGGCGTGCGACACGGGGGCCTGCTGCGCAAGCCAGAGAATGAAACGCAGGAAATACACTTTCGAATGCAGTGACGGTTCATCCTTCAGCGAAGAAGTGGAAAAGACCATCAAGTGTGGCTGCATGGGCTGCATGTAGCAACGCTCTCTCTCCCTTTCCCTGCCACGGCCGCAGAGCACAGGATCAAACAAAAGTCAAGGAGAGAGGAGACTGGAGAACAACGCAAAGGAGGGGAAAAGAAGAGAGCGATTATGAAAATATATATAAAACCTCTATCTATATACTATGAACAATGTCGAATCAATGTAAAATAGGACATGTTCGCCCATTACAAGGGTGTGTGAGTTCGAGTCACAGAAACCAACATCATCAGCAACAACAGCATTTGCAACATTGTTCCAGAGGTCCCCTAGATTTTGCTGAGTGAGACATCCCTCCGACCTAAATCACCCTTGTGTGAACTCCCTATTCATCTGTGAGACCTCTGACAGCGGTTCCTCCGTCTACTATCTACGACTATGTGGACAGTGGAGTCAAGCCTGGTGAAGAAAGGCAGAAAAGGGAAGAAGAGCTGAGGAAAACGTGGAGAACACAGAGGGAAATGGTGAAAGCTGGACTGATTGACATGGCAAAGCTTTCTTGAGTTGAGCTTGGCTGGGTTGCCCTGGACTGGATAAGGTTTTTTTTTTTTTCTGGGAATGAGTTTGAAGTCATTGCTATTTTTGGTGGAGCAAAACTTCTCTGCTCGGATACACTCATCCATCCACACATGCACGTGTCCCGGTGATCAGACAGAGGAGAGGGAGTCAGAATGGCACATAATCCCGTGCTGCCAACTTTTCACGCTTTGGTGTGACAGTGGTTTTTGCTGTGAGGTGTTGTTGTAACATAGAAAACTCCAGAAAATTAGAGACTGCACTGACAAGCAGCACCAAAAACAGCCGTCGCACACCTCTCTGAAGTACAAAAACACATTTAATTCACCGTACTCACCACCCGAGAGGCTTTAGTGGGTTTCTGCTGTGTTGGTTACAGTAGAGCAGTGTGTTACTGGTGATGCCCAGCAGTGACCAGCCTTCCTAAATGCGTAAGCTAAGACGGTTTTGCCTAAGAAGCTGATCCGCTGCTCCTTTTGTCTACAGTATTAAACGTGTGCAAACTGTTGCATGTGTGGCGGAGAGTTCGCAAAACAGACATGCAGAGGTTCGTATAATACCAATATAAATGTGATCTCAAAAAATGCAGAACTGTCCTCTGAGTTTTATTTCGTACAGTCTAATCTCTCATATTTGTTTTGTTAAATTTGATTAGATTTTTATTGTATTTTGTCTCATAACTTTAACACCTTTAGTTGCCCCAGGTCCTCCCATTCAGCCCTTTACATAGAAATGCCTAACAGATTCTAATATATATTATATATATATTTGTATTTTTTTTTTTTTTTTTTCGTATAGTATTTTTCTATGTTCATGAGTAAGTCTGTTTCTGTACACATTAGTGGAAAGGCATTCGTTTGGTTTGAATCGGTTCACTTGCTCCAACAAAGTAATAAAAAAAGGCCAATAATGCAAAGGCAGTACTGGTCTAGAAATATTAATGTTTAATGTTGTATATGTTGTCTTCCATGTGAATATTACATCTAATTCATGAAAGTACGTGATTTTCTTTTTTTTTTTTTAATTTATTTATTTTTTATCTTAAAACAATTTTCTTTCTTGTAGGCTTTTCAAATCTTTCCCCCTTAAAAAAAAAAAAAAAATGAAAAGGTATAAAAAAATGTATTGCTTTTTAAATAAAATAAAACAACCTGAAAAATCCATAAGGAATTTTGTATCATGACAGCGACAGTGTTTTTCATCTTCTTAGACATTCCTTATTTGCTGAGATTATGAGACGACCCCCCCCCCCCCAAAAAAAAAACAAAAAAAAAAAACATACTCATCTTTTTATATATCCTGTTTTTGCTTTAACAGTGCACGGTTAAATTTCTCTCATTTCACATTATCTCATTTTTTTTCTACGTTAATTTGAATCAAATAAGTCAAGCTCAACTGATCATAAGCTGCTGTCAAGCCAAACAAAAAACAAACAGGATGATGCCTCGTTGGACATGTCGATGCATCCTTTCCATCCTAAAATAAGACACCCGTGTGAAATATTTCATGCTACTGGCAGATTACAAACACCACCGTAAGGAAACGTCCTGACTCCTGACAGGAAAGATGAAATGGTGCCAATTACAGTGAACAGTCATACCTGAATGTATAAATGTGTATAGATAAATATGACCTATGCTTATTCATGAAGTGAGAACGTTTAGATGTCATTTAGTTTCTAATGTAAGATGAAGAGACCTTCCCATGGGACGGCATAAGGATGGTTTCTTCCTGCAGACTGGGAGTGTGTTTTCCCATTTTCGCCGATATAAATGTTTAAAGCTTCTCAGCTTCCTGCAAACATCCCATTACGAAGCTCCTACTGCATAAGCTATACATCTTAACGTCAAATTTCCATGCAGTTGATGTAATCCAAGTGATGTAGAATAAGAGTAAAGATCTCAAAGGATACTGATGAACACATTCTTCGTCAAATGTGACTTTCTGTTCACGTCTCCTTTATATTCTCTACACTGAGATGTACTGGTATGGTGCATTTTATTTCCTGGTAGAACATCTTAGTGGTGCTTGTGCTATATCAAGATGTAATTCCGGTCACATGGCCGGACACAGATTTTTTCCATCCTATGAACTATATACATAAATGTGATCGTGAACAACACCAATGTCTCTGTTGTATTAAAAATGATGCAAAATATCTCGGGTTGGGTTTGTTCGACTTCATGTTACATGGCTGATGGTGGGATTGAACTGAAATCTCAATGCTGAATGTATGTAGTGCCAACAAAATGTTTACCAAACCGCCACAGTTTTCATTAATTAAACTTTAATGTGTGTGCTTTTGATTTAGGCTTTGGGTTTTTATTTCTGTTTTTGTTTTGTTTTTTACATCAAATGTCTTAGATATTTTACAAAGGAATTAAATATTTAAAGGAAAACATTTGGTCAAAGGATATAAAAAAAAAAATACATGATTATTTGAACAGCAAAAAAAACAATAGTGTAAAAACTTCAAGACCAAACAGAAAATTATATATGTCTAAATATTTAAACGGATTTATTATGGGATACATTTATCATTCTTGGCTATAACAATCCATCCAGTTTTAAAAGGATGTCTATGTTGGTATTTCGTGCATACAATGGGTGAGATTCCGGTTTTAGCATGTTTTATGTTTAATAATGAAACGTGGTTCAGTAAAGCAGTCTTCAGTAACAATTGGGTCTTTAAATGCATTCCATAAGCGTGACATTACATCACTGCTTGTAAGCTATTTGGCAGATGTGTCATTGTCTCATGTAGATATTTCATTAGACTGGCAGATATTTAGACAAACTGGATCATAACATTGCCAATTTCTTGTAAAAGGCAGTAACTGTTATTTAGAAATTAATGAATACCCTATTTTAATCTAATTCATTTTTAAAATAATTACTTGTATGTGTCTGTACTAAATTAACGGCTAGACCTTGGGTGACAAGTCAAAAACCATACTTTGTTTTGATTAATGTCTCAAGCAGATTTCCAAAAACAAAGTCCAAGAAACCAAACAAAATCTTTAGAACATCTTTATAACAATCCAGCAAAAATACAACTCTTAACATAAAGATGCATCATTCTTGGGATTAGCACAAATAAAGCAAGTATTTAATTCTAATATACAAAATCAAAAATATTTAAATAGAATAAAGAAGTAAAGAATTAACCTGTTCAAGTCTGATATTTGGTGGCCTGGTTTATGGTTTGCTAAATGTATTGTCCGACATGATTTTCTTAAATAACAATAAAAACACGATGGACCTGTTTTGTCATATACACATTATATACCGTCATAAAGAATGTACATGTGAGAGAAAAGAACATCAACACTGAGCTAAAATTGTATTTTTCTGTTGACTTAAGTAAAGCACTACACACTAAGATGACAATAACGACAGACATGTGTAAAGGGGGATCTGGAACATATTACTAAAGGTGATGGAGGCAAAAAACTTAACATAACGTTCAGGCCTTTGTACAGAAGACAGGTTAGTGATAACCTCAAACACAAGTCAGGAAGTACAAAACATCTCTGATGGCTTCTACCTCCCAGATTGTAGATTATTTGAGACATTTTAAAGTGTAGGTTGTAAATATACAGACTTTATACACATGCAGACTTATGTAAAATTCTCAGTGAACATGTGAGCAGATATGAACAGATGCTTTGATGAAAACAGTCTCCAAAGCTCTTTGTCATGACGCCGACAAAAGATATCTAACTACATGTACAGCGTCTTCAGGATTTTCAAAGTAATGCTCTGGAACAACGGTATAAAGAATAAACCATTCAGGTTGAAGGACATCTGAATATCTGAATGCTTAGGTGAAGCAACAAACTAGCAAATAAACAGTGAAACACACTATGTGGAACACAACAGGTTGCACACGCACTCCATGATTGCCCTAAGAGGAATTGGGAGCTGGTCAAACCAAGCAGGAATCTTCACATTTAGCATCACATTCAACTGTGTTACTTCTCATAAATAAGGCACCAGTTCACAACAGTTACATATTATTCACAATACTGTATTAGGAAGACGGACCGGGAATACAAACTGCCTACTTGTTGCAGGCAACATTTCTTTCAAAGCAAACTAACGATAAATGTTGGGTTTGTTAGCAGCAAAAACAACTCTTTGCTAAATTTTACTTTCACATCAGGACTCGGGGTTGAACTATTTCGACATGTTTTTCCAGACTCCATTTCTTCTGTGTCTTGGATTGCTGAATAAGGTCTTTTTAGTCTTTCTTGAATCCCAAACAAATAGTCGGCACACGAGCATTTTCACACCAAATCACTACACAAACTTAAATGAGCGTTAAAACCAAATCCTGTCTTCAAAAGTAGCTAAATCAAAGAACCCTTTTCTTAAAAGTTAGTGAAAACACACATTTTTTTTGGTCTTTCTTTGAATAATTTAGGTAAAAGAAAATCAAAACCGGTTCTGGGAATAAAGATGACCTCTTTAAAACAGCCCATTTATTTTGTGACTGATGTCCTGGTGCGCTTTGCTGGAGTCTCCAAGAGTTTCAAAGCTCTTTTTGCTGCAGTACGCGGTGACGAAGCAGCCTGAACTCGCCTTGGAGCAGACTTTGAATCAGCACTTCTTGTCGATGCCGAATTATGAGCCTTTTTGGCTGATTTTGGAGACGCAATGCGTGTTGAAGCAGACTTTGCGGTTTTCTCTAAAGGATTGCTGGTGCTCGGATTCGGAGGGACTACAGCTTCCATCTTCCTTTGGGACCTTGTGAGTACCTGGTCAGGTGAACTAGCAACTTTAGCTTCCTGAGAAGTACTTTCAGGTGCCTTAACTTCTGCTACTGAGCTTTTTAATGATGCTTTTGTTTTTTTAGAACGCGCATTGTTTGCTGCAACCATATCCATATCCTTGTTCTCTACCTCTGTGTGTTTTTTGTTGACTTTGCTTTTTGATGGAACACTATTGTCAGACATTTTAGGGGAGGAGAGACGTTGAGAACTTCTTGTCGGTTTCTCTTTTTTGTTTAAATCTTTCTTAGTTTTATTACTGCCCTGAGCTTGAACTGCTTTCCCTGTTGCAGTGTGTTTAACAGTTTCCTTTTTAGCCAAGATTTCCTTTTTGTTCATTTTTGTTGCAAAGTTAGTACTTTCTTTACAGCCTGGTAGGTCTGTTTTAGGTGCCTCCTTAGATGGTTTTAAATTTGATTTAACAGCAGGTTTTGCTGTTACCAGTTTCTTCACTGTGTTGCCTTTAATGATTTTGGAGCCCCCTTTCAGTCTTGCAGTGGTTTGCTGAACCTGCATCTTCTCTCGTATGTTGGAATACTTTCGTAAGATTCTTGCACTAGCTGGATTTTTTGATTTTCCAGCCGTTTTCTGAGGCTCACTGGTTTGCGCACAGGCTTTGGCACAAGAAGCTGACTTTTTTAAAGTTTGTGCTTCACTTAGTAATTCTCTCTCTTTCCCTTTGACTGAAATTGCATCTTGCTCAAGTGTTTTAGCGATCAGCTTCTGACTTCTTGGATTACTCTTAACAGGAGAAGCAATGGCAAATTTTTTTAAATGCTTCTTTAGGCGTTCTGCTTGTAGGCTTGGAAACACCCCTTGAGAGGTCCCGGATGCACTCGAGCTGTGAAAGCACAGCTGGGTCTCTGATGGAAGCCGCGTGTTCACATTCTTTACAATGACGAGGGACTTTGTTTCTGATGATTCAAGAAACCAACGACATATACTAGAGAGATTAAATCCTTTCACGAAAAGCATTTGAACTGGGGAATGCTTCTGGTGTTCAGACTTTGATTTTCGTATCCTACGTTTACTTTTCCAAATAGCCGCCTGCCGGTCTGCTTTGTTCTTGTATTTTGTTGTTGGTGGAGCCTCTTTATCCATTTGCAACCAACCTTTTTGCATTTTATCATATCTTATATTTAAATTTGAGATAAGATGTTGGCTTGCTTCGCTATTCAAAGTATGAAGGAACTTATTTTTTGATGATTTGACAGGTTCATGTTTTGGTGCGATGGTACATATGCGTGGCAGAGATGCAGGAATGGGCCTTAATTTACCTTTAGTAACTACCCCTGGAGTAGTTCTAATCAAAGCTACATCACTTTCTCCTGTAACCACAGAGTGAGTGTTGGTAGAGGGTGTAGAATGTCTTTGTGATCTCAAAGCTAATTTTTGTTGTGGACGAGTAACAGAGTCTGCTATTTCAGGCTTAACACTCCCACTTCTTAAGGGCATTCTTGTGGGTCTGTCAGTTATGGAAGAACCTCCATCATCAACACTTGCACTCATCTTCTCTAAAGGTGCTACATTTAGATTGGGTTGTGAAGCAACTTCACTTGCTGCCTCTGCATTCTTAGACACTCTTTTATATCTTAACGAAATATGAGTTTGTGACTCTGAAGTCAATAATTGATTTGATATCTTACTGCTCGGACAATTCATGTTCTTTTTGTCATTGGCATCTGCCTTACTTGATCTTAGTTTCTGTTTTACGTTCAAAGGACTCTCTACTTCATTATTCAGTTTTTCTTCTGTGGTTGTTAGTTGAGTAGTTTCAATGTTTACTTTCATGGTTTCTGAATTAGCATTTTGTTCTGATATTTTTGAGCTTGCAGACTGTAATGGAGTGGTTAAGGGAACCAGAAGGTCAGAAGGTGGATGAAGTGCAAGGGTCGGTAGCTGCTCAGAAGGAAGAAAAGAAGAGGAAGAGAGTTCTGTTGAAGAAAGGCCATCTGATGTGAGCTTCGGACTTTCAGTTGATTTCTGTTCGGCTGATCTTAGTTTACGTCTGGGCTCTGTGTTGTGAATGTTATTTGCCAGCTGATCAGAAATATCAGGCATCCCACCCTGGGCTTTCTTCAGTTTCTGTAACTGCTTGGTCTTTGTCGATTTGGTTAATTGGTTTGACTCTGTGTCAGAAGAGGGCACTTGTACCTGCTCTGATGATTTTGTCTCTTGTTTAATCACAGTACCCACCTCGTGTTTTATGGGCATATGGCTTTTAGAAAGAATCTTTTCATTTTTTTTATTTTGACTGGGTAGCTTATCTTTAGCAGGACTGGATTTTTCTGGAATTTTACCAAGTGATGTCGTGTTAACTGATCTACGGCGCAAATGTCGATCTGATGCCGATATGGGTCTACCATTAAAATAGCCAACTATGATAGTTTCTTTTTGCTTTAATCTCGTTGGTAACACAATTTTGCTGCCTTTTTTTCTACGCCAGGGAGGCAATTCTTTTAGCAGGGCATCAAGTGTTTTGGAGGAAACATCATATTCATTGTCATCAAGCTCTCCAGCCTCTGATAGTACAGCACCGTCAACTGCTGCAGGCAAATTGGCCTTCGGTGCCTTCGACTGGGCCTCCGGCGCCTTCGACTGGGCCTCCGGCGCCTTCGACTGGGCCTCCGGCGCCTTCGACTGGGCCTCCGGCGCCTTCGACTGGGCCTCCGGCGCCTTCGACTGGGCCTCCGGCGCCTTCGACTGGGCCTCCGGCGCCTTCGACTGGGCCTCCGGCGCCTTCGACTGGGCCTGCGGCGCCTTCGACTCGGCCTGCGGCGCCTTCGACTCGGCCTGCGGCGCCTTCGACTCGGCCTGCGGCGCCTTCGACTCGGCCTCCGGTGCCTTCGACTCGGCCTGCGGTTCTTTTGTTATCACCTTTTTCGGTGACACTGCGGAATTCACTTTTTCAATAACTTCAGAGTCATTACCGTCTACTTGTGTTTCTGGCTGATGTTCTTGAGGTTGCACATCTTGCATTTCCTCCCTCTCATCTTGTTGTCGTTCCTCCTCAACTTCATCAGTCAGTGGTATCGGAGTGTTCGGCTGGTGCAGTTCTTTTAATAAAAGCTGGGGATCAGCTTCTTCTAGACAAACGTTTTCTAGAGGGTCTACCAACGTTGTTGGCACTAATTGTTCCTCAGTCACATGCGCATCTATGAGAGGCTCAATCCCATTCCTTTTTTCTGTGTCAAATGAAGTTTGTTCTACATTTTCCTTAATTTCAGTTATCGTTCTAGACGATATAACTATTTCCTGCTTGATATCAGTGTTTGGAATAGTTTCTGCATTTTTGGAGGAATATACAAGTGGCAATGAAGGATCAGATGCCCCATTGCTCTGGCATTGACTTGTCTGACTATGTTCAACCATAACATCTATGGATGCTACTTCTACAATGTCTTCTGTTCCTGGTATTACATGTTCAACCAACTCCTCTACGATGATTTCTTGATTATTTGCATTTCTAGATTCTTCAGCAAAAAGCATATCTAGAGGTGGGATAGCATCAGGCTTTGAAAGAATTTGTTTTGGAGTGACCAGTGTAATCAACTCTGGCATTGGATTGGGACAGTTACCTCTTCCAGCCAACGTACGAACAGTTTTCAACTCCCAAATTTCATCAGAATACATGCGCCCTCTGGTGCTCTTTCTGGCATTACGCCGTGGAGCCATGCCACGGTGTCTTTTCTTAAAACATTCTGTAATTGGCTTGTCAATAAAAACAATATCGCAGTGGCCAAGATCAGGGTCGACTATAACCTTATTAGAAGATTCTCTTGTTTGATTATAGGTGGAGGGCCTGATTGCCTTTCTGGCAGTTCGTACAGTGTCTGAGAGAATAGTTGTGTGCATAGGAATGGCTTTTTCTGGAGTATCTTTGGCATGCTCCAAAGCATCTCTCTGCTTAGCTTGATACATTTGACTGGTCTGACTGTGTCTCTTCACAGAAGAGCTCAGGCGAGCACCACAAGTAGCTATTCTACTGGATACCTTTGATCCAACTTGTCTGTCATCCAAGGACTCAGAAAGAGACCCACTGAGCACACATGACAACTTTTTACCAGCAGCAGCTTTGCTGGTCATAATCTTCATTTTAAGAGGTGCATGTTCACCGTTATGGTTGTGATCCACATTCAGGGAATTAGAAGTGAAAGTAGCCAAAGCCAGACCACTCTCTGACGAAAGGCTACAGAGATCCAAATCCGGACCAGCAGTTACGGATGTCTTCAGGGAGACAGCACTTTCAGGGACTTGTTTGATTACACAGCTGTTTAAAATAGATTTGGACACATCCTTGATTTCAGACTTGGTAGTAAATTTGTTGGAGAATCTAGGCAACAAGTCAGTTTTCTTGGAAGTGACTGTGGTGGATTCTGCAGCAAAACAAGGTGATCCCTCAACACCAGAGGCAGTGTTAACATCTTTCTCAATTTTGTAGGATGCATAAGCTTTGACCTCGGTCTGTAGAAAACCTAAAGCATCAACTATCTGCCTCTGGTGGTGGGGGCAAAGTTTGGCAAAAAACTGTTCAAGCGTGGAGGTGGACTGCAGGTCTTTTGCCTTTGAAGCATGGATGTCTGTTGACTCACTAGAGGACAAAAACACAAAATAAATGAATGCAATTGAATGCTTGTAAACAAGAAGAAATGTAACTCTTTTCTCAGATACTGGTCAATCATGTAAACTAACAGTAGAGAGGCAAAATGTGTGAATGATTACACAATTTTCTTACAATGTTTTTGGTGCATATTTATTAGCTGAATAAGTGATGTTCAAACAATAATCATCCAACCATTGAACTTGACCAATTACAATATTACAGGTACTACAATTTTCTTGTTTACACAGATGCTTTTTTACTTTTACATCATTAAAATTATGCATGCACAGGACATAATAATGGTAGCACATTGGGATTAAAACAACACCTATCACCTAAAATAGCAAAAACATTAGGCGCAAATAGAGTAAAACATCTGTCAAGCTTTATTGACAAGTGTGAATATTAACACTTAAAGGTGTGACCATGTGTTATCAATTCAGCAAAATATGATATTTTGTCAAGCAAAGAATTTTTTTTTTTTTATTTCTCTTTATCATTATGAGTAAAGCATCTTTAAAAACATTTGCCAGCAATATATCAAATATGTTGTGGAAGTCCCACAAAATATTTTAGTACCTTAGGAGTCTTTCACTGATAGAAGAGTTGTATTTTGGCTAAACCCATAAAATTAAACCTAAAAATTGGCATTAAATTTATTAACCATTCTGAGGTTCCTGAGAAACTAAAGGTGTGCACACTGTACTCCTTGGCAGGAGAGAACAGTGGTGTCTGAATTTGGTTTTTAAACCTGAATGTATGAATTATAAAACCTGAATTATATATTACACATTTTCCAAAAATCCAGATTCCTACTTTGATAGTACCATTGTGATTTTAACACATGTAATTTTCCACATTTAAGTTACTACAATTTTGGGAGAACAAAAGACAATTTAGCTTTAATAAGACTTTTTCAACCAAACATTGGCAGAAGTGCTGCAAACCGATCTTTGCTGCCAGGCATCGTTTTTATTTGTTTGTTAGACCTGTTCATTTTTTTTGTAATAGACAGTTATTACTTTATTATAGGTTATGTGAGGCACTGGATCTAAATGAAAAAAATCAAAACATACGTATGTTAACATCTAACTTAAACTGAGGTTATATTGACATTCATCAATTAACAGTATGAAATAAACAAGCCTGTTTAAAAATGTACTATGGGTGGAATGCTTTAAGAATGATAGAATATCTGTAATGTTACTTTATAGACATTTTATAAATAAATATCTCGCAGTCAAAAAATAGAATATGCAAGAAGGACCATTTTTGGCTAAGCATATTGCCTGAATGCTCCATCAGGCAATGCTTAAAGAGTAGAGCGGAGTACCTGAATAATTAGTGGAAAGTGTTCTGTCCCTGAGTGTTTTACTCTGTAGAACTGCAGTAAAGAGCTCTTATAAACCACATGCCTGTTGTCTCCCAGTGGGAAAAATAAATACCGGAATTAAATCTCTAAAACAGAGGCAATTCGATTCTAACTCATTTACACAATATCTCAGAAGAACAAAAAACCTGAATGTGTTATTCAGTCCACAATGTTATTACACTACACAATCAAGTCACTAACAATCTGACCATCACCCACTACTTACAGGACCAACTTTGATAGAGTTTAGTGAGCCATGCTGAAGGTTTTAAAAAGGTTCACCAGAATATCAAGACCACAATTAAGCTACCTAATACACTTAATGGCTCAACAATAAATACAATACGGCATTCCCAAGACAAAAATCACCATACACAGCTAATGTCTCAGTGACACAAATGTACCGGACTTAGTTCATGCAAAACACAACAAGTACCTATCTTTTATATGTGCATTTTTCACATTTTCAATGGAATACACAAAATCTGTACAAATTCCTCAGAATTGGGGGAAACTTGACTTTTGGTGTTCCTTGATAATCGCAATTGCAAAAAGACTTTGGTCCTCAAACATTTATGAAAAGGTTTTTCATCAGAAGACGGTAGGACAGCCTTAAATAGCTTTACATCTCTAATGCAAGACAGTTTTACTATGTTTTGCTCTGTGTACACTTTAACACTAATGTGAGTAATCAGTTATTAAAGCCGTTTACATTCATTGTTACTTAACAGATATATGTTTTAGCAGAACCTTATGCGTCTACAAATATAGAATTTTGATTATGAATTATAGTGTGTGTGAAGGGGGGGATTCTTTCTTTCTTTATGAACAAAACAACTCCTTGGAATCATTGGACGCATTTCTTTCTCAATACAACAAGAGTTCTTCAAACAACAATGTGTCTCATAAATTAAAGAGGATGCAATCAACAGCACAGACTTAGTATATATACACACTCGTGGTTAAATTCTGCCGACTTGTACGGTCTCATTTGCTTTCACTCACTCTTGCACGGAACTGTCCTGTGTGCGAGATCACTTGCTACATACATCAGTTATAACTACAGTAGACTGCGATATGGATTCCCAGATGAGGTAGTCAACCATTAGATTTGCTACAATAAGTGAACTAAAAATAAAATTATATCAAACCCAAAAATGTATGCTTAAAACATTAGGTTAAACCGTCTTAAGACTACTGAGAAATACTAGTTGATTGTCATTTCAGCAAATATGTAATGACAACAGATTTCTACAGGTATTAGAGCTTGAAGACGGATGGTGAAATATTGGACAGTAAGAGAAACAAAATGCATATTTGATAGTTAGGTTGTCGTTACAGTGCTATTGTGACATGGAAAGCCACTGAAGAGTAACCTTCTGTTTAGCTTATTATTTACAGATATCGAGCTGTTAGAATAAAATAGAAACCTTGCCTTTAAATAAAACAACAATCTTTAAAGGCGAAATGCACTTCTAAAAGAGTGCAAGCTCAAAGAAAAAATAAATAAAAAATACAAAGATTTACCAGAGCAGTGTTGTAACCTGATAACAGAACTACGGGAAGTGATCCCATATTTGAAAATATCCTGAGGAAAAAGTGATAATGCACAATGAGGTAACCTGAAAGAGTTAAATATTACTTTGTGAGGCTTGGTCATAAATAGGGTAAAAATTCAATGAAAAATGGCAACAAGGAGCTTTTTTTGTCTCCACATAAATATATATATATATATTGTATTTATATATCACAGTGGGGGGAAATTATTTTCACTGTAGCCATGAGGAAAGCACTTTTCATTGAATTCTTGCTCTGATAACTTGAGATGGTGTGTGTAGAGGCATGACGGTAACCAGATCAGCTAATCCAACGAGCTAACAACTGGTAATGAGGTACAATGATGAGGCATCTCCACAAGGGATGATGGCTGAGCCAGACAGTCCTTGAAGAGTAAAGAACACATTTGTATATTTAACCTATGTGTGATCATATATTATTTCAACACATCTTGAAAGAATTAAAAATAATAAATAAATTCTAACTTTTATGCATCTTATACAAGAGAACACTAGCACCTGATATCTTCAGAAAAATAGAACCGCTAAACTGTAAGAAACTAATATGGTTTGAAGGCTTTTCCTAGCACTAAAAAGCTACTGTTAAACACGTAAGGTAGGTTTGTGAATACATCCGAGTATAGGATGTACAGACTTGCCAGTAAGATTTGTTAAGCTAAATAATCGGAAAACTTAAGTAGAACATTCCTGATGCGAGACAAAAGGCTGAACATATCTGTTGCTGAGGTATATAGATATTAGAGGTTTAAAACAGTAATGCATTTGAAAGAACAAGCACTGCATTCTAACCTGAAGTTGACTTTGACCTGAGTGTCAGGAAGGCAATAAAATAGTCCTGATTCTATTGCTGAAAAAAATCACTCACAATGAGGAAATTACTATCTAGTGAAAATCAGACGATCTTAGGTTGACCAGGAAACTGAAATTCAGATTGACAGAACGTTCAATAGTACAGTAAAACAGAATTATAAATATATAATAGTTGTACAACAGTTTCTTTGAAGTTGGAAACGTGTAACTGTGTTACATCAATACAGTCTTTTTAGTACTAAAAGTGCATTTGCAAATACAGTGGTTGAGACTTGGATGATTGGCCACAAATGAGCAGCAATTCCTCAGCTTTAACTTTGCTCAACAGCCCAATACTGAGAAAGGACACTAAGGGGCGCTGCATCCTTACACGCTCGTATATCAAATCACAAATGTTTACAAGCGAGGAGTATTGCAATAAGTAAAAAAAAAAAATGTTGCTTGTAAATAATGTCTATGACGTTTCAATAATTTAGGAGTGTTAAATATATTAACTTAATTCATAATGCATATTTGACATTTACTGGATGCACTTCTATCAACAATTCTTAACTATACAGTAAAGGGTTTTGAGAAAGCCAAGTCAGCCACTGTTTAGCAAATGCAATCATTTATTAAAATCATCAATTACTGTATTATAAAGGTTTTATTCAATTAATGAAAGGATTCTATTATGAAAATTTGTGCCTCTACTTTGGACTCTGCACATCTTTGCTGTTGAGGGACTGCGGAATTCCATTTTCCTCCATCTGGCTTAGGAGCTTCATTTTCTTTTTGGGAGGATGTTTCAAGGTTCCCAGGCGCTCTTTCACTTTGTATTCCAGGGTGCTATGTGGTATTCCATAGATTGACTGGGCTTTCGACACGCTCAGTTTCCCACCCATCACCAATCCTATAGCCTCTTCCAGCAGCTCAGTGTTGTACTGTCGATATCGCCCCCTTTTCTTCCTAGGCTGTTTGCTTCCTAGGTCAGACTCCGAATCCACAGGATAGCTTCCTCCTAAGACTTGGCCGTCAGTAGGATAAGGCCAGTAGTCCGAACTAGAGCAATTAAGACCAGTGCCTTTTTTCTGGAAGTGCCGGGGCAGAATGGAACAGATCTTCTTTCCAAGATGATTCTCACAAAGTGACCCTGAGTATTTAGTAGTCAGGGAATCCCAAGATGCATCAGTTCCTGTTGTCAAAACCCTCACCTGTGGAATTTTGAGGTCAAAAGACTGTGAACGAGAAAGCGGAATGCTGTGGTCCTTGTGGCTATACTGGATATCTCCTTTATCAAAAGGAAGTGATCTTGTCAAAAGTCCAGCGGCCTCCAACAATTTGGGCAAGTCTTTAAGGTGCTCACTGGTTTTGTTGCTGGTTTTCAGTTTAAGGAGGGCCCCGAAATGCGTTTTGGAATTCCACAAAGACACATTTTTGACAAGTTCAGAAGGGCTGGAGCTGTTGTTACTGCTGAGAGGTGACTCAGGGTCGCTCTCCAGATCTGCCTCCTCTTTGATGTGCAGCGCGTAAGCAAGAGATGGAGAAGGCTTATAACAGGTGGAGTGGCCGAAATTCTCCCTCCTCCCATCCTGTAGGCTCTTCATAAACAGCCCGACTTGTCCGTCCGCTCTCAACGATCGCCTGATTGAATGGAAGGAAATTGGGTGTAAGCAGAGCTTGCACAGTGCCCTTTTTTTTCTTTTCTAAAGGAGGATGGGTTGGGGGAGGAAGTTGGCCACTCCTTTATTATATGATCTTGCATGGGTAACATCCCTATCCTTAAAAACAAGTGTGTGTGTGAAAGTGTGTGACTTTTAGAAACAAAAAAGGCTCAAGTTTGAAAATGTTTTATTTTTTCCTTGAATTTACATTTACATTTTTATGTGTCAACATAAAAAAAACAAACAAAAATAAAAGGGCAAATAAACAACGAAAGATAAGAAAGAAAGAACACTGACTGGATTACATTCAAGTCTTTATATTCCTGTGTGTTAAAAAGCATAGCCAGGAGGAGAGACTATCTATCATTACAGTGTGCTTTACATGTGGATGATAAGCAGGGCAAAGTAACTGTGCCATACAAAACAACTAATGTATATGCAGCTCTTGGCATTTGGTGTATGACGTTACCACTTAACAAGAGCAGCAATAAAAGAGTAAGCCAATGGAAGGTCGTTTTGTGCAGATGATTGTCAAACTAAAATTCTAACTTCCTAATTCTGCTGAAAAAATGACTGATGGATGATTGCGGAATCTAAATACCCTGTGTTGTCTTAATGTTGTCTTAAATGATGAGTGATGATCAAGTTGTTTTTACAGTCAGAGTGATGACAAAATATAATTCAAAGACCAATAACAGAAACTCACTGAATCAAATGAGAAACTAATGAAAATCATAGTGGGAAGTTGAGCAAGTCCCTTAACGATAACTGCTTGTGTTGTATGTCGCTTTAGATAAAAGTGTCTGCAAAATGAAACTGTAATCCTAATCTTGTAAATCTAAAAATGAAGATTGTTTAAATTCTAATTCAGATGAAATGGCTTGCTTCCTTCATAATGTTTAAACACTTAATGTAATTTTATTAAATATTTCCTACATTTGTTATGAGGTTGTTGGTAATAGTTCCTCTCAAAGATAAAATTCTTTGATACTTATATCAAGTAAAACTATTACTATTTGCACATTATGCATTATTTGAAAATGTCTATATATATACACATGGCTATACTGCATTGTAACAAAGTTGACATTTTTTTTCTTAGACTTTACCATGGTAATGATCAACATACAGGCTAGGTTTATTTTATCATAACCCAAATTAGTTTCCAAACAAATCTTACCTCTATAGAATTGTTTAGGTCAGAATAAATATCTAGAAAAATACTCCACACTCCACAGAATGCTGCTTTTCTAAAGTTTTGTATTTTATCTATTTTGTTAGGTGATTGTACATAAAAATGATTTAAAAAAAGATACAAAAACAACTTCCAGACAAACAGATGAATAGTTGAGGTTATTCACCAGGCAATAATGTATGAGCTGAAGGAAATGACAATAATGTAAAAACAGGGCAAGGCTTAAAAATTCATTCAAGCCAGAACTAGGCCTAAGTATCTCAACAAAAAAGAGGCGAAAAATTGAAAATCTTTAAAGTAATTGCTATTTCATCAGCAGCATAACAACATCTTTTGTAATGTGTGAAAGCAATTACATAATGCACAAATAATAAAAACAGAAAGCATCTAATGCTTCCACCCAGTAGAAGGGTGTTCAACAATAGCTAGATACAAATAACAAAATAAACCACAAAGGGTTTAGTTCAATAAATAGTAAAAATAAATGTATACATTTGTAAATTTACATTTTTTTGTAAGGACAATAGTGAAAATAAATTCCTTACCCGTTCTGCAGACTTTTAGGACTATGGTCAGATGGAGTGCTGCTACGATTCTTTTTAATAGACAAGTCCAGGACTCCATCTGTTAAAAAACAAATAAACAAAGCAAGACATATACAATTCAATATTAAGTCTGCTTGATCTTTTAAAAAAAAAAAAAAAGAGTGAAATACGCTTAGAATAGTGATTAAGACCTTGTTCTGTGGGCTCAGCCAGCGGCTTCTTGATGGTGAGGTCAAGAGGAGCATCCTGATCAGCCATGAGAAGCTTGCTGAGAACAGGGTTCTGGTTATGTGCAGGCCCAGCCAGGGCGGGAGTGGGGCTGCTAAGAGGAGAGACCCCCGAGGGCAAAGGTGACGTAGGCTGGCTTTGGTCAGAGCCAGGCTGCGATTCTGAGCAGCTGTCCTGAGGGGAGCTGGGTTTTGAGGTATATTCTGCAGCGAACTGTCGAATCATTCTCTGAAGGATTTCTCGAGCCACTACTGGAATGTGTGAGTCAGGGAAATTTGGCACATCTGAAAGAAAGAAGTAAGATATTAACAGCTTGTTTGAGATTCTTTCGTAGGTTCATGTGTATTGTAAAATATTTTAACAATCCAAATATTTTTTTATTCGGGAAAACAACTTGAAAACACATACATACCGTAATTTCTGGACTATAAGCCGCTACTTTTTTCTCACTCTTTGAACCCTTCAGCTTAAACAATGACGGGGTTAAACTGTGGATTTTTCCCGATTTTATAAGTTTCATACCACCACAAAATTGAGCTCTGTCACACTAGACCAGGTGGAACAATTAAATTGTGAATTAAACATTAACATTAAATCTATATTGCTCGCACTGAATCATTCTGATCATTTCATCATTTTGTCATGATGCACACTCCCTCATCATAGCAACAACGTAGAGAAATGTTGTCAGAGAAAGAGAGACAAAGAGCGAGAGAGACCACTGCAGCAGCAGCATGGATGCAGTAAAAGTCAGCCAGTTTGTAATAGAAGGATAAACAGCATAAAGTTATTAAATTACCGCGTTAGGTTTGCTCAGGATTGATCGGTGCTCTGGACTCTGAGGCTGATGGATGGATGTCCGTAAGGACGGACGGACAGACGGAGCGGAGATCAGAACTGTTCTGATCTCCGCTCCGTCTACAGTAAAAGTCAGCCAGTTTCTGGTAGAGTCCGACTTGCTGTGATCGCTCCGCGGTAGTTCATGGTAAGTAGAGCGGACAAAGCGGTGTATTAGTCTGGTTCCAGTAAAAAGTGACCATAAAAAGCTGTAAATTGACTGATATGTAGACGTAGGCACTGAGGAGGTGACTTCATGTAGTAAAGGAAACTTATCAGTAGAAACACGGACATTTCCGTGAAACCTAACTTGAGTACAGCTGCCCCCCTACCTGGCTGTTGTGATTGCCCGAGTTGTCTGAAGAGCACCCTCATCAGCCAATAGAGTGCGGCCTATGTCAGGCTGCGGCATTTATGTGGATTTTTCTTGGAAAATTGCTAAATGATTGTAATGCAGCCAATAAAACAGCGCGCTTTATAGTCCGGAAATTATGGTACTTCATGCAGTCGGGTGATGTAAATAATCAATGGAACATTACCACTAACAAACACTAACGGCTGATGTGTCCCACTCTCTACAAGCGGGTGGAATGTCTTTCTTTACGAAACATCAATGACCTTTACCTAATCGATTAATTAGACCTTAACACTCACCTTTTCTGGAGAGGACTGCACTGAGAAATTCCTCAGCTTGCTTCTCTAGTCTGTTGATTGTGATCTGATCCTTAACTAGTAGAGGTTTGGGTGAGTCTTCAAGACCTTCAGATAAGCCAATTAGGTGCTCCTGTAAACAATTCAACAGGGACTTTAAGACATTAAAAAGATAGACAAATAGGAAAAAAAGGGGACTTCTTAAATTTATACAAGTGTTTTATTGGCAATGGTTGCAGCCACTTGAAAAATGTGGTTTAAAAAAAACCAACCATCTAAAATTGTACCATTAAGCCAGTTTGCCTACTACGTAATTTTTTAACTAGAAATTTAACCCATCAACAACTTCACAAAAGATTTCTGAAACCTCTTTGTAGATGTTCCACCAAAATTAAAAGGAATGAAACTCAACTCGAGCCTCCAATTTTCCGTGAAAACTTAATCAAGCAGAAATTTGAAGATGATGGAAAAAACCCTTACATGCATGTTCTGGGAGAATGCCACGCATTTACATGCAATTTTTCACCGTAAAAGATTAGTTAAAAAGAGGGACATATAAAATCTCACAAAATGTTGCTATGAAATCTCGCAATATGACGGACACATACCTCCTGAAGTGGAAGGAAATAGCAACATTTCCTGCTGTAAAATGGGTAGCCTAATGTCCAGCAAGTGTAACAAAAACAAACTGACTTGTCAAATCTCACTGTACATGATTACGCATGATTTTGGCACATTTTAAAATAATAATAATTAACTCAATCAACCATATAAAGCATGTTTGTCACGATTTTAGGATGTTTAATAATTTGGAAATGAATAAAGTGACATGAAAATTCAATGGAAAGGGGTAAACTCACAAAAGCACTACTTGAATAACAATACAATATAACAGCAAAAAGAAAAAAGAAAGCAAAGAGTTCTCACTTTTACTTTGTCTCTTCTCAAACAGCAGAACAGACAGTTTTCATCAAATGACCAATCAGAGACAGTGGCAGGTTCATTACCTGTGGACACAAAAGAAATAGGTTAAAAATAACTCTGCTGTCAGTTTAGTACAGCTATTAATCAGTTATTATTTACTGACCTTACGTTATTCTTAAAGAAACTGTTTTTTATTAAATGCTTCAATAAAACAGGGCAGAATTTATAACATATGAAATATGATTCAAAGTGGCAAACTAAACTCCACAACAACAGTTCATTTAAAGATTATGTTTTAGCACTTTCAATAACACAAATCCTTTTAAAACATTCAATATGAATTTCATAGGAAGTCAAATACCAAGCCTCCTACTGAGCTCCATGAATAAACAGTTTGGGCCATAAAGAAACAGACTTGATTTGTTTTAATGAGACTGACTGAGTTTTAGGTTCACTAGAAACTCTTTGTCTTGAGATACTGCTGCTGTTTCACCGACTCCATACAAAGTAGAGATGATTTCAAGTGTTTTTATACTAGCCCTAAAACATATATACCAACAAACTATTCAAAACATTGTCTCTTCTTGTCAGCGGGTCGGTATTGTCTTGGTTTAACGTGCAGGATTACAAGACAATGCAATACAGCAGCTTAGTCAGAACTAGCAGAATAAACACTAAGAATCTCAGAGACTTACCTTTAAATAATTTTAGTTCTTCTACCAGCCGTGGATCAAACAGACCTTCAAGAATGCTCTCAAACCCTGAGGAGAGAAACCAAGTTAAATCAAATTAACAGTTTCCTGGTGCAGCAATACACAATTATTTATATAATAGATGATATTGTGTCACAATAAAGATACAATACAATATTTTTGGAAAAGGAAAGAAAGACCAAAAAATGTGCGACTGGTATAACAGCCAGGCTATTGTTGGTATTTTCTTTAAACATCAAATTAGAACGTGTTCTTTTTCCAGAATATCAGCACGTTTACATTTTCTGGAAGCAATGGAAACCTTTGGGCGTTGACTATGTCTCCTCCAGTTGAAAAGACACGCTCGCTTGGGAAAGATTTATCAAGGATGGAAAAGTATTTCCTTCATAGGTTTAGTCTGCTTATTTAACAAATCTTTTCTTGAAGTGTACTAAGTCATATCCAAGCATAATTGAGAAGCAGCGGAAAAATGACCTAAATTAATCATCATTTAAAACAACCAATTCCGCCCAAAGGACCATTTTAATTTGTTGCTGAAAGGTTAAAACACTCCGGTGCCTCAGCTACTGTACTTCAAATATTCTGAAAATATCTGAGCAACACACCGTGGTTCGTCTTTACCTTTTTGTTTCAACTTGACAACAGCTCAAAGCAAACCTTTGCCTCTACTAAAACTAACATTATCAGCTTTCACATCAGGTTTTTTATTTCAATGGTAAATACATGCACTCTATCCTCCTGTTGCCAAGCAACTAAAGCACCTACAGAGTTGGGAGGGACTGAATGTAACATAAAAAATAATCAGCCAGTAACAACACTGCTATAGGTAATGGTCTCCGAGTGCTCGAATAAACCCAAACCTGCCTAAACCAGAATATACAGTACTTACAGAAGTAAAGACATTGGTTTAAATGCATTATGAATATAAAATAGCATTCCATAGTGTTGTAAGTTTAAATGATACAGTGTTATTCTGCAGCAGACTTCACTTAACACTGCATTAATGCAATATGCAATGTCTGCATGCTGCCGCAGGGTAAGAATAACCAATCCAAAACCACTACATGTGTTAAATCAAGCACTAAAGAGGTCAGAGAGAACATCTGTCAACTGGACTAGATTTTTAACGTGAGAGCTCTGTTCCAACATGACCAAAAGTGATGACTTCAACTATTTAGACACATTTAACAATCACCACGACAGATAGTTGATTAAGAAAAAGGAGATTCAAACATAAAAGTATCAGAGCCTATTCGAACATGAAGATGATGAAGCTAAATTTGTCAAATTATCCACACACTCATCATAACAAATCCCCTCTTGTTTAGAATGTTTATAGAGAAGAAACCACTTACCATCCACTCTCCTCCAAAACTCACAGTGAATTAAACAACACTGTCAGCTGTTAAAATGCCCCACTCAGTTTCCCAACAAATACCCACCCACTTTTCAGCAGCCAAACATAAAGCGAAGGGGTTGGGAAGGGTGGGGGGTGGACGGTGCAATGGTGAATCACAGCATTGCCTATAGCTGCTGCATGAGTCTGTTTCTGGGTTAGTGCACAGGACTTCAGCTGAAGCTATCCAATCCTATTTCTGAAATATTTCAGAGGCACGAGCAGAAAAGTAGGTCATCCACTTTCGTTTGACAGAGCAGCGCTATGACATCAAACTACTCTTCAGGAATTCAGTTTAGGGCATTTAAAAATGTGGCATACTGTAAACCAACCACGACTTGGAGGCAGCACCATGCTTTCTTTTTCTGTTTAGATAAAAGAGAATTGTACAGTAGCTGTGTGAGAGCCAAATCATTTTTGGACCAACGCAGGAACTTTAGAAGATCGGGCTGCATACATGTACTGAAAATAAAATATTGATAAGCATGTAGAATAGTCAAGAAAGCTCTAAAAAATACATGACTTTATAAAAACCTGAATAATGGCCTTGGTAAAAACACCCTAAAATTCAAAGTAGGAATGATACAAGTTGTGAACACTTTGTGAATAGCTGCAATTACGTCATGGGCTTTTGGATGAATGGTTACACCTCAATGTAAGGCTTTTACAGTGTCAGAGGAGAAGGCTACCAAATAATTACAGAGAAGGGAATAACGTAAGCTCTGGGATGCAACAACATTACTGGTTTGCAGTGTGGTGTTCACACAGCCTATCAAAACAGTTAAACACAACACAGTATTAAATAAAAAACATTACAGATAAAAAAAAAAGACATTAAAGAAAAGAATGTCAAGAATTCCAAGAGTAAAATGGCTCACAATCTTCTTAAAAATGTGCTAATTATATTACCAACTGCTTTGACATACAATCACTACAGGCTCAGTCTGCATTTAGGCATTGATGCTACACTGAACTATTTTCATCCTCAAAAACATGCATTTTTTTTTACCCAAGTAGACTCCTGGAAATAAAGTTATAAATTAGATTGCAGGATAAGGAATGAGTTTGAGTGGTATAAGATTTTTTTTTCCTACAATATATAATGCTATTCTAACAATTTTATTTATTCTGGAAAATTATTTCTTTTTATTAGATTGTCAAAACAAAATTGGAGCCCTAACACCCTTCATATGACCAACAGCTAAACCAGTTGGGACATCAAACAAAACTGGGTTACTATCTAATAACTGACCATAAAGCACAAACCTTGACCATGAAAACTGTCTAGGTCTTTTTATGAAGCTTATGCACACTCACAGTGAACAGCAACTCCATCCTAACTGCCTTAGCCTTCCTATGACCTACATCTCCAGCCAATCAGAGACTGAAAGATTTGGAGTATGTGACACCCTTGGTCCTTTCCACTCGCACTCAGAAAAAGAAATCCTACCAATCTAAGATCCGCTTAACCTTCCTAAATCCCAACCTCAACCTATGCTCTACATCAGTGTGAATTAAAAACATAGTGGTAGATAAAACCCTCTTTGCTGCTCATTTCTATGCAGGTTGGGTTAATAGCCAGAGGGTCAGTGTCTTTTCTGAATAAAATCCCCAGGAAACACTGTTGACATTTTTAAAAGGGGAGTATTAGTATGCAAGCCTATACTCCTATACTAAGAGATGTGCTTACCTAAAAATTATATGAAAAAATAAAGATGTATACAAGATAAAACTAAAAATGTTTGTCTTCATATTGATTAAAAATTTGATATAATCCATGGAGCAGTTAAAAAGAGGCAGTTTATATGCAAGAAAACCTCCAGAATTCACTCCAATGAATTTCTAATAGTTGGATTTAAATCCTATTTTTTGGAGTAACTAATCCATTGTTTTAAACAAATGAAAAATCTTTAAGTAGGAAAAGAAAATATGACTAACAAAGGCAAAAAACAAACAAACTGTGCACTCTTCATTGAACACACCCATCTCTTGGAGCTCTGGTGATGAGTGTACAGTAGCACATCAACCCATCCCCCAATACAGCACTGTACACATACTATAGAATGGCCACAAGCTCATAGAACAGATCACATTTTTAAAACAGAATGATATAAGTTCATAAATTTGGACACA
Source organism: Gouania willdenowi (assembly GCF_900634775.1). Classification (NCBI taxonomy): domain Eukaryota; kingdom Metazoa; phylum Chordata; class Actinopteri; order Blenniiformes; family Gobiesocidae; genus Gouania; species Gouania willdenowi. The sequence continues at coordinate 15,754,701 of NC_041058.1, read as the reverse complement.
TTATGTGAATTTACTCATTAGGTATACAACAAGTTTCCCAATTATATCACTTCTCAAACTGCGGTGTTCATGATGGTGTAATTTTGTGTGAAAACTGTCACTGATCTCTACGAGTAATGCTCTTTGAAGACGCAAGATAGGGATGATAGCTCCAGGCTATGAGTCTATCTCCTCTCCTCAGCATCTCAACGCAGAGATCAAGCCTTATACTAAACCATCTTCAAAATATTTGGTCCAGTCCGCTACATCGTCCTGTGTAGCAAGAAGCATATAAGACAGCAGGAGAAGAAACTAAGATATGACAATTAATGATAGCTTGATAGCATTGTGTGTAGTTAGATTTTACTGAAACTAATTTTGACTGTTGCATCACAAGTAATACATTCTGGTAGTTGGGCTAAGGCTGTATGATGGCAGCTTTACAAACTATCTACATGAGGAGGAACACTCGTTGAATCTTAATAATATGATGCAAGATAACAGCCAAATAGTGTAATTCTGCACAAAGTTAAACTGGAAATAACTAAAGGATTTTAAACCAAAAACAAATATATTACATGTGTGGAATAAATCAACAAACGTATTTGGAAAAAAAAAATTTGGTAAAACAAGAAAACATGCACAAGCAAACAAAAAGTGATATCTAAAATAAAAAAAACTAAATCCTTAATATCAATGATTGCTAGCTATTTGTGCAAATTGTTCCTCCCACTCATTCACATGTATAATGACTATCTGAAATTCTTGGCATATTTTTTGCAGTAGCATGTCTCTTCCCTATACCCAAATTCTCCTGAATCCAGCTTGACCACATCATTTCATGCATTCATGTATTCATACGAGGGCTGAGAAACTGGTATATACACATGTATGACCAGATAAAGACAATTGTTGTGGCTGTTCTTTGGAACAAACGTGCTTGTCTCCACCCTGCAGTTACACTGCTCACATTTAAACTCAATAAAACAAAATGTCTATTTCATCATCTCAAGGGTGGTGGTGGTGGCGTCCAGCCCTCACCACCAAAAAGCCAAACAAAAGTATGTCCTTGTTATCCAGGACAGAATATGCCATTCTCTAGCAGGCAGAGTGAAGCGGCTGTTGTGTACTCTGCAGCGCCGCAATTATGACACGAGTACAACGAACATTTATTTGTCATCCATAAAGAGGCGAAGCACTACACGACAAGTTCTGGCTCTATAGCAGCAATTCCTTTTACAATACGTTGTTTTTTGGGTCTTTTTTTTATTTTTTAAACATATTATAAGTCACAAGCCACCTGCTATTGTAACTGGCTAAATGCTGTTCCTAATAAACTTCAAATCTTCTTGATTGTCATTAACAGTGCACGATTAGGAATAGACCGATATGTAATCTATGGATGTCTTGATTTAATGACTAATAGTTTATCACTTCTAGTGTGGATAGCTGATTAAAAGCTTATTTTGTTAAGACCAATTCCATAAAATATAAAATAAATGTTTTTTGTTCATTTGACATTTGTTGTGTTTTTTTATGCCGTTTTGTTTTTTCTTGATTTCATTTTTCTTGATTTCATATTTTCTAATTTAGGTCTGTCCCAAAGATGTATATTTACACTAATATCCTATGTTGGTATTCATTTTTGGTCTTACTGTCTGCTATTCAATTGTGTTGCTGCAACATGTCATTTCCCCTCTGGGGATCAATAAAGGTCTATTCTATTCTACTTTTTTACTTCTATTAAATATTTACATAAAAGGTCAGTCAAATTTCAAAATGCATGAGATGCAGACAAGAACCTTAAATAAAAGTAAATACATTAATATGTTTACTAGGCTTTCAAAATGAAACAAAATCTTTAAAATGAAAACTGTAAAAACAAAGCAAAAACAACTTCTCCCAATGCTTTTACAGCAAAAACATGTAGCTTAGAACAAGCATCTGTAGCCTGCTGGTTAAGCAGAACCTAAGGGTAAAGGAACAAGTTTATATTATTAGATCCATTTATCAGTTTAAACAGTGTAATCAGACCAATAAAAAGAACGAGGAAATTGGCAAAGAAATTGGGCAATAGCTATCCATCAGTTAAATATTGTGTATCCCTATAGAAAAAATGCATCATGAAACAGTGCCAATTATCTGTTTGGCTACATTCCAGTCATTAATGCAAACAACAAAATTGTAACTGTGCCAAAAATGTGTGAATTATTCAGGACTTGAATTCTAATACGACTGGGTAAGAGTCATGAAATGTGCAACAGCATATTTTGTGGGCACAAGCTTTTACATGTTCCATGCACATCCCAATAAGATCTATACATAGCAGCCCTTTCCAGTGAAATTGATTCAATGTGACATTTTGAGATCAGCAAAAGAGAAGTACTGTGCTAGCTTTTAAAAATAATCTTTACGCACTACGGATCAAAAGCTGTTTCTATCAAAATCTGTTCTACGTTTTGCAAAAAAAAAAAAAAAAAAATCATTCAAAAATTATGCATTTACGCATACTAAGGCAGGAAATTCAATATAATGATCCAGAAATGGTGCTCTTTTTTCCCATGTCAATAAAAATGCCTTTTTAAAATTCTATGGTGCATGTCAATTCTTCAAACGAAGACAAAAAGAAAACAACCCTCATCTAAATATGACAAATGATCAAAGAACATGATCATAACGGTGTAGATACATAAAGGAAACCTTCTTTCTTCCAATGCCTGATCAGTCGATGTTCTGTTACTTTACATTAAAAAAATGGCATCTCGACAGTCAAGGAAGTGCAACATGTGAAGCATTTTTTTTAAACACCATAGGTATCACCAGATTTTTGCATAGTGTGAACAATATGAGATTATTACATTAATCACTCAAAAACAGCATACAGCTCATAATCGGTCTGCTCCGGTCTCACACGCTCCCTCACTCCACATACTAGTCAAGCGACCAGCGCGTTCATTAGCAGTTAAAGGCCCCGCACCCACACTGACAACAAATGTTATGTTCAGGTCCTGCATAGAAATTCTTCAACTCTTCCACTCCCTCACTGTCACAAGGCTGCGTTTAGGTCCCGAAAAATGGTACCGTTTTATTTTCCCTGAATCTGTATCAGGTAGTACCGAAGGAATTTGGTCGGTACCTAAAAAAAAAAAACCTGAATTCATATGATCGGAGATTTATTTTATTTATTTTTTTTAAACTCACTGATCGGTGATTGGCCTAAAAATCCTGATCATGGTAAAGCCTAATATTTTCAACATTTAGCATGAGCAAAGACTGCAAACATGTAGTCTGAGTCTCATAAACATACTGATTTACTTCTGTTAAAGATGTATTCATCACTCATTTTTTTCAAACTGGCATCTCAAGGATTAGCTACTGTTGTTCTATGCCTCACACCTTTACAACGGATAATGACGTGTGAGGGTTGTATGAACATCCTATTTCTGTGCTAGCATCAAATTAGCTGTGGTGCGACTTAGTCCTGTCTTTTTGCACTTTTAAGTTACAATCAGAAGTGCAAAAAAAGAGAGAGAAAGAGAGACTGTGTCAACAGGCCAGACTACGTAGTTCTAACATGGTTATAGTTGAAATGCTGTCAAACCAGAACTCATTGTGCGTTGTTTTCATGGTCTTTGTGCAAAATAGATCTGTGCAAATAGAATGGCTTGCATGGCTGCATGACACAAACACACTAATGAGTGTGCACTTCATCTTTTGCTGTAAGCCTGGTGAATAAATACAAATTCTATTGTTGCGCTAACTTGTGTTTGATTTGTCCAATTATTTTCCCAATCTGTCATTGTGTGCAGCTAAATCAAACAATTATTTGTTCACAGAGCACTAATAGAAATAAAACAGCTTTCTAGAAAAGCTGTTCAATGATTGTTGGGGACATGAAAACATTCTTTCCATGTGAAAGATGTTTATGCTATTTCAAACCATCACATTCAAAAAGCACTAAAAAATTGCCAACCTGCATTGATAAACTGCGTGTTAAAGAAATTCCTGGAATTTTAATTGTTTGATTTAATCAAAAAGTCTAATTATGCCAATATGTTTACTTCTAATGTAATGATGACCTCTAAATACAATTTATACTCTACACACTTTAAAAACTACGAACGAAATTACTGAATGCCAAAGGTTTTTTTTTCTTTCTTTCTTATACTAAGCATTTCAGTGTAAAGAATTCACCTGGATCACAACATGACATCAAGAAACAACACATTAATTCACAAAAATATTCAAGTTGCAGTTTGACTACTAAATAGAATAAATATCTTGGTTAAACCTCTGACGTCAGGTTGTGCTAGATGCGGAGACATGAAAATTAAAATGTGTATCGTTTACTGATGATTAAAACCCTAGTAGGCTAAGCAAATGATATTCAAGAAGGGTTGTGTTAAAAAGATAGTTTGATATTAACAGGTTATCACTAAACGAAAGGAAAACTAAATTCATGATAGTCTGTGATCAGGTTAAATAAGAGATTGAACTCAAAATTAGTGTATGAAACTACATTTCTAGAAACCATTAATGAGCACGAACATTGTTGGGAACCCCATGTTGAAAACATAAAGTCTATAGTTATACTTCATAAAGTGGTTTACAGAATAAAGAGGTGTTCGTCTGCATTGTGTCATTCACTTGTAATACCTTATTTTTCACATTGTCTTGAGTTTTGGGGAACACATATACATAAATAGGAATGGAATTCCATTCTGAAAAGAAATAATCTGAACATTTTTTATAATAAAAATCACATCCAATATGACTATGGTTGGGCACCGAGAACCGGTTCCTAACGTCCGGTTCCAAAACAGTTACGAAGATGTTTGATTTTCAATTAGTTTTTTTAGTTCCTCAATGCCCGCACTAGTTTGTTTCCGTGGCTTGTATTACTCCGCCCTGATTGCTCTGTTTGTTTACACAGGCATTTTATAAAGGTGCGTTCATACTGAACGCGGCTTTTTGGTCACTCCACCGCTCCAATGACGTAACGACCAGGGAACAGACTCAGTGTGTGTGTGTGTAGAGAGAGAGGGCTGATCACTTCTTCTCCGGTCATATTAGACAGCGGTTTAAATTATCAACTTACGGAACTACAAAAGGATGAGTTCGCGGAGAATGTAGGCTTATTCAAGAAGTTAACAGCGTTAATTTTCCCCCGGTAAATTGAGGAAGTGTAGTACAGCCCTCCACTGCAGCCGTCTTACTGTAGCGGGAGGGAGGGAGGAACTGCTGCCTCACTTACATGTTTTGTGACCATATCACACACTTGCATGTTAATTTTCGCACAAAAACGAGTGGCTGAGTGTCTAGCTAGCAGTTAAGCTAGCGGAAGTTCTTGCAAAGTAATCTTGTGTGATTTTACAATGCGCGCTTTGCTTCTGCAAATCACCTGAAGCATATAAATATAAGATAATAACAGTAGTTGACTCTATTAACCCTATTTAGCATGTTTGGTAACATTTTGGGAAGTTCATTAGCCAATAAAGTAATCTAATTAAGGAAAGACAATAAATTGGAAACAAAACGTATACATACACATATATATATAAAAAACATTATTAAATATTCTTAGTCTACAAATTAATTGTGTCAAGAATCACGTAGCTAGAAATGTGTACATATCTTATCACGAAAAGATACTAGAAATATGGTTTCAAGTGAAGAGTAAGTTAAGAGAGTGACGATCTGGGTATCTATGAAAAATATTCTGGGTATCTATGAAAAATATTCTATATACAGATGTCTGAGTCTGAAAATAATAAATTATCACACTCTTCTGAGCTTTAAAACAGCAACAAAAATTAAAATTACAATTTTATACAGTTTAATGAATTTAATGCACTTTTGATTATTTAGTTGAATTTATTTGTCGTTTTTCCTATTGTAATCCTATAGTATCCTCTTGGATGAATATAAAATTAAAAATACGATAGTATAGGGTATAAAAAAATATGCATGGAAATAAACATAAAACCAGAAAAGTAAAAATACATTTTGTTGCTAGTTTGAAACTGGTTTTGTTAAAAATCCAACGCTAAATTCAATTAAAAAGTCAGGATGTGTGCCACTTCCGGTGCCTCTCTACACATTGTAATGTAAGATGACAGTGAGGTGTGTGTGTTAAGGGAAAATATCCCCCCTGCAGGCTCCATACTGTACTTCGCCCTCCCCCCATCCTAAATACTGTATCATCATCCCACCACACGGGAACGCGCATCGTTTTTTTTTTTAGGCCGACGCTTAGCCAAAGACACTCCCTTTAAAACTAGCACTGTGCCCTTTAAACAACGAAGCGCCACTACACCTCTAAAGTCATTTTTTTAGGCTTTTAGGCGAATAAAGTGTTGAAACGACAGTTGTAGAAGTAAAACAACATTGTTACAAAGTGCAACAGTGAAGCAAAGTGCCCGTATAGCAGCTTAAGGAGGAAATCGTTGAGGACAAAAAAAAAGTCGCTCGATGATGCCCCGACGGATAGCTGCTTATTTACACCGACAAAAGGAGCCGCAACGGCTCCGTTCAGCCGGTGAAACGTTACCGTGGGTAGTCGTGGTCGTCCTTACCTACACAGTGAATGAGTTTGTGTCGCCACGAGTCAAGTTCCTGGCGAAAGCCGCGCCTGTCGATCGTGCATTGCTGCCGCTTGCACAGACTCGCCATTTTCTACCGCTGCTGTGGCGGGCACGAGCACGGAAGGGGAAGCGCTCTGTAGCGTGAACGCGCACCCCCAGAGGGAAGTGCCTCCATCCAAAAATACAAAATAACTAAACTAGCAACGAACGCAGCCCTACGGACCTGAGCAACCACTAGCATGGTTCCATTAGTGCACTACATGTTAATGTAAATATTGCATAAAGAAAAAGGCTTTTACGTTTACGTCTATTCCTTTGATAAAGACATATACAAGAGCTGCAATGCACCAGAATCAAGGGTAGAGTGCCAGAGGTGATTAATTATGCTACCTAATACATTAAGCTGAATAATTATAGGCCTCCTGTCAAAATTAGCTATAAATGTTTATGTATTTTTGTTCAAATTAGAATGTTAATTATCACATTACACAGTTTACCAATGCAGAGCTTGGGAATACGACCTCAAAGCAAACACATTGAGTAAGTTGTTAGGTTGAATTCCAATGTTGAATTTAAATGTTTTCACGTCTTCTCTGTCAATAGTTTCCATTTTTCCCTCTATCTTTCATACTGACCAGGGTTTCAAAGTGCTAAATGTTGTGCATTTAAAATGATACGACCTTTATGGCATAAGATGATAGGGATTTTTAAATTACTATTGTGTATTAATTCAGCCACAGACACCCAAATAATCAGGAACATAAAAAAAAGATACGTGGTAAAAATATATATCTATATATATTTTTATAGATACTTTAAAAAGAAACAAGTTCACTTATACTTATGCATTTATAGCAAAGGTTCAAGCTGTTAACAAGTAGGGTTGGCAGATTGACAAAAGTGAAAAGGAAATATGCAATATATGTGAATACTATTTTCTCTGCAGTCTGTGCTGTTATTTTTATTTTATTCTTATATTTCTGCAGCACGTATTTAGTTTATTTATTTTGTGTTTTATCATACATTTTATATGTAATTTAAAAAATAAAAATAAAAAAAACCTGCTATCAAATTCAGAATAAGCAACTAACAAGTTTTTATTTTGCATTTTTTTCCAAGACTAAACCAAAACTGCAACCGCCACAAATGAAAATGTGACAGTGGTCAGTGGCTACCCCACAGTCACAGTCGCTGGCCCACCTTAACCACCCCAGTAAAATTGACTTGGGCGCACCACTATTTCGCCCTACATAAATAAAGCTGTGTTGAATTGAAAGAGGGAAACACTTGACCATATTGTATGTGCACTGATGTGTGCAGAACCAGTTCTACCAACAGCCTTTATTGTTAATGAAAGGAATACACCTACAATTAGATTTCTCCTGTTGATTTTCCTTTACAAACCTTAAGATATTGAATTTTTATCTATTGACTTAACTATATGCACAGTAAGGACACAATATAATATCTGACTAAATAGACAAGGAATTCGAGCAGTCTTTAAAAACAATTTGATTTGTGGTTATGCTCCTTTTTAGAAATGGTTGTTATTTTATGGTATAACATCAAACAGAAATTGGTTGATTACAAGTGCATTGTTTATATTTAAGGGCTCTTATTCTGAATGAATAGAAAAGGAAAGGGGAGTTATTGGGGAGCCTCCCATGACTTCTTGTGCAAATCAAAAAAACAACTGTTTTACCTCTTTTTTTTTTATATCAATAGGAAAGTTGCACTGAAAATAAGGCAATGGCAGCAGCCCCAGGAATAATGTGGATAGAAAAAGATTTATTTTACCTTATAATCAAAAATATAAATACATACATATATTCAAAAGGCAAATGTAGTTTGTATTGTGTGGCAAAAATAATCAAGTTTATTGAGATATTTTAGGTAATCCTATAGTTTAAGGCAGTGGTTCCCAAACTTTTTGTGTCCAAGGCACACTAAAGTAAAAATCTGATGTCACACCAATTGTGCAAAATAGCCTTTATAACATGTGTTATCACTCATGTCATGTACAATATACGTAAATGTGCATAATTATTTATTAATGCCAAATAAAAAGTGACAAAGACAACTATATCACTCATGAAATATTTATTAATGAAATGTTTAAAAAAAAATGATATAGAGTTTGCCTCTGTGTTATGAAATGAGTGCATACAAAGTCGTAAATTACAAAATAATTATTTTTGTGTAGTTGTGTTTTGCAATAAATGTATGGTTGTCACAAAATCCTATGACACACGACATGCTGGACTTCACGGCACACCAGTTTGTGAACCACTGGTTTAAGGTTTTCCAAATACAATAATCATGTTGGAAGACAGATGATATGATATCAACAAAGGCAAAACATACCTCAAATGAAGATAACTACATAAATAAATTAATTAGAAAATCAAAATGACTAAAATAGAATGAATGTGGAAAAAACAAAACAAAAGTAAATATAATCATAGACCAAAAAGTGAATAAAATCAAAGAAACTAAAACAATAAAAATCTAATGTACAATCTACACATGATTAGCAATATTTCACCATAAAAACGAATTGAAGGATGTGTACTGTAGAGGTTATGAGAATATATCATTTAGAATAGAATAGAATAGAATAAAGTTTACTGTCATATGCACATGCCAAAAAAGAACAGGTACAATGGAATTTTTGTGCATGTCCCAGAGTTTTTTATTTTTTACAAAATAGTTATAAGAGCAAAAACAAGGAAAAGACATAAGTATACTCAACAAAAAGAGAAATAAATAAATAAATGTAACCTAAGTTTAATTTGCATATTGTACATAGGAGAGTGTGAGGTAAAATTTACAGTTGCAATTAATGTATACAATATATAGATACAAATAAAACAACAGACAGAATGAGAATTGTCCATTTCCATTTCTGGGCTACACTTATACAATTTTTCCCCATGAAGATCACAATGTCTCTACTTAAAAAAAAAAATGTTAGTTGTAACTGCAACAATCCAGTTTCAAATTTGTATTTGTACATTATGAACACTTTTATAGATTTAAAAAAAAAAAAAAAAAACATTGTACGATTTCCCAGTACATTTGCTTTCTTTCAATTTTAGGGCTTCATTTTATTTTATTCTTTTAACAGCCAGTATTTAATTAAATTTTTATTTTTATCAGTTTGTGCAGACAGTTGTAAGGAAAAGAAAATTTCCTCTGTATTCATGTTTCTCAATAAACTTTTAAGTCTTATATCACAATTTGATCTCTTAATTCAACATAATAACACAAATATATGTTTATTTATCTAAGATAACACTGGGAATCAACCTTATTTAATTAACAAAGATATTTAAATGTTTGAACATTTAGATTATTTATCACCAGCAGTGAAATAACATGTATCTATTGTTGAGCATTATGCACACTGTATACAAGTAAATATATGTAGTGGTTTTTATGTCTGCCACTGTAATGAACATGTTGCCTTCAGGGACATTGTTGTTTCCTGACAAGTTGAACTCAAACATTAGACCACATTGAACCTATTCAGCACTAATTCAATATATTTAACAAAATTTGGGTAAAATGAGTATTAAAAGGATTAATATGTTATTATTAATCCTGTTTAGGCCCTGTTTTTAATTGTAGTAAAGAAAACAGAAGACCTCTATTGTAATTACGAGTATCTTTTGAACGCAGCATACGCATCTCAGCCGGTGCGTTCACGTACACACGCCCCTCTGCTCCTGTGCGCTGGGTTCCATGTCTCAGAGGCGACAAACATACTATGCAGGTAAACCGTGTCTTTTTCAGCTGCTGTGGGCTATTTTTATAGGCTGTTTAATGCTTTTGGTCCGAGTAAATGTAAAACCTCCGGCTGTCATTCTTAGCGACATCTTGTTCAGCTACATCCATTTTATTTACCTACTACTGGACGGGAAATATCAGCAGCCTCTCTATTTTCCATACAGACAGTTAGGGTGTTTGTTTGATGGCAATTTGAATAATTTATTCATTCGAGACTACACCGGTGAATCTACACCGGGCTGCTGTTCTGGAGGCGTACTATGGTGCTAGTATTTGTTTCTGGTCACAATCATTCCTCAATGCACTTTTGAACCAGGATGAGCCATTGAACGCAGCATGGAATGATCTGTGGAGCTGATAGTAAATAGATTGATGCATGATGTCTTAATTCTTGGGTTTAGTAAGAATCTCAAAGAAACCCTTATTTATAACCATAGAGTTTGTAAGAAATATATATATATATATATGAAAATAAATATGTTTGAAAAACAATTAAAAAAAAAAATATATATATATATATATATATATATATATATATATATATATATATATATATATATATATGTATATATGTATATATATATATGTATGTGGGTAGTACAATGAAATTATAAAATTGACTTTCTTTTCTTTTATAATATTATAACAAACAATGCTGAATTAATACACAATTAGAATAAAAGAAGGTTTATGGTTTATTTGTCTCAGTGATAAATAGTTTTTTTCCTCCAAACCAGGCCTACCATGACTCTAACCAGAGGATCTTTCACCTATGCTAGTGGAGAGGAGTACCACGGCGAGTGGAAAGAAGGTAAGGACAATTCTACCTTTTACACCAGTCAACCTTCACATTCCTGTATGCAACTTAAATGTAGTGCAATCTTTATTTATTTATTTATTTATTTATTTATTTATTGTGATAATTATGCTTGTTGTGTTCTGGCATTTTAAAAAATTGCTTAATTGTGCTTAATTTTGAATACAAGTTTCATTTATTGTTATTGATGCTGCATTCATAGCATCATTTCATTTATCTTAGAACAAAAAAAAAAAACTGAAGAAACTAAAACAGTACTTAGAGGAAAAACGCTTTTAATAGTAGAGAACTTTAAACCTGAAGGATTTGTTAGCAAAATAAATAAATTAAAAAAATATAAAAGAAATCCACAGCCGGTATTTGTGTATTTCTTGGCATGTTCACAGTCACCTTGTAAGTTTTTAAAATGTCTTTCATGTAGGTCAGTTGACGTACACTGTTTCAATAAAGTGCTATGGAATGCGGAAAGATTTAGTTACATTTTATCCCCATTTATATTGAATATGTTATTGGTTCACCTGCTATAATAATTGGGCACACGCGTGCACACACACGCACACGCTTCTTGGGACACGCAAGTTCAAGCTATTACTGTAAGTCAAATCCCAATGAGCAGGCAACAATAAACTAAGAACGACAGAGCCAGATTTACCAGCTCTGGCTTTGTCCGACCTTCTGGATTAGACTTTGGACCGAGTTAGGAAATCTTCATCAGGTCTCTGTTAGCTGCTATGATGCTAATGCAGAACTCCTATTGTATGGACTTTTTGTACTTTTACGTGTTTGTACGTGTTGTAGCTATTTTAATGTTACCATCTGGGCAACGTCACTCTTTAAAAAAAATGATTTAATCTTAAACAAAAAATCTTAACAAATGATCCGTATCAGTAAAAATAGGAGACAAAACATCAATGATTTATTTTTCATCCTTCGCTTAGATTTTCCACAATTTTACTTCAAAAACACAATTTCTACATGTTTCCCATACCAGATACCAACTGTTTCCGTTTAGCATGTAGTCTAGTTCTGTAATAAGTTTGTGTGAATGCATGTGCATCCTTTAACTGTTTGAACAGTCTGAATCCTAAAGGAGAAATCCCTGTCAGAAATCGACTGGATTAGACGGCTGTAATTCCCATCGTGCAGCAGGCAGATGGAACTCCTAATTTAGCGGTAAACCTTCATCTGAGGGGGGAGGGTGGAGCCACTTGGAGGGTATTTTAATCCTAGCACTTATTGGCTCATGTGACATATACTGTATGTACGGTAGTTGCTCCACAATAAAAGTACGTTTAACACCCTGAGCTGATCGCGCTCAGTCGATGACCACTTCCAGTAAGTTACACTAAATACACCAAAGAGTAATAATCGGTTTGAGGTTAATGGTTGCTCGTGGCATGATGACACACTTTCTGATGGATCTCCTACGTGTCCATCTGTGTGAAGCTTCAGTTATTACTCACTCTGCTAATGGTTGTGTGTGTGGGACTTTCCAGGTCGGAGGCATGGCGTTGGCCAGCTCAAGTTTCAGGATGGAACCTGCTACATTGGTCAGTTTGAGCATGGGCTCTTCCATGGCTCTGGTGTGCTGCTGTTCAAAGATGGATCCAGGTGTGTGAGAAGAAAAAATGCAGAGTTTGGTTTTCTTTCCAAGGTGACGACGACAACCTGCTTCATTCTTTTCTCTTCAGATACGAAGGCGAGTTCGCTCATGGAAAGTTTCAGGGCACTGGAGTCTTCAATCGATATGATGGTATGAAGTATGAGGGAGAATTCAAAGACGGGCGTGTTGAAGGACATGGTGAGTTATTTCCAGCGATGGACTGGCCATCTGGCATATCGGGCATTATCCCTGTGGGCCGTCAACCCAAAGTGGGCCAGTCCCGTTTGCTATTTCTTTTGCTTTTTGGTGAGCAAGTGTAGGCAGACATGGTCCAAAAGCGGTAAAAACATGGCAAAAAAAGAGTGAAAAGTGACTAATATAGTCCAAAAGCAGTCAAGAGTGGCAAAATCAGGCAGAAAAAGAGGAACCAGATGGTACGTAATGGCAAACGGTAGCTTAGATGGGCAAAATGTGGCAAACATTAGTGAAAAAGGTGCACAAATGTGGAGCAAAATGTAGGAAAACAAGTGGTATTCAATGGGCAAAAGTTAGCTTATTTGGATCAAAAGTGGACAAAAAAATTAAAGAAAGGACAAAAATTTGAAAAAAAATTTGGAAAAAAGGGATATTTATTGGCAAAAGGTAGCTAAAGTCTGAAAAAAGTGACAGAACTTTTTGAAAAGGGGCAAAAATGGGACAAAGGAAATTGCAAAATGGCCAATGGAAATAGTTAAAAAGGGGTTAAAAAAAGTTTCCCCCTTTTAAGGTTTTCTGGGGGAATAATAATTACAATTAAGACATAAAGAGACACATGTTGTGCATCACTGACTTAATAACAGCTTCAACATGGTGTCACTGATAGTGTAGTGGACTGGTCTGGACACAAAATGCCAGGGCTGAATTTTTGACCCAGTCCACCCCTGGTTATTTCTATCATTTAAACAGCCTTTTCAATAGGGCATAAAGGACTTTTCTCTTCTTAATCGTTGCTTTCTACCTCTGTGTCTCCAGGGCTCTTAACTTTCCAAGATGGGAGTCACGGTGTCCCACGAAACGAAGGCTTGTTTCAAAACCACAAGTTGCAGAAGAGAGAGAAATGTCCAGGAGTGGTGCAGCGAGCACAAGCTTCAGCCTCTACTGCTCACAGTCTGGCACTGTGACTCGTCTTAGACACGGTCAGCATTCCAGCAGGACCTTCCAGTGCTGCCTCACAGATGTGCACTTCCATGTTCTCCTTTAATGTGTTCCAACTTTTCACCTCATCACCTTTTTCCAACATTCATTTCTTCACTGCTTGAACTTGAGTTTAAATTGACCAAAATCCAACTTTCTGGATGATTGACTTGAAATGTGAAAGACAGAATCAACCCTTATGCAGATAGCAAATACAAATACATAAATAATAGCATTTGATACTTTCCAAAACTTTTATACAATAACCTTGAAAAAAAGACTTTGTCATGTGATATTTGGCAACTTTAAACTTTTGAGACACATGCAGTGCATTAGTGTCACAAACACAGAGGTGGACATTTAGGCTTTTAATCCAAGTCTAAATCAGCTGTTGAAGTGAATCTTTGGCTGTGTTCGAAATACATACTACTATGCACTACAAACTCAATGAGTATATACTATCTACTATATACTATTAGTATGGTTAGGAGGATTAGGATGATGATCGTTCCCACTGAAGTATACTTCCAAGTTTCACTAAACTAATATCTCGGTTGATTCGCCACCTGTAAAAGTTCTGAAAACATTTTAAGCGAGAAAGTGACCATTTGAGCCATAAAAATTGCGGAAACGCATTTCATGCCGACATTTCAGAAATTTTTAGAGACCCGCCATTGTGCTACTGACAAAACTACCGGTTAACTTCAAAACAAGAGCCCTATTTACAAAAGCGTTCAAAAAACTAATGGACGACAAGGAAAGATGCTTTTGTTTTGAAAAGGGGATGTTTGACTTTTAGCTTGAAGCCGGTCCCAGGACGATTTTACGTTCCGCTCGCAATGCATCATGGGGCGAATGAGTACGACTAGTGTGCCCACCGTACATACTTCAAAAATGTCCTGAGAGAGTATACATCCGAGAGTACTCAATCTTTGCATACTATCTAATGTGAATGCACTACGCACTTATTTTGACTTCAGACTTGGTATGAGTAGTACGTTGGTATGCAATTTCAAGCACAGCCTTTGTGTTGTTTTGTCTTCCCACAATGCACTGGTAACCTTCTCAAACATATCGCCTTGCACCCTAAGTTGAGTTGGGATATTTTCCAGTGCCTGCAACCCTAAAATCTATACATCATGGATGTATGAACGTATTTTTTCTTAAACCATAGAATTGTACACTGTGTGAATGTAAATCTACCATTAAGCAAAAGCCTATGTTTTAGTTAACAGGGCTGTGATGGGCCTAAATTGTATCCATTTTGTTTGTTTATGTTTAAATTTCACTTTTGCCTTAAATACATTTTGTACTTAAGTGTGCAGCTTAAGGTTGTTTCTGAAGACGAGATCTTCGCCGTGTCCATTTTGAGTTTATAGTGTGTTTATCGTCACTCTCAGACACATTACCGAGGGCGGTGCTGAATTTGATCTTCCGAGCACATAAGTACACAACAACAAAATAAAAAAGCTAGAGCAATTTTTTGTAATTAAATAGAAATTTGTATCTCTGACCTACAATATTCATTGTAACTATATAATATTTGGTCTTAAGAAAAAAAAGAAAAAAAAACCCAATGATAGCATATCGTAGGTACTTTGTTATTGCAGTGAAGTTTAGTCTGCTTGAAAAGTCATTAGCTATTATTAATTAGGTCTTCTAAGTATTTATAAATGTGGTTTGGTGAGTGTTTACCTACGTGATATAATATTTTAACCAAAGACAATCAAATAGCACTACAGCTGGCAAAGCCTGAAAAGTCCACGTGTGTGTGTGTGTGTGTGTGTGGGCTTTGGGAAAAAAAAGGACAAATGAATGGAAACTATTCCATGTGGGTTTTATGTACACAAGCAAAACTAAAGGACAAAACAGGGAATTTATAGAATTCAGAATTTGTACTAAAAGTGCGACAATGTCAGAGACTGAACACAGATTCAGCCGAGGAGTGCATGCATCATTACCATCATCTGTTCGCTGTGTTTGTGATTTAATGAATGTAACACAAAGTTTTTCAGGCTTTTTTCATAATGCTGTAGATGGAAATGCCTCAATGTTTTTGGCCTACATGGTCTCATTTAAGCCAAGCTGCAAACACTGAGTTTAAATCTTCCATTTACAACTGAAAAATGGTGCTTTAAAAGCGTGCCTGTCTACACTTTGACTTGCCTGGAAAAGGTAATATCACAATTATTACCTTTTTTTTTTAGTAACAATCTAATACTGTTGTTGAGGGAGCTACAGAGCTATGTATCATCTTATTCCCTTTGACCTGGTTTGATTAAAACTCACAGAAAACAAACAATGAATGTATATAATAAAACTTGATGGTGAAAACCTTCCAAAGCTCTATTTGTTTTTATTCTGCAGCACAGTATCATTATGATATAAAACAACCATGACACATCCTGGAGTATTTTCCTGTCACTTTTTGTAACATTAAACATGAGATGACTGAATTATTGGACATTTGCATTGGAGAAGAAACACCAATTATACTCCATCTCAGCCCTCAGCAACATCAGAGCACAGCGGCATGCTGCTTAAAGTTCATATAATTTAAATCCATAAAACATGCACAGCTTCAACAGTCAGATGTAACGTTTTTTGCTGCTTTGTGTTCATCTTGATTAATATCAACCGTTGTGTATAATGTGCTCTACCTTGTATTGTCCCTGACAGTTTTGCGAGCCTGCTTGGAACAGGAAGTATGATGTGTGGCTGATAACGTATCTAATGAGTTGCATACAATGAGCGTTAAGATTTAAAAAAAAAAAAAAAAAAAATAGCATTTTGGAAAACAAACTGAAAAAAATGTACCAGACATGTTTTGTCGAGTGAGATGACCTCACAAAGTCCAACGTTATGATTCAAAATTGCAATCTAAGCACAGATGAGTGAGCTGTTGGTTTACAAAGTGTGAATGCCAACCACCCACCGGAACATTTGAGCCACTGATGGCAGAAGGAAAATATGTCCAGCGAGCTCCAGCTGAATCCCTGGGCTTTAGCAGACCATTCCACTCTCCTCCTCTACTGTCTGCTGACATGTCTAACACATTGCAACTGTGAGCTCTGGCCTTCATGCCTCAATAAAACAAAGGTTTCTTGCTGCGTATTCACAGCACATGCACAACATTGTGTCACCTCCAAGGGCGTCCAAAACCAAATGCAAAACGTCCAATTGTGTCCGAGTGCTTAAAAGAACTGGCTTTGTATGTTTTCCACCTCTCTGTGTGTGTGTGTTTTTTTTTTTTTGTTTTTTTTAGATAAGAAGATTTTATATTGAATCCAGCAAATCCAAGGTGACATTTTCTAGTGTCAGAGTTCAAACAGATCTGAGCAGTTTTACGGAAATTGCTCGAGAAATGATTTAAGCGTGCATCAAATCATCCATCTGTTAATGTAAATGCTCACATGTGATGCACATACAGTAGCACTCTGTTAGACTTACAGAATGTGTTCTGGACCTGAGGCAGTTAGTCATAGTTAGTGACACAAATAATATTCTGCATAAGTCAAAGCTGAATCATCAAAGTGGCAGGGTAAGACTCTGCCTAAAGGGCCACCGGGGCCCTGAAAAGCAAAGTGTAAAGGCAGTCCATTGGGTTTGTATGTTTATTAAAGAAAATCAATCTCAAACCTTCATAGAAAAATTTATAATAATTGTAGAATTAGATGGAATAATGTCAACAGGTTGATGCGGCTTTATTCCCTCATCTGAAGCATATTATTGAGACAGAACGGCTTCTGCTTCCTCATCCTCTCCTGTCACTGTAGTGTCTCCATGACGTCAGACTGCCATTGCTTTACCTGCTCCCCCGCTGTAAGTCCTTCCTGTAATCACAGTCATATCTCAATCTCAACCACTCAATAAGAGCTCAATCCATTTGGCCATGAAGACCAATAAATACCAATATACTACAATTTTTTTTTTTTTAAATATGTCATAATAAAAATAATTAGATTATTCATTTCTGTCTTTAAAACTTCAAGGCATTTGTTTTTAATGCAACAGCTATTATTAATAAAAGTCATTCAAAAAATGCATCATCATGTGTGATGTAGGTTGAAATGCACATATTTTATTGATATTAAAAAAACTACTGATGTTTTATTAGAAAAAAGCTATTTTGTTTACATGGTCAGAGCCATAGCACAACATATCAACTAAAGTATTTGTGTTTGTTTCTATTGTTATCTAGGGGTAAAAAAATAGTATTTCAGTTATTAATACCTCTGCCAAACACATTATGTTTTTGCTGGTGTTATTTTATTTAGTTATTTATTTACTCTATTTATTTATTTGTTTGTAAACAGTCTAACTCAAAAGCTAATAGACAAATTTTGATGACATTTTCAGGCAATATCCGGAATTGGATAAGGAAATTTTTGGATTCTGGATCAGTTTTAAAAAAATGTTTGGCTCTTTGAGCTGGTTCTAGAACACTTCCTGCTGGTGACTTTGCACATTACATGCTCTTGTCGTATGTTCTGCTTCACTTTCTGTTTTGAGCATACAACAGCACAGCCACCTGCAAGAAATGTCTTTCAAGTCTTTAAAGTGTGAATGATCATGCAGCCATGATCAGGATCACCGATCCAATATCTGACAAAGAGATTATTTGGCACTTGGCAGAGGCTTGCGCTCACTGATTGTTCCAGTTTATATTGAATTGCTTCTCTCTTTTCAGCCGAGGTAATAGAATAAAACCCTTTAAAGCTGACATCCAGAGTTTCTGAGAGGACGTCTCAATGTCCCGCCCTCTACAGCTCCACTTCCTCCCCCTGCCTCTGCAATCTATCAGAAGCCATGCCTCTCTGCACGCGCATCGCGGAACATAACAAGGTCGCATTGATAGAAGTCTATGGGTCAGGTAACAACCTATATCATATTTACCTGTTTGCTGTTGTGACAAGCGGCCCTGTTTCCGTGCACGGTTCCCCTTTCACTTTGATTGACAGTCTCAAAAACAGGAAGTCAAAGCCTATTGGCTGGGTGCACTCGGCGATTGTTTCCATTTGTATAGTGGTCTATAGGACGAAGGAGGGACTTATATGCATTAATGTATATGAATGACCACCAGCAGTAGACCATAGTAAAAGACTAGTTAGGTAATTCTTCGCATTTCAAAAGAATCATACATAAACATAGATTTCTCAGAAACTCTGGATATCAGCTTTAATATCTTTTAAAAGATTGCCACAGATTTTAGTGTCTTTGTTCAAACAACACTGTTTAAAAGCAACCCATAGTGTGGTTACCAACAATGGATGTTTGTCACAAATGCACAAAAACATTGTTAGTTCCATTCCATATAATGTCACTACTGTAATGACATGAGTACAGTGATGGTGTCGTTACCAGTAAAATAATTGTATATTGTTGTATTTACAATTCTCATGCTCTGGTTTAAACAGTTTGGCAGTGGCGGCCTAATGGTTAAAGATGTGGGCTTGTAATTAGAGTCTATTGACCTGAACTACTTCCAGGTCGTCGGCAAATAAGAACTTGTTCTCAATGACTTCTTGGTAAAGTAAAGGTACAAATGAAATTAGAAATCCATGTGATAACTTACATTGTTTTTTATTTTGGTGTCAACTCCTGAGGCTATGAGAAGCTTTGCGATCTTGTATCTGTTTAGACGCACCGCATCATGCAGTGCCGTGTCACCCTCCTGAACCAAAAAAAAAAAACAGACATCAATCAGCTTCATCAGGTGAACACGCATTCTGTTGAGTTGCTGCTTACTCTATCCCTGTAATTGATTTTAGCCCCATTGGAAAGCAGGTACTCCACAATAACATTGTGACCTGTTCTTGTGGCCACATGCAATGGAGTGCTGTACAACTGCAACACCAAGAGAAAACATGTGATAAAGCTACTGTATTTGTGTGATAATCTGCTTAATGCGAGGATAAATATGATTTAAATTCACCTGATCTGTGGCATTAAGATCAGCGCCGTAACTCTTAAGAGCTTCAAGAACTTTTAGGTTTCCTCCTCTGCAGGCCCAGTGTATGGCCCTTGAGCCCAGCTGAAACACAGTAGGAGGTTCTAATCCCATCAATTGAGCTAATACCAGGTTAGAGATTTGATCTTGAGTGTATTTTAGCTTGATCTAATCATCTTACCTGATCTTTGAGGTTGATATCGGCTCCTTTTTCTAAAAGCATATGGACAACTTCAATGTGTCCCTCTATAGAGGAACGATGAAGAGCTGTCCTTCCTAGCTGGAAATGCAGTTTTGTCATCAGAGGAATGTGAAGAAGTATTCAAAGATTAAGCCAACTTTCACATCATCATCTTGGCTTTACCTCATCGTGAACATTTGGGTTTCCACCATTACTCAGATACTTTTTTATGACCGCCAAGTTGCCTTGACGGGCTGCATTCATAAACTGATCCATATCCACATATAAGATCTGATTCATAAGGATGGAGAAAGAGAAGGACATGATCAGTTCTCTTTTACTTCTGCACAAAAAGATAAGCTTTTGAGAAAATGTTTCGTACCTTGGGGATTTGTTCTGGTTCCCCGGATAATGATGTTTTCCTGCTGCAAGTATTTTCTACAGCTTCTGGCTCCAAAATCTCACAATTCTCTGATGCTCCCCTCACACCCATTTCTGCCTAGAAGATAACAAATAAGACAGATTATTATGTACTTAAAAATTGGCGAGTTAGCAAGATGAGGCAGGGCCAAAAAGTGATGCAAGGGTGGGTAGGACAAGAGATTTTAGATGTTGTGTCTCATATTCAAGGGACATGTATAAAATTCAAGGATTTGGTCAAAAAACAGACTGCACGTACCAACACAAAAACACACTGTGTATCAGTCAAAGGAGTTCAACTATGAAACCGTTACATTGAAGAAATGAAAACCTGCAGATGACCAAAAACTTTAAACTAATTTTTTACAAACCAATATCCAAAAGGATACAAGAAAGAAACAGAAACATTTACTTGATGATGTGCAATGTGCTTTTTTTCTGATACTCTTTCTTTTTGATTCAATTGTTTTATTTTACTCGACATGCTATGACTGATTAAGTTAAGGAAAAATGAGGAAACGCGACAATGGAGGGGGTAGGTAAGTTTTAACGTCATTCTGCATCCTTTGAACAAAGTACAATTATCTATGTTGTTATTCAGTTTTATCTTCATTATTTTGCCTAAGTACTTTGGATATTTTTACATCATTCATTTTTTGTCTTTTATCCTGTTCACATAAATACAATACAGAAAACAATAGCTTGTTTTTTGGCTTCTACAGATAATATATGCAGTGCAGTGGTTTCCAAAAAAGAGAAAGACTACTGCTGTATAAAAGCAAAGTTTGATAGAATGTCTGGGGGAGCTTATGCTTTTCTCTCATTCAAAAGGCTGCTGGTTTGATTCCTCATGCCTTTCAGTACATGTCTTTACGTTATAGTACCATACAAGTTATGGTACAAAGAATTTCCAAACAGAAGCCGGGGTTATCGAACCTAACCAATTACTTTTCCTTGACAAGATCTCAGCTGGCAACCTCTAGCATTATAATCTTTCTAAGCACCTGCATCACACTCACATCAAAGAACACACCAAGTCCTTCCGATTATCTACTACCACTAACTATAAAAGCAGTTGCTATACATTTAGTTAGGAGGTTGTATTGAAACCCTGTTGAAACATTTCTACAATGAGTGTCATTCAAGAAGCTTTTGGTATTTGATCCCGGGAAAGGTCTGTTCATGCATGTCCTTGGGCACAATCAAATCCCCTAAAAGTTTAATGTCTTGCTGACTTGTAACATTGTAAATAATCAATGTATCCATTAAGAATTGTTTCCCTGACTCACCTGTACTTGCGTGGTGTTGTGGTCCATCACATTGACTTCTTGCTGTTCAAGTATCAGTTTCGGTCATCAGGACTCCCAAACAAAAAAAAATATTAGTTTACCAGCATGAAGTCTTTAAAGTAAATTCATTTGCGAATAGATAAACTCACAGGAAACGCTGGTGATGGTGTAGCACCACTTTACACGTAAGAAGTCCAAAGAGGTGCAGAGGCTTTTTGATGGGAATGCCATGGTAGAACATGATGTCACGTCAACAAACAGGTGTGTGAGTACTTTGGCTCCTTCACGCATGTATGTTTGCGTGCAGTTGCCAACTCTACATTCTTTCATTGTCTTTCCATCTCCCCCCCATGCCACACCCACACGCACACACACACGGTTAATACTGTACACCAGTCCAAGCAGTCATCAGGCATATCATCATCTGAGGGTATAGTCATTCCACAAGCCTCTGATTTGATTCACTTGCCAGTTGTGTGTACTTCTAGTCTTACAATAGAACAGCCAACATAAACACATTGTCGGGGGGTGTATTATTCTTCTCACAATGATTTAATTAAGATCAGAATCACACTGTAAATATATTTTTGTCAGCAAACCCTCAATGTGGTGAAGGGTTTCCAAGTACAAAACTGTTTATTTCCCTTTGTTCTTTAATATTTAGGTAAAATAATAATACACTGTTTGTTTTTTAGCAGCTCTGGGGTTAGAAACAATACTGGATAAAAGATGGAAAGACAAAAAATCGTTAAGCATAAACCAATGGCAAAATCTCCTCATAGAATTTATTCCCATGGAAAAGATGTCTGCTCTCAGATAATCACCTGCTTTGAGGAGCGTTGGACTCCTTTTCTAATTGCATTGAATCACGATTTTTCATTTTTAGCCTGATGATCTGGCCTGCAAGCAACTGCCAGCACCACTCTTTAATAACACACTGATCTAACTGTAGCCCTGGACCTCCATGGGCTTGTGGGGTGACCTTGACCTGGGTGGCTTGAGTGGGTTGCTGGGGTGTTTTGGGTGCCTCTGCGGGGGCGTGCGTCCCTTTCGGGTGCTCTCGTGGTCCCTGTGCGGTTTGGTGTTGATCTCCTGCCCCCTTCGTGCACGTCTGGGTGGCCCTTGGGCTGGGGGCCTGCATGTTTCTCTGCCACTCTTTCCTCTTGCTCTCTGTCCCCCTGTCTCGTCCTCCGCCTTTGCTCTGCACCTGCTCTCCCATTGGGTTTGGCGTGGGGGGCTCATGTCGGCCCGGGATGCCGGTGGGGGGGCTGTGGCCTTCGCTTGGGGGGGCGGGTGTGGCTGCGCCGGGTGGGTAGCTTGGGGGTTGGCTCGTCTGGGGGCCTGGGGTGGTGGGGTTCATGGCTTCGGGATGGGGGGTCCAGGGTGGGGGTGGCGCTGGGGGTGGCGATTGCGTCCTGGGTTGTTGGGTGGCGGGGTGTTGCGGTGGGTTACTCCGCCGGCCGGTCTGGGCGCTTTGGCCTGTTTCCCTGGGGTGCGCCTTCGCTGAGGGTGCCGCTGGCGTGGTGGGCTGCCGTTCTTGCACCGCCTGGGTCTGTGCGGTCTTGCTGGGTAGTGGCCTGTTCGTGGGCTGGGGGGGGGCTTCCTAGGATGTGTGTGTGGGGGGCGGTGGCTGCCTCTCAGCCTGCGATCTTGGGGGCGTCTGGGGGGTTTCTCGGCCGTGGAGGGGTGGCCTGGGGCTCCCTGGCCCCCACTCTTTCTGCTGGCCTTGCTACATCTGCGGGCCCGGGGCAGTTCCTGGGTTTGCGGTAGCGGTTTTTTTGCACATATACTGGTATACGATGCACTGGCACGCCTTGGGATGTGGGATAAAACTCATACTGGGCTTAATTTTAGAAACGTTTTACCCCAAATATCTGCTTTAGATACTACCACTCACTCATTCCCCCTGTCCACAGCCACCACCATTATAGCTAAGCTTCACACTTGTCACTATACTGGCTTGATTACACAACATAATAAGCACAATATATTCTACAACTTCACATCTCACCCTCACTGGAAAACAATCTATTCTTCCCCACCCTTTCTATTTCCTACCTTGAGTCTCTCCTCCCTGCTCCCTTTCCCCTCATACTTGACAGTATGTGCAGACAAGGGAAAGAAAGAAAAAAAAAAAGAAACAATACTGGATATGGTATTATGTTATTATATAATATGCCACCCATTTAGAAGCAGGGGTTATCCGACCTAACCAATATTTCAGGTTGGCACACTCTTGAATTACACCTTCACAGAAGCCTTCACTGAACCGTCCTCTGCCGTGATCCTTTACCACTTTACCAGCATGAAACACTTCACATACACTTCCTGGCCAAAAGGTCGCTGACCGCCTTTAGCTTTGATTATGGCATGCATGGCTCTGCTATGACATCATTTCAACAAGCTTCTGCAATGGTACAATATGTATTTTTGTTTAGGAGTGCATACGTTTTTGACAAGATCTTGAATCGATAACGGGATATTCAGACCACTGAAGAAAGTCTTTTCAAGCACATCCTAAAGGTTCTCAACGGGGTCCAGGTCTGGACTTTGGCAGCCAATCAATGAGTGTAAACAGTGTCTCATGCTCCCTGAAAACCACTATTTCAATATATCTAAACTGGGGGAATCCTTGTATTGCCATCTTGGAATATGGCTGTGCCATTCGGGAAGAAAATATTCATTGATGAAAGAACCTGCAGCACTTCAGTATAATCAGGTATTCATCTGACCTCAATATTTGGGCACATGACGTTACTGAGCCTGGACTTGAACAACTGCAGAAACCCTAGATCATGGCACTGCTCCCACAGCCGTGTACAGTAGGCATCACTTCAACCATCTCTCTCATTACCCTAATGCGCCCATCACTCTGGAAGAGGCCCAATGAACTCATCAGACCACATGACCTTCTTCCACGTCCATTTTTATGCTCCCTGGCAAGAAAGCCATTTTTTTCCCCAATTGAACTCACTGATAAGTGGTTTCATTAAGGCTGCACAGCTGTTCAGTCCCTTTAGTTTGCTTTGCATTGAGCATGTGGAAATGCATACTTTCACTAATAAACACAGCACTGACTTCTATTGTTGTTTTCTGATCACAACCATTCCTTCCTTCCTGGAAGATGATGTTTCCTCATTGCCCATTGCCTTTCCAGTTTTTAATATTGCATTGGACAGTTATTAACCTGACTGTAGTAGTTTCAATAATCTCCTTCGATGTGTTCTTTGGTTAATACATGCCAATATTCATTGTCAAATCAAAAGTGTTGCTATGTAATTAATTTAATGTGATAAATTACAGCACTAAGGCATTTTAGTTTGAAGAATAGGCAAGTAGTTAATACGAGAAAAATGGTTTCCCTAACTTAAAGATGGAGTCCACCATCCTGTTCAGAAACACTTTGTGTTTTGCTGGGTGAAATGGTCCTTTCATCATGAGAACAGTCAATACATTATGTAGTGAGAAAAAGAAGAAATGAAAAGAGTCAGACCTCTCTAGCGTTTAGAATCCTATAAAACCTTGACCAATCTCTGCCATTCAAGAACAGATGCCTGCATGTCTCATTTTGCACGTTAAATGCACATCTGATATAATGATCCGTTGGACGGCACCTCAACGAGAGCAAACGGGAGGGGGAAGAGAGAGTGGACTTAAATGAGGTCTTGCTATCTCAAATCATGTTAGCTTTCTAAGATTGCAGAATACACCTTTAAGGTATAGCATGTATATTAAATGTTTGTGCAAAATGGCCTTTTTGCTCTTAAGGAAACATTTTCCAGACCTGGGATTAGAAACATATTTAGCATCTAAAAGCCTCGGAGCCCAGAGAACAAAGTCCCTCTCTGAGTCATGCTCTACCTGAGGGAGGCGGGGCTATTTCCATGCACTCCTCTTACATCCACTTTGCTGAGGAACATTCTGTGGTAGCCTAGTGATGGAATAGAGACTTTTTCTAGGTCTATCATGCCTTGCACAGTTAGTCATATGAAATTGGTTTTGTAAGTGAAGATACGTGATCAGAATAAAGACCCAAACTTCCTGCACACACTTGTTTTAATGCTGACTATTTGTTTGGAGTGTTACAGTATTTAATGGATAATGGACTCACTCTGCTCTCTCTCTTTCTCTTTCTCTCTGCACCGTGGTCATGTGATGTGTCAATGGTTAACTAATGTTATCTAGTAACAAAGGAGTGGCAGCGATCAGTGCAGTGAATAGAGAGCAGCACCAGCAGAAGCCATTTTAACTACAACAACCCGCGTCAATGAAGCAACCACAATAACAACCGCCACACATCTCCACTGAACCACCCGTGAGTTATGTCTCACATACTTCTCTACCATAACACCACTAAACCTACTAAGCTCTATACCTGTTGGTAATATGACAGAGTAAACTAGAACTGAGATACGAGTGTGTTCAGCTGACAAACAGACATCATGGTGATCCTGACTAACTTGAGTGTGGAGGATCCAGAAGATGAATCTCCACTTCTGCCTGAAGCTGCCGAGTCTACAACATCTACACCAGTCTTCTACAGACAGCAAGTGATCCCATGCAGAGAAAAATTCCTCACCAGGTACAATTCTGCAAGATTGTTTTTCTTTCCGATACAAGATGGAGATTCTGCTAAGTTAATACTGTCCTTCTCAACAACAGAAAATATAATCTTATCTTTAGTCTGATACTGCTGATTGGATGCTACGTGGCTATTCTGATTCCTGCATACTTCCCTCTGAATGAGGGGAAATCCCTCAGCGATGACTACCAGTACTCCAGCGATCAGGTAGATTCTTTGTTTCTTTGTTGTAGATTTGATTTTCCTCCCTTTTACCATTGGTGAAAATAATGGATTACAAGTACTCATGTTACTGTAATTGGGATGCTTTTATGGGTACTTTTTTGATTATATTTCTAAATCAATAATTTTACTTGTACTTAAGTGTGTTTCAAAAGAAGTAAAGTAATTTGGTACATTTTTACACCCAACCGTTACTAAATTTTTTTTTGTTTTGTTTTAAAATGATCAGTGGACATTGTGAAACTACAAAAAAAGAAAATGACCAGACGGCAGTCAAATACATCACATCAGAGCCGACCAATCGGATTAAACGTAATGCACCGCACCAAAACAGCATTGAATGCTAGTTATTTTCATAGTTTTTAGAGTTCATATATGTACAGTAGCTATACTTTGAGCCTGAGATTGTTTTGAAATTTTGCATTAAATTCATTGGTGTTATTTCATTTAAGACAGAGTTGGACATTTTGACAAACCTTTTATATCATACAGATACCTTTGTGGAAAATAAATTAGGTTACAATTGTGCAAGATTTGGTCTCTTCCTCTTTAAGTTTATACATGAGATGTTTACTGTATATAAGGGAACCGTGGCAAGATTTAATACAAAAAATAAACATGGGGGTGAAAGTAACTAGTAACTTTTACTTTGGGTCCTATTTGAGCTACTTTTTACTCGTACTTGTGTATTTTATGTATGATTTTCTTGTACTTGCACTTGAATGCAATTTCAATCAAGTAACAGTACTTCTATACTTGAGTAGGAAATATCAGTACTCTTTACACCTCTGCCTTCTAAAAACATACCTCAAACATTTAACATCCACATTTTATTTTCAGGCAATGCTAAACCGCTCCGCCCCCTTGTTGTCCAGCCCCTGTCAGCCTCACTGGTGCCTGGACCACCTCAAGACTCTGTCCTGTTCTGCAGGCCTGCTGGACCTGCCTGTGTTTGTGCAGCAGGACCAGGCTGTTCAGTGGAACTTGTCTCCTCCACTGGGGCTTCAGGGCAGTGAGGAGCATCTGGCCCTAGCTCTAGCTTCCCTCCCTCAACCTGGACTACCTCCATCTCTGAGGAGAGATGGCAGCTGTAGGCGATGTGTGGTGGTGGGCAGTGGTGGTGTTCTTCATGGAAGCCATCTTGGATCCCATATTGATCAATATGACGTTATCATCAGGTACGTTTTAGATTATTTTTTTACCTATGCTAAAGATTTCAATATCAACACTTGTTTGTACATCTCTGTTATCAGGATGAATAATGCTCCAGTTTGTGGTTTTGAAAGAGATGCTGGTTCTCGCACCACAATCCGCCTGATTTACCCCGAGGGAGCACCGCGCTCTGAAAACGAGTACAAAAATACCAATATGGTTGCACTGGTGGTGTTTAAGAGCCTCGACCTAGATTGGCTAACTTCAGTCATTACAAAGCAGCCTCTGGTAGGGAAACAATGAAGACATGCACAGAAGCCTTTCCATCCCAACACATCACTGGTATCCTGTTTATTCTAAACAGAGCTTCTGGTCCAAACTGTGGTTCTGGAGGGATGTGGTGGATGATATTCCAATGAAACCAGAGAACCTTAAGATCCTCCATCCAGAGATTATGCACAATACAGAAGAAGTCTTAAAGAGATACGCCTTAAACCACGAAACCGTGAGTTTTAACATGTCTTTGCTGTTGCATGTACGTTCCTGTGATCTACACACAGCAGGTTCAGGCTTTAGTATAGATTCCTTTGGTTAAAGTTTAAATATATACACACATTGATGAAGCCTACCAGGGGGGAAAAAAACAACTGTGTACATAAACTTCTTTAAATCCAATTCCACATCTCACTGATTTCCAATATGCAAAACAATGATGGGGTTTTATGGCCCTGAAACATAATTTATCAATACTTGTACTTCAGGTTTATTCTATAAAAGTATAGCTCACTGTATGTTCATTTTGTGAATGAAACTAAGATCAATAATCAAAGGTTAATAAAATACTTGTGTCCTTAAACTGAAAATATGAAGTAAATTGCACAACTAAAATTTAGTAGAGCATGTGGGCCACATATTAAAGCCGGAAAAAAATGAGTGATTTCAACATTATTTGCACTTTAATGTATGAATGGTATGTAAAGTAAGACAAAATCCACACAATAATATCGACATATCGACTTAACTGTATCCATTTCAATTTTTCCACCAATTTTAAATTGGGACATTTTGTGAAATAATTTGAGGAAACTTAGATTTTTTTTGAAGAATTTGAGATTAAAAAAAAAAAAATGACTGCCATCATGTGATACAAGCATGAGAAAAGTTTCCTTGAACTTGTGTTTTTGGAAAGGCTGAGATATCTGAATTAGTTTGTAATTACACAATGATCCATGTTTTCGCTGTGGGTCAAATTGGATGCTCTAAAGCAGCGATTCTCAACTGGTGGGTCGGGACCCAAAAGTGGGTTGTGGACCTGTACTGGGTGGGTCATGAACAGCTGGTCAAAAATAAATAAATAAATAGCCTACTTAATGTCTCTCATATTGGACTTGTCTTTTATTATGAAAGAAACTTTTCTTTTGACAGGCATGCTGTGAAATTCATGTTGCACAGGAAAACACAGTATAAAGAGTTATGTTTAAAAAAGATTATATATGTGTGTTTTCAAGAGCTATTTTTAAACTACATTTGGTTGGTTGTGATAGATGACTGTGGCAAAATGTGGGTCCCAGGGTGAGACCAGTTGAGAACCCCTGCTCTAAAGGGCTGAATGAGTTTGACATATGTGGTCTAGAGCATCTAATTGGTTAGCACTTTTAATTTGTTATTGATTAAATGTAAAAAAATAAAATCAAAATCAAAAATTTGCTACAAATGCATTCATTCACTTATGTTGTGATTACATTAATATCCTAATAATCAATACATTCAAAAAGAGAGACTCATTTCAAAGTCTAAAACACAAACAGGAAACACATTTTAGATGAACTTAAGATATGTGCGAGTGATCATTTTAAGCAATAATAATACAATAGTAAGTAGATCATTTACTGGTCTTTTTTATTGTCTATAAAGTCAGTTCCAACTCTGGGGGCCAGCGCGGTGGTCATGGCCATGCAGCTTTGTGACCAGGTGAGCCTCGCAGGGTTCGGGTACGACATGCAACACCCTGAGGCCCGGCTTCACTACTACGAGGCCATACGTATGGACTTCATGAAAGCTCAAGTAAATGGACACTTTTGGCAGACGAAGGGAAATCTAACAGACTTTGTTCTAATTCTACATTCATATGATGATCTCTATCCAGGTGGTGCATGACATCAGTGCAGAGAAACTGTTCTTAAGGGACCTGGTCTCTGCTGGAGCTGTGACTGACCTCACAGGAGCTCTGTGAGTCGGAAAACATCGCCAACTCTGAATGCAATCCCGCTTTAAGCCTGTGTGGACTCCGCCATCCTGTGCGCTGCTTAAAGAGCCCCCGGACCGATGAGTCAGCACATTGAAGCCTAAATGCTAAATGTCGTGGAGAAGAAGTCAAGTAATTCTCATTCAATTTAATGACCTTAAAAGATCACCAGCTGTTACACAGGGTTATACACCCACATAAAGTTATTTTATTTCTGTATGAGAATCAGGAAACACAAATATGGTTTTGTTCATTTTATTTATATACTCATTAGTCAAATGTATTACAATAAATTAAAAAAGGCAGAAGTACAAAGTAAAATTGGACTGATAATGTTTCTTTCTTAAAAGTGAAAAGCTTACTTTTTAAATTGACATAGAAATCACTGAATACACAACAGGTCAATAGTGTGGTATTTCATTAGAAATGAAATGTTGTTTATACACTTTATGAAAATACAAAATATTTACTTTGGTGGTGTTAATCATACACACAAGTGCTTCCAATAAATACGTTTAACACAGCAAAGGAGTGGATGATAAATTATTACATGTTATATTTATATAATAAAAAGAAATGAAAAATATTATTTGTGGATGTCCTAGTTTAGGGTTTTTTCGGGGCACCGTTGCCCTCTGACCCAGTCATGGTGTGTGGGTGGTGGTGCTGTGAATGCTTACAGCAGAGGGTTGAGAGAAGGCTCCCACAGTTTACTAGCCAGCTGTCTGCAGTGCTGCAGAATAATCTCAGAGGGTATGACCCCCAGGTGAACCGTCAGCAGCTCGTAACACTTCACCGCCTCACCCTTCAGATTCTTACTGTAGTACCGCAGCAGATTCCTGTTAAACATGCTACTTTGTCATAAAAGCCTGGTTTTTTTTTAAACAGTAGCATTGATGGGATTACCTGTAGTAGTCCCGGGCCAGCACGCCGATGGGTGGAGACTCATCTGGCTGAACGGGGATGTCGCCTGCTTCTAACTTGTAGCCCTGAGAAGATGTAGGACCAATGAGTAATGTACAGATATTTTTGAAGGTATATGAAAACATGGGATGCCAGTAATTTACCATCTCGTTTTCAAACCAGAGGAAGTAGCAGAAGTAGAAATCTCCGTCGCGTAGCGTAACTGTGGAGTAGCCTTTCTGAAGGTAGCTCCTGGTCGTCCGAACCAGGCTCCACACCTGGAAGAAAATTCAAATCTATTTATTTGAATCAGAAAACAACCTTTTTATCAACCAAACCTTTTTTCGAAAAATACAAAAGATGACAATAAAAATACACAAAATGTCAACAACAATCTTATGGACTCCAACAATGCACACAATTACAATGAAAGATACAAAAGAACAACAAAATACATAAAATTACAACAAAAATACACAATTACTAAAAACTATAGAACTCCAAATACTCAAAATGACAACTGACATACACAAAATTACTCATAAAAAAACACAAAAAAACCCAGCAAAAACACATGAAATAATTGTTATTGATATGTGATTACAGAATCTCTCCTGGTCCTGGTCACACTGCCCTAAGCAGGCCAGATACCATCATATACTGACAACATTTGCCAAGGCCTCTTCTCAGAGACTCTGTTATTGTTATGCTTAGCACTATCAGCAGCATACAAAAGCACAGAACAACTACAGATTCATTGACACACACACACACACACACACACACACACGGAAACCTCTCAATCGGTCTGCCTCTAAAACCCCTTTGACCAAATAAACCCTGTGTCCGCTTCTGACCAGCAACCCTACAACTTCACTCCGTCTGATTCCATTCAAAACCGCCACAGCAGTTATGAGTCAAAGTATATCTACTAAGAAACAGTATTTCTTCTTCATCGGGAGCTTGATTTAATATACAAACCTGAGACAGGATTATCATCATTATTAACACACAAATCCCTGCAGCTAAATTATACTCTAAATAAAGCTCACATAAAGCCAACAAGCTTGTTTTTGAATTTGCATTTATCATATATTTATAAATCTATTATTTTAAAGAGTAATTAAAAGTTAAATAAGTAAAAAAAAAAAAATTAATAAATGAAATGGCCAAACACTATGGTTGTCAACTTTTTTTGGATCGCGACCCCATTTTTATACCATCAATTTCTGGTGAATGTGCCAGCTCAAATATTTGTATATTGTATTTTATTATTTTATCTTCCTTTTTCTCTTTCCTGTTTTCTTTATACTGCATTCTATTTGAACTAGATTTGTATTGTGAGTAAAGTGAAAGAATAGAAGACAGTTGTTTAAGATTACATGTTGCATGGGATCAATATAAAAGGTTTACCTTTTTCTTTTCTTCTTCTTTTTATTTAAAAAACAAAAAAAAAACGTCATCTTCTGCCTGAGCGCTTTTCAGTTTTATATATAAATATTTGTAGGTGCCCTAAATTGGACAGATTTAGATCAAATTGAGCTGGTCCGACCTTGCTTTTGATGTAGTGAGCCACTGGTCCCTGCCCCAGCTCAGTCGTAGTTTGCTCAGAGATGCTGAATGATGGTGCGATCATCCGACCGGTGCTACGGTCCACACAGATGAAGTGAACGAGTCCAGGATAATCCTCCAGGTAAGTGACACTTACATCGTCAAGAAAAACACACTTAGGATAACTGTAGAAGGCAAACATAGGTAACTGGCGGCCCTCGGACTAATTTTGTGCAGCCTTCAAAGCAAGTGCACAAAATCACTCAAAATATAGGCTATGCAAATTAAATCCAAAAACATGCAAAAATTAAAGCAAAAATAAAAAAAGATGACAATGAAAATACACAAAATGTCAAAGAAAAATCTACCAAAGGACTCCAACAATACACACAATTAGCCTCGAATAAAACATACAAAAGAACAACAAAATACATAAAATGACTCCAAAACAATATATGACAACAAACACTCAAAATTACAACTGAAATACACAAAATGACTCGTAAAACAAACAAAAAAACACAAAATGACTCATAAAACAAACAAAAACACATACAATGACTGATAAAACAAACAAAAACACTCAAAATTACAACTGAAATAAACAAAATGACTCATAAAACAAGCAAAAATACAGAAAATGACACATAAAACAAACAAAAACACTCAGAATGACTCAAGACAAAACAATAACAAAAATGAAAAAATCAAGCTAAACAACAAAAACACACAAACCCTTTCTTCTTTCCTGTATTAATCAGAATTAATCAATATGGTCATTACTCTAAATGATGACTTGAACATTGATAATGTAGCCCTCGGATCAGACACCTCTGGTACAATGTAATTCAGACTTTTCTTTGATTATTCTATATTTTTACCGTGATCAGCTGTATAACAATAACCACTAATAATATAAAGGTGATGCATGTCTAACTAGTTGTGAGAGGATATGACACCATGGTGATATTTCTTTTGCTTTTCACCAACAAAAAGTCTTTCCAGTCCACAAGTTTCTCTCTAGGAGCAAAACGGTTAGAAAAACAAAAATAAAAAAACATTATTACCATGAAATGTAATATGGCAACACAATGGCAGTCAGACATGACAGATACACACCGCAACATGACCTGAGCTCGTTCCTGCAGACCAGGAGAGAGTCTCCGACTCATGGCAGATGGTCGACTGAGCGTCAGAAAACACTGTCGATAGATGCCACACAGCTGGGTCTTCATGTTAACGCAACAAGGAATAAGTCTAAAAAAAAAAAAAAAACAGATATTAACTCATTGACTGCCAAAAACATCTAGAGGTTAATTGCGTTTTTCGGCTGGGGTTGCTAGGAGACAGTGTGACGAAGCTCTCCTGTGAATATCTAACTTGTACCATGACGTAGTGACCAACTGGTGACATGCAGGTGTCAGCAGCGCACCTTTGGATGAGAGATCACCTGTGATGGGCAGAGCTCAGAGGGAGAGGAAAGGAGTTTACAAGACAGAAAATGGAGCTACGAGAGTTGATGCTAAAGCTCACAGCAGCTCACACTCGACCAGAGCATGTGTGGAACTAAGTGGACTATTGAGAGTGTTGTGATAGTGAGAGAAAACGATCAAAAAAGGGGGCAAGCGGTGACACTCGGCATGTCCAGGATGAGGAGGAAGTTGCGTGTGGGGAGATTGACGGGGGGGGAGAGACTTGGAGGAAGGTCAAATTCCATTCAACTCTGACCTAGACAGCAAAATAATAATAATTGCCATCAAAAGCCCAGTTTCAGTGTTGTTTCTGTAGTTTTATAGTAGGAAACTAATGTTGAGGTGTCACTAAAACAAAAAAAAAATGCTTCAAAGTCCCTAAAAGGTTTTTTCCAGAAAAAGACGTTTTTCTCAGCTTTTTGTCACAAACTGGCGATTTGTGTGAAACTTGCCTCTATTCAACTGCTGATTACAGAAAAACAAAACAAGCTAGAAACAAAAATATTTTTTCTGCTGAAACTAGAGACTTTAATCTTTCAGAATCTGGTTTCGGATCCCACAAAATATTCTGTGGGTCTTAAAAAAAAAAAAAAATCAGTGAAAATCATCTAAAACACTTGGCAATATGGGGTTTGCTGCTCTGAAAAGGGCTGGCAGTAAATGGGTTAATAAATAGAAAAAACGCATGCAGTCACTCAAAAAGAATAGGTCCAGTGATGATAGGTTTTTGACGCCATTCTGCCAGCAGGAGGCAGCAAACTCACTCTTTGGTGAAGCCAGTCCCTCCTCGAGCAAAGGCTTTGTTTTTGAAGTCGGTCCATGCATTCTGCAACTGCACAGACTGTAGGAAACACAACACCACAAAAAAAAAAAATATATATATATATGAATCAACTAGGGATGTAACGATTCACTCAACTCCCGATACGATTCGATTCACGATACTGGGTTCACGATACAATTCTCTCACGATTTATTTTACAAAATGGGACTGTATATAAATGACTGAAAAATATTCCTTTATTTTTTTTTGGGAAAATACTATACTATTTTTCATTGTCAAAAGAATCCATTCATAAACTATTCAAAATAATGCAATTTAACTAAAAATAAATCTTGAATGAAATAAATAAAGGAATAATACAAATGAAGAAGAAGCTTATTATTTAAATTCTGGTTCTATAGTAAACAATACAAAACTGCATAATAGTTATTTTTCTTTTTAAAAGTGCAACTGAAAATGTATTTTGTGCCTTAACAATTGGACTTAAAAAAAAAAAAACAGTCATTTCACTGTATTTAGGTCATATATTTGTTTGGACCAGCAGAGAGCGCTGGTAACCCAGTGGTCGGTTGGCATGCAGATATCTTGCAGAGAAGAAGAGATGCTATGCTAGCAGACAGAGCTAATAGAAAAACAGGACTTTTACAGATATTCACGTAATATTACAGATATTCTTTCGGTGCTAAAGGGGTAATGAATAATTTATTAACATATTTAAGAGTAGAAGGCAGCCAGAAAAAAAGTATTAGCAGATTTCGCTCGCCGCCAACACTTCTGGATAGCGTCCTCTGCTGTTTAAAAAAAGTACTGCGATTCAATTTTCACAGAATCGATGTGAACCGTAATACCTATGAATCGATTTTTAACTGCCTTACGATTAATCGTTACATCACTAGAATCAACACAAACATACAACCTTCACACTTCAGATAGATGTAAGAAAGCTGTTTATTCATATTATATAGCACATTTCATGCACGAGGCAACGTCATGTGCTTGTATACAATATACAAATTCGGGATAAAAGCTCAACATGTCCATGAAATGTATCCACATAAAGTAGATTGTACAACATGCACACATACAGACACTGAAAGCAGGCATCAACATCTAACCATAAAATGTTTTAAAAAGTCAAGTTTTCAATTTGCTTTTAAAAGTGTTAAATCTACGTAGAAGCTCCTTTCAGATCTGCAGGCAGGCCGCTCCATAGTCTTAAATGTTTTTTTTTTTTTTTTTTATAAATGTTTCTCATGCAATGAAGATTTGTATTTTTCTTAATAAAAAAGGGACCTCTAAAGACCACAAACCTGTATCTCACTCCGCCCCAGGGCTTTAATGAATTTATCCAGTTTGTTGTGGACGTCGTGCATTGTGGAAATTCCTTTGTTTTCATTCAAACGCTTCTCCAGGTTAGCAAAGGCCTCCAGGAACGTATACACTGAGATTGCAACTGCACTATTAGGAATCTGGATTAACAACAGGAAGAAGAAGGAAAAAAAAAAGAGTGAAAACGTGTCACAAAAACGCCCCCTGGTGGCTACAATTCACACCACATATGAACTTACTGTACCTTAGTTAGTAATACTAATGTTATTCCAGGCCAGAGTGGTAGACAGTACATGGAGTGAGGCATCATGGGACACAGCCTGTCTTTCTGTGACACCTCTAAGAAGACTCGGAGAGGGGTGGAGGGATCGGGCGGTTTGTCATCTAGTGTGTGTAAGCTGTCCTCAGCCATCTAAACACAGTCACATCATATTAACCATGTGTGTCCGTCAACAGCTCGTGACAAAAATAATGTGTTTTCATTTGGAGAGTTTTCACACCTGAACGTCAGGGTCGACAAACTCAAATACGGGAAGGTTTACTCTCAGAAAGTTTTCTAAAGACACAGAAACACAAACATACCAACATTAGCCACATTAACCACTGTGTATCGCCTGGCATCTGGTGATACGATTCATATGCTGATACATAGATAAGGATACGATATATCTCGATATTAAAGTATAAGGCAATTACTGCATTTTTTTTTTAATATATGATTTAAGAAACAACTATTCATCAGAATCGCGCGATGTACAATCGCCAAATTAAAATTTTTTCAACATCCCTATCCAACAATCACGTAAAGTAATAATTTGTGTTTTTATGTCCTATTACTTTAACTGCAATCAGTTATCAACAAATAACAGGGTTGGGGTCAATTATAATTGTAATCGCATGATTGATAACTGATTGCAGGTGTGACGTAATTACAATTCGCAATTGAAAAAAATCAGATTCTGTTGTAATCGTAATTGATTTCTAATTGAGTTCAGATAATGGACTGTAATTGCAATTGTCATGGAAATTCTCTAAAAACTGACAATTCCAATTTAATGAAACACAAAACTGGGCCACCATGTTACAGTTCTAGGGCTTACACACATACAGTATGTAACTTCATGTTTAGCTGTCAGCTCTCTTGACAATCATTTTACCATTTTCAAAATAACTGAAATCGAGGGGTACACTGACAGAAAAAAGGCTGAGACGACCACACCAAAATTATTGATAACAATATTTTCATTGATTAGGAAGCCTAACAAGGTAACAAAGAGATCAGAAACAAATTAGATGATATAAAAAGTGTATTTTACAGCTGATTTAAGACACATCATAAGTGATGCTAACAGAACGCTAAAACAAGAAGAAGGTTAAGTTTTATGGGCTTATTTATTAAAGGCTTAGTAATTCTGATAGTAATTGAAACCGTAATTGTAATTGAATTTCAGGGGAAAAGTATGATTGAAATTTTAATTGTAATCGGAAAAAAACGAAAGTAATCGTGTTTGTAATTGAACATGGATAATTGAAGACGACATT
The DNA here is from genome assembly GCF_900634775.1 of Gouania willdenowi. Taxonomy (NCBI): domain Eukaryota; kingdom Metazoa; phylum Chordata; class Actinopteri; order Blenniiformes; family Gobiesocidae; genus Gouania; species Gouania willdenowi. Next base: position 15,717,134 of record NC_041058.1, on the reverse strand, counting down.
GTAATTGAAAAATGTAATTGACCCCAACCATGGCTAATAATGTTAAAAGAATAGGACAAAGCCACGTCTATACATCCACTGACTGACCTGAACTGATCGAGTCTCCCTCACTTGACGACGGCTCTGGGGTGTAAAAACTTTCCCGCCCAGAACCAGATGTGCTCTCCACATCCTTCAGAAACAAACAAAAAAACGTGCTGAGACTCAAACTGACACATTTTTCCCACATTTTCAGCATTGTACCTCAGCAGCGTGGTCATCCATGTCCACACTAGGATACATGTTCTGTGACATGATGATAAGAACCAGCAGATCTGAGGTGCTGAGAGTGCTCGCGTTGCGGCTGGAAAGAGATTCATGCGTTGTTTAAATACAGTTGAAATGTTGATTGTGCTTATATTAAAAAGTCCTGTACCTGGAGTAGAAGGCCAGCAGTTTGGTCTGAACCAGTATGAATGCATGCAGCACTTCCTCCCCTGCTCTTTCTACGCTGCTGTTGATCTGCTGAACTAAAGGACGCTCCAGGAACTCGATGCACTGCTCACACAGCGTGGGGTGGATCAATCTCTCCACCGCCTGCGAGGACAAGGACAACCTCTCTTTAAACTCTCAAGACCACGAACGAGGAGATCATGGGAATCCAAGGAGGAGTAAAGGAACGATCGCATTGCATGAATAGATGGAAGGTAAGGAGGGAAAAAAAGAGTTTGTTCGTTACTGTAGGTCTGTAAAGGAAGATCCAGTATGCTCTAATTTCACTGAGATTTATTTATTTATTTGTCTGTAAGCAGGATTATGTCAAAATTACTAAATAGATTTGGACAAAATTCGAAACTTACGCCATGGAAGATTGCATTATATTTTGGAGGGGATCCGCATCAATATACTGATTCTGGATCAGTTTGAAAAAATAAAAAATCTCCATCTCTAATCATTAGGGAAATTAAAATATATATATATATATATATATATATATATATATATATATGGCTGTAATTCTTAAAGAAATTTGACTCAGTTATGTCAGGTTGGTTCTACACTGAGTTTCTTCGAAATCGGTTACAGATTGTGCATTTCACTGCATTTTTTTTTTTTTTTGAAGAAATTGAGGTACTCGTACTTTTGGACCTACTGTATCGTTATTAATGGGAATATACATTTCTTTGTAACCTTTAAATTGTGGATGATCATGGTACAATGAGCAGGATCATTGATCCAGATAACTGGGAAAGAGGATATTTGGTGCTTGGCTGAGGTTTGTGCTCTCGTAGTGCTGGGGTTTTGTCATTGCGTGGCTTTTTCTCTCTATATTTATAGTTCTAGTTTTCAACCAGTGCACTGTTTAGCATAAACACCGTATATAAAAAAAGACTCCATATTTAACATTTAGATAATGAAAAACTAAACTTTTTTTTCCTCTACTGCCAAAAATGAGTGCTTAATAGTGGCTTTGAAAGCTTTATGTGCAAGATACACTTTTATGATAAGAAAGGAAACTTGAAACGATCTGTATGGATCCGCTCCGTGAAAGAATTCGGTAGTGACAGTTTTTAAGACTTTTTTAAATCGGGCTCTTGTTTTGAAGTTAACCCAGAAGTTTTGTCAGTAGCACAATGACAGGTCTCCAAAAATCTCAGAAATGTCGGCATGAAATCTGCTTCGGCAAGTTTCATGGATCAAATGACCACATGTTGATATTCTACTGGGTCACTTTCTCGCTTGAAATGTTTTCAGAACTTTCAAAGGTGGAGAATCAACAGAAATATTTAGCCTCAGTGTGCCTTTGGTTTTTGTCGTTGTAGGTTCGAAGTGCATCTTGGGAAACTTGGAAGCATATTTTAGTGGGAACGCTCATCATCTTAATCATCCTAATAGTATATAGTAGACAGTATATACTCATTGAGTGTGTATTATGTTAGTATGAGATTTCAAAAACAGCCTCATGCTGCGTTCACACCGAATGCGTCACAAAATGTTCAGCAACCAGATTACATAGAAAGTCAATGGATAAATACATCCCAGATGCAAAATCTTTTTCATTTTCGCACAAAAAATAACATGGAATTCGCAAATCTTGCGAATATTTTTTTTTTTTTTTTTTTTTTTTTTTTAAACCGGGCTTTCGCCTTTAATTGGCCATGTAATGTTAGTACATTATTGGAATTTGTCTTCTGCACTTAACCCATCCCTGAGGAGCAGTCGGCAGCCATTTTGCGGCGCCTGGGGAGCAGTTCGGGGTTAAGGGACTTGCTCAACATCCCACAGTGACGGCCCCGGTGAGGCTTGAACCGGCAACCCTCCGATTACAAGCCCAGCGTCCTTACCCACTAGGCCACCACTCCCCTTTCAACTTCCGCAAGAGTTGAAAATATTCGCAAAGCCAGGACACCGGTCTGTTCACCCATTCAACCATGGAGTAGAAGCTGTGTGTGACCACCTGGAGCTGTATGACATGGCCTTTATAACTGGGACCGGACTAGGAAGGATTTGGCGTAGAGGAGAATCAGTGAGTAGTAGTAGCAGGTAAAAGTTCTCCCTGTAGCACTGATCTAGGATAGCATTAGCTGCTAATCACACCGGCTTTTTTCACTGGTAGTTTATGTTCATGAGAGAAGAAAAAGGAGCACAGCTCCTCGCTTCAGCAGGCAGTTAAACTCACCGAGTTGGATGTGTTGCTGGTGGGCGGGGCTTCGCTTCAAATGCACATATGATGCGAATGGGGAAATTTTTTGATCCTGCAAAAAATTTCGTGCGGCAGATGCGTCCGGTGCCGCAGAAGACGCATTCGGTGTGAACGCAGCATAAGACTCTGCTTTTGTTCAATGTGCCACCTAGTGTTAAATAAACATATTTCTCTCATAGATGCACGTGATTTTCAGAGAGCAGCATAAAGAGAACACAGTTTGGAACCTAAAATGGGGATCGATCATTTTTCTGGTAAAATGTTATTGAAGTAAACATATGGGCTTGATTTAAAGTGATATAACTGAGTGACTTTAATAACAGCAAAGCACTGCACCTCCACGAGGAAGCTCTGGTCATTCTCTCTCAGGTTGCTGTATGTCTCCAACAGGCCTTGCAGATGCTTCCACAGCCTCGCCCTGTGCTCCGTGTCTTGTGGGCGCAGCCTTGTGACAAACAGCAGATTATAGTCATATCACAGCAGATGCTCCTAAAAAGTATCTTTCAAAGACGCGGGACATGGTCACTGTCTCACTCTTTCTTCAGGAGGTTTCCACTGAGGGTGACCATGCCAAACAGCACCTCGATCATCTTCTTCATCACGTAGATCTTCCTCCTCAGGTCATCCTCCTTCTCCTCACCATCTCCATTTACAGCGATGTAAAGACACTCATCAAACTGCAGACAGTAGAACAACAAGCATCACTCAAAGCATAATAGGGAAATGATGGCTCTTTGCTGTTTTCGCCAAAGTTTGAGTCTTGATATGTTTAAAGCACATTCATGAGTGCATTTGTGTTTTTAATGTCCTCCAGCAGCTTGTACACGACATCACGTGCTGCTGCGGAACAAAGCCTGTTTTGATTTTCTGATAAGCCCTGCATCATAATACTGTTCCACTATGAAAACTATCTGCATTCAGGCTACTTTGACAGCAGGAAAAATAAGGAACAGTCTATTAGACGTGTGAGTGGTTGTCTTTGTTATTTTCTGATCATTTAAAAACTAAAAACAAAAAAAGAATTTACTCAGTAACGGCTGGGTGTAGAAATCAAAAAATGTACAAGTACCCATAGAACTAACTCAATCACAGTAACGCGAGTACTTGTAATCCGTTACTTAAGCTGCACCTACCCGATGTAGAACGTAGATGTGGTTATTTTCAGTGGTGAAGCTGGTGTAGCATTCCGACTCCCTGTCTGCCATTGTGCTGCAGGAAATAATAATGGGAGCAAACAATGTGCTGATGCTGTCCTCAAAGGCTGGGAGCTGAGCATCAAAGTAGAAGAAAAACAATAAGAATAAAACATAAATAGAATATTCTTTAATAAAGCAGAAAATCTCCCTCCTTACCCCATGACCCTCTTCTTGAGAGGCTCCATAATGCTCCCGGACATTGAGTTGGAACTCAGTGTCGGTCCAGTAGAAGAGGACCTCTGCACTCTCACTAGCAATCAGAAAGAACTTCATCTGGATCAGAGACGCACACACAGCTGCTCTTTCACCGTTTGGTCCACTTCAACCGAACCAGCATGTGAGCATGGAGCTGCAAGAAAGACGTGCATGTAGATGAAGAACACTTAACAAACGCTCAAAATGACTAAAGCCCAAAACAAAACTAACTGTATATCAACTTGATTATTAGGAAATAACATCTTTTATATTATCCCCACAAACCTTACAATTACAGATACAGCAAAGATGTAATGTCAAGCTAAGAAGTAATAACCTACAAAAATTGTCCATGACTGCTATTTAAATAAAACGTGACAGGATTTTGTGAAAAGACAAAACCAGTGGGACAGAGCTGCCATGCAAGGGGCTAGTCGACCAACTTAGGGTAGGGATGCACCGAAACGAAAATTTGTGGCCGAATGCTTGGCCAAATACCGAATATAGAAAGCGGTTGTTAGTTTTTCATTATTTTTTTAATAGTGCATAAATAGCCTAGAATAATTTTTTAGACATTTTTTTTAAAGAAAGTAAATGTTTATTGAATATTCTGACATTTTTTAATTATTCCAGTGGCCTTTGCTTATCAAAAAAAGCACAACAAAGTTTTTCATTTATATTAGCCCTTCAAATAAAACAAAACATGCATTCCAAAAAAAAAACTAAAGTGCATTAAAGGGGAGGTATGATGAAAAGAATCACTTTATAATGGTTTTGCTACAGTAATATACACCACTTTAGCCTCATCCAGAGGGACAGAGTTGAAAAAGTTCTGTCTCCTCCCTCCCTTGCTATTCAGTCAGCTCCAAACGGGCGAGTTGGATTTTGCCCACTTTGGAAGGTGATGTCACCTAACACACCTTCTAGAATGTGAGCTCCTCCCTCTCCAACTATCTATCAGCTAAAACAACACTGCGGTTTAATATAGATATATATTATAGTTGATTGCCATATATGTAAATACAAACTGCACTACTGGACGCCCAAACTGCACTACTTTTTCTGCTGCCGATCATGTTGGGAGTCACTGCTTGGAGCCACGGAACCATTGTTTACACACATCAGCTGTTAGCACTCCATGCTAATGCTACACCAGAGTATGCGCCAAGACCCGACATCGCTTGTGAACTGAGGACAAACTTCCAACTTTTACGCGGTGACAGACGACAGAGAGCGGTAAGGAGAGCGTCTGGCTGTGTTTGTGTGCGGAAAGGAGGAGCTGTTGCTGCTCTGGTTCTACAGCAATGCGCACACACTTTTCTGACTCAAAATCACTGCATGCTGTTTGATTGTGTCATTGTGTCACATGCACTAAACCGAAGGCTGAATGTGGCTTTTTTTTTTGCAATATTCGGCCGAATATATTCCGCCACCGAATATTCGGTGCATCCCTAACTTAGGGTTCAGTATCTTGCTCAAGGACACTTTGGCGTATAGACTGGGATCAAACTCCAGACCTTAGGATCAGAAGATGACCCCTCTACCACCTGAGCCACATTCTCCCTTACAAAGTTATTTGCATTTTCTCTTTAAAGCTACAAAATCTAAAAATATTCAACATAGTTTCCTTTGTTACATTATAGGTCAGACAGGGGTAAGACCCTTGGGTTTGTTTTGGAAGGCCCTCAAAGTAACTCAAGGTGTATCCAGATTACTTCCTGTTAAAAGGGAGTTTTTTCTTCCCACTGACACTTGTTCATGTGGAATTGTTTTTTGTTTTTTTCTTTCTCTCTTAAGAATCTAATATTTTGATAGCGCTTTGAGATGACTATTATTGTTGTCATTTGCGCTTGCATTGAATTGAATTGAACATGACTGCAAAAACATACAAAAATGTAAGCAAAAGTATTCAAAAGGTCAACAAAAATCAACACAAAGATTTATAAAAACATACAGAATTATAATACAATGTGCAAAGGAACAAGAAAAAATAAGAAAGATGACAACAAAAAAATACACAAAATGACTAATAATACACAAAACTACAGCAAACATACAAAGACTGACTCCAAAAACACACAAAAACGACTAAAAAATAAACAAGATGAATAAAAAAATACATACAAAATAACAGAAAACGACCAAAAAAAAACCCCCCAAACCCTTTGTTCTTCCTTGTGTTGATGCTCAGATCGGTCATTGTTCTAAATGCTATGACATGATCGTTGATCATGTGGCCCTCAGATTCAATCACATATTTGTGCAAATCTCCATATGTACTGAATATAGTCCCAAGTGCTACCAGTTTAAAAAGCACTTCTTAAATGCTACATTCTCACTTTAATTAGAGGATAAGTTAATATGGAAGGCTAGCAGTAATCTGAAAAGGTATTTTATTTTCAAGTTTCAACATGCAACTCTTCGTTTCTCCTAATTTATGCAATTGTAAAACAAACAACTTATAACATTTGTAAAACGCAACAATTATGTCATTTTTTTCCAAAAATCTACCTTGTGTTTTAAAAAAATGTATTATATATATGTCATATATATAACATACCACTGACCAAACATCAAATCTGAAACATTTAAAACATTTGTCACAATGTTTCAGTGAAAATAAAGATTTAAAGATGGTTAATTTCACAAAGTTTTTATTGATACGGAAACGTATGTTTTCCGGACCTTTTCTGCACACCGGTATAGTGCCTGTTTTTTCATTGTGTGGGTACGAATCCCACTTTTGTTATATATATTTTTTCATTTTAACATATTTAACACGGCAAATTCCACCTTTAAAAATACATGTACGAAAAAAATAAGCATTTTAGGGTATTTCCTGGGTTAGGATTAGGACCAAAATAAAATAAATATGAGCTAAAATAAAACTGACGGAACTTTAAGTCACTTGGTGCACCTATCACGTCACCTAAACCAGTGATTCTCAACTGATGGGTCGGGATCCAAAAGTAAGTCGTGGACCTGTACTGGGTGGGTCGCGGACAGCTGGTCAAAATTAAATAAATGCTTATTGTCTCTCATGTTGTATTTTATTTTGAAAGAAACTTTTCTTTTGACAGACATGCTGTGAAATGCATGTTACGCAGGGAAATACATAGATTGATGTTTGAAAAAATATTATAGATGTGCGTTTTCAAAAGCTATTTTTGAAAAACTAAATTTTGAAAAACTAAATTTTGTTGGTTGAATTCTAAAAAAAAAAAAAAGAAAAAAAGTGGGTCGCGATTTAATGTCCGTGGCAAAATGTGGGTCCCAGGGTGAGACCAGTTGAGAACCACTGAGTATGAATAGACTGGTAGGTTATTCGTTTCCGTATGAATAGCCACGGCCTTAACTCGAAATTAAGTAGTACAAACTACATCTGTCATATGTATTGATCTTTGTGATTATGAATCATGAAAAGTAAATCAGATTTAAATAAAGCCCCTCAGGGCCCCCTCACATGGTCCATGCGGGCTACCTGGGGCCCGCGGGCACCGTGTTGGTGACCCTTGTCACCATGAGGTTCAGTGAATGATCACATCCACTTCTTATTGGCTAAACCTGATTTTACCTCCATTAAATTATTCTGCTATGTTTGAGGCTCACGTCAATGGATTAAAGTGAACTAACTCCGTGTTTTCGCTGTTATTTCTTATGTAACTTCTGACTTCCTCGATCCAAAACACACAGTATAAAACACACACACACACACACACACACACACATACACATACATACATACACACACATAAACTCACTCAGAGGTCGGAGCACCGGCTGGTGGCAGCATGTCTGTCCCGGCTCTGTGAGGTCCGAACTTCAGCCCGTTGTGGAGGTTCGTGTAGCCGATGTTTGCTGAGAGACAACCCGCTTCCTGCGCTCCTTCCGCGGTGTCCGCAGCCCCACAGCGCCGCTCGATCATGTGACTGACCTGTAACAATATTAGTCCCAGAGTCTAAATGAACCTATTCTGATTTATATAATACACTATTCTATTGTTTAAATGAACCTATTCTAATCTATATAATACACTATTCTATTGTTTATGGGCGATAATAATCCATTCAGTGAATACTGAGACTAACACACAGGAGAAAGTCATGTGCAGGCTGTAGCCTAGAAAACTGGATCACATGACTGACAGAATGGAATTTGTGGAATGCAGATTAATTGTAGCCCAGCGATTCTAAACTGGCGGGTCGGGACCCAAAAGTGGGTCGCGTACTTGTACTGGGTGGGTCGTGGACAGCAGGTCAAAAATAAATAAATAAATAAATTAATATCTCTCATCTTAGACTAGTCTTTTATTTTGAAAGAAACTTTTCTCTTGACAGGCATGTTGCACGGGAAAATATACAGATTTACATTTCAAAAAATATTGTATATGTGTGTTTTCAACGGCTATTTTTGAAAAATTCAATTTGGTTGGTTGTGTTCTTAAAAAAAAAAAAAAAAAGAAGTGTGTCGCGATTTAATAATCGTGGTAAAATGTGGGTCCCAGGGTGAGACCATTGAGAACCCCTGCTGATTTAGGATTTGTTTCTTACTGTAATATACAAATGTGTCAGAAAACATCAATCAGAGATCAATCGAGGGGAGAAAACTCATGGAACATAAATTGGATTTTTTTTTTCTCCATAGCAACAAATAGAAAAATAGCTTTTGTTTTATTTTGAAGGAGATTTTTTTAGCTGGCATCTGAAACCAAACTAATAATATATACTCTGTACACAACCGGTCAAAATTTTAAAACACCCTAATTTTTCCAGTTATTTATTGCAAATCAAGTCGTGCAAGTCCAATAAATAGCTTGAAATGGTACAAAGGTAAGGACTGAACAGCCGAAGGTTTAAAAAAAAAAAAGGTTTGGTTACCCAAAACTGAAAAATAATCTACATTTCAGAATTCTACAAATAGGCCTTTTTCAGGGAACACAAAGTGTGTTAACAATTTAAAGCTGTTCTGCAGCAATGAAGGTTGAATCAGCCTTGAAAGCTGGTGCTACTAATTCCTACAGGTGTTCTAACTTTTCTTGTTTCCAACCCCCTTTGTCTGCATAAAAGCAGTGTTGGAACACACTGTGGTACCAGACCCTCATGAGCACCAGCTGAACAGTATTGGTCATGGATCCCATGATTTTTTTTTTTTACACTCAAATTGCTTATTTGTTCTATGCTTTCATTTCAGAGCGCAATGACACAATAAACTGAACAATTTTCAGTAAAAAAAATGGAAAAAGTGTGCATGGTGTTCTAAAACTTTTGACCGGTAGTGTATATATATTTAAACTGACAAACTTTTGCAGCATTTTAGGCCTCTCTGGGTCTACCTCTCACACCTCACACAGACCAGTCAGTAATGGGTTCTTTGAAAATAATCCATGGAAATAAGTTCAAGAAGCATCTAAACACTCTCGAAACATAAAATATTTTTCTAAAAGCCCATTTTAAATGTCTTCAAACCTAAATCATAATATTTTGTACGCTGAATGCTAACTTTCTGATGGGAGCAGGGAAACCCCTTCGAAGCATAAATATTTACGTTTTAATAACCTTATCCTTGGGTCAAAATGGCTCCAAATGTTTTGCTCTGTAGGCCAAAGTCTAATTTAATCCATGGGGTTTTCTGGGGGATCGAGTCTTATTTAAGCCGACTCCTGTATATACAGTGTAAACATCATGAGATCCCCAGTGTTTGCTAACAGAGCGAGGCAGCCATGCATGTTTCAAAAATGGCTCACTGAGTATAAACAGTGTTAGATGGGCCTGGGCAGCACTTACCTCTGCTAAAGAGTCACTGTCACGCAGAAGTGGACGGACACGCCCCCAATCACAACATCATCATATTTATCTGTATCATATTTGTATTATTATTTTTAGTACCCCCTTTGTCTGACTACAATATTTTGCTTAGAAAACCATTTAAAAACAACTAAAGTGGGGTACGGGTACCCCCAGGGTATAATTGTCATAGGGGGTACATGAATGAAAAATAAAAATTGTAAACTAGAATATAAAAGGAATATAAAGCCTCCATGCATTGCCACAAATTACATCAGCGATATAAGACTACCCATGGTTACAGATTGTTATTGCTTTTTTTTTTTTTTTAAATAATAATAATAATAATAATACATTTTATTTGTATAGCGCTTTTACAGTGCTCAAAGACGCTATACAGAGATAAACAATAAGTAAAAATACAGAGGCATAGACTTAAGTAAAAAACACAATGTAATAAATAATAGGTAGACTACAACATAAAATGGCTATACATTAAAAATGGCTTTACATTAAAATGACTCTACATTATATATTATATATTGTTCCTCAACAGGTAAAATTCAGACATACTGTACATTTCACTGCATGTGTATGACGTTACATCAGTGGTTCCAATTCTGATAATGTTTGTTGTTTCCAGGATTAGTGACAAAGTGACCAGATGCACCAGCTCAGATATTTTTATACTGCTTTTTATATGAACTTTTATTTCTATTTAAAAATAATGAAAGTATGGAATGCAATTGTTTAAAATTGTGCTGTTAACATTTGAAAAAGAATAATAATTAAAACATTTTAAAAATACATTTTTAATCAGTATTTTTTATTATTATGATAAATTATTAGACATTTCAGGGGCTCACAACCCCAAAGGTTGAAAAACCCTGCATTACATGATAATGTTTATTAGGTGTGCAGCGGTAGGGGGGTACATGGCTACAGGTTAAATGTCTGAAGGGGTACGGGGCTGGGAAACATTTGGGAACCACTGCTATAGAGCATAATGATGGGATGAATGAGTTTAAAGATTAAAGAAAGAAACAGTATTTAGTGCAATGGTTGGCAAACCTATTTTTGGATCATGACCCCATTTTGATATCTAGTACACTGTTTTATATTTTACCTTGTTAATTTATGCAAATTTATGCTCCTGTCGTTTCAATGATTTTATTTTTCTTATGGGTTTTAATCGTGTTTTATCCTTCTTATTTATTGCTGTTGTTTTCTCCCAGTGTTTCCTCAGAGGGAGTCCTCTGCACTGGGAGCTGTGATGGATGGTAGCTGTGGTGGTGCTGCCTCATGGGCCCTCAGTGCTGGTGAAGGACTCCTGAGGGCCCTGTGGCCCTGGTCTCCAAAATCATCTGTACCAGCCAGGTTCCATTGTCTTTATCACTTCTGATTTAGACCCACAACTGTTGCTCTGTATTGATGAAATCCACGCTGGGACGGGAATGTATAAAAAAAAACATATTTAATAAAGAAAAGAGCAAAGGATAAATACAGTGACGCGCTGAAAGGAGTAAAGCAATATATTTCATAACGTGAGGAGGAGGAAGGGGAGGGTGTGAAGTGAGGAAGGACTGTGATGGAAAACGACTGCTCTATAGAGCTCTGCTTATCAGTCCTAGCTTTGTTATACAACCTTGAATCAAAGTGGTTTCTGCTGGCACTGATGAATACAGCACAACCTGTGTCTGTACGTAATCTAATCTAACATGACTCAGCAAAGGAGCAACGCTCCTGTTCAAAAGTACATTGAATAATGCAGTCATCGTGTATAAACACATGAAAAATTGTACGCATAAACACACATTTGATGATATGATGATTGATAAAATAATTGCTGTAACAGTGGGTTTGTGTGACGTTGTTGGGCTTTCCTCCAATGTTTTAATGATGTAAAGCATTTTGAATTATATTGTATATATGAAAAGTGCTCTATAAATAAAGTTTGATTGATTGATCAAGAATTTCTAGAATTAGTTTTTTTATCATGTTGTTACTGCATTTTAGTTCAACTAGATTTATATTTCATAACGTATACAAATAGTGTTGTTTAAATATGTGTGTTGTTTTACTTAAAGGTGCAGTCCGCAACTCTCAGATCCCTCTCTCCCCTCCCTCCCCGCTGCTCTCTTGCCCTGCCTTCAAACTTTCCAAATTCCCTCCCTCAGAGGAGCTAACAAGCTAACGTTAGTCCAACAGCAACGTCACAGTAATATAACATGCACTGTTAAAAGCATATTACTGCAGCGCTTCTCTCTTTCAATGTGCACACACCTCATCAGCAGCAACAACACAGTGTCACTTACAGCAGCCCACACGGAGGCTGCTGCGCGCACACGAACAACACATGCTCTGGGAAGGGGGCGGGGACTGTGAGCGACAGCTGTCAGACAGCCCATCAAACACAATCCTGGCTCTGATTGGTTCTTTTTGCTCGGTCGCGGTTCATTCTGGTAATCTGCAGCAGGGGGCCTGTTCTTTTTTTTCACACAAACTACTAGTTTCATGTAAATCTGTCTTTACATAGTGACAGCTTTAGTAGATATGACAAAAAGTCACTTTTATAAGAGTTGCGGACTGCACCTTTAAGAAAAAAAGAATATTCATTAAAAAAATTTAAAAATCTATCGATTTTTCTGAAATTTCGCGACCCCACATGGGGTCCTGACGCCAAGGTTGAAAAACACTGATTTAGTGCCTCCTGAATGCATTTATTTCTATAGTTTTTAAGCATTTTCCAAGACTGACACTTTGTTAATTGTCCTCTTTCCCTCTCAAGTACCCCCTTTAGTGCCATCACGTGTTGGGGAAACACAAACTACTGTTTGATAAACACTACCTTAAGGCTCTCATGGCTCAGTCAACTGTCATCAACTCAACCTCTTTTCTTCAGGTCAGAGGTGCTGCGTTCACTCAGCAGTGAAACATATGATTGGAAATTACCCAATTACATTATGTCCTGGGATGTGATGAAAAGGTTTGATCCATACCCGGCTGCATGAAGACCATTATAAACTCACATTGACAACTGAGTTCCAGCAGGTTTCTTGGGGAAAGTGCAGACTGGGCCATTCGACTTTTCTTTCTCCACCTCAGCATGTCTGTTTTCCCTCATCCTGAGCTTTGAAAAATAAAGTATGCATGCATGTTCATCCAAACAAGGCCAACGTCATACCCTCCTTCTAGCTAAGATCCTCAGTAACATGAGCCAGGTGTTAATGAGCCTGCTTTTATTCCTACATGTCAACAGTGCTGGCCAGTTTAAAATGAACTCCACGTGAAACTGGACTAGTTTCCTAAAATTGAATTTTGAGAATAAACATTTCAGTTTCAAAGATAAAAGCAAAAAGGCTGCACCAACTGGACCTGAAAACGCAAATATAATTAAAGGTACATGTTTTGGATCATAAAAAAAAGAAAGAAAAAAAAGACTCACATTCACTAAACATCCAAACATAAATCCACACAGTACGGCTTTTGTATCCTAAGCTTGTGGGAAGCAAAACAAAGGCACCTGAGTGGCAAATATTTAAAGGTCAAAGGCAATTTCTGCATTTTCAGTCCATGTGAGGCCACCATCAGGGTGGTTCACAGTATAATGAAAGAAAAAAAGACTTTTCCAAATTTTGCCAGATTTCATTTTGCCTTGTTCCTATTGATATTTTGATCATACAGTATGTACCAAAAATTGAGCCAACATGTCTGTAAACTTGAACCATACAAAGGTAAGTATGGTTATTCATAGTTTACCCATGCGTTTATAAGAAAGAACATTAAAGCAGTTCAAACGCTATTCCTGAAATAGGAAAAGAAGGTCAACATTGTGGGAAAAGTGTGCCACCCCTAAATGTGCAGCAGTGAAAATAACTTTTGTGAACCACCCTAGCCACCATGCAGACTCAGGATGTTTGTGCCTCGGCCGCTGTCGAGCCAAGTGCCAACTGGCATAGCAGGCATTGTCATGGTGGGCCGGTCCGGTTCGCTGACAGCTTAACAGGTGTCCAAAAATTGTCCCAAAGTGGCAAAAACATGACAACAAAAGAGTGTAATTGACTAAAATGGGCCTAAAGTAGTCAAGAGTGGGCAAATACAGAGGAACCAGGTGGTTTTTAATAGCAAAGGGTGGCTTTAATCAGCAAAATGTAGCAAACAATAGTCAAAAAGGGCAAAATTTTGGAACAAAAAGTGGCAAAATGTAGCGGGAAAAGGAAAGAAGTGGTATTTATTGGACAAAAGTCAGTTTATTTGGATAAAAAGTGTCCAAAAAAATACAAGAAAGGACACAAGTTGGGTAAAAATGTCAAATGAACTTGCAAAAATGGACAAAAAATATGAAAGAAAGATGTATTTATTGGCAAAAGGTAGTTAAAGTCTGAAAAGGGGCAAGAACGGGACAAAGGAAGTTGCTAAATAGAAATAGGTAAAAAGGAGAATAATAATAAAACTTAACACATAAAACATGTTGAGCATCACTGACTGAATACCGGCTTCTACATGGTGTCCTCTGGTCTGGACACAAAATACCAGGGCTGAATTCTGGTCCCAGTTCACCTCTGCTGAGGTCTATACGTTTAGCTCAGCCTGGCCTCATGTTTCCCATCAGCAGCTGCTCCATGCAGCAAGAGGACAGCACTCACCCCACTACAAAGCCTCGCTCCAGCTGCTTCCACATCTGGGTTTGCAGCAGAATGTAACAGTTTGTGTGCATGTGTGGAGAAGTGAGTAACTTCAGCTCTCCTGTACCTTTGTTTCAGGATCCCTGACAGTTTTTGTATTTATACTTCCCCTGAACTAAGGGATTCTTGTTTCCATTATCACTCCGGTGCCAGCATAAATCCTCTCTCCTAATGTCTTTGTTGCTTTTCTGACCTGGCGCCCCTGCACGTTGCATCCCCCTGACCTCCTTCAGTCTGTGTCTGTTTTCACTAATCAGAGTCAATTCATGTGATCGAGCTTAAATGCTGGATGAGAAGAATTCATTTTCAAATCCTCTCTTGTATGCAGCATTAGGAGTTTACTGCGTCTGACCCAGAAGCAAACTTTCCTGTGAACGGCACCACATGACCCAGGGGTGTCAAACAAATTGCAGTTCAGGGGCCAAATACAGACCAGTTTGATCTCAAGTGGTCCGCAAATATTAGGCAGGAAAATGAGCAATTTTAACATTTTCCGCCCTATAAATATATGTAAAGTAGTGTAAGTTATTACAGACTACATCCAATCTTTACGTTTCCTTGAGTTTGTAAGCAATTTTGATTCAATTTGGAAAAAAAAAAACAAAACCTCTAGAATAATTTTAATATAATTGCAGGATTTTGGAAAAGATTTCTTTTTCATGACATCATGTGATAAAAGCGTGTGAAAACCCAGACAAATATTGTGCATATTCACTGAATTTATGGATTTGGAAGAGCTGAGTTATCTACAACTAAATTACTTGCTATTTTAACACAATGCTTCATGTTTTCTGTAATTCCAACTTTATCCTGCGGGCCGAATTCAATGCTCTAAAAGGGACCCCGGACCTTGGGTTTGACACATGTGACATAGCCCGTTTTACGCTTATACTGATTTATTTTGGGTCATTTTAATGAAATAATTCTCCACACACAACAAAAATAGTGTTTGTAAATGTTTATTATTAATGTAAACATATTTTGTAACAAAAATAATATAGGCACACTTTACATATTAAAATAATGCTCTCCAAAACAAATATGAACATCTCTATGTGAAATATAAACACATTCAGCAAATATTCTTTGTATTTAACATATTAAGCACTTAGGAGCTTTTTAGCAATTTTTAATTTTGCATTATTTCAGAGGCTACGTGACTAAATTCCTTTTCTTTTTTTTTAAACAAACATCCTTAAACAAGATAACTAAGCTCATGTATGTAAATGCACGTTAAGCCATGAACAATTAGAACTTTAGTATTTCTTGTTTTAAATTGTGTGCATTGCTTTTAAGCTCAGGACTCAAAAGCGAGTTCATATAGCAGTTATCATTTCTAAAAATGGGTGGGGTGAATATCATTCTTGAAAGCTCATTGGCCAAGATTATTTACCTTTTGATAAGATACAATATTTCTATGTGCCGTGCACTTTTTGTCCTAAAACCACACCAGATCATAACCAGTGACTGAGCAACTACATTCTTGTTTTCCATAAACATGTCTTACAAGTTGCAAAAAAAAAAAAGAAAAAAAAGTACATTATCATATAAATTAGCAGTATACTGAATGTATATAAACACTTAAATCCTTGTTTCATCACATTTTATGTACAGATATTTCCAAATATAACAGTAAATCTGTACAAAACATTGTAAAATATATATTGTGTATTTAGTTAAAGAACTAGCAGCATTGAAGAGAAATAACATGTAAGCACAAAGGAGGGATATGACAATGTTGAAACTTTACGTGTGGTGAGGTCGCAATTCAGTTTCAAATAGTTATTTATGGTAGTTTAGTAAAACAGCACATGGTTACCTAAAGTTCAGCCAAGACGATCAGAAACAGCCTTCCAAAGTTCAATATAATCAACTGAATAGATTAGACATCAGTAGCATTAACAATGTAACACAAGCACATATAAAACATGCACATTCTGCACATGGATCTCTGATTATATATAAAATAATTATCCCTAATGTGAAAAAAAAACAAAACGTTGAGATGATTCATTTTAGATTTGGCAAAGTTGCAGATTCCAAAAGGTTTGGATGAATGTTTTCCCAGAAAACACAAAAACAAACTTCTATTTCTACAAAACTGGCAAAGGTTGAAAGTTTCCTTTTGATCAACAGTGAAAGAAGAAGCCATTGTTAACCAAACTGTGCTGTTTTCCACTGAGCGTTTTTGAGTTTAGAGGGAAGACTGTTTGTTATCTTGTGTTATCTTCGACAGGCGTATGCGTTGATGTTTTTGATTACATAAAAGCCGATGGTCATGGGAGGCATGGCTATTGTCCGTCCAGCTCTCAGAGTCTTAGGCTTTAACTCTGGGAACGTGTCATTGTCCACCATGGAGAGCTTCTCCCCGTTCAGCTGGATTTGTCTGCATTAAAAAAGAAAAGAAAGCTAGAACAGTCAGTGTGCTGCTGTCTCAGCAGACATGGCAACCGCTTTTTTTTTTGTTGTTGTCAAAGTCATCTTTAATTGTCAATATTTCAACATGTGCTGGAAATACATAAAGACAGGAAAAAAACTTTCCTCTCTGAGCCACGGCGTAAACTAACAGTAGAAATATTTTAAAATATATACAGAATATAAAGGATAAAAATAAAAGGACAGATTTGCATGTGCATTTAAAAAAAAACAAAAGCAGAAGCAACAAATGTGCATGAACTTGTATTTTAACCACAGGTAAATTCATATAAGGCACTAACTTAGCAAATTAAATAATAATGATTTGTTTTATATTTTAAGAGTATTTTAAGACTGTCTTAAGTTAAAGTTCTAGAGTCAAAGTACTAAAGGTAAAGTTATAACATATTAAAGTTCTTAAGTTAAAATTTGGAAATTCTGAAGTTACAATTCTAATGTTTTTAAAGTTTTAAAGTTCCAACGTTAAAATTCCAAAGTTCTAAAGATAATGTCTAAACGGATCAAATTTTAAAGTTATAAAGTTGTAAAGATCTAATGTTAAAAAACCCAAAAGTTCTAAAGTTAAAATTCTAAAGATAAAGTTCTAAAATTTTAAAGTTCTAAAAATAAAATGCGGAAATTCTAAAGTTCTAAAGTAAAAATGAAGTTATAAAGTTGTAAAGTTCTAATGTTAAAAAACCTAAAGCTCTAAAGTTAAAATTCTAAAGATTAAGTTTTAAAGTATTAATGTTGTAAAGTTTAATTGAGGAAATTCTGAAGTTACAAAGTTAAAATGAATTTATGAAATTTGAAAGTTTTAAAGTTCTAATGTTAAAATTCCAAAGTTCTAAAGATAAAATTATAAAGTTCATAAGCTGAAGTTCTAATGTTATAATTCCAAAATTTGTATAGAGTTAAAGTTCTAAAGATAAAGTTCTAAAGTTCTAAGTTAAAACGTGTCTGACTGAAAGAGGGAACATACAGTATGTCTGTTCCACTATGTGTACACTAGGGGGAGCTACAGCTGCAATATTGCAATCGAGGGCACAGAAGTGACATTTGTCTGAAAGTGTTGAAAATAAGCTTCTTAAATATGTTGTAATACAAGAGTTGAATTATAGTTGAGTAAGTTATGATTTCACATTTATTTATAAATGTAAATATTTTAAATGTAAGAGTTTAAAAATCACCTTAAAAATCCAGACCAATAAAGAGCTAAAACTGGGGAGATAGTCACACGTCTCTCTGTCACAATTTGAATGTGTGTTAAACTCACTTAAATACACTGTAAACTTCTTTTAGAATGAATATAACTATCTGTCATACCTAAAAACATAATTCAATGTCAGTGTGAATGTCTTACAGTGTGTTTACTTTTTAGTTTAAATGACCCATGAGAGCAACATCCTCCTGGTAGAAATGAAATATCATATATTTTCATGATGACCTTTACAAACAGACACAGTCTGGGTTGCCAGTTAGAGCTGCAGTTGTTTCACACAGTAACCCTGATGCTGTTCAACTTTTGAACTTTAAAACCCTTCGAAGTAAGTATTGCTCACAATAACACTGGAATAAAAGCCAGTTGAGGTTTTGAGATGATTCCAAAATTCAGTAAGGTATCAAATGAAATTAGATTCAATAAGAAAAGGTTATGAAGCAGATTGAAGTGCTCAAAATCTTCTTTTGACACATTGGGGCCCAAATACTTTGAAAAGTCCCACTACTCAGACAATTTTATAGCCATCTGGTGTTGCTAAATTCATCATAAAAGTCTTCCACTGATCCCTCTCTGTGGTGAAAGAAAGCATTCTGGGCCACAAAAAAAAGGAAAGGCACGTCGTTAGTTCACTTTTCTATTAATTACCATACAATCCTGTTCTAACACCTAAAACATCCTTCGTCATTATTACACTGCTATTGTAGGATTAGGCCGGAGCCTCCATTAAAGCTGTGTGTAGGTACCAGGTAACACACACACACACGGTCTTGAGTCATTAGACTGTTATTCCTAGATTGGAGGCTTAAGGCTCAGCCAGCGTAACAAGACAGGAGCCCTAGACCATTAACTTTCACTCTAGGTAACATTTGAGGGGAAATAGCATTTTATTACATGGCTATATTAAAAATAATATATCATAGCTGGCCAAACAAGGGTGTCAGTAAAAGGAAATGAATAATAGAAGGAAAACTATTCATAAAACACATGTTAAAGACAAAATGATTTAAAACTTAGAGAGCATTTATGGTTACATTTCAGCGTAAAATGTATTTTTTTTGCTTTGCCAACAATCTGTAAAAGAACAAAAACAGAACTAATTGCTTTTATTTCTTTATTTTGAGCAGTTTGGATGCATTATTAGGTGCATTGGACATGTATTTTTGTTTTTATTTTTATATTCCCATTGAGTTTTCTTTCCTTTCCAAAAAATATTTAATCATTATCGTGAGCTCAGTATATCGTCCCACCTTTAGTTATTGTCATTATCATTATTTTGCCCAAAAAGGACCATAAATAATATTGCTTCAGGCTATATATAAATATATATTAATGTAATAATATAGGCTAAATGAAGATTTAATGCAAATCTTCATTTTTTTCTTTTAGCAGTTCAACCAGATGATTAAAGTGAACTGTTATTCCTGTTTATACTACTGATAAAAAAACGCAACACACCATGAACATTAAGGAAATAATTAATTACAAAAATCTCAGTCAAAACTGACTAAGTGTCATGATGTAAAAACAAGCATACTTGTGAATGGGATTTAAACTTATGAAATAAAAACTCTTTCAAGTCATTTTTAAAGAAATTTTGCCCAAAAGCAAACCGGCAACCAAAAGAAAGATGACTAACTTTGGGTTCTTATGTGTAAATTAGTGATTAATATCAGGATAGAAGTGTTACATAACAGGAAAGCGTGCTCTGAGTGTGTGTGTGTGTGTGTGTGTGTGTAGACACTCACTTGGCTCGTAGTCCATCAGCTCCGTAGGGCTGAAGCAGATACTGATGGACCGTTTTGTTTCGTAACGTTCCAGCGAGCTTGATTTTCTTCCGTGATCGATGCAGGTTGATGATGTAGATGGTTATTGATCCTCTCACATAGTTATGGCTGGTGTCGTGGGCAGAAAATGAACAATGTTACTTTAATCTGGCACACAACATACAACAGAGAAAAACACTTTTCTAATGCTGTCGATTATGTTGCCACGTTTTATCAAACCTTCTACAATCAAAGCTGACTACAAAGAAGAAGAATGTCTTTAATATTTTCCATCTTATATTTCCTTAGTATTAACATGCAGCCCTGACATGACCAGTATCACAAGGCTTTCAGAAAATGAACAAAGTTAAATATAGTGCATACTAGAGGACGAATATCGGATATTGGATTCAAATATTCATTTTTTTTTTTCTCAATTAATCTTTTATTTATTTTATTCAATTGTAGAATATTGGAGATATTATGTTGAAGGTTAAAATTTAATACACGGGTCAGTTTTTCCTCATACCTACTGTTGCTGACTATTGTTCTCTGAGTAACATCACTTGATCAAGCCTTTTCTAACATTACACACTACAAAATAAGTAATTATTATTTTTTTATGTATGATTCATGCTGATATCAGATCAATACTGGGATCGGCGATTACGCAAGGCTGTAATATCTGTATCATATCTGAAATGAAAAAGTTGTATCGGGACATCTCTAGTGCATACATCTTATGGAAAAACCTAAACGCAATCAATTTTTGTCATTCTCCACTGAAGCCAAAAACCTTTTTTTTTGGTACAGTATTGAATATTAAAACCTGCTGCTGCCTGGTTCAGGGTCAGATAAAGGGTGTGAACACCACGGGAAACACTTCTTAAGTTACACAGACAACAGTGTTTGAGTTCCTCTTCTCAAAGCAAAGCACTGGGGACACGACTTAGTAGTAATACTGGTCAAAGGTAAATAACTAAGCGAGGCAGACAAGACAAACAAGAAAAAATCTAATAAAGGCCCGTATATGAAGACAAAGACAACACAGCTGTAGTGAATACCACATGTCAACTTCAGTGTTTAAGGTCAGGGCTACACGGTCAGCGCCTCTCAAACATCTTCAAGGTTTCCCTACATTTTTTTTGGTCCTTTTACCTTTTGCTAAAAGGGTAAACCACTTATTCTGTTAACCCTGCAGGCCTGATAAAAGTTGTTCTGAGAAAGACACAATGCACTGTTTTTGAAGAATGTTGGGTTTCTGGATCTTGTGTTCAACTGTTGGAGCCTTGTTTTCTACCAAATGTGTACCATGACAGAGAGTGATAGATCTGATGCTTGGATGGAGGAAGAGATAATGACATCTCAGTCCTTTCAGAAGATGAGGTTCTGCGAGATCCAAAGCAGGGGCATAAACATGTGTTGTGTGTTTGAAGTCCAAGCATCACCAGAGAGGGATGGGAGGAAACCATGCTCACCACTAAAAGGGGTAAAAGGGGAGTGAAAGTCAAAAATCTAATTTGCAAAGACTTCTTCAACCGCCGACTGCCTGAACACATTTATGGTTTCTGCCGTCTAACACAATGCAGTCAAACCACTGAGACTTTAGTGGCTTGTACATGTTGGGACCACAAAGTGCAAGAAATAATTGCAACTGAAGTTGCTTTGGATTTGAGAAATGCTGCTTTAGCTCTGGATTGTTGAACCCAATGAATCCAGACTATCTAACCTTTTAAGAGAGTTGGCCGACCGAATACACAACTCTCACGTAAGCAGGCACACACTCACATTATTTCAAATATGCAATTGCTCGTCATCGGAACTTGTGCTTCTGTATTTGTCAAGCAATTCAAACCCGTTTTGTCCCTCATTGATTTGCATACGGCTGTGGCATTTTCTATGCAATGTTGCACCTGTAATTGAGCTCTGTGTTGAATTGGGCTGAAAGTCTAGCCTGATGTTGACAGCCTACGGCCTGGGTTAAATGATAACCTTGAACAGGCCATGGTGGCGCTCTTTATCTCCCGTCTGCACACACTGCCTTATTGTCCCTCCCTCTCCCCCTAAAATATCCCCCTCCAGCCAATCCGAGATGGGATAAAGGCCTCGCACAGCTTTCAGCAGCTCTTTGACGGCAGGGAGACGGAACCCACACACCTGATAAGTGATACCTGTTAAATTTTATAGGCTCTGAGCTGTGAATGAGCGGGTGTCCGAGGTCTGCTTATTTATGGGGAGTTAAATATACTGGAATGGGTATTTTGTTCTTCCCCTAACGCACATTGGGCCTCAGGTGTGTGCAGACATACTGTACATGAGGAGTGGGAAGAGTAAGACCACACTATCGAAGTCCTTAAGGACCTTCTCAGAGTACTATGACACATTGTGGAAAGACGATGAGGATGTGTGCTTTGTTATCTGCCAGCCTCAAGGGGAAAAAGAGAAAATGCACTTGTGCATGTCACAAATTCATCCAGAGTATGGAGGTGGTATTTACTTGTCGTAGCTGGTACAGTGGGCATAGATACGCAGCTTGTCACGTATTACTCGCCCAGGTTGAGGTTTCCGCTGCAGACCAGCCACTCGCACGGCTAAAACCCTCGGACCAACCAGGCGCTTGAAGACCAGAGAAAACCAGTAATCCTGCAAGACCAACACATACAAATGTTACCATTTATTGAAAGACGGAGGTCATTTTTATCCCCTCGTTGATAATGCACCAATCAGTCGTAACATCATAACCCCCTATTCAAATATAGAACTGGTCCCTCTTACATTGCTAAACAATAACAAACTGTGGTGACAGATTTCTCTAAAAACATTACTGTTTCTACTAGAGTTGTAGTATTCAAGACCAGTCTTGGTCTCAAGACCACATTTTGAAAGTCTTAATCTTGTCTCGGACTCTGGATTTTCCATAAAAGACCATAAGGAGAATCCCTTGGAACTGTTCTGGAATAATTTGTGTTGTAATGCATTAACCCTTAGCTCACTGATTGTTCTGCCTTGTGTGTCAAACGTCAAATTAAAAATCTTAATTTAAGATATTTAAATAATTCTGGACTCATCAGTGGCTTTTAAATACATACAAGGATTTTTTTTGCAAGTATTCAGTTGAAAACATTTGTCACGATTAAAAATTTTTGCATATTATGCTTTGAAAAAGTTGTAGAAATCTTGTTTTTGTCCGGTCAAATACATTTATAAGGAAACAAGAGAATACTCTTTAACTGTTCAACCTCGTCATGGTTTCTAAAACTGATTTTTACTGTCTTGGTCTTGTGTCGGACTCGACCCTTAAAAGTATGGGTCTTCACTTGGTCTCGGATAGTGTGGTCTTGAGTACAACACTACTTTCTACACTCTAATCCTGTTGCTATGTCATCACAATTTGGCTTTTGTCAAACATACTCCAATCCTTTGATTTTGACTTCTTATCCTTAACTTTATATTTTATCACATCACTATTAAAGATACATCTTAACTTGCCAGATCATAAATTTCTCACGAGTTAAGACAACCTTATTGTAGACACTATGTATCATTTACCTTACTTGTTGGTCGTAATAACTGGTTTGTGAGATGAATATATCACACAGTAATGATCAGCAGCCTTAATATCTTTCCCTAAACCCTGCAAGTATTTCCACATTTCTTCATGTCAATTCTCCAGACTGATTTATGAAAGAAGGTACAGCTTATACATTTATATGTGGCTTTAGTTTGAATATGAAACAGTATTATATTAAAATGTGTTTTTTTTCCTTGAAATATTAAGGTGAAATATGCCTGTGGATTCTCATGAAAGAAAATATTGCCAAAACATCTTTGCTAGAGTGGAAACAGATTCAATTTCACAAACTGGGTTTATTAAGCTGTGCCAGGAAAGCAGCTAGTGGCTGTAATAAAATAAAGTCCGCAAAAATCCACAAAAACGTCAAGTTTCAAACATGTCAGCACTTTAACACTCTTGGAGTTGACACTTGGAGCTGACAATCCCTTGTAAGACTGACCTGCTCTGGATTGACAGGTCTTAAATGTGACATTTTTACAAAATATCCAACTAACCAATGAATTGCTAATGGCTATTGAATGGACCACCACATCAAGCCTCAATCTACACACAACGCAGACTCGACACTTTGCTCCGAGAGACCCTGCACAACATGTGCTTCTCAGGAAGTTCCCATGCAATCCTGCATATGGCAACATTTAAGGGCTTCTTTTTTCCATGAAGGCTTTAACTTAATTTGCTGCTGAGGCATCGAAGACGCAGAGCGCAGTATAGAATGGTATAGTGGTGCTGGCCATGGCTTGAGGTATGAAGGGAACGACGGTAGAAAGTACGAGTTAAATAAATAAATCCTAATCGACACCTCAGCAGATTAGGGGATAACGGAGTCCTAAATCCAACAGTTGTCCGACTGTTTGCCTGTTATAGAATAGAATAGAATGCTTTTATTGTCATTATACACAAGGTACAACCAAATTAAGAGACAACTCTCATGGTGCAAGATACAGAGAAAAATAAAAAGAAACATAGATAAGTGTATTTACAAGGGGAGCCACTAGGACAAAAAATAAACAAATAAATTAACTGTGAAAATAACCGTACCTTTACTGCTAACAATCACTATTACTGTATTTGAAAACTGCAGCTACAACCTCATTCATATCCTATTCAATTTGAATATCAAATGTAAATAAGCTATAACGGTGGGACAATACTTCCTCTGGGTATAGACCTTTTTAAGTCAACAGGAATATAAAAAGTAAAAACAAACAATCTTAAAATACCATTCAGACCCTCAATGATGCATCTTATAATGATTTATCATCAATAAGTAACTATTCCTAACATTTGTCATAATTTTCCTATAAAAAATAAGAAAGTAAAATATATATATACAGTAGATTGATAGACATTGGTATGGTGGCCCAAAAATGTGAAGACAGGCATGATTGTAAGCAAGGTCCATAGTCAGTTCAACCACCAATCTAATTAAGTTCACAAGTTGAAAACCAGCAGGTCAAAGGTCAAATACAGACTAAAACTAAAAAAGGGGAAAAGGTGTAGCCAGGACTGACTTTAGAATACAAAGAAAGTGAGTCTCTCACTGAGATGTTTGACTGGATAGTCACCCTAAACCCTAAAGGGAAAGGGGCCAGGTCATAAATTGCCATTTCTAAGGACAGGTTGGCCCTGCAGTGAATGCTCTCAGCAGGTTGGCTAGTGCAGCTTTCAGACATCCAACCATGTTAACTTAAAAGCATTGTGATCCTCGCGGGAAGTCATCGTTCCCCCATAAAACCAACAGAGACAAATACTGAGAAAAAGTTAGGGCAAATTGATTAGTTAATATCTCATAGCTTATAGTTTAATGGAAGCAGGAGTAGGTGTGCAGCCGCTAGCAAACACTAATGAGAACAAAAAACAAAAAAAAAAAGGAATTACAGTCCCATTTTTAAGACTTGATTAGTTCAAGACCTCACTCCATAATAGTGGTTAAACATGGATTTAAAAAAATAAAAAAAAAACAAAAAAATATTCCAGCAGCATTCCTAACAAAGCACAAAGGCAACAGGGATATTAACAAAATCCTTTGATTCTGTCGTACTTCATTGTTGGAACAATGATTTACTCTCCATGCCATTAGTGTAAGCTTCCACCCACTGCTTGGCCTCAACTATATAAACGCAATTTTATTTCTGATGTTGGCTAATGGAGACATTTTAGCACTTCTTTATACACAGATCCCATTCAGAAAATATAAATCAGTTTGGCTAAGCTTTTCTTGGCAGGACCAAAAAACCCCCCAAAAATAGAAAAAAAAAAGGTTTGAAATTTAGCATTGGACAGCCTGACTTCAAGCTGTTTTACTAACATGGCTGTGTATCATAATCTCAGGTTGCAGATCTCTCACCGGCCAACTGCTCTACACAGAGAGGCACACAGTTATGATGGGGGGGGGGGCTTAGGGGAACACTGACACTGTCCGGGGTTACTAATAAAGGGCTAAGGTTACATGGCATTTCGCTTCCGCGTCCAACCACTCATCACCACTAAATGCCTTTCATCTTGACAAATAGCTCCCACGGGAAAGAGAGAGGTGCCTTCGAGGGACTCAGCCTGATAAAAGAACGTTTCAAAGAGCAGCAGGATGGATAAAGTCACAAACGTGGTGTTAAAATCAAACTCTGAAGCCAGAGCTGCTACTTCAACAGAGAAAGTAGAGAAAGACTCACTGGTAAGGGGTTAAAATGCTGGTCGACGAGGTGTGTGTATCCATAGTCGAAGAATGAGTGCCGCAGGACAACATCAATCCCCTGTAGGGCTGCCATACCTAGCGTGTTCATCCACCTGAAACACATTCAGACACATATAGGTGCAATGCTTTCCTTCACTTTGATTTTGATGCCACCGTACATGAGAGCCTGTCACTTAAAGGTTAAATAAGGAAATAACAAGACGTACAGAAAGCCTGCAGCATATGTATCGGACAGATTATTGATGCCTCCTGCCCAAGCTGGTCCCAGTCCACCCAGCCACACTTTCTTACCAGGAGTATATGTGTTCACAACCTGCAATGGAAGATTGACACAAGAGTTAACGTATTACACAGATTATAACACAATCAGAAAAGAACCCCACTGCAAGTAAAAAGGTTATTTGAAGTAGAGAAAAATGGTATTTCAATACTCAATAAATTCCTCTGTAAACACACAATTTACGGAGGGAAACTTGTTTTGAATATTGACAGCACCTTAAAGCTATATCCGTTACAATATTCTCTGCAGGAATGTCTCTTTTTGAGGAATACTCCATCACCTTGGTGACTTTAGTGATCTGCTCTCTCAGTGTGTCCATGAGACGACTTTTTAGAAAGTCCTCTGCTTTCTTTACTCTGCCATCCATGTAATAACTGTAAAAGAATGCAAAGCAACAAAAAAATAAAGGATTAAAAAGGCAAAAAATACGGTCACTTTAGTATCAACACGTGCTCAAAAAACCCAGCAACATGAATTATATTAATGAACCAGTTCTATAGTAGCAACATAAAACATTATTAAATTAAGTTTGTTATGACCTACTAATATCCCAATTTTTAAAATAAGGCCAACCTCATAAACAGAGGGGTAGTACGATACACAACGTTCACAAGATGATACGATACTGGGCTCATGATAGCGATACACTGGATACAGCCAGGATGATATTTTTGGAAATGAAAAAAGACCAAAAGAGGCAATATGAAAAATAACCATGCTTTTATTTGACTAACTATAGACGTGCTGACATACATACTCTGGGTATGACATTTTTAACTCAAGTGAATATGAAATATAAAATAAAAAATAACATAAATAAGACCAACGTTTCCCATTTAAAACTGCCACTCTGCAAAAAGAATGCAAATTCATAAGTCATGCCATTCTAAAATTAAATCTACATCATGTCATCTTTATGACATTCTTCAAAAACATATTCCTCTCAGTGCAGATTTAAGATACGGACATGTTTTCAACAATGTTAGTGAGCATTTTCTGGCAGAAACAAAGACCTTTGGACAATGTCTCCTGCAGTTGGAAAAACACACTTACTTGGGACGGATGTAGCAGATATGGAAAGGCTTGTATCCCCCCCCTACCTCCACCCCCTTCAACATATTGCGATACCGGATTTACCATTGACGATTTATCTTGTTTCGTTTTTATATCGCAATATCTTGTCGCGCGATATATCATCCCATCCTTAATAGACATATACACAACTTCATCCTCTTTCTCACAATCTCTCTCCAAAGATGGATCTTTATTCCTGGTATTGACCCTAACATCCAAATGAACTCTATGGGACTCCATGTAATGTAGGAGAATTTCAGATTCAAAGCTTTCCTGTTGGGGCTGATAAATAGAGTGTTGGAGCAGTAAAAGTTCAAAATAAAAACCTTTATATAGTGAAGAATAAACACCCAAAATAGGTCATGGTTTATAAATGTTTTGCATAGAGGTGATGAAAACAAAACTAAAGGTGGTTTATGTGGAAGCAAAGCAATGATGCAATCAGAGAATAACCTGGGAAAATGTCAAGCATGTGATTGGACAGAGCTCAAGATCCCCAGTGTAAATAATCCACATATAAAGTCTTTATTGCACAAATTATTCTTTTCTCCTTTCATCTTTTCAGAGCCCATAAATATCATTCCGCCACGATGTTGAGAAAAGAAAGTCTTTTCGTATATGGAGACAACAACTCAACATTCACTCAGTGAAATACATGTCTAAAGATTTTCAGATAAATGATAAAACATCACAACTGTTCACTTGAAATGGTTTAATGAGGCAAAAACCATAAAGACAAAAGTTTAGGTGTTTAAAGTAATTTCAATTACAGTTAACTTTTTGAAGTGAGGGCATATAGTGGCCATCAAACACCTGACACAAAAGTCCAGTGGACTCACCGAATTCAAATATTTTTTCATCCAAAGATCCACTTGCTCAAACTGTGGTACAAAGTTTTTACTGTAAACCCAACATTAAAGAATGCTTTGCTTTTAGAACAATCAAAAGTATGGTGTACAAACACAGAAATGAGGTAAAGCAAAGAAAGCAAGATATCAGAAGAAAAATAAATTAAAAAAAATGTGCAATTATTAAGGGTTTGATGCAAAAAGAAAGACACGTAACTCACCCCGTAACTAAACAAAATGTATATGAAAATTGTTACTAACATTTAAAATGTACTCTGATTTACTCCGAAAGGAGCATCTCGACCTGTCCATCTGATTTACGAAGCAATTTGCAGTGAGTAGAGAGGAGGGTTTGTCCTTTGATGTAGGATAGCAATATCAACAAATCAATCAATGCATCACAGCTGCAGGAGGATGAACTCCCCGCATGAAAACATCAGTAAATTTATGACGGGACTGAGCAAAGATTTCACAAATATCTGATCTCACAAATATTTTGGTTTTTTTCCCTCTATCAACTCAGAAAAAAATAGTACCACAATTCTTAATTTTCCATGAAAGATGTTAGTATGAAGTTTATTCTGATTTGCTGGAGATAAAGTGTGATTAAAAAAAAAAAAAAAAAAAATCTACAGTTTGTCTGCATTTCTTTCCATTCAGAGTCAAGATCCAAGTGGTCATTATCTTCTCTCATAGCTTTTTCAAGAGTAATACAAGGGGGATTTAGCCTAGCTTGTTTCATGGTCACAAGTTAACAACACTGCCGGAACAATTAAAGACATCTAAACAGCAACTCTTGTGGGAAAGGGCAACGTTTTCAGAATCTTTTTTCAGTCTCCTATTCTCCCAGTTTGAACTGGGAGCCTTATGATCCCACACTTCTGACTGACTCCAGTCTCTCAACATGAAACCAGCCCAATAGGTCAGGTTAGACAGCCTGTGTGTAGTTAAGTGTTTGAGTGTTCAGCTAAATGCCAACCTCATGTCAGCACATGAGAGAAAAACAAGGAGATCAGTGGGATGAATCATCCTCTGGAGAACATAATAATTTGTAAAACACTCCACACTCCAAATACATGTTAAAATACAATAATCTCGATCACAACAGGTTTAGGATTAGCATCAACAGGCTTAAAAAGAGACAATCAAAAAATTTTTCCACTGGACCTATTTTCTAAATAATGCATGTGTCCAAACCAAAGCTTCTTAATGCAACAGAAAGGAAATGGATAAATAAAAAAAGAGAACTACAATTAAACATAAACAAAAGAACCATTTGGTGTCTTCAACCCAAACGTGTCACTTAGAAAAACAACACAATTAGGACAACACAATATCACTTTATATCAGCAACTAATTTTATAATATTTTTAGTCAACTAAATCTATAGTAAATATAAATAACTAACATTAATTCAGTGTTTTTAACCCCCTGCTGCCGATGGAGATGAGATCCCATGTTAAACTTTCAACCTTTTCACATTAAATTGCCTCTAACCCCAAATTAGCAACTTATTTAGTCTCCAGGAGCCTTTATATCTAGTTTTAATTTGGAATGAGAAATGCAATCAAGTTAGAGATTGTTTTTGCATCTAGTCATAAAATAGTTAGTGTCGAGTAAAAAAAAGTGATGGTAAGTAATACCAGAAAATTATGAGTTGGCAAAATTTTCAGATTCAAAAATAATTCCACCAATTTATTTAATCATCTTTAGCTCCAACAAACCACATGCTACAAAGACGCTTAGCAAACTTAATGAATGCAGCTGAGCTTCCCTTACCTGCTTCGCTTGACTTAAGGTAACCTGAGACAGATGCAGTGGTGTAAAAACCTGTGGCGTAGACGTGTTAATGAGTGGTCTCTACTTTTATGGGGTTGGCTCCTTTTCTAGAGGTCAGATCTTCTGTCACGCAGCCTGGTTAGACTGGAATCTGCACCTCTAGTGTAAAACGGGCTAATTGACCGAAGGAATAAGCTCGAGCATCTGGTTTGATTTTGACAGTGTGGGTGGTGCTTTTCTAGGCCTTACTGACAGACCTGCCTGCTTCCGTTTTTCTAATTACATGTGACCTTCACCTTAGGACCTGGTGGGTCTGTCATTGAATACACATTTTACATTTGTTTGTGATGAGATACAGATAAAACAGGGAGAGAAAGGATCTAACTATAGATATATTTGCATGCATTCCTGCTTTGTGTGCAAACGGACAAAGGGCAGGTGTTACTGATTCTACGCACAGTCTCAAAAGTCACACAGTGGAGTGGACAGATGCTCTGCTAGAAGGCTGCAGGTTTAAAGGCCAGAAAGAAAGTTTCACTTTTAATCATGTGAAGCACATTGAGTTACCTTGTAATGAAATGCGCTGTACAAATAATTCAGCCTGGCCTTGCAAGTTGCGTGTTCTCTCTGAGTCCATACAATGTGTGAGACGAAAAAGCCAAAGATACAAATGAATGAATGAATGGCTGGATTAACCTCAGAATGTTTTCCTTTTGTTCCATTTGGTGTATAAACAAAAAGTTGTGATGTGCATATCTACAATGAAGCTGTAATTGTTGTCGGCTTTTGCACATACACTGTAGCCTACACCCAGTGGTGTAAGAACATTAAAGATGTCAATTGTATTGTTGCTTTATAGTAAAAAAAGGGTAAAATACCTACTGTTGCCACGTTACTGCATCAACAACAGATCCAGCGTTCTTCATAAACCTATAATAGAAAAAAGCAGAAAACATATGAGTTAACAGTCATCTTTAAAATAAACCCTTTTAGATTTTATCGTAAATAAATTAATCTGTTTATTATCAAAACACATAAATTCCCAAGAGTTAGTACCAGTACCAACCACAGCTGTACAAAATATATATAATAATATATGTGGATAGTAACAAAGCAAAATTGAACTATGAAAAGCAAATAATTTGCCAAAGGAAGAAATAATATTCCCCAATCACTGAACTACTTCAAGTTTGGAGGTTTTCAAGCTAAAGGTGTAAAGAGTTTAATTACTTTGTTTGCATTAAGTCTTGGTCTAGTATAAGTGGAGAAAAACAACAAGATTATTACTCAACAACTAGCACTGGTTGTTAGATATCAGTGAGCACGTGTGCGTGTGCATGTGTGTTTTCCTGACGCAAATCGCTCCATATTTGGTGGTAACAGCTTGTCTCTAAACATCATGTCACAGAAACACAACTTTCTCTACACCAGCTTGTTTAGTCTGTGCAGCTCTGACATTTGGACTGCTAAGCAGCTTAGCAACTAATTTGTCTTATTTCCTGAAAGCAGCAGAGTGGTCGAGCTGTCAAACACTAGAGCCGCACCAACAGTGTCAAACACAAGATTCGCCCAATAGTTAAATGTGACACGAGTGACCCATGAATACTCCACTTCCATTCCCTTCGTTCCCTCTCCTGCTGCTCATCTCACCACCCATTCTAATCCTCTTCCTCCTCCCAGAACTCTGGGACCGACACTCATTAATCAGTGTGAAAGGTACACTATACAAACACACAGTGGAGCCCACAAACACACACTTTTATATACAAATAAAAGTAAACTATTGATACTTAGTTAGGGAAAATGCATTCACTAATGGTTTCACTCATGGAATTATTTTTTGTGTATCTTGGAGAATTAAAACTATACACATGTCAAATTGGATTGGTGGCCTATTTTAACACTGGAATGTTAAACAAACACTAAAATGACTTTATTGGGTGGTTGTTAACAGTTAAACCCATGAATACAAAGACAATCTGTTTTACTTTTATACACATTGTAAAAACAATATCTACATCTCCTGGGAAACACACACAGCAAGGAATACTACTTTTCCAAAACTTTAGCAAAAATAACTGTTATTCATCAACTCTGTGATGACTCAAACTGAAAATAATAATATTTTCACAGGCGTTTATTTGTTTTTTAGCAGGATTACGTTAAAGGTACTAAATAGATTTGGACAAAACCAGATTGAATTGGAATTGCGCATTTCATCATGATTTTTCGAGGGAAAATGGGGGTGTTCTTGCTTTTCTGTTATTTTTCATGGAAAGAAAATTATTTTCTTTTGAAGAAGGGCAACCATTTCTTTACAAAAACATTTTGTACACGTCAGTACAATCTGTGAAAATGATAATGGCCACTTTCTTATTTGATGTAATTCCTCCTTTTGCTAGTAAAAAAAGCCCAGATGGTTCAATAAATGTGTCATGGTAGCAATTGGTTAGACATTAGCAGCAGATTCCAGGAAGATGCACAGTAGGGAATCCGTCTATCAAAGACTTTTGGTCAGAACGTCCCACATGAGTGTTTGTATTGAGAACTGGCAGATTTGGAGGCCAAGTCAACAACTAAAAATAGTTGCATTCCTTAAACCTTTTCTGGACATATCTGCTTCATTGTAGAGTGTATTATTCTGGTGAGAGAGGCCACAAAAATGTCTCCATCAAAGGGTTTACATCGTCTGCACCAATGCTTGGGTTGGAGGTCGGTGTCAAAGTAATATCAACAAAGATGGCAAGACCCAGAGTTCACCGGCAGAGTGTAGCTTAAAATACGACAGCCTCCAATAGCTGACCTTTCTCCAATGTGCTTACTACTAGCGGTGAAATGTGAACACCAGGTAAATGACGTGTACTCATGTGCTCACAACCCAATATTTACTCGTTTGGAAATATAAAATGTCTCTCACTGGTTCTCACACCATAAACATGGCTTTCTCAAAGTGCTAAATCTTCCAACAAAGCGAGCTACAATAGTTGATCTAACAACACGAGGCAGCCGACATCAATTTTCCTTCCTTAAAATATTTTTATTCGACTCACTGAAATAACAACGCTTTGTTAAAGAATTAAAATTGAAATTAAATTAAAGCACTTTTAACTCACGCTCATGGGGATTGATGTGTTTGACAAACTGTGATGGAGGGTGTCATTACTCAAAGAAGAGCACCATTCACATAACTCCCTACTGGTTATATGAGGTTGAAGGCATCCAATCATATCAATTATACCATAGACCTTCCCATTTTAAGGTTTCTTCCTTCTTCAGCTGGAAGACATGCATGGATGTAGAGACTGCAAGACTGTGATTTCAAAGTCTGATTTCCTGGGAAGTCCAATGTCAAAACCTGTCCACCGTAATGTTCCCGGTCTTCTTAGTAATAGCGTAATAACGTCCAAGGAACTGGATGACACGTAATTAAGCACTAAAACGTCAGATTGGAATGCTTTTTATACATAGACTTTCTATGGGAACGAAATACGAGGCAATACTGATGTGATGACGACAGTGATTAGCTGAAACCTCCAAAATGGCATATTAATAAAAATATTCTTTGTTTTTTCTAGGCTAAACGTTGCTATAAATGACTCCAAAGATATTTCTTATATTTCTTGTTATTTTATATAAGTGGGGCTGGGTGAGAGTTCAGAAGTTGGATTTATAATAAAGGAGCATTCATTTTTTCATAAAGATTAAGTAAATCTATCGAATAATAAAGAACTTTAATGTCCTTTGATATCCTAAAATATGTTGTCTATTAGAGGTATTAAATTAAGTTTGTATATGACTGTTACTGTGGATAACTACATTCAGATTATCAAGTTCATTGTTGCATCACAAAGTGTGTGAATTTTACAATTTTAGACTAACTGGAGAAGGAAAAAGATATCAAACCAGAGTGCATGCAGCTTCTGGGAGAAACAAGCAGGTGGAACATCATGCCGTCACGTTATTAATCAGATGACACTTTATTTAGGCTGACAAGGTCTAAACCAAGCTCGGACCCTGAAACCGGCAGAGTGGAAATCTATAAACAAAGAACACTGCAGTGTGTGTGTGTGTGCGTGTGAGTGCGTGTGTGAGTGTGTGTGTGAGAATGTGTGTGTGTTAAAGACAGAATTTAACACATACATGCAGCATTCTTTCCACAACCTTCTGCACTTTCCTCCCAGGATGATACACTAACATAGAGCGGACTCTTGTTCATGGACTCACCCGTCCAGCAGCAGAAGGGCGTTCTTGCGAGGTCGCCCTGCGTTGGGGCCGAGGAGCTGTGCTTTCTGATAGTAGCGCACCGACTGCAGCAGGGTTCGTAGTTTGGTGTAGTCCCGAGCTAACTGGGTGCTGTTAACTGATCGACCCACCATGCTTCGATATGCATTTGGCTCTGGAGAGAATAGAAACATGATGTTATGCTAATGTTATGCTAATAGGAGAAGGAATAAACTCAAACTCAGAACAATTAGTTAAACACACAAAAACAGTCTGATTTGAGAAGAAAAAGAGTTATAGTAAAAGAAGCTATATTAAGAAGATAAATTTTATTTCACTTTACAAGTGGAAACTTTCATTCTTCAGTTTTAGTATGCAAAGAAAATTTATTTTATTATTCCCCAGAAAATGATGAAGAAATCTTTGAATGTTAATGAACCTTACAATTTATTAGTAGCTTGTGGCCTAACATCTTTGCATAACATGTGGTGCATTGTTATTGTGGGGGCATCACCCAGAAGAAGGTTGGTTTTATTACATTTTATGTAGTTTTTACATTTATTGCCAAATCTCAAGAAATGTAATTGATGTTTCGCTTTCCTATAATAACATTTCTTAAGCTTTTATTATTTTTTTATTGTAAAAAAAAACTTTAAAAAAAAAAAACAAACAAAAACCATAATCACAACCATTCTCATCTGCTCTTTATAGAGGTCTTCACACACACATTATTCTAATAAGAATACCAGTAGTAGAGATTAACTTGTTTTTTTAAAATTTGTTTTCTAAAATGTATGAATAAAATGAAACAACCCAAAAATGATTAAAATAGTAATGATATCACAAAGAGCATCTCCACTTCATGCTAGATATTTTGAAGGATTTCAAGTACTGACCATTTCCCAGCTCCCAGGATATATTGTATTTCTTTCCCGCGCCATACTTCAGGAGGCTCAGTGTGGTGGAGGTGTTCCATGAGTTGTCTGGATTTCTGTGCAGAGCGTTGAGTCCAAGAATCAGGTGCAGGCCGGCGCAGTCCGCAAAGTTGTACAGTTTGTCTAAAGACCTGGCTGGGAAAAACCCACAAAGCAGTTGTAACTTTGATTCTTTCCGAAGCATCTGGAGTCGTATGACTGTAAAAACATGATGAAAAACACATGAAGCCCAAAGATCTAGTGGTTCTGATTCGCGTGCCCCAATGTGCCGAAAAAAAGATGTAAATCAGATCGGTGACTGTCTGTGCCCGGGGCTATAGTATGATACGCACATTTATTCTTCACATTCATCATTTTCTGTTGCAGTGTTGTAATACATTTTAGGCTTTGTTTAGTTTTTTCCATCTTAAAACATTTCAATGAGTAGTTTGAGTCAAATTAAATCAAATGATAATATATTGCAAAAACTAAACAGTAATAAAAAAATATGATTGAATTGATGTTGTTTTTTTGCCATTTATTTCCCATCCTATATCTTAACTGTATTTGTATATTTGTACAATTGTATTATATTTTACTGGAGGTGTGCACTTGTATTTAATCCCTATTTAATTAACAGTCTTTAATTTAATTATGTATTTTTCTTTTTCTTTTCTATGTTTTAGTGTTTCTTCTTTTCATTCAAAATACTTCTGGAGCAATTTTCCCCTGGGATCAATAAAAAAACAAACAAAAAATAAAAAATAATAAATAAATAAATAAATAAATAAATAAATAATAATAATAATAATAATAATATACACTATAAGTATATTTCCTCATATATTTACAACTCCAACATCTTCACATTATTTCAGTGAGAATCTAGTTGGAGTGATTTTCCCATCACGGCCTCCTGTGGTGATGTGCTCCTCAAAGCATCAGGCAAAGTGCATTTCTGCAGCTGACTGTTCACTCACATTCATGTCTGCAATCTCCATCAGAATGTGGAACAACCCCGAGCCATTTGCATTAATGGATAAGGGCCAACCGCTGATACCGTCCAATGCCAAAAGTGCTTATAGGGTTTGTATTTTCATGAGTGACAGTAGGATGCTTCCTGATACCTGTGGCTTTTATTTTGAAATTCAATCTGTTTGGAATAATCCTTTTAAAGTAAATGTTACACTGAACTCTGACCCTTGCGGAAAAAAAAAACTAGACAAAGATGAATCGGCCCTAAAATCTGGATTTTTTGCAGACCTTTTTTTTTAACAGTTATGATCACTATCTTCATTGAAAGGCAGAAAAACCCAATTCATTATAATATTAATATATACCAGTAAATGTATAAGTTGGCGTCTGAAGGCAATAGACAGGACTTATGACCCTGTCGGCCGCCTCCGTTCTTTATCAGACATCAGTCAAATAAGACTGAAACAGCATGGAGAATAGTTTATAAGGTGAACAAGTCAAACTATTTATGGTTCACATCAACAAACTGAAAAAATGTTCTTCTATTAAGGGCAGCGTGGCAGAAAAAGTTAGAAAACCCCTGGTTTATATCCAGCTTATTTGGACTCGGGTCACTATCCCAGCAGTCCTTGTCAAAATAAAGGTTGCACTCACACACATAGGACAGTATGAACACAGAGAAAGTCCATGCATGCAGAGAAAAATGATGACACACTATACAATATAACCTTCTGAACTCGAGATGCACATTAAGATACTAAAAAGTAGGGGTGTCCCAATCCGATATTGATGCCAGAAAACGAATATGATATTTTATCGGACTGCATCTAAAATCTCCGTTATATGCGTTCCGTTAAGTTTTTGTTGTTTTTGTCCCCGCCTGAAGTGAACTTGAATTGCTGACTGTTGTTCTCGGTTTGAGTAACAACACTTGATCAAGCCTTCTAACATTCCACACTACAGAATGAGTAATAAAAGTATGTATGATTAGTGCTGATATCGCATCGGATCGATATCGGTACCAGCCAATCACCAAGGCTGTAATATCGGTATCGTATCGGAAGGGAAAAAGTTGTATCGGGACATCCCTACTAAAAAGGAACAGGAAAACACTTCTAAAAGCATCCCATCGGAAGCATTTCTATAACTAGCTTTAATTTTATGCTTCCAGGAGATAACAACATTTTTTCTAATTAAAGCCTACCTGCATTACAATATATAAAAAAATACTACCATTGACATTCATTCTATAGCATAAAGCACTTTAGTTGTATAATCTCTGTTTTCCACCTCATCAATAACGATCATTAATGTGTATTATCATATCTGCTATTATCATAACCTCTCTCCCAAGTGGATAAATCTGATTTGTGTGTGTCTGCTTGAGCGCAGTCGGGGCATCGGGAAGGAAAAAGTAGCACCAGATGTGGCTGACAGAATGAGTGATTCCAGGTGTTGCTTTACCTGAGATCTGAGTAGAAGGACACATCAGCCAACTGCTAAAATAAGGCATCCGTCCATCCATCAATCAATCAATCAATCCATTTATCCATGCGTTTATCCATCCACCTCTACTTTAGCAAGTAACTAATGGAACCATTGCTGTCAAGTGGGATTAGGAGCCTGACTTTTAGGGTATTGCACCCCCAACCTGCCTCATGAGCAATGGCCACACCAGTGGAAAGAACAGAAAAGGGGAATTATCAAACTGTTGCTGTATTTGTTACCTGGTAAGTCAGAATATTGGATTTTTTCAAACAAAAATTGAAACGCTCCAAAAAAAAAAACCCCAAAGATGACCAGCATATTGACACACACCCACCAGCAATGGCTGCCAAATCAGACAATGTAAATTTGATCAGTAATAAATACAGTTCTAGTGACATGTTATAATGTATTTTAGATTCACAACTATTGCATTTGCTTGAAACACAATGAACATGTGGCAAAGGACTGTAAAACGTGTCTACAATGTTCTCAGCAACGATAACGCAATGGAAATAAAGTTAAATAGGTCCGACTTTATTCTCACACGCAGTTGAGACAGAAATAAACATCTAACCTTGAGAAAGTCCTTGCGTGCTTTTGTGTATTTGTGTGCAGTGGAGGACAGTGAGGTCTGGATATTGTCAAAGTGTCTATCGGACTGGTGACCGCTATGCCTCATTTACAAAACTCTGCTTAGATTGTGGAAAACAGAGATCTGTGTGCAGGCACAAAGCTTTTCACACCGCAGACAAATTTTAGAAACTTGATTAAAATCACAATCTAAAGGTGGGTTTCCCATGAGAAGACACATTTGAACTTTTTAGCTGCATATAGCAGTTCTTTGTGGAGCTTGCATTGAGGAAAGAAATAAATTTGCATTCACTTTTTCAGGGAAAGATTTAAAACAAACAAGTTGAGAGGATGAAAAATGTAGGAAAAATGTGGAATGTTGTATGTAAGTTTTCAAAAGACTCAAAAGACTTGTATCTGACACATCTTAGACATTGATGTATAGTTTGCTCTAAAAATAAAAGCACACAGCCCAATGTTGGAAACGATTCCCATGGGCAATGTATGTTGTTTTTTTTTCTACTTTTAATCAAAAGTTGGACAGACGCTGTTGTGTTTTAAATCATTTAAGCTATGAGCAAAATGAACAGTTTAGAAATAATGCTCTAATTTAAAAGAAAGCATTGCAAATATTTCGACTTTCATGGCAATCCCACGTCAACAGTAATGATTGAAGAAATACATGTTTGGTAAACTTTAGGCCAACATAAATGACAGCTGACTGTGCATGTATAGTAAGTGTATTAAGTAGGTTAATTGCTATTAGATAAACTTTGCATTATACATTCTGCTGTTTGACTATCGCAGATTCAAGGTAAAATCGCTTTTGATTTGGACTAAAATTAACCAAAAAATAAGCCTAGTAATGGGCCTGACAACATAATGTTAGGTATAACTACAGCTTGACCGATTAATTGATTAATCGGGCCGATTTCAGCTACCACTTATTAATCGAGGTCGGGCTGATTAATTGATTGGGCTATGATATGTAACTGATGTATTAACTTTTTGCTGTGTAGAAATTCTGTGGCTCTATGCTGTGCTTTCTGCATGATAAGAATCAGCAGTAATTATTACAAAATGACAACACTAGAAGTGCACGAGTTAATTGTTTACAGTTACATTTTGCCTTTTTTGATTCATCAATGTTTACTGTTTGCACTTTTAACAACTGCCCTTTTGAATATGTTTCTACATTGTATTCCAGAAATACAGATTGCCTTTTGTTACTTATCAGTGGCTTTATAATCCTTGTGTTGACTTGTGTTACTACTTAAAGTTCTTTATTTTAATGTACCGGTAGTCGTGTTCTGCTTCTTTGTCTTGAATCACATTTTGGGTATTTGAATTTGTGTAAATCTTGTGTAAATCAATGTTCTTATTTCATGTATCAGCAGATACTTTAGATATTAGCATTTTCACCCCCCCCCCCCCCCCCCCATTACCAGTCCCTAAAAATCCCATATCTATCAGGCTGTTATATCTACCAGTCTTTTAATTGTACACTAGCAAAACACACCTACAGTACAGGTGTCCGGCTGTGTTTGTGGGCCCAAAGCGTTAGCATTGTAAATAGCTTTGTTGGTTCTTTTCAGCCATCAATGTGCCTTTAAAATAGTTTACTGGTACTATAAACTGTAAACTATTGTTGATAACATAATTTGAGGTTTAAAGGTAAACTGTAAAAAAAAAAAACAAATCAATACCAAATGCAAGAGGTATGTATTTATCATGAGGGCCTCTGTTGTGGTTTCAATCACTTTTTCACTTTTTGTAACAAACCCTGTGCCTTCTGTTTCTCATTGAATCAGTTACTTCACTAACCGGATCCTCTAGGTCTACAGAGAAAGACATTTAGAATGAAGCAAAGCTGTTTGGCATCTGACATGTCCAATTGCCATTGGTTTCAGCAGATAGTCAAAGGTTTCTTAGCACCTATTAATGTTGTTTGGTCCTTCTTCCATATTGGCCAAGGAAGGACTAGTAGACCGTTACGG
The DNA here is from genome assembly GCF_900634775.1 of Gouania willdenowi. NCBI lineage: Eukaryota > Metazoa > Chordata > Actinopteri > Blenniiformes > Gobiesocidae > Gouania > Gouania willdenowi. The sequence continues at coordinate 15,676,777 of NC_041058.1, read as the reverse complement.
TCACCCTCCAGAAAGCCTTTAAATGTGGCGCTTTGCTATTACCGCATGGTGTATCTGCACTTTATCCTGATGTTAACTTGACACTATAGGCAGGGGTTATGAAGAATGAGAAATGTGGTTCCAATATAAAGTGTGTCTGAACTTCTCCACCGGCATGTTGCGCAGAACCCAACGCCTCCTTGTTTACACACACACACACACACACACACGCACGCACATACACGACCAAATGGACTCCTCTTTCATACACCAGTCAAGCACAACCATTCAGGTCAAACCACATTTGTTTTTTGGAAGAATGTGAGATATGTGGTGGGCACCTGTTTTTAATTCTGTTGCTAAAGGGAGTCTGATGCCTGCGTGCGCATGTGTGTGTGTGTGTGTGCATGTGTGAAAGCTGGTATATGAGAGAGAGAGAGATTACCTAAATTTGCAAACTTGCTGTTAGTAGACATGCGTGTGGCCATCTTCTGTGAAATCTGTGCAGGGAAACGCAGAGCAAGTTGACAGAACTGGTGAGTAACGGGGCTGGTATGTTAACATGGACCGTGCACTGAAAAGGAAATCCAGCCTGTGCTGCTGTGTGCCTGTCCACGCTGGTCTGTAGACTACGAGCAGCAGAAGATAACAAATCAATGACAGATAATGGGACAAAATAGCATCAACTGTCTCTTAGTGGCTTTGAGCCATGTAACTCAAACCACTTGTTGGAGGAACAGGGTGTGAGGGAACTGCTTATGGGGTGTGAGTGGTTTTCACATCTGTTTGGCACTGGTTGCTGTCTATCACTCCCTGTTGGGAAAAGTACGCCTTTTAGAGGCTAATGACCTCACCATGTTTGGCTTTTGAAGAAACAAGGTGTGTGGAAACACTTTTCCCGAGGGGGCAACACCAATGTGTCTTTTTGCTACCTGAAACCACAACTAAATATCACAGGGGTCTGATTAGAGTTGGATGATTTATATATAGTAAACTGGAAAAGCTTAAATCTCTCAAGGTTAATCATTAACTGTTATCTTTCTCTAAAATAAAAGAAACAAGAAATACCCTGTAGTCTCTTGAACCACTTAAATTCATATTTCATTAGTTTAGCCTCCTTATAATGATTTCGTTTTTAGAGTAATGATTCCAGTATCAGTGTTTCATTCAGTTAAACAACAACGTAATTGTAACATACTGCAGTTTGAGAGCAAAGTTAGCGCTAAACACTCTTGAAGATCTGCATCTGTTTGCTGTGAAGTGAGATTCACTAGGTCCTAGAGATGTAATCGGGCCTCAAAAGTTAGACCGACCTGGCCCAAACTCGTACGAACCCGAAATTCTTTTTTTAAGCCCAAACCTGTAAAAGCCAGACAAGATTGAAGTCTGTGCTCAGCACACAGCTCAAAATCGAGTCAAGAACTAGTGCTGTCAAGAGATTAAAAAAAATGTGCGACTAATGCTCTGTAATTAATTAATTAATCTAATTTATTTTTTAATCGCACCTAAAAATGGCAGGGAAATGCCCTTAACTTGAGCTATTTTCATTTAAATCACAATATTGTGGCAGATCAAAACATTGATATATAACAAAGTGGCTTGATAAAGTCATTTATTGTTTTTAACAAACTTGAACAGATGCAGACATAGTATTTGAGACTAGTTCCAAAGGCTACACCTGTCTTATTAATGTGTACTTTTGTCAATCTCCAAATAATAGAAAATATTAATGAAATAAAACGTCATATGTAGTGCTATAAGTTAGCACATCATAAACAGTAAGAATACTTTTCTGACACCGAAGTTGTTGCTTTTTCTCTTCTTCAGAAAATAATAATTATCCAGTGAGTTTGTTCATTTGCCAGTCAGGGCACTCTCTTAGCATGTTGCAGCTAGCACTGTCCGAGTGCCCGCGTGAGCTGTCCGTGCGAGCTGCTACATGTTTAACATTGAGGTGGTAGCGGGGGCTACAAAATCTCTTCTTGCACAATTTGCACACAACTAGGCTTTAGTTTTCCTTCCAACATTTTTATTATAAGCAAAAGTTAACACAAACAAGGCTGAGCAGCTCGGCAGTCTTGTTATTGTAGTCTGTGCATCAGTGTTAAGGGTATACCATAAACTCGGGCGACCATGGCTCAGGTGGTAGTGGGTCGTCTTCTGATCGAGAGGTTGGGGGTTCGATCCCAGTATCTGACTATGTGTCGAAGTGTCCTTGGGCAAGACACTGAACCCTAAGTTGCTCCCAGTGGTCGACTAGCGCCTTGCATGGCAGTCCTGTCCCACTGGTGTGTGAATGTGAGAGTGATTGGGTGAATGAGCTGATATGTAAAGCGCTTTGAGACTGCTTCAGTGTGGTGATAAAGCGCTATATAAAATCAAGTCCATTTACCATTTACCATTTAACTCTTAAAATGAGAAAGGTTCCGCGCTGTTTGGAGTGCTAACAAAAAAAAAAAGCGTTGTTTTTTCCTGTAATTAATTAATCGCAATTAACGCGTTAAAGTGACAGGCCTATCAAGAACATTCATTTATTCATTTACCAGAGGCCAGCCTTCATTTAATTACCTCAGCATTCGTTTGTGCATCTGTCTTGCGCTAATCGAAACGCATCACCACACCGTTAATTGGCCATATCAGCACCCGAGCCTGTATGCATATTCATAAGAACCAAAACACACTAAATAGATTGCTCAAATTATTTTCCATGTTTGACAAATGCAATCCTAATTGCTTGGGGTGAGTAAATGAACCGTACTCTGTTTCTGCACACCCTGTCAGGTTTTTACACGTCTTTGCAGAGGCAATCTGTCAAAAAATCACACCCTGCATTTTTTATAAATGTATTCCTTAACAGCTTTCATTAATCTCCTGTTTGAAAAATGATGAAACTGGCAGAACACGAGCAAAAAAACATTTATCTGGGTACACGAGACATCTGCGGCATTCCCAGAGCAAGAGGGCCATCTTTGATCCCAGTCCATGTGATGAATGAGGGTTATAAAGACCAGATCCCAAGCAGGACAGCAAAGCAAACACAGTAACAGGCTTCCCTTTACTGCTGGAATAATCACCATAATCACAGTAATCATCTGCTACTCTCAAACTATATCCACACACATTTCTTATGCTTCACTTCAACTGAAGGTTTGGTCCTCTATTAAACATACACAGCGAGATAAAACAGCCACACGATCACCCTGCAGAATTAAAAACAGCTTTTACAGGTAATTACTCCTTTATAGTCGCAGATTCCGGGGAAAAGTTAGGAAATGTTGAAGGAATGTTCCAATGTGGTTGTAGGTCATTTGAAATTTCACAAACAAAAAACAATGACGATTATTGAAGAAGAAGAAATAAAATAATAACACAGTTACGTAAAACAATAACCATTTTTCCTCAAAATCTTTAAAAGAATGTCAACATTGCCTAAGTATGATTTAAGGAAAAATAATTTTCAATCGGTTTAATGATATGTAAAATAGTCCAAAGAACATAGTAGTTGTAAACAAATGCAAGCCACGCCTAGTATTCTGCTAGTGAAAAAATAATATAAACACATTTTTTTTAATCAAGTTTTAATAATAATATTTTGGTAAAAAAAAAAAAATGTCCAATGTAATTAAGTATTAATGCTTTTTAGCTAAAGTGATTCTGAAGATTTTTAGTGTTGAAATAAAAAAAGTTGTCTTGACAAAAACTTCTAAATTATGCCCATAGTGCAAAAAAAAAATGCATTAATTATACATTCATCATTGTCATATCACTTCTGATGATAATTTGTCTTTATAAACCTTAAAAAACATTGTTTTTTTTTTTATCTCCTTTTCACTATCAAACTGGTACTCAATGTTCAAAACACCAGTCCAGATTTTTAAAGATGGTGGATATAATGAGCAGTTTGTAAGATTTAGAGCAGGCATTTCCACTTCCAGTTCCAATTCCAGACAGAGTGAGACCATGTCCTGGTTGTTGCAGACGTTTTCCGCTTCAACGCACCTGAATGCAATGATTGGGTAATCATTCAACTCTGCAGACTTTGGTAATCTGAACCAATTTCACCCTTTGATAGAAACAGTTCTTTATATTCTTAGTGGTTGGTGTAGAATAGGTTTCTCTTCTTTTTTAATACAATACTCCTTCTCTGATATTCCCACCTGCTTCTCATTCCTTATTGTCCCCCTACTTAAAGCTGCAGTTTGTAGAATCCTCCCTCCGTTCCGTTTGGAAACCAAAACCGAAACTTAGCCTCCCTTACCGGTGTCTTTTGTGAATGCTCTTAGCGACTTTTTTCTCAATAGAAACTAATGACAAATGTATGGACTTTATCTTGTGTTAATGGAGATTTTTCTGGTGTTTTAGAGACTCTGACATGAATGCCCGTATCACTCTGTAGTTACTGCCATGAGCAGCGGGTGCTGTCGTCAGCCCCTCCCCAGCAGAGAACTCACAGAGGCGGCTGTGATCGAGGCTGCCTGCCGCTCAAGGCAGAGTGACAACCATCACTCCGCATCCAGACTGTAAAATTAATTCACCTCAATAATGCTTCTCTTAAGTTTACACATGATTTATCACATCTGTTCTCACTCTCTCTCTGACACCAGTACGTGTGGCTATTTGTTCGCTACTCTGAAAGGGCCTAACTGGGAAATCATTGTCTCGACTGCCTTTAATATATCTGTCTCACTGGGATTCTTGATTCCAGTCTGTCTAGTTTGAAGGACAGAATGTTTAAAATATATTTAGCCTTTCCCTGAAAGCAGACTTGGAATTGGCTACAAAGACATTAACAGGCAATAAAAACATTTTTATTTTTTGGATTTGTCAAATATGAATGATTGGCAAGGACATCATGAAGTTAATCTTTTTTTAAAATTATTTATGCAAAAAATATTGGAAACATTTTACATAATGGTGCAGAATCCCCTGCAGCATCCACTTCACTTTTGGTGAGAACAAGATTAAGCTACTTTTTTCTCTAACTCTGTTCCCATGTCTCTCTTAGACCTACAGTGAAGGGCTTTGAGGGCAGTGGACAATAAATGAGGAGAGATCCAATAATCCACAGCAAGACTATTAGTGCTGCTAGTGGGGCATGCTGGCTCAATCAAATCCTGACTTTCCTCCTTTGCCAGGGAAAGGACCAGGCCAAGCCAAAGCAAGCCAAGCATCTGCTCCTGCTTAGAGGTGTCAGCTCCTGCCATTCACAGCAAAAGTTCAAAACCTCAGAGAAAGATTTCACTTGGCCTCTTCTTGCCTGTGCCCTTGCAAACACTGATGTAAACTCCCTGAGGGAATGCAGGTTTGAGGTAAATAACCCCAAAATTCAATTCCCCTTCTTTCCGTGCATCCTTTATTTGACCAAGACAAATTTAATTACATGCCTGTGGACTCATAAAACTCCCTAAAATAAAAAAATAAGGTTGTCTGACCAACCCTTGGTCTGATCATAATATTAGAGTTAATAGGCTACCAGCTAAATAAAATGCTTCAATGCCTAAGATCAAGTTACAACATTCAGTTACTTTTACTCTTTCCACTTATTTTTCTATATTTCTTTTACAGCATCATAAACAGTAATGCTCTAAGCTATAAGCTACCCCTGGACAGGACGCCAAAGATGAAAATCCATTCATTATTTGCTCCTACTGGCAATTTCAGTAAAACCATTTAACCTAATATACATATGGGTAAAATGGACGGAAAAATTGGAATTCAAGTTCTGACAGAAAAATCCGTCTGACCCATTTCATGGAAGTTTTTACATGCAATAAAATATCACACATTTACACTATCAAATAAACGGGTGACTGAATGTCTAGAAAATGTGACAAATGAAACAAATAAGTCCAATTCCATCAATAATTCTGTTCAAAATCTCAGTTAACCTGTGATTGAAAAATAATGCAAAGCTTCACCTGAAATGGGTTTTTAATGCGTTGTGATGAACAAGGCATTCAGACTGCAATCAAATCTGAAAAGGTGCTCGCAAAAAACAGGTTTAGCTCTTTGGTGTATTAGTTGATCTGTTGGTCATTTTACCTGGATGTACTGTACTTCACAATAGAAGCATCTCCAATCACCAGGCTGCGCGAGATTTCATGAAAAATGCGAGGGGGGTTTGCCGGTTGGCAGTAATTAATGGTTTCAATAATAATGTCTTTGGACCATTTCATGCATTCCCTCGGGATTTTTACGATTTAACGAATGACTGAGGGTTTAGCTTTGTGGCTAACATTTAGCAACATAATCTCACGTTATTTCACCTTGACCGTCTCAATTTTGATATTAGATGATGAAACGGGGAACAAACACAAATGTATAACATGACATGGAAATGGGAAACCCTGAAATTTAATTTAGGAAAATCTAAGGACTTACAGTACATACATGTTTTTGCAGTGTGGGATGAAGCTGTTGTATTTGAAGAAAACTAGCTAAATCACAAGGAGAACATGTAAACTCCACACAGAAGGCAAGGCACAAAAACAAACCATTTTGGGTGTCAGGAACATTTTCTGCCTGGGAATTGAACTCCTTTTTCCTTTTTGCTTTGAGGCAGAAGCACAAACCACTTCACCACTGTGCTGCTCCATGTTTCAAATGTGAACTAAAGGGATGAATGCTGTAAAAAGTTAACCCTCCCTTAACTGGCATCCAATTGTATCTCCTAATAAAAACCCAAGGCAACAATTAATGAATACCTAAACCAATTGAGAAAAACTGGAAAAACAAACACTTTTGCAAATTACAAAGAAAACAATTTGGTTCCATATCAAACGTTAAGCTTCCATTACTGCTCTAATGAGCCTATAAACCCTCTGGAGGTGAGTGATCTTAAGCTGCTGCCAAACCGCTATCTGTTGTGGGTCTCTACAAAAGTAGATTACCATCCCAACAGCCAAGCTCGAAGTAGCTTCCATATGTGTCTGCCCAAGTTTCTAACACATTTTTATAGATTTGCTAACAAACAAAAACACAATATGGGTACGAACATGAAGATTTTACATTTTAAAGCCCCGTCTGATAAAAACACACCACCCATCAAACTTCTCTCACTTCAGTTTATAATGTTTCTTCAAATAAAAACAAGCACAAACAAAACTGTAGCACATTTACTACACACACCTTAGTAATCAGGACTTTTTTAAACAAACAAAAGCAGAAAATAGAGTCTCTGGGTGGTATGTTTACCATTTATAGAAAAACAACAATATGCTGGAAATTAGACTTTTTTTTTCATTTCCTAAAATATGGAACTTTAAGGATTACCTTGACTCAAACAAGGATAAATAAGCTTCCACCATAGTTTTTCATAATTGTGCAAAAAGTCATGCAACTAAAGCAATTGTCCAGCTTAATGATAGATATTTCTCAGGGTTTGGTGAGGTTGGAAAAAAATGCAGAATATAAATCTTCATTGGAATTTAAGCTCAGGGAATTTTGGGAGCATTAAAAAAATACTAACTTTTAATCTAAATCATTTATTGGAATTAACTGGAAATTAGGAGTAATTTAAAATAACTAACATAAATATTAGCATCGATGCAAAGTAATAAAATAAAAAACACAACTATAATTTTTAACTGGAGTTGCAAAATTCAGGATATTTTCAAAGTTGGAAACTTTTTATGAGAATTATTCATAAAAAAAAAAAAAAAAAAAAAAAGAGGGAATTTACTAAATTAAAGGTCGGGCCTTAACAGGGGTGTGAAATATAGTCGAGAAAAATGTAATTTAACATAATGTAAAACATTAACATCAAATATTGGAAATTATGGTAATTAAAATATAAAATAAAAATAGTTTCCATGAAAATTTACTGGATTTTTTCCACCCCTTTGCAAGTGAAATGTAATCGGCCTAAACCAACAAAGAGGGATATCAACTGATCAGATAATATTTTTTTTTACCAAGCTGGAAATCTAACTAATCATAAACAGAACTTTGTAAAAAAAAAAAAAAAAAAAATTCCTGATGAAAAAACGTCTGTCATAATTTCTACTTTGATTTTTATTTCATTATTTTAAACGTGTTTTCCATTTCTCGTTAAGTAGTAACAGACTGTGCTTTACAGACACCATCTTCACATGGGATAATTAGGAAGTAGCTTCCTCACGCCTCCCTCTGAGGCACATGCGTGTTCTCGTTTCAACTGAGGGTCAGAGGTCACGTACAGCCAGCAGTGATGCCTCAGGAGCTTGTTGAGCTATAGTTTCTTACATATGTATTCAACAGGGGAAGCATGTTAGTTAAATCAACGTGATTTTTTTTTGCTACAACTTTGTGTGTAAAAAAAGACTTTTACAAACTCACATTCAAAGATTATCTTGAATTGTTTGGGTTTGCCACAATAATCTTAAATAATAATAATAATAATCTTCATTAATGTTTTGTTTTCTGACTGTAAGCTTAAGAAAAATACATTTAGGGCAGAAAATGAATTAGGGGTGGGATTAACATGACTTTGTTGGTGATTTTAGATTTTGCAAGCTCTCTGGGTTTTAGTTTGTTTATCTATAAGCTACAGAAATCTCAGCATTTACAGAATTATTCATCCTTGATGGAAGCGTATTACTCTACTAAAGCTGGCAGCATCAACTCAAATAAACTGCCTGTGTTGGCCGCAAAGGCTCAAAGTTGAAACCCCAAATACCTGTTTACTAAAGTATCTAATGAGAGCAAATGTTTTGAGGCTTTTTACACACTTGCTCTTTTAAAAATTAATTTAAGAAAAAAAAAATCTCTTTTTTCACTGTTTTCTTTTCCACATCTTTCATTCATCATCTTTTCTCTCTCTACACTCTTTAGCCGACTTTGCTCACTCAAGCTCTTGTTTTCTCATTTTGAGGACTGAGAGCAGCGCTGTGAATCTCCAGCTCAGCAGGACGCTAAGGAGTGATAGATGGTCTCTGACAAGGTTCAAGCAGCCATATGTTCCATGTGAGGGAAAACCAGCCGGAATAAAAATGGATTCACACGTCGCCATGAAGGAAGCGTGGCATTCTCAAAGCGTTTTTCCTTAAAATTTACATGAATAAAAGTAAAGCTTGACTAATGGGAATGTTGTGCTATAGGAGTATTCGAAAGTTGTACAGTATGCTGTTGATTCTCAATGCATATTGTGTATATTTACATAGATTTTGGACCAATGGCAGGTGATTTAGATCACAGATAATTTCTTATTCCTTGCACCTTTACTTAAATTTAAATAAAGAGAAGGGAGCATTGTTATAATAACTGCTTTTGTGTAGTGTTTGAATCTACTGTGATCAGGGTATAATACAATAATTGTTTACAAGCAGCAGCAGGATCAGCAGCCATCATTAGGGGCCTCCAAGGATAGTTACATAAAGTTGCCAATGGGCACCTACAACCAGTAGAAGTGGAAATACCCTGTTACCAAACCATGAATTAAAATCAAGTTCAAAATTCAACAAACCAAATTACCCATAATTAACATGTGATCTTTAAACTTCAAAAATTATACATGTTGTGTTTTTTCACAGTAATAATAATGTGGTTATAATTTTCATGGTTCATTAGTGCATTGGCTCCAGAGGACACGCCTCCTAGGTAGAGCTATATGAATCCTCTGTGTTTGATACGCATTATAAAGCTCATTACTTGAATGTTGAAGAATGCGGAGCACCCGCTTTGAGATGGAGATGTGCACAGTGTGCTGACAATGAATGACTGTTTAGTGCAGCTCATGTTCTCAATAAAGTGAAACATATTTCACAGTCATAGCTATAAATGCAATGGTGCCAATAATTTGCATAACAACACATTTCAGTGTTTTCCTTATTTTCGGTTTTCCGTTTCAGCCAAGAAATTTCATTTCAGTGCAAATCTATAATAAAGGTTTTTTTTGTGTTGAGTTGGAATTAAAAATGTATTATTCTTCAAAGGTGGGCACAACTGAATACATTTGGGAATTACTATATTAGAGTATTAATTGATGGATTAATAATGGTGTGCAAAGGCAGAGACCTCAAATATAATCAAATAAATTCCCTGAAAGGAAAACTTTATTTCCAACATTAAAAAAACACAATGTTTTTTTTCCCACCATAAAGGAAAACCAAGCCTCCCTTATGGAGCACAGGCACATACTAGTGCACACTGCAAACATTTGTGTGATGCTAATGAGTGTGTTAAATTCCTGTGTAAGTAGTTGAAAGAGGAAACATTAGCGTTAAATTCTTCACCCCTAAAACTGTGGTTACAGATTTCTAATCCATCAACTCTTTACTTCCAGCACAAACTTCACACACGACTATTAAATGTAGACACGTAAACACACGAACAAACAGGGCAATCTTAACACAAGACAGCCTAGGAGTCAACTTAGGGGAAATAAAACGTGTCTCGCTGGTAATTAGAGAGACATGTTTGATAAAAGAAAGATGTCGACCAATAGGTGGCCAAAAGATACACAGCAGACAGTACATAGATAGATACATGTAGCATTCTACTTAACCTCAAGAGATTAGCATTGCAATATGTCTTTCTCATTGATACTCAAAAAAGTCAAGAACACCGTGCCATGGTTTGAAATTTGACACAAAACGTATGTTTTTGAAATTTCTGAGGAGAATGTGGAGGTAAGACGTCATGCCAAAAAATCACAGGAGAGGAAGGACTGCTTTTCAAACATTTCCCCATGCATCAGGCTATTAAAATGACATTCGTTTGCAGGTTGCTGTCATTTCTCTCAGGGCATGTTGCAAACACATGGAACTGTGCGTAATGTCACTAAATATTGTTTTGATTAAGAAAGCAGAGACACTTTTGGGTTTGTGTAGTAGGTCATGTCGGAAAGGTAGAAAAAATAAAGTGTAATCAAGAGTTTTTCGTGCTATGCTGACATCACTGTTGATATCTTGACAAGAAAGAAAGAAAAAAAGAAAACGTTAGACGGGAAAACCGAACAAATATATCAACTAGAGCCAATGTATGTGGTCATATTTAGTAGTACACTTGTCTGAATTTTTGTTGTGAAAGTGTGAAAGGCCTGAGTCTGTGAAATTCTAGTGGTTTCAGTGCATGGCTGCAGGGCTTATCTCTGGATCTAAACCTCTTCCCTGTATACATGAACAAGTATAATCCAATCATACAAAGAATTTTAAGAATGGTTCCGATTAGATATGAAACACACATGCACTTTCATCAGCACTGCTAAGAAGATACACATGGTGGCTGAGAGAACTGACATGGTAAAGTTAAACCTTTGGAAACCACAAATGAATGTCATTTGGTCTTCACAGCAGGGACATTGTATGTAATGATATTTGATAACAAATAAAGAACTGCTTTCTGTTGAATAGAGAGATAACAAACAAGCTTAAATTAAACAAACATGTTAACAGTTTTTCAAAGAATCCTTATCAATATGGAAACTAAACAGAATTTGGCTCAGCTAGACGATTAAAAGTTAAAACTGTCATGTTCGGCTGAAAAACAAAATCAAATCAACTTTTATTGACGGATGAATTATCGGATATTTATTGTGCAAGCCTAGTTTTTATAAACTAAAATAGATTTAAAATAATGTTACCGAATCTCAAGCAAATCTTGTAGCAACACTTCAGTCAAAAATAGAGCCCTTTCTATCCCCATGTCTGCATTTATTGTTATTGGTTGATGCTACTTGTAAAGCAATCTTTTCGTGACAACTATGCATGTTTTGTCTTGCAAGAAACTAACACAGCAACCCCACCAGCAACCAGTGCCATAGAACGCAGGAGTCACACACGAATAGGAGTCAACCCCAGGACCAAAGCCCCCCCAACCCCAAACCCCTGGACCATGGTCTCCGACATTGGCGCTGTAACCGACCAGCCCACGTGACACGACGCCAGGGACCCTCTCAGAGACAGCCACAAAGAATTGATGTCTTTGACCAGTTAAGAGAATAATCAAAACATTTTGAGAAGTTATTTATTAGATCAAATACTCCTTGTACTGAGGATTGGGGCTCTTCTAAATAAAGCTAAATATCGTCATCATCATATAGAGTATTTAGTGCTCTGAAATGGAGGAGTGAATTTGTTTGATAGAGCTCTGATGTACAGCTGTGTCTAAAGGTTTAATGAATGATGCAAAAAGTAAGGGTGAGAGTGAACAGCCTTGTCTGGTATTAGTTTACTGTAGCCTCAGGTTTTTTATACAGGGTGGAGACTATTGGAAAAATGAATTTCCAAATCCAAATCCACCGAGGACAGGACAGTGATAAAAAATGACCAGGTGTGCGTTTTCTTGAAACCTAATGGTCCTAATAGAATCTGGAATTGAGTGCTTTAGAAACACTTTTTATGTCCTTAATAATGAGTGAATTAGGTTGGTTACGAGAAGAGACGATAGCAGTTTTTGTAGTGTTAGTAGTAATTTAATATTTGCTGTATTCATGTGTCAATTGTAGCAGCATATGGATGCAGAAATGTGATTATTACCCTGATAACTACAGTATGTACAGTATCTGCCTTCTGTGTCCGTGGTCGAGCTGATTACGTTAGAGTAATCTTTTATTGAAGAGAATATGTAATACATTTCTTATTTTGCACAGATGATGTTTTATGTGGAATACAACCAGTGTATCCAAAAGTAGGTTTCTATGAATATATCGGTATTGTAATTTTTGAAATTGGAAATCAGGTCTTTGATTTTAGTTACTTCGATCTGTATAATTGAGTTGATGTCATAATGTTAGATTATTTGTCTCCTTTTCATTGTTTTGTTATGAATGCTTGATTTATTGTGTTTGTTGGTTTCCCAATGTGTCCCCTCTGTCCTTTTCCTTCATGTGGCCACGCCTCCCACCAATCTGTTCCAGCTGGAAGTCCTCAGTGTTCTTCAGTGTGGCATAAATGAGTGGTTATATCAGTATTGCAGTATGACATTGCATAATAGGCCTGAGTGCATTAGTTTTCCCACACTGTGATCGTCTTTATCATAGTCCCAGGTTTTATGGCTCACTTGGAGCTGCTGTTCTGAAGCTTGCCTCAAATGTATTGTTTTGTGCTGAGTTAAAACAATACTGCCACATTTGAGTCTTTAATGTCCTTTTATTTTACCTGCTTACCCGATTAACCATGACTATCTTAAACTTTATTACAATAAAAATTATTATCCATTTATCATTTATTCACTACATTTTTACACAAATAATGTAACGAAATAGTTTGTGATATTTGCAGGTGTGTGCGAGTATCTTTGGGCCCGTTTGTGTGCTATAATTTGATGTTTATGGGTCCTGTTGCCCAGCGAGCACTGCACCACGCAACACACTGTAAAGTAGGAGCGTGACAATATCTTGATACGGCGATATATCGCGATATTTTTCCGTACGATTGATTATATAGTATCAATTTATTTATTTTTTTTTTATTTTTTTCAAAAACATTTTCTGCTTTTTCACTAAAATGTGCAGGTACGTATTCACAGAAATTTTGTCACTGTTTGTTGAAGGAACCAATATATTGTTCACTGGAATATTGCACTATAATGGTGTCACTGGTAAGACAGACCCTATTTTTTGTTTACAGAAAGCACTATTGGAGATAGTTAATCATTTACATTAGTATGTTGCCACTTATTTACAGAAATGTTGCACTAAAATAGTGTCACTGTTCATAGGACACTTTTTCAATGTATTGTCTTTCAGAGATGTAAAATAAAAATTGTATTTTTTCACTTAATCTTTTTTTTCTTGTTATGTCATAGATTGGTTTCTGACTAATATATCAATAATCACAGTATCGTCATATCGTGAGATAATCGTTATCGTGAGCTTTGTATCCTGTATCGTATTGTGAGGTACTCAGAGGTTCCCACCCCTACTGTAAAGTGTGTTAATAGTGACAACAGTAAGAATGGACCAATGAGAATAAACACTGTGTCAAGTAAGATAGAGACTAAAAATGCAGCTTTCCCATGCTGCAATGGCAGGAGGCTAAAATACACTTTGTCTAGTCCCTTAAGTCAATGCAGAACCATTTTTGGCTTTAAGACTCACATGATTATTTGGTTTTTCTTTACTATTTATTGTATATGACCACATCATACACAAAAGCCATAAAAACATACAACCAAATGAACTGGGTATCCACTGTACTTGGTATCTAGATTTTGACACATGCTCAAAAAGAGTTTTCCAGAATGTTGTCTCACTCTTGTTTTCTATCATTCGAGCCCAACAGCTCTAAATAAAGTTCCTGACCTGTTCAAAGTGAGACTTCAAAGCAAGAAGCTCAGGTATTAGTGTCCAATGTACACACAGCGATGTTTACACAAACCTAACAACTGATTAGACACTGTAAACATTCATGTTACTCGATACCCTCCCTACATGTGAGGTCAGACTGAGTAATGCAAAAAGAGGAATGAGGACTGAATGAGGATATCAGGCTACAAACCATCGCCCCGTTGATCCTGTCACTTTCCTCATCAAAGTTCCCTTTAAAAGTCAAAGAAAGATCATCACTGATAGTACGTGAGATGTGTGCATTAGGTCATAAAAGCTTTAATTGACTCACTGTAGGTACAGGCAGGAACAATGCATAGACTGAACACATTAACATGGTGAAAATGGTATTTCATTCACATACACAGTTTCCTATCTCTTGAAAATCTGTGAAATCCTAGTCATATAAGGTAAAAAAAAAAAAACTGTTCAACATAATAGCATTACTGCTCTGCGTTTGACCCTCAAGCTTTTCCTCACCTTTGTAGTGTTCACAAATATTGATGAGCCAGTTTCCTGACATTATACAGGAATTTCAATATTGTGTCACATTAATCCTTTGAGTCTTAAACACATAAAAGAAACTTTTGAGGGTACAAGTTTGAAAATGTTGACTGTCTGGGTTTCCACAAGGTCACACAAAGTTAGATATACAGAGCTAAGCCCACAGAAAACACAAAGGTGGAAATTAAAATGAGGTGTTTGGACGTGAATAAATACAGCTAATGGAGCTGGTGGGAGCAAAATAAATAGTAAAATGCAACCCTTAATGTAGTATAAGGAAAGAGACATAAAACAATTCTAGCAATGACCTTGCCTATAAGATGGAGTAGTAATACCTCTGTTGAATGTGTATGTGCAAGTTAACTCAATATGGCCCCATTACTGATGGCTCTAACAAGCTGAGGTCAAAGGTCAGACAGTGGAGAGTGGTAAAGGATGGAGCGAGACTGTTAAAGGTCCTTTAAACACCACCTGCCTCAACACACACGCAGACAGAGAAGAGTGAGCCTTGACTAATTGTTACCAGACCGTGTTTAAACACACCCTTAGCGTGCCTGTATTCCTGTTTGTGACCACCACTAAAACCAGGGATCTTTGCATGGATTTCAAAACACACTTAGAAGGCAATAATTCAATAACAAATTTGGGGACATTTTAGTGTCACTTTTATTTATTCTAGTGCCTTATATTCGGGATTACAACAAAGACGATGTTCGCCCTAAGGAAAACAACAGCATAATTTTGACATGAACATAAATAGATTAAAAAATCTCCGTAAATCAACAATATTAAAAATAAAAATAGTCAACAAATTATTTCAAATATAGATCTTCCGTTCAACTTTGTCCTCTCTCCTGTCTGCACCTGCACTAAAAGAGCATGGTGTTCTACTTTTATCCTGTGATAGAATCCATCATACCTATACTGGTCAATAAAAAACAATTGTGTGATTGTAGTTCATCTAAGTACTACCTGTGAAATGCCCGTGAATGCTTAGTATTAACCTGAAGGTGTTCATTCTGTCCGGCTGAGACTCTCGTGTGTACAAAAGCAAAATATCATCCTTTAGCAAATTAATACAGATTTTTTATCCTTTTCTGCCACAAAGCTGATGACTGCTGGCCTCGGTTGGCCTTCACGCTGCAGCTTCACAAAGGGAACAAGTGGCAACATCCTCTTTAAGACAGGAAGCAGCAGGGTTTATGGGAAATGTGGTCTCAATTTTAACAACATCACATGTGTTAAATTGATACCAGTTGTCAAATATGTGGTTTTATTGAGTTTGAATGCTTTTCAAATAGGGAACATCAATTCAGGTAAAAAGATTTAGCTTATAAAATATAATTGACCAATCATCGGGCACAAGGTGGGTACACCCTGGATAGCAGGACCAAACCATTCAGACACATTGATAACAAGAACACATTTACTCATTCACTCAAGTTCAATTCAAAGTAGGACTAACCTAATAAACATGTTTTTAAAATGTGAGAGGAAATCAGATAGGAAAACATACAGTAGTGCGAGGAGAACATGCAAATACATCATGACATCACCCTATTTCATATTTATTTTTGCCAATTCAACCACCTTCACGATTTGTAATGCCCAATATTTGCCAGTTTAAATACATTTTCCCAACATTTTTAAATTCCATTACCTACAATTTGCAACTTCGAACCAATTTCTGTGGTTTTTAAAATCCAATTTTTACCCCCTTTTCCACCATTTTTGGCCATTTTAATCAATTTTATTTGTGATTAAAACAAAAAATTACATCTTTAAAATGACTATATACCAGGAATCTCACCAGAAATTTTTCACAGCATGGGGGGTCGCGTGGTGCGTGAACGAGTTACATCGGTGCAGAAAATTTTGAAATGTATAACTCTCTGATGGCTAAATTTGGTGAAGTACAGCTAAAGTTGTTTTTTGTTTTGTTGTTTTTTTCATCTCTGTTCCAGCCTTACTTTAAAGCTAAATGTTATTTGTTGAATTGGTCAAGGTGATGAATGTAGTTAGAGAGTTACTCATTAAAGACTGATTCCAAGACGCACTTTTCAAATTGCAAATGCAGTAATATATGAACACACACACACACACACACATCATTTTCATCAGACGGTATTCACGTCTGTGCGCGCGCATGTAATATGATCTGTTGAGTTATAAACATGAGGAGCAGATTCATGTGTGCTCCACACTACGTCTGGTTGAAGCTACACTGTTTATATTAGACGGCATTTATTTACGCTTACCAAGCGGAGGATGTACACAGGCAGCCCGGGGGGCACTAACTGGTGGCAGGGGTCCTCAGGTAAAGACAGCGGCATCCAGGCAGATCGCCTGTATTAAATAGAAGGTGCGGCTGATGTATGTGTTTCTCGGTTATTTAGATTGAAAAGAATTAAAACCACCTGTGCATGCCTGGAAGTGCCTTTTTTGTCCAAATGTGCAACAAGTATTATGACGATACCGATTAAAAAAGGAAAAAACTACAGAAAATCCCCCCTACGTTGCTGAAAACAGAGCATTAGGGGGCGCCATTGCTCCGTAGGGGAGCAAAATAAAAAGTTGGGGGCCCCTACGCTCAACAGCGCTAGCGAGAACCCTGTATACTATGGCACAAATAATAATAAACTTCCTGGATAACAGTGGATATTATTCATAGAACAATGGACCATCGTTTTGCTGACTTTATGGATGGGCCGCAAAAAGCTCTGCCCTTTATTTCTCCTTATAGATGACCCTGTCTCCACATGACTGTTCTTCAATGTTCATGACTGTATTCAGGTACAGTGGGGGTCCCGGGTCTCTGGCACCTTTATTTTTGGGGGCTAAAAAGGTTGAGAACCACTGCTCTATATGAATGTATCTTACTGGTTTGATAAAGTTCTAAAGGCCATCATTACATGTATGAAGATCTAAAAGCCCTGCAGCTGGAGTATATTACTCATGTCTAAATCTATCACTCAAACAGCGACACACAGAGGATCACTTTGTTCCAAGATGCGCACTCAACCAGAGAGTTCCAGCTAGGCTTGCTCTCAGAAGCAAATGTCCCTGCATGTAATGTCAAAAACAAATGCCTTCTAAATCCCAATTCTTTGTTGCATTTAAGCAACTGAAGAGATCCAAGCTAAACAGCAGTTTACCCATTTAAAAATACAGTTTGGGTTTATTACCTTGTTTAAACTTTTAACCACAGTGATAATTTGTAAGAAGGGTTTGTTGCAATAAATTAATGACATTTCTCACATTCAAGAATACTCTTATTTCATGAGCTCTTCAGTCGTTAAGACTTATTTAATGTGTGGCTCTTAGCTCCGGGTCTATAAATCGTGCCTTCCCTAAAAAGCATTCCCATCCGCTGACTTTCCGAGATGCTGAGGTGGATAGGAAGCTTGTGTTTATGTTTGAGGGGCCAACAGAGTAGTAGAAAGTTAGGACAGCTTAGACGAAAAAACAATGGATTTCTATCAGGATCAATAACCAACCTAATGTCAAACATTTGTCCCTTGCTGTTTGCTTTTTTTTTGTTTATGCTGTTCAGGGACAGGTCAGGGACTATTGTGTGGCAAAATGCCACACCAAACATACTGGATGACAATTTCACCACAGAGCTAAAAGACACCCACGCAATTCCCCAGATTCTCGACTTAACAGCAAAACACTGCAGTAATTTTAAATGACAACCCTGTTCTCCTGCAGTCCTTTATTTCCTCTCCAGTCAATCACAATAACAGATAAGTAATGCAGCCCACCCAAAATCAAGATCCCAGAGTTCCTTCTGCGGTCAAGTTAACTGTAACCAGTGAAAACGTCAGAGCTCTGTTTACCAGTGTCTGCTGTAGCACCGCTCCATCCATCCACACATTCCTCTCTTACAAATTACATTTGTCATCCTGAAAGCTGATGGTTTACACTGGCATGCTTTGAACCCCATGAGAGCAAGCAGCGCGTGTGCATGTATGCTAGTGCATGAAATGTGCATTAAAGCAGAAGGTTCCAACTCCATGGACGCGTCCCGTACATGGATAATCAGTGGCGACTGTGACATAAATCATGCTGTGTGTGTGATCTCCTACCTGTTATTGTCATGTTGCTGTAGATGTTGGACAGCTGCTCTTTCAGCAGGACGAGCTGCGTGCTGGCAGCCTTCTCCCTCTGCAGCTCCAGCATTATGTCGGGATGGTTGGCCAGTTTGCAGCCCTTCTGCTTGTCCAGTGCAATGTCACTGCGCACAATATCTGAAAAGCAGCAAATGGGAAACAATAAGCACAACAATAAATTCTAGGGGTGTGTATTGCCTGGCATCTGGCAATATGATTCGTATCCCGATACATAGGTCACGATACAATACGATATATCCCAATATTAAAGTATAAGGCGATTATTGCGATTTTAAAAAAAATACATGACTTAAGAAACAACTAATCTGTAAATGTGTACACCTTCATGAGAACATTATGTATGAAATATATTTTATTGGCATATTTTTCACTCAAAACATTGGCTTTAACACGCCATGTGCCAACAACTTAATATAAAAAAATAACATACAATCTGCCTGTGGCTTTTAAACCAACTTTGACTTTAGTGCAACTTAACTGAGGTTTATGCTTAGAACAATAAATAAATGCAGAAAGTTAATACTTTATTTTTAGATTTTTTGAAAAAACACAAGCTGGTCAACATGCCCAGGTTTCAGTGCACTTCTTTGTGCAGTTACAATGTCTCCGGCAGTGGAAAAGACTCCTGGTTAAATAAAGGCAAAAAAAAAAAAAATTAAAAATTTTAATTAAAAAAAATTGATATGGATGCGTTTTGATTCGATCCGAGAATCGTGCAACCTAATATCGCAATATATCGCCGAATCAATTTTTTCCAACACCCCTAATAAATTCCCTTAATTTTTTGCAATAATTCAGATTTACAACAGGTCAACGTAAACCTAATTAAGCAGTTCCGTGGTTACAACTAGAAGTTTGTCAATAAATCGAACATTAAATTAATCGTAATTCAATAACAAGTCATAAATGTTCAAAATCGATAGTTTTTCATAACTGAATGACAGGAACATGACTGTGGTTAATTTTACTGAATAAGGTAGCTTCTGTGTTGGTTCAGATTGAATTAGCTGAATAAGCTAATATTTTAGGTAATTTTATATTGTATTTATTTATTTTGTAACATGATTACAGATTTGGTGATTTGACATAAATAACGAAAAAGGTGACACATCTGTTTGGTTACTTTAATTAATGGATACCGTCATATGTGCTTTGTTTTAAAGTATGAAATACCCACAAAGTGAGGAAAAAATAAACTCTGAATGGGGGAAGAAGAAAAAGATGCATTGAAAATCATGATAATCATTGAATAATCGAATCGTAGCATCCTGAATCATAATCAAATGGAATCCTGAGGTTCCTTAGATGGCACAACCCTATATACGTAGTCAAAGATAGAGAAATTATTATTAGAAAATTTAAAACATCACCATGCAGTTTTGCTGAATTCTATTCAATCCACTTCATCCATGCTCCCATGAAAATAACTTATCACAGTTTGTGTTTCCAGGTAAGGCCACGGATACTATTTTACCAGATGCAAGTAACTAGGTTATTAATACTACTTGCTATTATAGTTGTAGGTAATACTACTTGCTTCACTTTTTTGTGTTTATTTTCCTTATTTGCAGGTAATATCAAATCCCTAAGAAGAAAGTGTGTAATTTACCCTGAATCCTTTTGCTGCCCTGGAGACAACACTATAATAATATAACACAAGAAACTTCGCCTGTGATTCCCAGCGTGTATTAAAGTAAAGTAGAGGACCGAGACATTGGCCCCAGACTTACAACCTCTGTTGAGCGCTGGGCTGATAGTAAAAGTTATAATCTAAGACCTGAAGAGAACAAAGGAACATCAGCTAACATTCAAATTTTTGCCAGAACATTACACAAAAACAAAAACAAACGACCTCCATTGTTGTTTGATTGTACTCGAATAGTATTAGAATTATATTTTTAAGAGTTTTAAATCACATAAGCTTTAGCCAATTATATAGTATCTCATCATAAACCTTGGTGATATTAGTCAAGAACAAAGAAAGTACCGTAGCTCCATTTGTAGCTTTCAGAAAAATAGAGGAAGACATTGAAGTGCCTTTTTTTAAAGATAATAAGCATTTAAAAGTTTTATTTTTTGTATTTTAGCATTATCTTGTTTGCTTTGATGAAGTACAGGTAGAAAATATTTTTGCAAAAGTAATAAAAGTTATTTGTAGTAATTTAGCCTTGTGCCTCATCAGTTATTGTATATACATAAGTTGGAGATTTGTCCTATCAATGACCAGTGAGTCTAGAGGAAAGTGTAGGCACTGATGTCAGAGCGGCCTGTGCTACTGTCTATAGGAAATGAGGCAGAGGATATTTTTAGAATTTTATCAGAACTCTTGCTTTTTATTTGTGGGCAATGTAAAAAGGCCAAAAAGGTGATGATTGTAGGTAAAAAAGACTTTCATTTCTAGTGACAAGTGGGATATTTGGAACAGCACACATTCTAAAAGTTATACGTTTTCAGAAGGAATAAAATGTGCAGCAAGGCTAAGAGTTTAAATGACTTTTAGAAGGTTTGTTAACGATTAAAGAGGCAAAAGGAAGGAAGGAAAAAGTGTGAACCCTCCACATGTTCAACAACAGCATAGGCAAATTAATGCAGGTAAAGGAACAAAGGTAATCAGACCCAACAGACGGGCTGCTTAAAGCTCAAATTGCTGAAAAGCTGGTTTGATAGAAAGGTGTTCAAAAACATGGCATCACAGTGATTACAGTATGTGCTTTCATTCAGACCTACAGTTGTTATATTTCATACAGCGCTAGAACCTGTGGAGAATAAATTATTTCTTTGATATGAAGGACAATTTTTAGTTCCAAAAATAACATAGTGGCTGTGAAAGTTTCCATGGTTTGTTAGAGTTGTTAAATAGACCAGCAGAACATTCAACACATTTTTAACACAAGTAGTTTTTGCATTATTTTTGGATATTACATAGGAAAAAGAAAAATACATATATATAAAACATTCATCTCAACATTCAGAATAAACATCAATATGAGCATTAAAACAGGAAAGAACAAATAAACGGTTTTTGTCCATTTTTGGGTTTGGTTTGTGTAACGTTTTTGTTTGTTTGTTTGTGTACGTTTCTTGTTGTTTTGTGTATCTTTTTAGTCATTTTGAATGTATTTTTGTTGTCAATTTTGTATATATTGTGTGTCTTTGAAGTCACTTTGTGTATTTTTGCTTTGCTTTCTCTGTAAAATCCACATAAATGAAAGAGCATACAAACTCCAAGTGGAATGGCTGCACATTCAGGTTGCACAGCATGTTTGAGCTGTTATGTTTGCCAGTGTGTCCATGTAATTATTTTATAGTGAAATGCAGAGGTGAAAGTAATAGATTACGAGTACTCACGTTGCTGTGATTGAGTTGTTTTCATGGGTACTTGTACTTTTTTGAGTATATTTCTAAATAAGTAATTTTACTTGCACTTAAGTAAGTTTTAAACGCCGTTACCGAGTAAATTATATATTTTTTGTTTTAAAATGATCAACAGACATTGTGAAACTACAAAAAAATGAAATGACCAGACAACAATCAAATGCATCACATCATAGCCGATCATGCAGATTAAATGTAACGCACGCTGCCAAAATAGCATAGAATGCCTGTTATTTTCTCTGAGCATCACCAGAAGAACTAACCTACTGCTGGACTATGTGAACCGAAATCACATGACACATTTGGCATGACACTGTTTTAGAGTTCATAAATGTAGCTACACCTAGAGCCTGGGATTTATTTATTTTAATGAATTCATTTGTGTTAATATATATATATATATATTTTTATTTTTATTTTTTAAAAGAACTGTACATTTTATTTTATACAGCTGCGTTTGTGGAAAATAAATAAGTTCCAATTGTGCAAGATTTCATCTCTTCCTAAGTTTATACATGAAATAAATTACTGTATGCACCTATGTACCTACAGTAGTAACTTTTACGTTGAGTACTATTTAATTGAGCTACTTTTTACTTGTACTTGACTTTTTTTTAATGTATAACTTAAT
Organism: Gouania willdenowi; assembly: GCF_900634775.1. Lineage (NCBI taxonomy): Eukaryota > Metazoa > Chordata > Actinopteri > Blenniiformes > Gobiesocidae > Gouania > Gouania willdenowi. Next base: position 15,653,910 of record NC_041058.1, on the reverse strand, counting down.
TGTACTCAGGTACAGTTTGAATTAAGTAACAGTACTTGTACTTGAGTTGAATATATCAGTACTCTTTACACCTCTGGTGAAATGTTTATTTATTGGTTATATATATATATATATGAAATTGTATATATATAATTTATTAATATTTTAATTATTCAAGATTGCCCTATTTATTTTTATTTTTTCAGGCTTGTGACATTTAATACATTTTGTGCTATCACATACATATCAAATATTCCTATACCCACACACATCTAAAAATATATATACAATTTGATGTAAATAAATAAAATAAATTATGTCTTGTGAATATAAAGTTACACAAAAAAAATATAAACTATGTTTAATTAAACCCACACATACTTATCAACATACATATATATCTCACATCTGATTAGCATGACTGAATGCTGCACGTGGCAGTATAACAAAACTAGCTAGTCAGGGCGTTAGCCAACAAGGAAATATACGATAAAGAATGAAATAATTAGTATATATATTTTTTGTTTTTAAGGTGACGTTTAAGAGCAGAAATTAAACGCAGAGGAGAGGGAGAAGCGGCAGTAGCCGTGTTTATTCACCGTCCTCGTAGTTTTTCAGGTAGTAGTCGGGCCCCGGGCCTCTGAACTTGGTGGGGTTCTTCTGGTTGTTGAACTGCAGGAAGTCGGTGCGTTTCCCACCGAAGCGAAGGAAAGCGGGCGAGAGGCCGCGGGCCATGGTCACCAGCCGCCTGGAGCTGCACGTTTAAAGGAAATAAATCAACATTTTAACCTCAAACACACACAGAGAGAAAAACACTCACACACAGACGCACACATACACACACACAGTCTGTTAAAACTATTATCCATCCGACGCGCCCCCCCACTGCTCACACGTTTACCTCATAGGCTCATAATCATAGCACCTGGGAGGGTTTCCTGATATAAATTATATAAATATAAAATACAGCACAAAGCTGGACATCATGACGCACTTTCACACCAGTGTCCCAGTTTTCAGATGATTTGCAGCTTGAATTGAGTTCACACTTGTTCATTAAAGTATGTTTTAGTTAATTATCTAAAAACGCGGGAATAAATACGTAAACATGAGACAATTAATAACAATTTAGAATAAAAATAACCTGTAAAAAATTTTTATATTGGGGTAATATGTTATGTACGTAGCTTATTTTACAATGTTAACCCTACTAAATTAAACCAATGCAAATTAAATTAAAAAAATAAAAATAAAACGTAAGGCTTCGTAAGGAAATACTGTAATAAAGTATAAAGCAACGGTACAGGCTGTAAATCAGGTCAGGGGCCACATCAGTTGCTCTTTTTCCTTAAAATGTACAAAAGTGAAATGGTTCCAAACTTTACATTGTGCTTAAATTCAAGACATGATTTTATGATTATATAATCCTTCAATAGATAATCATCAGTTTCATCATGAAATTGATGTTTTTCATGACGAGCCTACTATTCGTTCATCAGTTTATTGTGAACATGTGTTGCAGTAATAATACGTCAGTGTTACTAAATTATATAGAGCAAGGACTTTATTGTAATGCAATAAATTGTTTGAAGTGCTTACACGAAATGTGTGTTTACCAGTGAAATCACGCTTTATTGAGGTGACTCAACTTCTCGTAAAATAGTGAAAGATCAAAAGGTGCTGAAATACAAAAGGTTGACAGCTATGAATATCAGGAATATAATAAACTGCATTGTTCTATATAAATAGTTTTACGCTTCCTACATTCAGTCTATTTTGACAACTTGCAAGAACGGAAAAAGGGAATGGAAAAACGTAATATTTACGCACATTACGACAGCTTGGTTTCTGCCTGTTCGCCAAGTTTGACACAACAATATTCACTATTACAAATCTCACATGAATTAAACAACTGTTTTTAATCATTATTAATTATACTTAAGACCGTTTTCTCTCTTTTCTTTTTTTTTTTAATTGTGGTTATAGGGGTAAAAATGGAGGATTAACGGATTAAATGTATGAAGGACTCCATAAATTATTTTTTATCTATCTATTTAATGTTTTCATCTTAATAATCACTTATGCATACTCTTGTAAATCATTGATCTCTTCTATTATTGCGTATCTGGTTCTACTTTATGAAACTTTAGCTGAAATTATACTTTCTTCCCATACTTAAATGTTTTCATTCATTTTAAACTACGCTAACATACGTGAATATGTATCGATTTTTCTTCTTCTTCTTCGTCTAATTCTTCTTCTTCTAAGAGTCACAAATTAGTGCCTTTAAAAAAATCCTTGCATCAATAATCATTTGATGCCAATGAGATAATCGGAATAAAAATAGATAAATAAATAAATAAAAATATGAAAACATATATGAGCAGTGAAAACCCTTTTTGTGAACTTTTAAATAACCATAATATGGATTACAAAGCAAACAAGCATGTTAAATTATGAATGGCACAGAGTGAAAAGTAGGACTATTCGTGTAAAGCACATTGATTTTAAGACAATTTTAGGTGATCTAAAATAATGTCAACAATAGTTATAGGATCATTACTTTTTGTGCAAATTTGTGAAAATCACACAGGGCAAAAAAAATACCCATCTTTAGTAAACTAATTGACTCAATTTCTGATTAAAAGTAGAAATCTAAGTGTAATGGGAGCTGTTTGAAAACATGCTGTGATTTTTTTTTTTTTTTAGAAAACGTTTATTCAAATATATTAAATCTCATTTCTTCATTATTATTTATTTCTTTCTTTTAAACTTCAACCAATGTTAATGCAGCTGTCACGATGCATGTGAATAAAAAAAAAGCTCAACTCGCTTTTTTATCGCGATAAATGACCTGATAAATGTGGACATTGCGTTGTTTCATCTTCTCCCAATAATCAAAACGTGGCTTTTGTGCGTTTAAGTGGAAACAACATTTAGAAACTATATGAGCGTGGTTTACAGAGAAGCTTCTTACCTTAGAAAGTCCAGCCAACCGTCTCTGATGGTCGAGGGGTCCAGCTGCAAGGAGAGAAAGTTGTCGTTTAGGACCCTGATCGCACTGCGTGTGTTGACATCCAGGAGAACCAGCGTCCTCTCCATGAAGCCTGAGCGTTTCCCATCGGCTGTAGATCTCTGATACGCAGAAGAAGAGGAGGAGGAGGAGGAGGAAGAAAGCACAGACTGCACCACCAAAGCCACCAGAGATGCCAGCAGCAGGAGGGACCACGGGGATACGCACGGCGGGGATTTGGGCATCTTCTCCGTTGGTTTAGAGCAGATGAGTGCGCGTAAAGAGGCTTGAGGATCGGATATAAGGAAAATGGCTAAACAAACGTCTCGATTGTGGATCTAGATGTCAGTCTCATCGATCTGGATCTGTCGTCTTGTGTGAGTTTCTCACCCTCTCTACCCCCCACCCTCTGACTACTTTTGGGTACACCAAACAAGAGCGCACGCCCCGGACCAGCCTTCCCGTCCGTGAGAGCCAGAAGCGGGGAGGAGAGGGGCCAGCACCGCCCCTCTAGGTTCTCTGAGGTATGAGGACAAACTGCCGAAAAGTAGTGATCTGTTTTATGATTTTCTGAAAAAATGGCTTCCGGTCATTTAAATCCTAAGCCATCTTTTCTAATGAAGCTCATGTCACTGAAGGATCAAATAAACAAGCAGGCAAGTGGCCCTAAGAGCCAAAAGCCAAGTTTAGTAACAAACCAAATAAAAGTTTGCAGTAAAACAGTATCCTCTTGCTGACATTTAAATGCCATCAAAGGCTTTGACTATGTCTGGTTTTCATGAAATCAATAGGCCAACAATTGTTTTCACCTTAGCCAAATAACCATGCTGCGAAAAACAACAACTGTGGGACATCTGTCCGGAGATGCAGATTAATTTGTTTGGGGATGAAGTGGTCAACCATTCTAGCCTTAAGTAGGTTTACTTTTGAAGTCACCCCATTTTCCAAAACCACACTGTATGCACCTAAAGGGCCCACTAAATATACTCCAGGCCACACTTCAAAGACCAAAAACAAGACGAGATACAATCGTGCACATAACTCGTTTGATCATCTCTCACAGGTCAAAATTGTTGAAATGCATTTTTTTAAAAAGTAAAAAGCGTTTGAAGACCATGAATATTTGGGTGCATTTCAGGAAAAAAAAAAAACACAAATCCTCTTTGACGCGCTTTTACGCATTGCGCACGGATGAAGACGTCTTTAGGTCTGGTTTTTCTGAAGTTCTTTTGGGTCTGTCGAGGCCACAGCTCGGTTTGAAGCTGACTACAGGTCAGTGTGAGCTTAGTGAGGCTCAGTGTGTGCCAGGCGATCCTCGGGCGGCCGCAGAGTCAGGGGGACTGGTCTATGGGGCCATTATTGGTCGCTTAAGGTCACAGAATCAAAGAGAAGTACTGACATGTCCAGCTTTAACCCCTTTGGGTTTCCAGATCATCCAGCACACACAACTCTGTCAATTAGCGTATTGGGTAATTTCCACACAGTTTGCAGTCAACCTAGTTTATGTCACATAACGGTAATATTGTATCATAATGGGGAACAATAGCCTACACAATGCGTGCAGATCTCAAACCTTGCAGCAAATTACCCAGATAACTAAAGTGTACGCTTCAGGTTTCTTCATGTTATCCTTTTGGCACAGTCAGACATCAGAGTTAACATGTGGTTTCAATAGGGCCATAGGATTTATTTTCAGCACTGAGTCCTGTGACTTACAGGTAAGTGAGGTTTCACTCTTTGTATTTTTACATGTTAAACTGCAGGACGACTTTTCCAGGAAGGCCAGAAATGGTTAGACAATAATAGTACAGAGAATGGACAAAACATTTTATTAATTCAAAATGTGATTTGGTTGTTATTTCCACATTTACCATCAGAACACCCACCCACCCACCCACCCAAAAAACACAAACAACAACAACCACAAAAACAGTGTTTTTCCACATCGTCGATTTATCTTTGCTTGTAGTGTTATAATCCATCTATTGATTGATTGATTGATTGATGTATTAAGTATAAAACAAAATCTTCTAAAATATTCAGGAAGAAATTATAGTTAATAACAAGTACCAATAGTAGAAGATTATAGACCTTAAATACTTGGGATTTGATTTAGACATTTTTAAGTTTAACAAAACACATTGCAGTTGATAAAATATGGCATGTTTTAAGTTTCACATATATATATATATATATATATATAATTTCTCATTTCTCTTTTACAAATCAAAGCGATGTTTTGTAAATTCAAAAGAACACATTCTAAGCATTTACAAGAGATTTGATTCCACTTTGAAGCATTTTCTGTCACTAGACAAGTTCTTGGAACATGTGGACGAGTGAGTGGCTTACACACACAATTCCCCCCCACTCCACCCCCACCCCAGTCTTGTTTATCTTCCTGAGCAGAGTAGCCAAGACTAATGGGCTAATACCTAATTTCACTCAAAATGCTTTGTCCCCTTGTTGCACAAGGTCTGTTTCCTTTTCTCTCTCTTTAAACGCATGCAATGCAGGATCAGTGGCTAATGCAGAGCAGAGTGCTAAAGATATGGCAGAACTCTGTTTTTACTTCTCTTCTCAATAAATCCCTAAGGTCATCTCATGGGCTTGATTGAATAAAAATAAATACCACAAGTTACTACTATACACTACTACTACTACTACTACTACTACTACTACTACTACTATTACTGCAATACTACTACAACAGTCATGCTACCACAACAAATAATAATCATAATAATAGTAACAATGACAGAATTTTCTAGCACAATATGAGGTATGTATAAGTCAATTGAAGTATTAAACTAACTTGACAATATAAGCATTGATTCATTTATTTCTTCAGGGAGAGCCACATTAAAAGAAGAATCTTGAAATAAGATCAACTTTTGCCTTCATAAAAGATAGAAAACATGTAAAAGCTTGACGCCATATCAATCTGTAGGTGAGAGCAAGCAATAATGTGTAATATTTTCAACAAGAAAGAACATTACATCCAGCAGTCAGTGTGTGTGTGTTGGTGTATTGTTTGTTGAGGTTTGCAGTTTGTAGTGCAGGTTATCAAAACTGCTGATAACAGCGCCATCTAGCGGTGTAGGTCACCATATAATGGGGAAGCCTGGGAATTTACTCAAAGTGAGAAAAAGTGTACAGACAATTTTACTTTTTTTTTTTAACAATACATCAAAAACAACATAAACTTAAACAAAAATTTAGATGTGTAAGAGACAAAAGACTATTTATAAAGCTCACACGTTTACAAACGACAGTGGAAACGAGCCTATCAGTTCTATATGTAAAAAAACTCTGTCACTTTTTCATAGCCGACATATTTTGAACATTTAGCTCACTTTTCTTCCATTTGATACAGAAATGTATGAAAAACACTATGTTCTATATCATTGTTAAAATGTGTACACATGGAAAATAAATCTAAATGTATCGACATACAGTAATTATATCCTGCATTAATCTCCATTAGCGGGCTTCACCTAACCAAACATTCCTTGTCAGAGAGAAGCTGTCATACGAAGGTCGATAACAACACACTCATTTAAGCCAAGTGATTTCAGCCTGCTACGTGCGCGTTCCAATAAAAGGGGTGGAAATGGTAGCGTCTGACCAATCACTACAATGGAGAAACCTGGCAAAGCAACTTTTACAATGGAGGAACAGTTTATGATCTTAAACAAATATAATACATTTAAATACATGATGACAGCGACGACCAACAGTGTTAGAGCAGCACGCACCAGGATGGAATGTTGGTGCACAAAAACACGAGATTATTTATGATATTAATCCATTGGATGGGATAATAAACGGACAGCACTCTGAACAGTTCACCTTTATTACAGCACACATGTTTTTCTATTCAAGTAGACCGTATTATCACACACACACTGGGATGAGACCACATTGTTTCACTGCATTATGTTTCTGCTGATGCGGTCAGCCTCACTAGATTATGAATGAATGAATGAATTAAGATGACTTCACCCATCCACGCATATGGATTGAGACACAGGCTTCATCAGCTGACTGTAGATCAGTCCATCAAATATAAATTTATATCTTTCCTAAAGGATGTCATCAGTAAATGAAAGGATTGCATTAATCCATCAATAATCTTTCTTTCCTCAATGCAGCTGTCAGATCTGCACCAACCAGGATCTTCTAACAATGAGCAGGTCGTTTTGTAAAAGATCTGATTGGTTAGGAGGCGGGGCTTTAGCACTCGCTAAGATCCTAGCCAGAACAAATCCTGTTACCGACCAGGTTAGTCTTCAGCCTAAGTTACCATGATGATTTAGCTCAGTAAGACGTTAGCGAGCTTAGTATAATTTATAAACATTTAGCTTTTGGTGACTGATTTAACACACTGTATCTTACCATTGCTAATTGGACTTCGCATTAATTAAATAAATATGTACATTATAAAGACAGCTTTGGGATTGCTTGTTGTTGTTGTTTGTGTGTGTGTGTGTGTGTTATTTCACGTCTAATGTGGCACTAATAATTTTGAAATGTTCAGAAATATCTGTCTTCTCCTCTGTTCACATGTACCGCGTCATGTGTTCTCGGAGAGCAGTGGTCATGTGACCACTACGTCACGTTCTGTGACGTGTATTTGCAGAAAAAAAGTGTTTCCATAGCGATGATGCTACACATTTCAATATCGAGACGTCTGAAATTCCACTTCGTGATAGCGTAAAACTTTTTAGCAATATTGAAGTGTTTTTTTTACTATTGTTTTTTTTTTTTTTTTTTTTTTTTTTTTTAATTGAGATGTTTCCATTACCTGTTTTTATTGCACTATTTAGATTTTTGAGCATTTCCAAGAATAATTGAAACCAAGCTAAACGGATTTAATGTTGTTTCACATTAAACATTCATCATCGTACATTTCCTTATTTCTATTTTTAGACAGCAGCAGCACAGTCTTGCGTCATAGGTTGTCGTTCATACTTAAGGTACCCCCCTACACACACACGCGCGCGCGCCCATACCTCCGAATCCTCATCCATCCCATCTGCAGACCACGTGACCCGCATCTCTCGTGTCCTTCACTGGTTCATTCAACACGATGGCTGCGGATGTTCTCCCCTGCATCCTGCATCCGCACCGGCTCCCGCTCCTCTTCCTCTTCCTGGCCGTCAGCCTCACTTCTTCTCTGCGTCCCGCTGCAGCTCTGCTCGGGGTCCGGCCTGAGGACACCCAGAGCGGAAAGCTGTCAGTGCAGGATGGGATCCTGAGGGCGACCGAGGGCACCCGCTTCATGCTGCGGGTTTACTACCCTGCATATACAGCCTCTCAGCACCCCAACACCTCCAGCAGAGCTGACGCTGCACCTGACGCTCCGTGGATCGCCTTCATCGAGGAAAACGGCGCTGACAGCGGTGATGCAGAAGGGCAGCCCCGGAGCAAAGGGAACCCCTGTGAGGAGGAAAAGACCCGGAGCTCTGACATCGAGCTGTTGGGCTCCTTTAGGTCCACATCAAGTCACAACTCAGTTCTAGTGGAGCTGTTCGCCAAGGAACTGCGCAGAGACGAGGTGATAAAGTACTACTCCATGTGCGCGTTTGATGGATCCAAGTGGGAACATTTCAGCACTAAAGACTTCTGGCTAGCAGTGGTGGAGAGACCCCCAGAGGCTGATGTGTGGCTCCTGACGGGGGTGTCGGTGCTGCTGCTGGGACTGTCCGCGCTGTGCAGTGGGCTGAACATCAGCATGTTGGCGCTGGATCCCATTGAGCTGCAAGTCCTGCAGAACAGCGGCACCGAGAAGGAGCAGAAATACGCACGGAAGATAGAGTCTGTGCGTAAACACGGAAACTACATCCTGTGTACGGTGGTGCTGGGCAACGTGCTCACAAACACGTGCTTTGTGGTGTGGATGTGCCAGATTTTAGGGATGACAGCTCTCTCAGCTGCCTCGTGCACGTTGGGGATATTCTTTATTGGAGAGATTTTACCTCACTCTGTTGCATCCAGGCACAGTCTGGCCATCGCCTCAAAGACCCTCTGTGCCACCCGTCTGCTGATGCTGGTGTTTTCCCCCATTGCCTATCCAGTGTCTAAGATCCTGGACTTTTTGCTGCACCAGGAGATCAGCAGCTTCTACACCAGGGAGAAGCTGGTCGCCATGCTGCGTGTCACAGACCCCTACCACGACCTGGTCAAAGAGGAGCTGAACATCATCCAGGGAGCCTTGGAGCTGAGGACCAAGACCGTGGAGGATATTCTGACCCCAATCTCAGACTGCTACATGCTGTCCTCAGATGCGATCCTGGACTTTTTCACCATATCTGATGTGATGCAGAGCGGCTTCACCAGGATTCCAGTGTATGAGAACGACAAGTCCAACATTGTGGACATTCTGTTTGTTAAAGACTTGGCCTTTGTGGATCCTGATGACTGCACTCTCCTGAAGACAATCACTCAGTTTTACAAACGTCCCATGCTCTGCGTCTTCAATGACACCAAGCTGGATGTGATGCTGGAGCAATTCAAGAGAGGTACACTCCACTTTGAATCCAGTTCCTCCCAAATGTAGATAAATAGACTATATCCTCTGCTCACATAGGCCAACAATTTCATCAGATTTCTAGCAGCAAGACCATCTCATGCAAACAGAAGTTAGATTTTCTTTGAAGTGACCTTGAGGCCTTTAACCCCACTTTCCCAACTGGTCTCACCCTGTGATACCCTGTTTTTTTTTTGTTTTTTTTTTAAATCAACAAACCAAATTTAGTTTTAAAAAAATAGCTGTTGAGAACACACATGTATCATCATCTTTATATATTTTCCTGTGCAACCTGCATTTCATGCATTTGCCTGTAAAAGAAGCATATTTTAAAAAAAAAAGAAAAAAAAAAGACAAGTCGAACATGAGGTAGACCTATTTATTTTTTTATCAGCTATTCGCGACCCACCCAGTACAGGTCCGTGACCCAATTTTAGGTCCCGACCCACCATCTGAGAATCACTGGTGTAGCCTATACTTACCGTATAAGTCCAGTGAGTCTTTCAGTAACGCCCTCTGAGTGTCAGCACCAAATGTAAAAGCTGTCACTATATATCAAACTGGGCTCCCAAATATTAGAGGGAAGTTATTGAGAATTTAAGACAATTTTCAGACATGTTCACTTTATTTTTTTAAGCAATTAACAGTTGAAATTCCCAACATTGCTTTGAAATGAAACAATCTAGACAGATTACAAAAAAAGGAAGCAGATACTGTATATTTTACAATTCTCAGGATGTTCAAGGACTGACTTCGCTTCCACGATTTATTTTGACATCATACTTTGACTTTTAGTGTGGTTTCAGTCAACTAATTTAGGAGTCAGTTTCATAATAGAATCAACTAAGAATTTGGTTGTTGTTTTTTAAGTATTAAAAGTACTTATATTTACATTTGTTACTCTCAAATATTACTTCAGATAGGCTCATTTAACTCCACCCTATCACAATAACTTACCTCTACATCAAAACTAAAGAAATAGTTTTGTCGCAGCATCTTTGTTTATGTTATTACCGCCATTAAAGAGGTAATATTTTAACCAGCGTTGATTTATATTTTGTTTGTTTGTCTGTTTGCTGGATTATGTCAAAACCACTTCACGGATTAAGACAAAATCTTAACCAAAGATAGACCTTATACGCCATGAAAAATTCCATTATGTTTTGAAATTAATGGGAATGGAAATTTCTTCCAAGTGTGAATGATAATGGTATCATGATCAGGATCACTGATCCAGATGATTACAAATACCTGGCAAAGAAGATATTTGGTGCTTGGGGGAGGTTTGCACTTTAGTCTATTATTCATCAGATCAAAACTGTTGATGACATTTCTGACTATTTATCCGTCGATGAATTAAATAGTGTGTCGGAAGAAGCCATGTCATCACTTTCTCTGACTCATCATTAAGTCCATTGACAAGATTTCAGCACTCAAGCACGCACACAGAGAGAAAGCGAGATGACATCTCTCAGTATTGAGCTGAAATGTGTCGCCTCTCTCATGTTACTCATTCATTCTTGATGATCAAACTTAATATGATTTAAAATCAATGCGTCACAGCAAACTGCTCGAACTGCTCCACTGAGAGCATCGTACATTGAAGAAGAGACATATCTACCGGTGGCGCGGTTATGTAATGATTCACTGTCATTGGTTTGTGTCGTGAGGATTAGGGTGTAAATCTGTTTGGCTGACACAGAGCTGAATGGATGTCTGTGGCAGCAGCAGATGACTTTGGCAGGGTCATGAATCAGATTGTCACATACAGGGTCATCAGGGTTCAAATAGAGATGATGGATGTGCTCGCTGCGCCTGACCTGTGACTATAACTGTGTCCACATTGTTCGCGTGCTGCCAGTGAATAAGCAGAAAAGGAGTAGAATGGTTTCACCTTTACAATATTTTTCAGTGCACTTAATCAGCCCATGGAGACTTTGAAGTGTTGCTCTATCCAGCAGGGCTGCTGCCTCCCCAGCCTGCTGAGAAACCATGAAAAATTCAGCTCCAACATTTTTCCTGCCCTCTCACTTCCGTCCTATTTTGTTCTAATCGTCTAAAAGACTCCTGCTGTTCAGGAAGCCGGGGCGAGAAGCTGTGAGGATGGCTCACTGAGAGGGCGATAGAAATGTCACAGAGCGACCACTGTGAACATAAGCCATGTGGTAAACAGAGAAGCAGAGTATGGGTTTGGATTAGTCATTTTTTGTTTGTTGTTTGTGAGAAACGAAGAGGGGAAGTTCATTTAAAAATACATCGCGTCAGAACTACATTCAAAAGAATGGGCCTGAGAGATGTGTGCTGTTGCCAATTGAGCGATATTTTATAGAGGTGTCCCGATCCGATATTGATATCGGATATCGGTCTGATATCAGCCAGAAAACAAATATCGGAGTTTACCGGACTGCATCTAAAATCACCGATATAAGCTCTCTGAAAAAAAATTCCGCTCCAAGGCTTCTATCCATAGGTGACACATAGTAACCTACTGTTGCTGACTGTTGTTCTCTGTTTGAGAAACATCACTTGATCAAGTCTTTTCTAACATTCCACTCTACAAAATAAGTAATAAAAGTATGTATCATTCGTGCTGATATCGTATCGGATCAATATCGGTTTCGGCCGATACGCAAGGCTACAATATTGGTATCATATCAGATGTGAAACAGTTGTATCGGGACATCGCTATTTTATGTTGCTATGTTTAGCTAGTTTTCAGACTCCGAAGCGACCCTTTAAAGAAACGAGCGATAGATGTAGTGACTTGTCATAGTTTTATAGGAGACTTTTGCAGATTAAAGAAATTGATTTTTCATCTTTTCACTGACTGCCTCATCTCACAGCATTCACAGGCTCAGCCCTTGCTTTAAAATCTCAGATTTTTGAATGGACTTTGGTGTGAATGTGAACGTGTTTCTACAATTTTCCCCCTATACTAAAGTAAAATGGGTCATTCCAATGCAATTCATTGCAGTAATTAGTGTCTAAATTATAGAAAAATGTGGTTATCTGTGTTTTGATGAATGAGACGGAGTCAAGCTTTAGGGTTGCTGGTTAGATGCTGACTCAGGGTTTATGATGTCAAAAAGTTTTGGGGGAACAGAGTCTACAGACCGGTATTCAGAGGTTAACCAGCTTTCAGCGTGTGTGCCTCGGTGCATCTGCTGCTGTTCAGTGCGCTCAGGGTTATGTATGCTGTTGCTGATAGCGGTAGTCAAAACATAGTGGAGCCTCCCCAGACAGAGGCCTTGGTGTGTGCTATCAGTATACAATGGTGTCTGGCCTGCTTTGGGCAGTCTGACTAGGAGATAGTTCTGTAATTACATATAAATCAGTTACACCCATTTGTGCTGTGTGAAAAAAACCCCGTCATGTACCGTAAAAGTGTTATAATTTTGAAAAATATTGTGTTATAAAGTTTTGTCATATTACTCAGCGCTATCAACATTGGCAGAATATGATATCCAAGTAGGTTATTAGTTATACTCAAATACAACCATTGTGTTGTGGCACATCATGATGTGACTTGTAAAACTAACCAAATCTACGCACTTGATTAAAATATATCCCATTTAACGTCATGCAATTAGTTTTTTTCTAGGTCAGTCTTAGAATGTCCTGTGTAGGTCAGTAAGGATAATTAAGGATTAGATTATGACTGCACTGAGGTCATTTTTTGTAATTATTTGATGTGCAGCGGGACATTTCTTAATACCTAAGGTAATGTGTGGCTAATCACTTATATCTGCTATTCTCATAAGGGCAGAATCAGCCACAACTATAAGTGAAGGGGTTTTACTTACAGTGTTCAAATTAAAAAAAAAATAAATAGAAGTGTAATGTTCACATAAAAATTATTGGAGTAATTGATAAATATTTGAGGACGTGAAGGTCAAATGGTTAACAGCAACAAACACATCCAAACCTTTACCCTCACTCATAGAAAAGCAACATAATTGAAGTTTTACCCTCCAACCTTTAATGTCAAACACCTTTGAAAAACTAATCATGAAACATGTCAGGGGATCAAAGTACATTTCCTGGAAAAAAAAGTTGTCTGAATAAATGAAAACTTAATATTATCCAAAAAGAAGACAAAATGAAATTGCTGGAATTATTACGCAGAAGTCAAGGACACATCGAAGCACTCAGCAGACGTCTCTGAAGAAGTGTGGCAGTTGACAGTCGAAACACGTCAGGAGATCAAAGTATAAATTGCCTGAAAAAAGTTGTCTGAATAATGACGTTTTTTAATAAAGTAACTAAATGACGATATAAAACGCTACCTTTGAAAAATCTCGAATTACAAGTAAAACACTTAAATCATACTGAACTAAAAGCCCTGATTACAAAATGAAATTTATTTTACAGAATAGCTCCTGTCACTTGAATAGCCTTTGTGATGATAATACTCTGTATCAGGTGAAAATAGTGTTTTATTTAATTTTTATTTTTTTTAAAGTGGGCCACATAAGTTCACACCAAAAGTGTGCATTAGTCAGTGTTTAAATGATTAACCGAGATAAGAACCCTTCCCAGCAGATTTAATGACTCTTCCCCACAGCTGCTGTCTCATTTTACTAATGCTAATACTCATCGGTAATCAGTGGGAGTCACTTTACTAGTCAGTGTCCATAATGTTGCAGCTGATTGGTGTAAATCCCTATTACAGTATGGCAGCAACGATAGCATGACACGTAGAAATGCATCAAAATAGAAATGCAAAGCAGATTGTTAGAGCAGGAGAAATTAGTGAAGCAGAAACATTTGCAAAGGGACAGCTAGGAAAGACCTAGTTTTCCCTCTGGCTCGTGTGTGTTATGTAACAATTCAATGATGTAATGCATCTCCCAGCACATCAGCAGTTCAATGCAAAATTCACCTCTGACTCACCTGAGCTCTTCAGAAAAGCTTAACTCGGTTGCGACGACCTCACCGTCGCAGCCAATTTCACCTAGACAGACGTTCCATATTTGACTATGGCTGCGTCTGATGCTGTGGATTAAGTGGTTCGATCTATTTTTTCCTCTGGCACTAGTCATGCCCTAAATCTCTCCATCTCCTATGAGCGCCTCTGATTAAAATCTGTGAATGTATGACATCACAAATGTGGTTAGATAGCTTGTGTGGTTTATTCAAGTGACGTAAAAGTGCAGAAAAGACCAGAAAAGTAAATAACAGGGTTGGGGTCAATTATATATGTAATTGCGTGATTGATAATTAATTACAATTATGACAGAGTTGTGATTTTAAATGTAATTTGAAAAATCTGTGTTGTCGTAATCATTAATAAATTGTAATTGAGTTTAGATAATTGACTTTGTAATTGTAATTGTCATGGAAATTCTATAAAAAATGTCAAATATAATTTAACACAAAACTGGGGAACCATGTTACAGTTCTATGTACAGTTCTACACATATGTAGTTATCAATTATTAAAATATGGTTATATCAAGCTTTCCCACATTTGACCATTTAAAAAGGAAATCTAGGGGTATACTGACACAAAAAAGGCTCAGATGCCCACATCAAAAATATTACAACCTTTATTTTCATTGATTAGGGAGTAGGGATGTAACAATTAATCGTAAGGCAGTTAAAAATCGATTCATAGGTATCACGATTCACATCGATACTGTAAAAATTTAATCGCAGTACTTTTTTAAACCAGCAGAGCTATCCAGAAGTGTTGGCGGTGGGTGGAATCTGCTACTACTTTCTTTCTGGCCGCCTTCTACTTTTAAACATGTTCATAAATGATTCCTTACCCCTTTAGCACCGAAAAATATCTGTAATATTACGTGAATACCTGTAAAAGTCACGTTTTTCTATTAGGTCTGTCTGCTAGCAAAGCATCTCTTCTTCACTGCAAGATATCTGCATGCCAACCGACCACTGGGTTACCAGCGCCCTCTGCTGGTTCAAACAAATATGTGATCTAAATACAGTGAAATGATTTTTTTTTTTTTTTTAAAGTCCAATTGTTAAGGCACAAAATACATTTTCAGTTGCACTTTTAAAAAGAAAAGGAACTATTATGCAGTTTTGCATTGTTTACTATAGAACCAGAATTTAAATCAATAGGCTTCTTCTTCATTTGTATTACTCCTTTATTTATTTCATGCAAGATTTATTTTTAGTTAAATTGCATTGTTTTGAATAGTTTATCAAGGGATTCTTTTGACAATGAAAAATAAAAGGAAAACAGTATAGCTTTTTTCCCCAAAAAAATAACGGAATATTTTTCAGTCATCATTTTTCTACAGTCCCATTTTGTAAAATAAATCATATCGTGAACCCAATATCGTGAATTGAATCGTATCGGGAGTTGGGTGAATCGTAACATCCCTATTAGGGAGGTAACCAATAGATTTGACAGAAATTAGATGATAGATATGCGATTTTAGTGTATTTTACAGTCGTTATCATAAAATTTGCTAACAGAAAGCTAACACAAAGAGGAACTTTTATTAGGTTATTTATTTCAGGCTCAGTAATTGTTTCATTCAACTTTAGTAATTGAGAATGTAGTTGTAATTTACTTTCTGAGGAAAAAAAAAACAATTGTGATTTAATTGTAATGGGGAAAAATGCTGGTCATTGTAATCATAATTGGGTTGTAATTGAACATGGATGATTGAAAAGTAATTGTAATTAGATTAGATTCCCTTTCTTTGATATGGACATCACAATGACATTGGCAACCCAGATGCATTGTTTTGAGTGTGTTAGCTCATGTGCTAATTTAAATAGTGACGAAGCACAGATTTGGATTAAATAGGGTTGTGTATTGCCTGGCATCGGGCGATGTGATTCATATCCCGATACATAGGTCACGATACGATACGATATATCCCGAGATTAGTATAAGGCCATTATTGCGATTTAAAAAAAAAAAAAATGTATATATGACTTAAGAAACAACTAATCTGTAAATGTGTACACTGTCATGAGAACGTTATGTATGAAATATGTTTTATTGGCATATTTTATTCTCAAAACATTGGCTTTAACATGCCATGTGCCAACAACTTAAAATAAAAAAATAACATACAATCTGCCTGTAGCTTTTAAACCAACTTTTACTTTAGTGCAGCATGACTTTGGTGCAACTTAACTGAGGTTTATGCCTAGAACAATAAATAAATGCAGAAAGTTAGTGCTTTCTTGCAGTTACAATGTCTCCTGCAGTGGAAAAGACTTTCCTGGTAAAATGAAGGTAAAGAATACATAAATAAATAAATAGAAATAAATAAATACATTTAAAAAAATCGATATGGATGCATTTGGAATCGATTCCGAGAATCGTGTGACATAATAACAGGATACGTTGCCGAATTGATTTTTTTTCAACATGTTGATTTTTAAAAAATGAAACAACTGCTGTAATTGCTGCTGGCAACATTGCATTGTGGTCATAGTCATTTTCTTTTTTTTTTTTTTTTCCACCCCTTGTGATGTGCACGCTCTGTGGGAAAGTTGACTTCTTGTCACATTTAGTTTATCGCCGCATTGCTGAGATGCTGCTGGCGAGCCATGTCATTGTCTCCAGCAGGCACGCCGTGTTCAGTCCAACGCTGAGTGGGAGCATTAGGGGTGTGTGTTTGGGTTTGTGTGTGTGTGTGTGTACAGCAGTGGCAGCAGGATGGCCAGTGGATTCAGCAGATGATGCAGGCATCCCCAGACTGATTGCATAATTTCACTGTTTACGTAACGCCAAAGTCTCCCAAATTGTCAAAGTATCTCCAGACTAATCCCCTAAAATATCTGCTTTCTTCTGTCGCACACAGAGAGAACACAGCACACGTCATTAATCCTGACTTGGGAAGTAATACTTTCACTTTTAAATCTGTGCAGTGTCTGACGTCTCTGTTCCAGTTTAATAATGCTGATTTTCATCTTGAGCGCACACATCCAGTTGGAGGCTGTTGACTGGAGTTATTTTTAACCACAGACGCTGTATCACAAACAAGCAGCTCAGTCGTTCCACAGGCTCTTATTCTTGTGACCTTACTTCCTGTTGTATGCAGGTAAATCCCACCTGGCTGTGGTGCAGAGGGTGAACAGTGAGGGGGACGGGGACCCCTTCTATGAAGTGATGGGCATCGTCACATTGGAGGACATCATCGAAGAGATCATCAAGTCAGAGATTGTTGATGAGACGGACCTTTACAGTGCGTACCAACACGATTCTGCTCAGATGTGCACATTGTTTACACCACATGTGTCAAATTCAAGACCCTTTAACGTCCCTGTAAAGCCCCCAATTCGACCCGAATTGAAGTTTTATACATAAGGCTGACATTACATTGTCATTATTTGTCATTAGCATGAATAAGGTGGCATGAAAGCTGTCATTAAGTATTGTTTGCTAAATTATGACTCCTTTGGAGCTATGTTGGCATGTTTTGGGTTAGGTGGAGGGATTTAGTGGGGTTATGGTTAGGGGTTAGAGTTATAGGGTTCGGGCACATGTGTCAAACTCATGGCCTGGGGGCAAAATCCGGCCCTTTGGAGCAACTAATTCAGCCCGCAGGAGAAGATAAAAATGGCAGAGAAAACATGAATCATTGTGTGATTGAAACTCCACTTTATTTGCAGTCGCTCACAGTTTTCCTGGTGCTTATATCACATGATTGCAGTCATTTTTCATGTTAAACTGTTGAAAAAAATTGGAACTTCTTATAAAGTCCTTCAATTTTCCTTAAACGATTGCATAATATTTCTCTTAATCAAGTATAAATTGGTCACAAAATCTAGGAATTTGAAAGTGAAGATCCTGTTGGGACTGATAACTATCACTTATTGCTTGGATATTGTCAGTTTCTTACATATTTTGCATTTTATATATTCAAAGAAGCATAAACTAAGACACAATAATGTTGAAATTACTTGTTCTCCCGCATAAAATCTGCTCCGTATTTGGCTCCTGAACTAAAATGAGTTTTGCACCCCTGGGTTTGGGTAACAAAAGGTTAGGTTAACGAATGACATAACAACAGCCTTCATGACACCTTATTCATGCTAATGACAGGTGTCATATCATAATAATCACAGCGTAATGTCAGCCTTTATGTATAAAATGTCAAGTAAAGTGTTACCGAATGTAAAGATGACGAAAACATGACTCATTGTGTAAATCACCAACTGATTCAGTTGTAGATATTTCAGTACCTCCAAATACACACCTTTAATGAAACTGTACAATTATTTTTACAGGGCTCAGTTTTCCCACACCTATATCACAGAAGCATGAATGAAATTTTTAATCTCAAATTGTTGTAAGTACTCTAAATTCTACCAAAATCCTACAATGTTCCTCAAAATTTTCCCCCAATTTTCCCAAAATTAAATAAAAATGTGTCAAATAATCAAGGAAATGTAAGATCCTGCATGCATGGACTGAAATCTGTCACTTATTGCTCTCATATTGTCGGCGTCTCACATATTTTAAATACTGTTGTACCTGGAAGTGAAAACTAGGGCAAAAGAAAGATAAATACGCTCATTTTCCCACCTTTAATCTGTGGCCCACTTCAGATCAAACTGGTCCGTGTTTGTCCCCTGAACTAAAAATGAGTTTGACACCCCTGGTTTACACTGAAATGCTCTCATCAAATGAACCAATTACAAAACATTGGATGAAAATTAAAATCGGCGTTTTCTTGACATGTTGTTTGTGTGTGTGTGTGTGTGTGTGTTTTCACGTGTTTTTTTTTTTTTAAAGCTGACAATCGAACCAAGAGGCGAGTGTCCAACCATGAAAAGAAACAAAAGGACTTTTCCATCTTCAAAATGGCAGAACATGAGCTGAAGGGGAAGATGTCACCTCAGCTTCTGCTTGCAACACATCGCTTCTTGGCCACAGGTAGAGCCTCTGTTCACATTGTTTTTATTACCTGCTTTCCATTATTTGTCTATTAGCAGGATTACATCAGACGTACTTTATGGATTTTGACAGAATTGTAACCAGAGATAGACTTTACGCCAGAGATAGGGCAACTTTTATCAGAGCGGGGCCACAAAAAATGTGATTATCTGATTCGAGGGCCACATTAGCATCATGTTAGCATTTAGAATAAAAACCAATATGAGCATTAATTCAGGAAAGAACAAAGAGTTTTGTTTTGGTGGTCCTTTTGTGTGGGTTTTCTCAGTGTTTTTGAGATTCTAGACATATTGCGGGTTTTTGAATTCATTTTGTCTATTTTCTTGTCAACAAGGCAAATTTTTGTTGCCTTTTTGTGCGTTTAATGAGTGTGTTTTTATTATGTTGTTGTCATTTTGTGTATTGTTGTGCAATTTCACTGGCATTTTGTGTGTTTTTGAAGTCCTTTTCTATATGTTATGGATTATGTAGTGGCTTTGTGTACTTTTGTTGACATTTTGTGCATTTTGCTGTCGTTTTCTGTGTTTCTGGATTTTCATGTGCTATGTTGACATAACTTCCAGCCTCATAAATGACAATTTTGTTTAATTAGACCGAGGGCCGCCAGTTGCCTATGTCTGCCCTACGCCATGGAAGATTCCATTCCATTTTGGAAGGGATCCAGGTCAATATACTGATTCTGGATCAGTTTGAACAATTTAAAAATCTCCTCACCAATGGCGATTTTTACAAAAATTCATATCTCAATGAAATTTGACTCAGTTATATTGGGTTGGTTTCTCCATTACTCACAGAGTTTCAGCCTGATCAGCTCTGGACTGAGTATTTCATTGTGATTTTTTGAAAAAATGGGGGTGCAAAGAGGATATTTGGCACTTGGCGGAGGTTTACGCTCACTAAGTGCTCTTGCTTCTTATATTCTTAGTCGTGTTTTCGTCTTGTTTGTGTCATAATCTACATGAATGTGTCTCATAGAGGTGGAGCTATTCCGACCATGTTACATGTCGGAGAAGATCTTGCTGTGTCTCATCAAACATCCCAGTGTTGTACAGGAACTGAAGTTCAACCCGAAGAGCAAACACTCTCCCCAGCACTTTCTCTTCCAGAGAAACAAACCTGTCGACTATTTTATCCTCATCTTACAGGTAAGCAAAGCTTTGACGGTGGGAAAACGATACTCTATGTCGTGCATTTCCTGTGTATAGGAAACTCCATTAGACGAGTTTATAGCCTCAGACTTCATCCATATAAATGGTTCTGTTAATGTTGCAGGGGTGGGTGGAGGTGGAGATTGGAAAAGAGGCTCTCCTGTTTGAAAATGGAGCTTTTTCCCACTACGGCATGCCAGCACTCATCCCTTCACTGCCTATTGGTAAGTCAGCAAGGATCAATGATTACAGAGCATTCCAATATGAACAACACAAGGAGAGGGAACCAAAATGTAATGCCTAAGGCGAATATTTGGCTTTTCAAACGCCACCCAGCCGGTATGTGTGTGTGTGCGTGCAACTGTGCATGTGTGTGTGTGTGTGTGTGTGTGTGTGAGAAAGTGCAGAGGCTTCAGCAGCTGTGGGAAGTAAGTAATTAAAAGAAGTGATTTGAGAGAATTTCCCGGTGGAGGGACGTGACCTGTGCAGGATTATATGGAATCCAGCTAAGACTGCAGAGCCAGCAGTAACCTCTCTGTCACGTTCTTTCTCTGCTTCTTCATTTGTGCGGCGGCTGCGAGCACATTTTCTTCATACATTCATACAGGATGTTCTCGCTGTCTTCATTTGTAGCTTTTTCCAACAAAAATGACCTATTAATGCAACCTTTTGTTTTTCA
Organism: Gouania willdenowi; assembly: GCF_900634775.1. Classification (NCBI taxonomy): domain Eukaryota; kingdom Metazoa; phylum Chordata; class Actinopteri; order Blenniiformes; family Gobiesocidae; genus Gouania; species Gouania willdenowi. The sequence goes on along the minus strand of NC_041058.1, from coordinate 15,632,668 downwards.
AACAGTCACATTACTATCTGAAGTTTGTTTTTATTTGTTCCATAATAAATCAATATGTGCTGGCAACAGGGGACGTGACCTGGTTCTTTAGGTATTGACCAGTCTCTGCACCATGTACGGGTGTATGACTAGAGTAAATAAAATAAAAATCCATCAACGGCTGTCCGACATGGACAAAAAGTTATTTCACCAATACTTTCTTATTCGTTTAATATTAAAGGTGGGACGAAATTTTCATGCGACAAGATATCGTGATATTAAAACGTCACAAGATGTATCGTCGAGAGTACGATCGCAAGAGGTGGGGGGGTCTGATTAAATGATTAGATCATTTTTTTTTGGTTTGTCATTATTCATAAAGTTTTCATATTCTTCTTGAGTTCAAAATGTCATACCCAGAGTAAGTATTTCCAGAGAAATAAAAGTCAAGTTATTCTTTCAAATGAATTTTTCTTTCCAAAAATATATTGTAATCGTGAGCCCATTATTGTCTTTTTCATTGTCTTTTCTATTGTATATTGAACTCAGTGTGCAGTCTCACCCCCTATCAAATACTATTGAGCCCACATTGAGAAAAGTTATCTTTAGCAATATTTCATAATAACACAAAAATGATATTAGGCAAGGCAAGGCAAGGCAAATTTATTTGTATAGCGCATTTCATACTCAAGGCAACTCAATGTGCTTTACATGATAGAACATTTAAAATCATCAGTAAAATCAATTAAAATCATCAGTAAAATCAATTATTAATTATTATCAATTATTACAATAATAAAAAAAATTATACGACAGTAATAATAAAAAAAATAATAATAATGATAGTAATAAAATCATCTTCTTTCACTTTGACTTTTGTATGTATGTTCTTTTTGAAGTGGTGGGGGGGGATTACAACAAAGCGCCGCGAGAGCAGTTTTTATTGTTTGGCACCAGTTTTGACCCATTGTCGGAGAATAAATCACTCAGACATATTTTCTTTGCCCTGTTTAGGTCAGAGGTATTCTTCCAGAAGCAGCGGCCTGAACCAGTCAGAATCCCTGCTGAGTGGAGGGAGTGTGGGTCAGCTCACCACAGGAGGGGCGCCATATTTACCAGACTACTCAGTCCGGCAGCTCTCAGACCTGCAGATCATCAAGGTTTCAATAAGCTTCACCGACAGTATGCACTAAACCTGGTTAAACCTCTCATTGTCTGCCTGATGGAGTGAAAACATGGAAGCACAAAAACAAAACTGCAGTCAGAGGATTCAGTTTAATCATATATATTTCCTCTTCTGCAACGTTTGCCTTTGAAATGATTTAATCCCTAAAATGAAGTGACCTCTTTACCTTCTAAATAACCACATTCTTCTTTCGTCCAATGTTTTGTTTACAGATCACTAAAAAACAGTACCAAAATGCCCTGATGGCCACCAGGTTGGACAGCCTCCCTCAGACGCCGGATGCCGTGGACGCTGATCTCAAAGTGAGACCTTCAGCCCCAGATGCTCGCTCACACAGTATCGCCCTGCCCCTCTCGCACACACACACTCAAATGGGGCTGGCTCACTTTGCACATCTTCATCCCCATGGTGGCCTTCGAAACACCTTCCAGCTCAACGAAAGAAACCGAATCGTCCGTAAGTGCCACAATATGCAATATATGCAAGTCAACTATCTGTGCATGGACATGTGGACAGACATCCATAGTTTAGGCCTCAGGGAGATAAATTACATAAGGAAAACAAATAGTTGAACCAAGAGAGAAACAAGAGCCAAGGAAACACATAGGGAGAGACATGGCAATGTTGCATAATGGACTCAAAAAGGAATTTAAACCACTAACAGGTCCACAGACCGAAGGAGAATTAACCAAATGTAACCAATAATCACAAGCTTCCAATGCTGCTGTGTATTTCAGTTGTTGCATTTGGATTTTGTTGAGGTCAACTCCCAATAGGACATTACGGATAGTCTGAAGTCTCCCCCCATAGTGCTTGGTTCCCCAGTAATGCTCTGGGAAGGATCTCAAATCAGATCATTGACATGGTCATTGCACAACAATTCACTTTCATTCATACATCACTTTTTTTTTTTGCATTTTGCCGATAAGTTTGAGGTCATTGTCCATCTGCTGAGTAAAGCCTAATCCCCAACTGTGTAAGCACAAAAGCATTTGGCTGAGTGTTGTCAGATAACGTCTCTTGCCAAAAGTAACAAAATCGTAGAACTTTAGTGAAAATCGGATGACAAATTATAGACGGTAGATCATATTGATCATGTTTTTTCCTTATTTCTGGAACAAGTGGATTTCAGTCTCATCTGTCTATTGCAGTGTTCCTCAAATGGGGGTCTGCAATGGCACTACAGGGGTACTTAAGAGAGAGAGTGAAAAGATTAACAAATGAAGGCATTAAAACATGGGGTTAAAAATAATTATGAGAATAATGATGTTGGAAATGATCTTGATTAGAACATTAACTCTAAATACAAGGAATGTGGCGGGAGACGACCGGAAATGATAAAAACTATTAAAATAATAATTAGTGATGCATCGAAATTAGGCCATCGAAAATGGTCCAAAAGTGCATTTTGGGTTCTTGGCCGGAACAACCAAATGTAACAGGATGTTTCAAACACCGCAGTCAGCTTGTGTGAGTCTGGGTGATTGTTATAATCTTTGAAATATTACTATTAATTGATTTTAGTGAGGTTAGAACACACTCAGCCATATATGCAATAGTGCTTTCGGTTTTCTCATTTTCGGTTTCGACCAAGATTTTTCATTTCGGTGCATCCCTAGAAATAATTCTATTTAGTAGGCACTAAATTCTGTTTCATTTCACTCTTTTTCAAAATAAGATTCTTTAAAATGTGTGTTCATTCATTCCATCATTATGCTCTGTAGTTAGTTTTTTCATAGTTCTCAAAGCAAAATGTTGTAGTCAAACAAAGGGGGGACTTGCATTCAGAAATAAGAGAAAGGGGGTACTTGACCCAGATACTTGAGCACGTTAAAATTAGCTGTATTTACAATATTGTCCCCTGGATTTAAATCTGAATAACTTCATATAAAAACCCTTCAACATATTTCAAGTACGGATTCAATGTAATATTGTGTGACATTTACATAGCATCTGAATGTACATCACCATCCACATCAATGTTGATTTTACCATTAAGTCTTGAAGTCATGAAAAGTCTTAGTCGATCAATACAGATTACAGATATGACGTGTTGATGTTTGAGAAAGTGTTTGAATAAACCAAAAGTTTGAATCAAAGTTTTATCAGATAATGTAAACTGCTGACATGAAATGTCTGCTGCTGCTTCTGGAGGAAAGTTTTACTGAGTTTGAATCTAATGTCAACATGTGGCAGAGAATCTTCTTCTCTTTGTTGTTCCTTCTTTGAAGCTGGGCATTTATCTTTTCCCATAAACCGTGTTTCTTATGCACATGGACTATTAAAAGTGCTGGAGCATTTCCCTTTTTCACTATTGCTTACATGCAGAGGATAAAGCTTCTTTTGTAGTCGGCGTTGGTTTCTCTTCTTGAAAGCTGCTCTAAAACCTTGAAATGTAAATGATGATATATCTCAGCGAAGCTCAAAGGAGTTCGACTATTCAGCGAACAGATAAGGACTTCCTGGAGCTTCAAAGGCCCACCATCACACACACACACACACACACACACATACACACACGTTGCTTTGTGGTTTTAATACACGTGTAAAACATGATTCAGGTTTGACAAAACATAACGATAACCCAGAAACTGGGTGCCTTACATAGCAGACCTAACAACTTCAACAAAAACACATAAAAATCATTAAAGGCACAACAAAGGGTTGCTAATAAAACAGGATCTCTGCAAATGATTGTTTTGTAGATTATTAAAAAAACAAAACAAACAAAAAAAAAAAACACTGGCTTTGGAATTCTCATTGTAATTCATTTGGGAATTTGAAACAAAACATCCTTCTTATGATCATCCAACCCTGGCAGTGGACGACTCGAAGCCGATACAACTGTGGCACCAATGGTTCAACCAATCTGTACTGGTTTCAAGGCTTAAAGGATTTCCAACATGCCATCTGTCTTACACCATGTGTCTCACGCCACCCAGCTTGTGTGTGTGTCCTGCACAGATGTCAATTATAGTTATTCACAGAGTTATTTGACGTTAACGTCTACTGGTTATTATAGCTCATTTTTTTATCTCCTGCTCTTGAACCTAATTTGATTGATGTTTTATTTCAGCTTTCATTAGGCTTTAAAAAAAGCAGTGTCTTAAGTTCTCTGCCTCCCTCTACGGGCAAAGGTGTTATTGTGTACCATGCTGCTGGATCCTCACTTTCATTTGTCTTTACTGTTTCTCCATAGGCAGTAAGTCTGACGGGCAGAGGTGTACAAACGATGCAGTGTTTCTTAATATGGATGACATTCCCTACATCCACGAAGACCGACCAGAGAGTTACGAAGGGAACGGTGAGTGGAACCCCAATACATTACATTCTACCGACTCATCGTCAGGACCTGCTTTATCCAAGAAGTAAAGCAATGTCCCACGCAGATGGCACATTGTCAGGGGAAACTATGACCAAATCTGAGAGAGTTTATAGATGTCTGTACAATATCTAAATACAGTATTTATCTGGATTCTTATAGAGCAGGGGTTCTCGACTGGTCTCACCCTGGGACCCACATTTTGCCACAGTCATCTATCAATACCCACTTTTTTTTTTAAGAATTCAACCAAATTTAGTTTCAAAAACAGCTCTTGAAAACACACATATATAATTTTTTTTAAAACATAACTCTATATACTGTGTTCCTGTGCAGCATTAATTTCACAGCATGCCTGTCAAAAGAAAAGTTTCTTTCAGAATAAAAGACAAGTCCAATATGAGAGACATTAAGTAAGCTATTTATTTATTTATTTATTTTTGACCAGCTGTCCGTGACCCACCCAGTACAGGTCCGCGACCCACCAGTTGAGAATCACTGCTATAGAGGTAGATTAAAATATTTATTATTCAATCAAAAAACAACAACAAATAGTTCAATCAAAAAATATTTTCAATCAAAAAAATTCACTTTGTTAAAAAAAAAAAAAGAACTCAGATAAAAAAAAACTTTACTTCAATCAAAAAAAATGTTTTCAATCAAAATAATTTGAGACCAAAAAACATTTGAACTCTTTTCTTCTTTTTTTTGATTGAAGTAAACTATTTTTTGATTGAAAATGTTTTGGGTTTTTTTTCTGATTGAGTAATAATGACACAAATCGACCTCCATAGATCCCCCCCAAAGTTTAATGGAATATTCCATGGTGTAAGTCTTTCATGAAAATTTTGTAGAAATCTGTGCTTTTGACGGGATCGTGTTAACAGACAAATAAATAAATAAATAGACACTGGTGAGAATTTTTTTTTTTTTTTTTTTTTTCACAAAATACTGCATGGATTATTAGAAAAATCTTCTTTTTAATTCTCTACCAGTCCAAGATATAACAGATCCCCGACCCCCTGCTGATCGCCTCTATCCAAGGCTAGATATCTGTCCACAGTGACTCCATCGGAAAACCAGAGCAGAGAAGGCGAAGACTCAATAAACTTTGTTCTCCTCTGATACAGTCAGACGTTATGGTTCAGAGCTGAGAGTTCAGCTGGTAGTAGGGGATTGGGAGGTAGGAGAGTGGGGACAGAGAGTCACATCTGTAAACACCCTGGGGAAATTGGACACATCCTTGAGCGTGTTGGGGGAGGCCAATCGGTGTTAATGAATTGTCATTCATAGACAAAATATAGTCTAACAACCAACACTTTTAGCTTATATCCAATCAATTAATAGATATTCTCACATTTATGATGAATTAAATTCAGTTGTGTCCGTTTTAACTGTCAGCTAGAACATTGCTGTGTTGTTTGGTGGAGATTTTATAACAAAAAAGAAAAAATGTTGCCCTGTCTGACAACCAGAATTTAATTTTCTTTTCTTTTTTTTTGTTTTTTTGCATTTTTTGCATCTGCAGAAAACCATTTCCAAATCCTCTCGATGCTCCCTAATGGTGTAAATTATTTTTTGGCTTTCAGATGTGCCTCCAGAAGACTCCCATCTGTCCACCTCTCCCTTCATCAGCACCGTGTCTCTGTCCAGCTCAGAGGAGAACCTTGGGAAGCGGCTCCTGCGTAAATTGAGTCAGTGTGAGCGTGTGTCATGGACACTACAGCACACCCACACAAACTGTCATGATGTCAATCAATCAAGTTTAATTTTTAAAGCGCTTTACAACAACCAAAGTTGACCAAACCGCTGTACACAATTAAAAATAGAATTTAAAAACGACATATTAAATCATTAAAAACGAACCATTATCACATTTGAAACAAGTGCCACAGAACTATGTATCAAACGTCTTTCTAAACAGCTGAGTCTTTAGTTTTGCTTTGAACAGGGGCAGGTCTTTGATGGCACGTAACTCAAGCGGCGACGAGTTCTAGAGTTTTGGACCTGCCACAACAAATGCACGATCACCCCACTGTTTGTAACGTGACCTGGGCGCCTCGAGCAGGTGGTGTTGGGCAGAGCGTAGGGCTCTGCTTGGCTGGTGAGGGGTCAAAGTCTCACATAAATACGCAGGTGCGAGGCCATGGATGGAACTGAAAAGAGTTCAGATTTTCCCTCATTTAAACATAAAACGTATGGTGAGAGCCAGAGTTTTTTAGTCATCCAGACACCTGTGGATGGACTGAGGTGTGTCTGGGGAGTTTGGCGGAACCGGGAGGTAGATTTGTAGATCATCTGCATACATGTGAAAGGACACGTTATGGCTAGAGATGATTGAACCCAGGGGCAACATGTAAAGTGAAAATAAAACCGGACCTAAGACGGAACCCTGTGGCACACCAGAGGACAGATGATGTGCTTTAACTTCTTATGTCAGATAGAAACTATAGCCTCGCATGTCTCTTAGCAACAGGCGATGTATAGAGTCCGTCTCTGCAGCCACACGCTTTCTTTAGTTTAGTGCATGAATCACTTGTGCCTTTTCATAGCAGCAAGTCATTGAGAGCAAACTTGTTAATTTATTTATTTTTTACAACATTAACTAGAGCAGCGTTTCTCAAATGGGGGTATATGTACTCCTAGGGGTACGTGATGGCACTACAGGTGGTACTTGAGAGAGAGAGAGAGAGTGCGAGAGAACATAAAAGATGTGAGGTTTTACTTTAAAATGATAATCATAATATTGATGATGGAAAGGATCTTGATTAGAACATGAACTGAAAATACGAGTGTGGCTGGAGATGACCGGAAATTATAAAAACTTTAGAAATAATTTGATTCAATATGATCTAAATACTGTTCAATTTCACTAATTTACAAAGTTGGATTCTTTAAACATTCTTAATTATGACACCTTTGGAGCTATGTTGGCATTTTTTGGGTTAGGTGAAGGGATCTAGTAGCGTTAGGTAGTGTTAGGGTTAGGGGTTAGAGTAAATGTGTCAAACTCAAGGCTCGAGGCCAAATCCGGCCCATTGGAGCATCCAATTAAGTAAAAATGACAGAGAAAACATGAATCATTGTGTATATGAAACTCAACATTATTTGCAGGGGCTCACAGTTTTCCTGGTGCATATATCACACGATTGCAGTCATTTTTTAATGTTAAACAGTTCGAAAAAAACTTCCTGAAATTATTACATAATATTTTCTTTATATAAAGAGAAATTGGCCACAAAATCTAGGAAATTTAAAGTGAAGATCCTGTTGGAACTGATATTTATCACTTATTGCATGGATATGGTTGGTTTCTTACATATTTAGGTTACGTATACGTAGACGTGCAAACTAGGGCACGATGATGTTGAAATTACGAGTTTTCCCGCTCTGTATTTGACCCCTGAACTAAAATGAGTTTGACACCCCTGCTTTAGAATATGCATCATCACTCATTCATTCCATCATTATGCTCTATAGTTGTTGTTTTTTTAGTATTCTGAACAAAATGTTGTATTCGGATAAAGGGGGTACTTGGATTCAAAAATAAGAAAAAGGAGGTAACTCGAGCCAAAAATGTTCGAGCAAGTTAAAAGTTAACAGGATACGCATCATCTTCTGTGTTTCTAGGTAACAAGAGGAGGAAAAAGTCTCGTGATGGAGAACAGAGTTTGGAAGAAGGTTCAGAGCAGCCACCAGCGAGCAGCTAACACAGTGAACATTAAGGCAGGAGAATACAGCGCACGTCTTCCTCGCCTTCATCCGCTCTGTTTCTACACTGGCCACCTTCCTCCACCTGCACTAATCTCACCTGAAACAAAACTCTCCAATCAGCTGTAGCCATTGACAAACATCAGCAGGTCAAACCAAACCAGCTCTGACTCTGTCATGCCTGATTTTATTCTTAAAGTAATAGGACTGAATCGCGAAATCAACTCAACTTTTCCTCTGCCTTCCAGTGTTTTGTGTGAATCCCAGTGTTGGGCATGTTTTGAGTATTTGTAACCAATAGGAAATATTCATAATGAAGCCATAATAAGTGACTGCTTCTTCAATGTGGGAGAAAACCAGGTTATTTAAATAATCTGTGCTGGTTTTAATATGTTATGGTTTCATTTATTCAGACAACTTTTTTTCAGGAAATTTACTTTGATCTCCTGACATGTTTTGACTGTAAACTGTCAGTCTTCTGGCCAACCATGCCCAGAAAGAAGTCATAAGGACACATGAAAGCAATCAGTAGATGCTTTGATGCTTTCCTCATGAAAGAACTCATAGGGACACATCAAAGCAATCATTAGATGCCTCTGAGGAAGACTAAAAAATGTCAAGAGATCAAAGTGCATTTCCTGAAAAAAAGTTGTCTGAATAAATGCATCCTTAACATATTAATTCAAAAAAGAAGAAAAAATGAACTTACTGGAATTATGTGTTGGTTTTATCTTCTTACAGCTTCAAGCTAGGGCCCCAATATCATATTAATCATAATAACAATATGTTCCTAATTAAATGTCATTTTGAGGGTTCCCACTTTTTTTTTTTTTTTTTTTTACAATCAGAGCATAAAGCAATAATACTTTATTAGCATCATTACCAATATAATCGACCCATATTTGCCATAAAATGTAATATCGGTTGACATCGGTATCTGTTTTTTCACCGATTTTTCACCAGAGTGCTTTTGTTTGAGACAAAGTTTTAAAAATATATATGGCAATTTTTCCATCACTGAAGTGGAATTAGTTTTCTTATTTTGCACAGATGATGTTTTAGGTGGAATATATCCTGTCGGACAACGTGTAGAGTTAACATGTTAATTCCATGGATATGTACTACATATGGTTACCTAACATTTAGGTTGGGGGAGGGTTATTATGTTTATTGGTATCAGTTAATATAAAAAATTGGTAATTAAGAGCTGGACAATATTGGATATCTGCAAAAAGCTAATATCGAACATCACTCACGATCATCAAATCTAACCTTTGCTTTACTATATAATTTTACTCATAAGATTACAGGTGCAGGAGTAATGCTATACATTCAAATTGAAAGAGTTACATTTAAAAAACAACATTTATATGTGAACAAACACAAATGATGTCGAGGAAACCTCTCATGTGAATTTTTACTGTACAGTACCTCAATCACAGGATCAGTACCTAAAGCTGTATACACCAAATAAAATAAGCTAGGGGTGTTTTGGGGGTCTGGGGATCCAGATGTAGATGTAATTTGCATGTTTGTATTGCTGCTTTTATTGCAGAAGTGTTTCCTGTAGAAAATCCTGCCTTTTCGGTCTATCTGCATGCTGATGTGACAGGATGCATGAATAGGAAAGAAATCTGAAGGAACTGTTGATGGTAAAAAGAGAGAAACTATAAAGGCTACACTTTTCTGGCTATATTATTAAGTCACAAAAGGAAGAGGAAAAGCTCAGGCTGTACCACGTTGCTCAATGAAGGGAAATATAAAGCCATTGTTAGAAGAAATTTCTACTGCTGCAATAATTTATTTGTGCAATCTTTTTTTTCTTCTTTAGATTCTAAGTTAAGTCCATATTGGACCAAACCACTCTTTGGATCCTTTAAAGCACAAATGGACAACTGGCCCTTGATTTCATTTTGTGCCCCCCCCCCAAAAAAAAACTCCAAAAATTGTATTTCGAGGTTGTTTTTTTTAATTATAATATAAAGCCCAACATAATAAACAAAATACTTCCCAAAACACACAAATTGATAGCAAAATGCACAAAGTAGCCAAAAAATTTCAAAAATATACAAATTGACTCAAAACACCAAATGACAACAAAGACAGACACAACAACCAACAAAATGACAATGAAAACACAAAATGACAAAAATACAGGTGACCCCAACAACGCAGAAAATGACAGAAAAATATACAAAATTACAACAAGAACACAAAAAAAATCCCCAAAACACACAAAATGACTCCAAAAAAACACACAAAATGACTACAAACTGATGAAACAGCAAAACCACGAAGACCAAACTCTTTTTTTCCCTCCCTGTATTAATGCTCAGATCAATTATTATTCTAAATGCTGACGTAAATGTTGATAACGTGGCCCTCGGATCAGATACAATCACATTTTTGGCCCCCGCTGTGATAGTGTTGCCCATCCCTGCTTTAAAGGTTCACTGCTCCACAGGACAGAGAGGCCTGGACGACGAAAGCAATACGACGCTCACTGACGTCAAACCACCGCCTCCGTGTGTTGGTGTTTGTGTTCATTCAGTGATTCAGCTCTTTCTATTTACAATGACCTCGCTTTGCACACACACTTTATGGATCTAATGGACTTTGTTGGAGCTGAAAACAGCCTCTGCGGTTGGTTTACACTGGTTTATATTTGTGAGGACTGATTTTACTGTTGCAATAAGATGAACAAGCAAGTATTGTTAGCAGAAATAACATTTCTTTTTAAAAAAAAAAAAAAAAAAAAAGACATTAAAATGAAATGTATAACGCTCTTGAGAGGAGATTAAATAACGAATAAATCTATTGAACTATTCCATTTGTTTTTTTTTTTTATTTTGTTTGCATTTCTTTTTTAAACATCTTGGTAAACAAACTGAACAAAATGCAAAGATATTTAGAGCTCTTTATTTAAAGTACCAACTCATTCTTTGAAAGTACCAGAGTGCAGCAGTAGCGCCCAGCACGAGGCTGTGCAGAATGTGTTGATGAGTGTGCATATGCAAAGAGGGTCTTACATAATAGTGCAATGAACAGTCGAACATAACCGTTGGGTGCCCGCCTGAAAACAAGCAGAGATATCACATTATTCACCAACATTTCACACAAGTTCAAGTGATTGACAACATTATTAATTACATAATTCAAGTTTAAGATACTCTCCTGAGAACACTTGTTTAAATGTCTAAAATCAATTGGAATTGTGCCACTTCTTCATTCACAGTATCATAGTTCAATCAAAACATGTTTAAAAAGGCTCTAAAAAAATAAACTGAGATGACTCAGTGTCTACTGGCTGAATGTCACAGTAAAGGTGGGAATAACACTTGGAATGAATGAGTCACAACACTTAGTAATACTGTTAAAGGTCCTGATAATGACACATGAGCTAAGAAAAACACGTTTTTAAAGAGAAAGGAAAAGATAAAGTTGAGGTGGTTAAACAGCGTGTTGTAGCTTATTGGCAAAAAAACAAGACGTGACCCCATAAACATGATAATAAGCTTTGACGATAACGACCAGGAAATAGAAACGGTCAGTGAGGTGAGTTGCAGATGGAAGCGGATGGTGTGAGTTTAGTGCACAGTGACTCAGCGTGGAGCAGCTGCTCTACTGGATCCTGGTGACGGCCTCGTGGATGGACTCGGCCACGTAGTCGATGTTCCTGGTGGTCAAACCGCACATGTTGATGCGGCCGCTGGCCATCAGGTAGACGTGCTTCTCCTTCACCATGTACTCCACTTGGTTAGCTGCAGAAAAGGACACAAAAAAGAGACTTTGAAACTTGTAGGTCAAAGAAAACAATTTGGGGTTGTGAATAAATGACACATTTTCACGATTCATAAAAAAAAAACTCTTATAGTTGTGCTTAAATTATGATTATAGATGAACATTTAAATAACGAATAACATTATTCTTATCTGTTTATATGTGTCAAACTCGAGACCTGAGGACCATATCTAGCCCGTTTCGGTCCGCAGGAGAAAGTTAGATGTTATACGTTACTTATTGCCTGGATATTGTTGGCCACTTACATACTTTATGTATTTTTCATTTATATGGCATGAAAAGTACAAACTTTAAGACATTGATGTTGAAATTGTTTGTTTTTCTACCTAAAATCTGAGGCCCACTTAAGATCCAACTACAAAAGTATTTGGCCCCTGAACTAAAATGAGTTTGACACCCCTGGCATATATGATCCATGACATGTTTGCACATTTATAAAAGACCTGAATCAGGAGAGTTACTATTGAGTTCATTATTTCTGGTGCAGATCAATCAGCTCTGAACAGGGGCACAGATTGGCCTCAGAGAGGACATTCATTGATTCAGTGTGTCTTTAACTGGTCTGTGTACTCACGGTTGAGGCCTGTGAAGCTGAACATGCCAATCTGGTCTGTGATGTGCTCCCAGGTCCCGGGTGTCCCCAGAGACTGAAGCCTGGCTTTCAGCTGAGCCCTCATGAGCAACACTCTGTCAGCCATGGTCTTCACATTCTCCTTCCTGGATCAAAAACACATAAGTAGCAAACATGGAGTGAACTGTTACACGTACATCCATTATGTGGTGGCAAACAGGATCTGACCATTCAGTGAACAACACAGGTGAGTTAAGGGTAACCGCGACAACACGAGCTCCCTGAGACGGAGGGTTTGACCAGGTGGTCCTGACGATCTTCTCCATCTGTGAGAGGACTCGCTTCAGGTTGTTGGCATCACGAGCCACGATGGTCAGGTTTCCCACACGCTCATCTGTTAGGATGAACATATAAAACATTAAATATCAACTAGCACGCTACTTTTTTCAGAGATTAGGAGACTTTTGGAAAATATGCTCAACCTGAGACAAATCAGTGCATTTCTAGTTCAATGTTTTTCAAACTTTTTTGAGCCAAGGAACATCTTTTCATTGATAAAAAAATTCCACGGCACAACAAGCGAAAACGTTAAAAAATAAAACTTTGTAGCCTATATTTACATTATACAGTCATTCTTATCAAAGTGTTTATAGGGATCAAATAAACAGAAAAATAAGTTTTTTTATCTTTCTAATTTCTTCTTTCGAATAAAAAGTGCAATTAACAATCTTTATCTGATATCTATATAATATATCTGAATATATTATTCATAATAATAATAATAATAATAATACATTTTAATGGATTTTTATGAATATCACAAGTTAAGATAGCTTTATTTGTACACAATAACAGAGGTGGGGGGTCTCCTCTCAGCTCTGACCTGCAGCTGCGGTCAGGAGCTGCTGTGAAGCTGACTTTCTGATAATAATTCATTAGTTTTCAAAAATGTTTTTTGGCCACCATTAGGTGAAATTTAATAATTTCCCACAGCACACCTGACGATCTCTCAAGGAAAAAGGGTTGATTCAGATTCATCCCTGAGGGACAATTCAGTTTCAGAAACATAAAAAGACAATCACATATAACACGGGAGTACAGGAGCGGGAGTACTGTGGATCGCCACAAAGGCAGCTTCCTGTGTGTTTTAAGTGGAAAACAGGAGGTAAGAGTGGGGGAAAAAAGCAGGTCCCAAACTATGCTCCTTTAGTCAGGGGCACAGTGTGGGATTAGGAAAAAAAAACCCTGCTCTAGTTAAACTCACTGTAGAGGCCAAAGTTCTTGGAGAACGATTGGGCGCAGAACATTTCAAAGCCCAAGGAGACAAAGTAGCGGACTGCCCAGGCGTCTTTGTCCAGATCGCCGGATGCAAATCCCTGGTAAGCAGAGTCAAAGAATGCAAACAGCCTTCTCCTCTGAAAAAGAGAAATGATGCAAAACATTATAATTAAAGGAAACCATTGTCCGGGGGTGGTGCTCTAGTAGTTCATAGATCAGGTTAAACATGTGTCCAGTCACAGTGTGATACCATCATAACTTCAGCGATTTGCATCCATTGCTCCCGCGTGGGGTCTGTCCCAGTTGGATTGTGAGCACAAGCATGCAGAACAAAAATGGAGTGCTCTGGACAACCCTGTGTACGCACAATGCAGAGAAGTAATGTCATGTATTTTTAGTTAAATATTTATTTTAATAAGGTGGAATGCACTTCTTTTTTTTTTTTTACCTCTAAGTCTCCAAGAAAACCAGCCAGATCCAGGCCCCTGTTCTCTGCATCCCAGTATTTGTAGGGGCGGACGTCTTCAAAGCCAGCATTGCTAAACACAGCGTTGTGGTTTTCTGAAACAAACGGTAATTTAAAAAAAACAGTGTCACAACAGTGCAGCTTCTATTAAACTGATGAAATGAATCCAGTCTAGCGATAAGTTGTGCGCTAATGAGGCATTTATTAACGTCCTGAGGCTGAAGTCAAAACAGTCTGTGTAAAGGGATCAAAAGTCCAGAAAAAGGTGTGTGTTTGTTTAGTATCTAGTGTGTGGGGGTGTTTAGAAGTACCCCAGGTAGGTGCAGACACATAGACTGGTGTATTAGTGTTGTTATTCCCATTGTAGAATCTCCTGAGAAACTCTGCACCCATCTTCAAAGCACCCGTTCCACCGAGACACTGCACTGCCCCCACCTGGAAGTTCAGCAGCACAAACCCTCCCTCAGTCACCTTTAACGTGAGAGAAACTGCAGCAACGTGTCGCAGTCTAAAGCACAAACCCTGTTGTCGTGGATGGCAGGGCTGTCATCACCCAGTGCGATCATGGAGGCAGAGGATCTGAACTCAGGCAGGCCCAGGATTGGCAGGTACTCATGATTTAATGTGTCATCATTCACAATGATCTTCTCCACCTTCTTCACCACAGGTAGAACCCACGGCTTGCCCTCATCTGTGCGGTAAGCTGCAAGGAGACACAGCGATTCATAAAATGATCAATTATTTGTATAAGGAACAGAAACTCAGCTTTTAGAGTAGATGTGGACAACTGTTTTCTGCATTTTTCTTGTCGTTTTGTGTATTACTGTTGCCATTTTTGAGTCATTTTATTATAGTTGTTTAGCATTTGGTTTCATATTCTCTTATTTTGTTGTTTTTTGTGTTTTTTGGGGTTATTTTGTCTATTGTTGACACGTGTATTTTTCTGTAATTTTGTATGTTTTTTAAAGTCATCTTGTGCATTTGCTTCCACAAAATCAGAGCGACCGGCCGCATGTGGCCCCTGGGTCGCCAGCTGCCTACGTCCGTTCTAGAGCAATGCTTGAAATTATCAGTTTTAAGAGGGTTTCCATTTTAATATATCTCTATTTGTATGAATAAAATCGACGACACAAACAATATAGATGGGAAACGCTCTTTGTTGATCAATTGTAATTTGATCACTTTTTTCATTTCTTATAAAGAGAGCTTTTACAATAAATTTGTTTTTAACTTTGAAATCGAAGGGAAACATATCAGTTTTATTCATTTTCAAAAAATCATCACCAGTCGATTATACATTTTCTTTATCAGCCAAAATGTAATTTTATAATATTATTTTCACATAAGGTCCATGAAAACAGAATACATTTTCTGTATATTTAGCCAAAATGTCAGGAAAAAAACAAATAAAAAACAAAGAAAAATCTGAATTCTTAGTTGAAGTGAGTGTGCAGACACATGTAAAGGAATTAAAACTAAATATTGAAATACTTTGGTAGTTTTTGATGGTTCTTTAAGCTTCCAAGGAAAAATGAATTATTGTTTCTCAAGGTTTTTAGACATAGTAACATTACCATCTATTATATCAGAAATGCTACACCCTTAAGTATAGAGAGGCTGAAGCTGTACGTGAACCACGATGGGAGATGGCCAAACAACAGATGTTTTTCATTATTTATCTCAACTAAAGTCTCAATGCAAACCTACTTTTGAGAATAAACTAGATGTTTAACTGATTTGCCCTTCATACACAAAGGCTTTGGACCTCAGTCAAATAACAAGTCTGACACTGACCCTGAAAAGGTCATAGTCTCTAGATACTGAACTGAACCTGATGTCACAACCTGTTAAGAAATGAATTCACCGACACGCTGTTTTTTTAACAGTTGAATCCTAGACTATGGTTGCAGATTTTTAAACTTAAAAAGGAGAAAACAAATCCATTGTGTTTTTAAAAGGCCGTGGCTATTGATACGGAAACGTTTCCATAGACTGCCAGTATATTCATACGCAGCGTCCCTCATTGGCCAGTTTAGGTGACGTGATAGGTGCACCACGTGACTTAAAGTTCCGTCAGTTTTAAATATGTTAAAATGAAAAAATACTAATGTCAAAAGTGGGATTCGAACCCACGGCAGCGGAAGGAGGAATCCTTGAGTCAGGCACCTAAGACCACTCGGCCATCATGGCACAGTGAAAACACAGGCACATTATGTAGAAAGTGTCCGTAAAACATGGGCTATTGATACGTTTCTGTATCAATAGACACTTCCTTTTTAAAAACACAGAGTCACTGAGTGGCCTACAATTCCCAGCATCCTTTGACAGGATTATGAGGCCTCAGCCTGTTGTGCTAATCATAAGACCAAAGTACCAATGTCACGCCAAACACACAAATCACCAACATGTTCTCACTACTTACTTTTGGATCATAAATGGAATGTACTTCACTACCTATAATGGCTTTTGTCACTGAAAATGGGATAATATAAGATAAATATGATCAATAATCAAATTTCCTGCACTAAAGCAAAGCTTCTGATTTATTGGATAACACATCGGTAGAAATATTAAGTAATAAGACCCTAAGGTTGTTTGTTGTTTTTTTTTTTCTTCTCAAGAGTTATTTGCCTTGTAGAGCTTGTTTTCTCAAATCTCAGCATAATCATGCAGGTTTATTTACAGAAATGTATCAATAAAATACATATTGATTCCAAATGTGTGTTAGAAGGACTAAAATTGTCTGGTGAGATTACATACTGCTTTATTTGTGCCAACACTAACACCTAAAAAGCATGTTTACTACTGCTGTGCTTGTGTTTCACCTCATCATTTAGTCATAACTTAAATCAGAGAAACATACTGTAAACTAAGAGTCATTTGTAACTGCACTGAACAGCTTTGTTGTTGTTGTGTACATAAATAAATCAGAAATAAACATGATATTCTAAATAATTAACCCATTTAGTAAGTGTTATAATGTAAATGAAGGTTACAAATAACTTTGAAAAATTAAGGTTTTGATGTATTATTACATGTTACTTTTTTTTTTTTTTTTTTTTTTTTTTTTTTACAAAATGACACCATTTGTGTAGGGTATCAGATTTTCCCCATACACCCTCTATGACCTTTTTAATCGGAGTCTAGCTCTGCAGAATACCGCTACATGACCGGTTGCTCCGGGAAACCGTTACCATGGCTAATAAATGGCAGCCGCCCCGGGGAACGAGCAGCTCACCTCCGACTCCGAGGTTCACCTTGTTTGGAAACTGGTCGTTGTTAAAATCCTGAGACAACTTAAATACAGCGACTGGAGCAGCTTGAGGGACCTCGTGAAATAGCGACATGGCTGCTGGTTCTCTTCCAGGAGGCAATGATAGCAAACAAGCGACTGTCCGCTAGCAAAGAGGAAAGACTTTCACCTTCAAACAGAGCTAACGAGACTCCACAGTGGGGCGTGATTGTGTTGGCCAATAGGAGTGAAGCTTTAAAGGAAGCCTCTTTTTCCACCAATCAAAGTCTGAGTAAGAAATCAGGAAAATAAACGTCACTTCGAGGTTTGACCAATCAATGACCGTTTAACGGAAATGACAAATGTGAAGTGAGCTGTGAGTGGGTGAAAATGTAACTGCAACTTTGTAAGAAATAATGCTTGACAAAAAAGAAAAAATATTCCCTGGTAGACAAAACAAAAATGACATTATTCACAAATTTGACAAAAAATTTGATTGATAAACTAAGAACAATGTTTTGTAAATATCCTATATCCCCCAAAAATGAAAGAAACACGTTTTAAAATTATGAACAGTATGTATCCGTCCAAATAATTACTTAGACTGAGTGTTAATATTGAAGATAGAAGAAACTTTGAAACTACAGACCATATTTTTTTTAATGTAATACAGATTTTTTTTTTTTTTTTTTTTTTTTAATCTATTTTTTAGCACAGTATTCAAAATTGGATCAAACATAAAATTACATTATTTCCAGTATTATCTAGGGATGGCATAACTTTTGGTTTGATCTTGCAAAAATTAAATGAGGAACTCTGTTGTAACATAATTTTGTGTTTAGTCAAATTCTCTATCCACAAAAATAGAGTACTAAAGTCATCCACCAAATTTATTGTTTTCTTAAACGAATTTAACTTGTGAAGTATTTAATAACTCTAAAAGATGTAAAAGCACAAAAAAAAATTATGATACTCTCACTTTGTTGTTTATTACTGTTGTTATTTTTGTACATTTTCTTTTTTTTTTAATTTGTTGTCCTATTGTTCTGAATTAATGACATCTTGATTGATAATTGCTTACTGTTGTTTCACTTTTAATGGGATTTTTATTTATTTATTCATTTTCTGGATATGCACAGACGATATTCTTTGTTTTGTTTAACTTTATTCTGTTTTCTATGGTTGTTTGCCATGGGGCTGTTTGATCTTGAGTGAATTGAGCAAATGATGGATTGCTTTGAGTTGATGTTCCTTTGACCAGTTCTTGGTTTTTGATGTTTTGTTGTAAATTGGAAAACGCTACGTTTGTTTAACTATAGTGCAATGTGCTATTTCACCACAGGGTGGTGCCAAAACATAAGAAAAGTACATTCACTTTTTTAATCCTCTGCTGTGTCTTTACGATGAATCAACACTAAAAGACAAATGTGTTTTTTTTTCCTCCAAAAGAGTGTGTTGTGTCTTAGAAAAACATCATAAATGTCAGTGTGAGTCATTACTGCACAGACAGCAACGACGCTCAGTCTGCAGACTGTTAGTATGTGTCTCTTTGACGGTGTAAATCTAAATATGTGCAGATATCTTCATCCGTCCTGTGCTGAGGGCCTGGGCTGAGCTGTAGAGTAAACACTAAGGCTCCTGGTGTCCCCTCAGCTGTCTGCAGGAGCCTGAGTGCTTGATAAATGGAGATCGCTCCAGTCTGCCTTCCCTATAAGCTCACAGTGGGAAATGTCGGATGGCAGACTTCACTGTTGACTTGTTACTTGTGTGGATAATAGTCAATAAACCTTGTGGTTACTGGAGTTTTTCCAATATAGAGGCAAACGTGTTGGAAAATTATTATAAAGAGCTCTCCAACTACTGGCATACGGAAGTGGATTAGGGCCAATTTTGATGGAGCAATTTTTTTGGGGGGGGCAAATCAAGAATAAAGCCGAAATAATGTTTCGACTTTAATCTCGACATTATGTTTCGACTTTATTCTCAAAATTTGTACTTTATTCTTGACATTTCGACTTTGTTCTTGATTTGCCCAAAATTATTTTCTCCATCAAAATTGGCCCTAATCCGCTTCCGTGATTGTTATATCGAATCGCAAAACTTAATAAATCAGGATTGTAATTGCATCAAATCGGCACCCAAGTATCGCGATTAAAGTTGAATGGCAATGGCTATCCGTACGGTTGCCGTATCAATATACCAACATTCTATCCGTGCACAGCGCCCCTCATTGGCTAGTTTAGGTCACGTGCCTAAGACCAAACCAAAACCTAACCCTAACCCTAAAAATTGTTGCGATATAGGGTTACTGCCTAACCTTAACCCTAAACCTGACCCTAAACTTAACCCTAAAACCTAACCCTAAGACGCTACTTACATGTACTTTGGTAAATGTATCAATAGCACCGGGGTTTGTTTATACGAATAGACACTTTCAAGTTGATTTGGGACACAATGATGAACACATGCATGCAGAACTTAGCACTAGGGCTGAGTCTTAAGGCTCTTTGTGTATATGATTTTACATGAGTAGCCTATGTATGATGTATCTATTGGGTGTAAATTAAAAAACAACAACATATATAATACACATATTATTATAATATAATATAACCTAAAAAGAAAAGTAATCATGACTCATCTCCAAATCATTCACCATGAAAACTGCTTGTTTCATCTTGAACACAGCAATAGTCAGTCATGCCTTTTTGAATTCCCTGAATGTTCTCTAATACAAACGTTTACTGCTAACACACAGATTGACTCATCCCCCTGTTCTGTCCTTTGTGTTACTTACTTTCTCCATAACTGGTCCCACCCCCACCACTCACCCCTCACTTCACACTGACAGTAGATGTTTTCATTCTTTCAAACCAGGTGAGGCTTTCTTGTGTGTTGGATATCACTGTCAGCCACCGCAATTATGGGATTTGAGCGTGTGTGTGCGTGTGTGTGTGTGTGTGCGTGTGTGTGTGCGTGCAGTGAGGAGGCCCCAGGGCCACGGTCTGTGCTGTGATCTGAAGTGTGAGTCAAACCATGGAGTGACAGGGGGAGCCTCCAGCAAATCACTGCCCAAAGGGGACTGTGTTCCATCTGTAACATTGGGTTAGAGCTCAGCAGAGATATTTCCTGCAGAGAAATTCCAACTTTTATCAATAAAATGCATATATGTTCGTTAAATCAGAAGCACCATTCACTTTCATCAGTGCTTCTTCTTTTTTTTACGCTCAGGGGATTGTTGTGGGTGTGGAAGATTGACACAAAAACACACAAAGGCACACAATGAGGCACAAGACAGTCACATTCCAGCTATGGTATCACTGAAACACAAACAGAAGCGTGTGCACACACACACTGCAGCACATTCCGAGGGGCACACTGCAGTGTTCCTCGTGTGTTGCATGTGGCCCTTAGTGTCTGTGGGTCAGGGAGCCGCGGTGAGTGACCAGCTTTTTAGCTTCCCGCCATGTTTGTTTTCCAAAGACAGTGCCATCAATTCTCTAACAAGGGAGCAGACACAGCAACAACACAGAACCCAGGACCCCATGACTGATCCCTGTGTGTAGTCCATTGACTGATGCACCATGCAGGCAGAAACACACTGGAGCAACCTGTGTGTCTGACTGCATTCCACTTTGTGTTTGGAGAGCTTTACTTGCTCAACTCAAAACCCTTAGTACGATATCTACGGTGACCCTGGGCTGGTTGGTTGTTAGATTTTACTTGAGACTAACTTAGAATAAAATATAATTAGCAATAGTCATCTTTCCTTGAAGCTGATCATCAAAGAACTGGGAAGGTAGAGGCAAATAAAAACCATACAGTTAAGTAAAAATGCACAACATGAGTAAGTTAGTATACCAATTTACCTTCTTCCACCAACATGAATTTGCTACTTTCACAACTTGGTGTTCATGGTGTTTTCTGGGTCTTATTGAGTTAGTTTGGTTTAGTTGCTTTGAGTGAGATGTGCCGGCAAGTTTGAACCTCAGTGGGACTCTGTTGTCATTGGGTATGTACTTTTGCATTTGTTCGTCATGTTTTTTAATTATTTGGTTAGTAATGTATTTGTTAATTCTCCGTTTTGTCATTTTGAGTCATTGATTCCTATTTGTTTCAACAAACACTGCATGTCCTGCCACTCTGTGTGCTGGGAATAGACTTCTCCATTCTGTTTCCACTCAGGTGTGCCTCATCTCCTGATTGTCTTCCCTCACTGTTTAAAGCAGTGCTTGGACCCTTGGTGTTGTCGTATCATTGTGTAGTGTCATGTTTTCTCATCTTTGGTTTCTAGTTTGTTCATTTTTCAGAGATTACTTTTGTACAAGGTTTTAGTTTATTTTGCTATATAGATCTTATTATCCAGACTTAAATGACCAACTTCTTTCTCTATAATGACAAATGAAGGAATGACACAAGGAATTTAACCAAAGATGTTTTTTCTGATTTTAATCAGAATGTTCAACCTATTTGTTCAAGGTAAGATAAACATATTACTAGCTATACTGGTATATGTTTGCCTGTGATTAACAGTTACTTCTTACCAGTGGCCAACTGGTATAGTTTCTTCCAATAATATGGACAATAGTTACTTAAAAACAAACAAATTAAATGAAGCTGAATTTAAAGGAAAATGTAAGAAAGGTCATCTTTCCTGTGGCTTCATTTATCAGAGATTTGACCTTGCTCTGCTTACGGTTTGCCTCTGAGGTAGCCTTGACTCCACCAAGCAGGGTGGAGTCTCTAACACTAGGCCTGAGCTGGACTTTTTTTATTGATTGATGCGGTCTTTTGGCCAGTTCAGGAACTCCAGCTCTGTACAAATATGCAAGCTAAGACACAAAGACAGGAAGTGGAAGACTCATGTCATGAATTTTTACCCTGACTGTTCATTTTTATTTTCTACACTTTGGTGCGAATTCACTAAAGGTTTAGTGGCAATAAAACGTATGCAAACGTCACACCACGCGCTAATAAGGAGTACAAAGCGCTTCCCAATGTGCCTTCAATCCATTTAGTGCGTTTCCCCCTAATGAATATGCATAGTAGGCGGATCTCCCAAGGGGAGCAAAAATATGGGAGGAGGAAATGCAAATAAATTTATGCAGGGGGAGCGACGCGATTCATGAAATCTGGAACTGTTTGCGGTGATGGTTTTAGTACCAGAGTAGTACAACTGAAAAGCAGGTGCAAATACACACACAGAGATCATTGTTGCAGTAAACGTGGACAAAAAACACAGCGGAGATGGAAAAAAGGCTCCAGTTGTGTGTGTGTGTGTATGTGTGTGTGTGTGTGAGAGAGAGAGAGAGAGAGAAAAAAAAGCTGGACGTGCGTCCATATCTCCTCCACGGGTCACTATCTCACTCACATGCACGCGATCAGCCGCGCTCATGCACCCATCAGTCACTAGTCACATCTCAGCACATTTCTCCACTGTAGGAGTTTGACAAATCCTTTCAGAACCAGGGAGGGAAATGAACAGAATGCTTGGAGCTGATTGGGTGAAGAGCCTGTCCACCATGATTTGTTTTAGCCAATCACACGGTAATAAATGATGATGTTGTCATCGGCATGCGCCGCAGAGACGCTGCTACAACCACAACGAGGCTTTGCTGGTGAAAACCTTCTTTTGGGATAGTAATGCTGTGGTCATTATGTCATTGAGTGACTTTTGTTGTTTTCGCAACACGAGTATGCGAGTTAAGGGCACGTTAATCATCCTCCTGCGCCAATTTTGCTTCGGTGCTTCTGACTTTGTCACACCCGGATATTCCGCCCTAAACCACAACACTGCCTCATGATTGGTTCTAATTGGTTCGGTTTCGAAAGGCAAAGGCGGGAACAGTACAAGATGGATTCTGGTGTTTGTGAACACCAGGAGAATCCATCTTGCAGGCAAGGTTAAATATCTCAGCTACTGCTTCCACAACTGTCCTTAGATATATAATAGCTTTCTATTTTATATCTGAGGCCTTTTTTGTAGTTTCGGGCCAACTTTATCTTTGCTATTTACTATTACTGTTCCTCAATTATTATGCTGACCTTGATTCAACCTTTAGATATTTGTTGGATTTTTTTTTCTTCAACCAGCCTTGGCCAAGAAGAACAAGAGCAGCCAGAGGCCCACACATCCTATCCAGCACAAGCCCACCTCCCTACTTGCCCTGTTGTTATCTCCGCAGACTGTTCTGCTGCACAGAGGATAAGCATATTTAGGTTGCATGTTTCCTCCCAAACTATTTTCCCAACACCGTAGATCACAGATATTACAGCTCTTACATCCCCTCTGTTAACACTCTTATATACAAACACGCACCTGCTTAGGCAAGTCCGTCTGGGAGAGAGCAACCATTGCCTAATTTATGAGACCCGAGGGAGGGCAAAGGCCAGGGGATCCAGACTGGCCTGATCTCACTTCCTTCTTTCAGGGTCTCCAAGTTATAGAGACAAGTTATATGAGCAGGACTTCGGTATGGCATCACCCTTGGTTCTTCAAACACACTCACTAATTAGGGTATCTTTCTAAACGGGTGACAGCAATGAGTCCAAAGGGACTGTTGTAACATGTAAAGCCTGCTGATGTAGAATATTTGTAGTATTCAGAGCTGAGTGAGTGGATGAGAACAGGGTTTTGCTCAGATATCTGGCTCTGCGCTTGCCTCTGGCCTCCTCATTTCCTCCAGGGAGAAGGCGCTCTCATCCGTCACAGCGGCCCAGGCAGGGGCACAATAGTGCTGTCTGGGTCCTGGCTACTGACACCATCACATGTGCTGCTGATAAGACTCACCTTCCGGGACATAGAAGAACTGAACCCTCACGGCATTTGTAGCCCTTTGGTTCTTTGCTATTCTTAATGATGACCATGAAATAAAGAGGAAAAAGGAAATCACATAATGAGCTACACAAGGCTTCGACACTTTTACGCTTTTTGCACTTCTATGTTGTCAGCTTTTATGGCCTCATTAATTCCAAAGTCTGACAGTCTTTTGAAAAGTAAGATGTAAAAAAAAAAAACATGCAGGATTGATGAAATGTTGATCTTAGGTATACAATAATATTATCACAAACACAAGTGAACCATTTGTGTAATCAAAGTCTAAACATGAATAAACACATAAACCTATTAGACAGACTATTTATTTCTTTAGACAAAAAAAAAAAAACAACATTAAAAACATCAAATATTTATTAATTTATTAATCTATATCACATCAAAATAATAGCTTTTTGTGCTTGGTTGCCATATACAGTTTCCACACATTAAACAATAACTTAGGACCATAGTATACTCAAAATCCTAACTTGTATCATTTGTGCACTTACACTGCAACTAAGTGCAGGTACACAGTATTCTGTAAGTCAGGCTTCCCATCACTGATAATGTACAATGATAAAAAGGATTAAAAGGGAGTGGGAAGAAGTAACTTTTTACCCCACATCAAGTAAATGTATCATACATCCATTTTCATACCCAGTAAGTAGCTATAAACAGCATATTTAAGTCTAAAATAATTAAAAATGAATGTAATGATCGAAAATGTTAAGATTCAATCCAATCATCAAGATTTAAAAAAAAAAAAATAAAGATCCCGTGTGATCAATAGATGGCTACATCATCCATGATGAAGTGGATTCAGGTTACAGAATAGAAATGAATGAAAACACAATACAAAAAGAAAGAAAGGAAGAAAAAAGAAAGAAAGAAGAAAAAAAAAAACTAGATGCTGACCAAGGAAAGACGTTTGGTACTGTAAGCAGTGAATTCTTTTATTGCGTTGATGGTCAAATATTAATGTTAAATAGTTCTGCAGTAGCACAAATTAGTCACAAAGCTGCTCAAAGCAATAATTAAAATGAAAAAGACACAATATTAAATAACTTTGGAGAGATGATTTTACCATCTTTGTGAGATGTTGGCCAATAATTCTGCAATAAGGTGAAAAATACTTCCATTTTCAGTGTTTTTGTTGATTTGAGGGGATTACTTTAGTCCTCAATCTTATTCAATGTTTATTTAATTTCATCCAGTAAGATGTGCCATGAGAGCTGAGCTGAGATCACTCCTAGAATTTGCACTCAACTTTTAAAACTGTTTACATAAGAACCATTGAGAGCTTTTGGATGTTATATCCTTCTTTTTTAAGGGCTGTAAGCAAGTGGATCCCTTTAGCCGGGCTCCTCATCCAACATACACATGCTGTTATGGTAACCATCGTAAACAACCTGCTTGTTGGTGGAAAGAAGTCAAGTGTTTTTTCCAATATGACTGTCAGCTCACAATATCATCATATCCTTTCTTTTAACAGACATTATGATAATTCAACTGCCTCAGGCATGGTTTCATATTTCAACACCTAATGATGACCTCAAGTAGAAGCCATTTACAGTACCTGGAACTGAGTTGTCTGGTGGCAAAACATGCAGATTTATAATAAAGCTCTACTTTGTTTCTGACTGATAAGTAACAGGTTAAAGCAAAGAAAGAACTTGGGCCTGATGTGCATTTATGTATTTAATATATCTTCTAACGTATAATAAGACAATAAAGGCAGTGTTATTTCACTTGATGTGCATAGCCAAATGTATTATATTCATAACCATCCACCAAATGTACTACAAATGGTAATAAGTCTGTTGTTTCAACATTTTCAAAAAATATGTGCCAGTGGTCCCAGAATAGACCTACAGGCTTGCATGCATATAGCATGAAATGTGTTGATGTATCACCAATAAACAAAATATGTGCAGTATATGTTAAGGCTTTGTTAATTCAGACAAGTTTTTTTCAGGAAATGTTATCTCTTGACATGTTTCGACTGTCAACTGCCAGTCTTCCTCGGAGGTGATTGGTTTGCTCCTGAAAAAAAGGTATCTGAATAAAAGAAACCTTGAAATAGTTTTCCAAAAAGAAGACAAAATGTACTTGCTGGAATTCAAATATGTGCAGATTTACTTGGAGAACAAAAAAAAAGGGACGTACTTATTGTATAATCTATATCCTGGCTTTAAGGCAGCCATTGTAATTCAGAGTGATGAATTGCATCATATATGTATATGTTTGTATAGATACATTGGTCACCACTCACCAGTGTGCACTTTTGTAACAATACAGCATGAATAATAGTTTGTCTAAAAATAAAAATAAAGATTAAATTGTACGGACCCTCAAGCTACGACTCAAGGACCAATGGGTGTCCTCACACCCCAGTTTGGGAACCACTGTTCTAGATGTTTTAACTATTTTAACATTGGCATTTACGTCTTCATGTTGACAATTAATACGAATTCATGCCAGCAGCTGGATGGAAATAATTGGCTGCACATATTATTATTATTATTATTATTATTATTATTATTATTATTATTATTATTATTATATAGACTGTATGACCTGAGCGGTGTCCCCGGGCTTATCGCGGTGATTCTGAGGATGAAGATGATGTATTGGAGGGTTGCAGCAGCTCCTTGACACCCTTTGGGAGTCTGGGTTTTGTTACAACCAGGAAACAGACTCTTCCGCTGCGTAAACACGCGCCCACGCACGGTCACTTCGGGGGCCTGCCGGTGGCACGCGAGGCGAGGGTCCGCGACCTCGAGGCCTTCGCGCGCGTGCATGCGCAGCTTCGCGGGCGGCTGGGTTATACGTTCAGTGACCCGTTACGCTTTTGTACCAACGTGGCTCCAGACTGAGTGCTCAGACTGTCACCCATAGGAGCTGCTTATCTGTCACTAACACACCTTTATGTCTGGATGTGGAAATGCCTTTAATGAGTCAGGACTCAGTCAAAGAAATGAGTCAATTTGGAATAAAAGCTACATATTTTTTAGGAGTTTCATGCGTCAAATCCATTTTATTAAACTAATAGGCCTTACATCATGGTCTTAAACACTTTAAATAAACACATTGGATGCGCACACACACACACACACACACACACACACATACATACACACACACACACACACACACACACACACACAAAAAGACGCGGGTTGAAACCTGGCAACCTAAACCCATTAGGAGCCATCAGAGCTTTAGGCAAACTCTTTAAATGGACCGTTTTAAGACATAGATCTCCAGAAGAGGGGAAGACACCGCTCTAATCTAAACACCTTCTTGTTGGTGATGAGCGGATGAGATTATGGAGACGGGCTCTGCTTTTCTTTCCACACGGTTTAAGCGCAGTGGGCCCTTGGAGACTGGCGCCATGCAGCCACAGTCCGACAGACACGTTCAACTGTAGAAATATAAAGGTGTGGAAAAAATATAATAATAATAATAATAATAATAATAATAATTATTATTATTATTATTATTATTATTATGATAAATAGTTTTCTCCTTTTTTAAAATTAAAAATCATTATAGTTTCTCAAACATCTGAATGGCTTCTTTGCTCTCAATATATTCTTCATTTGGTTGCTAGTTTATCTCATTTCCCACCGTCATTAGTATTATCTTATCCCTGCAGCTTTACCCAGACAGGAAACAAAGATGCGTTTAATCTGACTGCATGAAGGACCTTCGAAGCACTGGGACCAATAAAGATAACCTTCACTATCTTAAGTACGTATATGGGTTTGAATTAAAGTATTTTGAACATTTAATAAATGGGATTTGGTGTAACTGAAAAATATAGTTGTTTTTTTTTTTGTAAATTTGCAAAACACCATTTAAAGCAAAGATTCGTGACAGAGTGACAATCGTGAGAGAGAGAGAGAGAGAGAGAGAGAGAGAGAGAGAGAGAGAGAGAGAGAGAGAGAGAGAGAGAGAGAGAGAGAGAGACTAAAGTCCCTCCTCCTCCTAATCCGAGAGCGCTCAGGAGGCCAGTTCTTCCTCTATTCCCTTGAAACATAACCGTTTCCAGGGAACCAAACAGGATCATCATCTCTTTTTCCTCCTCGACCTTGCAGCCAGAAACACACAGCCACCAGAGGAGAGGGATGTCACAGCTAAACCAAAGCCAGTACACCTGGGTCTACATGAAAAACAGGCAGAGCGCATCCAGTCTTCAGCTTTACGCACGGAGAAGAGGAGATCGCTGCTTTTACGCGCCTTGTTACGGATGCTATACAATTGATTTCAAATGTGGGCATGGTAACTAACTATTCGTTATATGCCGTAAATCTGATGGTGGTTTCAAAATGATCCCCAGTCCAGTCATAACTTCTTCCACCACACCTTTTTCTGTGAAGGACATTCTAAAGTTGGAGTTAGAGCAGCAGCAGCAGCAGCAGTCACAGCAGCAGCCGTTCCGTTTCATCTCATGCTTTGGAGCTTTCCCCAGCAAAGCGCTCCGCTCCCACTCCCCGCCCTCCTGCATGCTGGCAGGCAGGGACAGTCCGAGTCCCATCAGCTCCTGCCTGTCGGAGAGCGACGACAGAATGTCCTACATGAGCGCATTGACGCAGGAGCGGCTGCTGGAGTCCGGACTGTCGGTGGAGGTGTTTGGTAACCCGGTGGTGGAGAGCCATGGCGCAGAGCTGCAGCTGGAGACGGAGCAGGAGGACAGCAGTGAGAATATTTATTATCACCTTTCCATTGATGGAGAACATGTGTGTTAAAAACAACTGCAGCATTCATGTTTGGTGACGTGAAAAACCCAAAACGAAACTATATATATATATATATTAGTGGATGCACGTGCATGGACGCTTATTGACAGTATCCAACGGTCTCGCATCTTCACCTTATTCTTTAATTGTCATTATTATCTAGTTGTAGCAAAATTTATTATATATATATATAAAATCCTAGTAAGCTGTTAATATTAATATTCTTTCCTTTTTAAGCGAGAGAGAGAGAGAGAGAGAGAGAGAGAGAGAGAGAGAGAGAGAGAGAGAAGAAAGACATTTTTTATTCATTAGCTATTTAAAATAATAGCCTGCAGGCACGTGTTGTGTAAACATAAACAAATGTGCATCGCATTTCCATTTAAAATACATTGAATAATAATAATAATAATAATAATAATAATAATAATAATAATAATAGCCAAATATCGGCATACAATTATTAAAAATTGATCCATTAAAATGAAGCCCATATACACAGTCATTTTTCCAATTGTTTTTTGTTATGATTATGTGATGAGTGACCTGATTTTGTGTGCTGCTAACTGATCGCGTGCCCCCCCCCCCCCCTTACTTTTTTTTATCTGCTAAAACGTAAATTGTGACTTTTTTTCCCCCTTTGTTTTTTATTTCCTTGTAAAAAGTTCATGAAGTTGTTATTTCCTACACGCCACAAATTTGTCTTCATAAATACATTTTTAATCTGTAATTTATTGTGGTACTTAAAAAAAAATATTTTTAGAGCGAAAATGTGTGTTTGGAGCATCGCTACTGAAAATACATGTTGTGTTTCACATTCATTAGCTTCTATAAAGCTGTATATTCAATACGTATCATTTGCTACCAATTTAAAAAAAAAAATTGATCTAGAATTTGAAGTCTGCTGTGTAAAACATTATAATTTATTTGACTTTTCACCTCTTAACTATTTGAATTTTAATGATAATGTTGTATTGTAATCACTCTGATTTAATCAGCAATTTTTATTTGAAAAAATAAATTAGAATAGAATAGAATAGAGCTTATTGCCATATGTACAAGTTGAAAAATAACAGGTACAATGGAATTTTTGTGCATCAGATAGAAAAATTACAAGAACAAATCACTACAACACGGATTCACTACTACTACTACTACACTACATACATTGTAATAGATCGTGCCAAGTACACATATGGTGTGAGTAACTTTGGCAGGTAAACTCTTTTTTAAAGTGATTAAAACTTTATTCAGAAGTACTGATCAAATTAAAGTGGCTCTGGATCATAGGAAATAACTAAATGGAATTAAATTGTTAATGATGAAACCAAAAAGGAAAATTGTACAATTTCAAAACAACCTTTTGGAATTTTAATACCCAATAAATGATTAATAAAAAATAAATAAAAATGTTTGACCTTTTCAGAGTTTCATGCTATAGTTGATTAAAATGAAAATTAGAAACAATATGATCCACACTGGGGTTGGGGTCAATTACCTTTTTCAATTATAATTACCTTTTTAATTATCAATGTTCAATTACAACTCATTTAAGATTACACAAACTAGCATATTTTTCAAATTACAAGTATTTATTTTTTTCCCCCCCTGAAAGTCAATTAAAATTACGTTCTCAATTACTAAAGTTCAATTACACTATATTCACTGCATTTTATTCAATTAACAATAAATAAAATGAAAGAAAGTGAAAAAACAACCATCACATCACCATGTGAGTTTTGTGTTTCAATGTGGTCTGAACGTGTTTTCGTCCCCGCAGATAGCTGCAGAGTTCTGCGGGCTGAGGGTGCACAAAAACCCGCCGCCAAGCAGCAGCGGACCCGCAGGAAGCCCCGGGTCCTCTTCTCCCAGGCCCAGGTGTTCGAGCTGGAGCGACGCTTCAAGCAGCAGCGCTACCTGTCCGCCCCGGAGAGAGAGCAGCTGGCGAGCGGCCTCAAACTCACCTCCACACAGGTCAAGATCTGGTTCCAGAACCGGAGGTACAAATGTAAGAGGCAGCGGCAGGATAAGAGCCTGGAGATGGCTGGAAACCATCACCATCATCATCATCACCATCACCACCCGCCGCCTCCGCCCAGGCGAGTGGCGGTGCCGGTTCTAGTCCGGGACGGGAGACCTTGTCTGTCTGGGTCTCAGAACTACAGCCCCGCCTACCCTGTTGGAGCTCCGAACCCGTACAGTTACAACAGCTACCCGGCCTACAGCTACAATAACAGCATGTACACAAACTCCTACTCCTATAGTTTACCTGCAGCTCTACCACCGACTAACTCCACCACCAACGCCTTTATGAACATGAATTTGGGGAACATTAGCGCGCAGACGCAGAACCAGAACCCTAACCCTCCTGGTCCAGTGGTCCCACCCTGCCAGGGAGCTCTGCAGGGGATCCGGGCCTGGTAAATGGTAATGAATGAAGAGACCAAAACCTTTCAGTCTATATCAGGAACACTTATTAAACAGAAAGACTCAGTAACAAGAAGAGACTGACACGTGCCACACTTGAATTTAACTTTGAAAGAATGCTTCAGAATCTTTGTGTGGGTGAAAATGTGAACACATTATGTAATAGACTACACTACACATATTGATGCAAAAATGTGATGGGGTTTCCCCTAACCTATATGGTTTTTCAACATTGGGGTCGTGACCCCATGTGGGGTCGCCTGGAATTAAAATGGGGTCGCCGAAAATGTCTAGTAATTGTTAAAAAAAAGAAAGAAAAAAAAAGCACACACACACACATTACTTTTTAATTTGGTTTTTACCCCACGACCCTGAAATAGGACAAAGCGGGTCTGAAAATGGATGGATATTATTTTTAACTTAACATCACACACAATAAATATCAAACAAATGTATTCTATACTTAAATTTTCTCAAATATAATAGATCTAATAAAATGCAGTATAAAATTGTGCACTAATCATGTGGCTACTTAATTGTAACACACTTTAATAAAGATGATAAAAAAAAACTTTTAGAAAGAAAGGAATAAAAAATCTCTTGGGTCAGCAGAAATTGTTGATAGCAAAATGGGGTCACGGCCCAAAAAAGGTTGGGAACCACTGCCCTAACCATATTACATGTGACAGCATTCTTCAGTATTATATTGTCCTTTGGTTAAAAAAAAAAAAAAAACAAGTCCTGAAATTCTCAGGTAATAATTTAACAAAAACCAGAAATGTATACGATGCAGTGTCAACGAGTGCTGTGAATTTAAAGTTGTATGTTTTCCCCTTTTTTTGTATTGTAACTACATTTTTTTTTTCCTCTGTAAAACTGAGAAGACGTCAAATGCATTAAAATAAACACTTTTTAATTATGGCATTATGTAAAGTTGACTGACAAACAATAAAAAAAAGTATCTTGTTATTAAAATATATATGCAAAACAAACACAATTTGGTGCCAATGGTTAATGGTCTCATGCATTGATTAAGCCTTAAAAGCTCAAAGAGAGGCTGGATTTGAATTAAACTGATTTTCACCAAATATATATATATAATAACAATATTTTATTTTATAAACACTTTTTTTTTTATTTTTATTTTTTTTTTTTTTTGTACAGGATCACTCTGATAAACAAGAGCCAAAAACATGCAAAAGGAGCTCATGCTGGGTCAGGGCTCAAAAATGTAGGAACACTAACCAGATCCTTAAAGTAGGGGTTCTCAACCTTAGGTCCAGATTCCAGAATATGTTCTGAACAATTCAAACCCATTTTTGTTTATTTTTACACCAAACTTGCCATATCCTATTTTCATCACTTTTGCCGTATTTTTGCTAATTTGAATGCATTTTTGCTATACATTACTCCCATTTCTGCCACTTCTCCATCAAATTTCAATGCATTTTCTGCATATTTGTTTTCCACTTTCAAGACATTTTCAGCACTTATAAACCCTTCCAACCACTTTTCCATAAGGTCGCATATGTTGTTATTGTCACTTTTAACCTCTTTTCACCATATTTCATGCTTATTTTTGATAATTTAACCACATTCATGATGTGTCATACCTATTATTTGCCAGTTTAAACCAGTCTAAAAAAATTTAAATTTATTACCCATGTCTGTGTTCATTCACCTTCAGGTACAGTGGGGGTCCGTGGCCTCTGGCACCTTTGATTTGGGGGTCGGGGGCTGAAAAGTCTGAGAAACACTGCCTTAAATTTCTACCCATAGCTTCAAGTATATTCCTGCAATGATACATTTTGGTAATATTCAGTTTAACATCAATACAAATGTTTGATCTTCTTCACACACTTTGGCTTATACACTGACACACTGGAATTGTTGGACAAATACACACACACCCTACACACACACCCACACACACATGCAAGGAGTCGGTCACTAATAGAGGAGATTAATGGCAAAGTAAACAAAGTGTTTGTCTCCTCTGATAGCCCATGCACTGGCCACTTCCCCTGGCTCCTGCACTGCCGGTGTAGGACATACCTGGTGTCAGCTTTAAGTGCAGCAGAGCCACTAGTGTAAATAGACCTGGCGACAGGACGGCGATGCCTGAGGACGGAGGACTGGCCACGGCTGCTCTGACAGGCACAGAGGCTCTGATCACTATCTGAGGCTTCCAAAGATAGCAGAGCTGCTGCAGAGAAGCTCATCGCTTCATAAGGAGGAGCAGCTTCTCCAAAACAAAGCAGACACTCAGAGGAGCCATGCACCCAACCTACAACTGGATTAAAAATAAGCATGGTGTCAGAAGCAAAAGAAAGATTATTGATGTAAATTGAATAATTAAAATAATTTTTTTTTAAAAAAACACACACAATTGGATTGATTGGAAATCCATTTTTAATGTATATACATCAACTTAAGATGAAAAATACCAAAACATGCAGTGGGGTTGATCATAAAACATGTAACTTTGAAAAAAATAAATAAAATAAAAAAGACTGAAGAGACTTGATGTTGGAATGAATAGTTAATGCACATTCAGGTACTGTATTTAAAAATAATCAAATAAATAAATAAATAAGGACACTGTGATTTCCCTTTAGACGCTTCTACCAAATGCACAAACGATGTCCTTTACAAAACAAAATTATACAGTACCTTTTGCAATACCTGCATTTCCAAATAGAATCAAACAACAATAAACACGGGCCTAAACTGACAACTTAATACGTGCTGAGTGTTAGCCTATATAAAAAAAGAAAAAAATATTAAAATGATGCAAAATTAGATATCAAATTGCCCCAAAATAATTGCTATATCTCGTGCTAATTCTGGCCAAGTGTGGCAAAAAATTGAAGATCTCACTATCAGATCTGGAGGTAAGGTGTGCGTAAAGGTGTGCGTAAAATTGTATTTACGTGAAGTAATTTTTGTCCAAACCTCTCCACACAGGGGCGCCACTTACCTGGATAAATTTAATAATGCTGTGGTTAATAACAGGGTTAATATCGAATTAAGTGTAATTTAATAATACACTCACGGAAATTACTTTTGTTACAGTGGCTAAATTATAACATTATGAAAGGAAACACTGGATGCACACATGATTAAAAAATAAAAGTAAAAAGCAAACATATGACCAAGATAATTATTATATTGTAGGAACAAATAATAAGGATTAAAAAAATAAATAAATAGGGATTAAATACATATAATATGCCAATACAAGTGCAAATATATTGCAAGTATAATACAAATAAACAAGAAAAAAAAGTTCTGATGTTCATTAACCAGAATGATTAATCTAACAAATATAGCAAACACTGGATTAGGCGAATTTATTGGCAATTTTATGTTCAATTAACACACTCAAGTTTAAATTTCAACTTCAAAAACACAAATTGAAGGCGAATTTTAAAATATTAATTTTAAAGATAAATATTAGGATTGTTTAGGCTGTTGTTTGAGCAAACGAAATGCTTTACGCGTGCGTGCACATCTTGTTATCTATACACAATATACTTTCTCACTTCTTCCTATAATAATAAAGAGTTGCATTCAATATCTGTCACAATTCAATGAAAGCACTTGTAAATACCAGCTATAAATCGTTTTTTACTGAAGCTGACACCCACAGTTCCAATTCAATCACTTAACAAAAAAGAAAGAGAAAAATACCTTTGTAATGATTCTTTTCTCACCCTGATCAACAGTGTAGGAGGGAATGAAATGAGGGAAGAACCAGCAGAGAAACGACCAATCATCGTGTAGCTGGAGCTGCTGCATGGGGAGGATTTTTTTGGAACAATCTTGACAGTCTTTGCGCAGTGCTGTTCATAACCAACGAGGCTCAGGTTCATTCAGTCACAAAAACCAGTAACTGGGAGGAAAAAAACCCCAGTAGGAGCTGTTGGTTTGGTTCTGCTGAGCGTTTAATGCCTCCTGATAAATCGTGGAGAAGAGTGAGGAGCCATCCGAGCTCTTACTTGGAATTATGACAGTAAGTTTTTCCTCGTTTTCCATCCAAGACATCCTCTCAGGACGCGACGCCCGAAAGAAGACAGTTCCCAAGGGGGGAGGATGGGACGTCTGCACCGAGTCATGGACCCAAACATCAGAGCAGCATCTATGTCGGTGTGCTGGTGCTGATGGGACAGACCCAGAGTGTCTGTGCCAGCATGTCAGTGTGTCTGATCCCAGCAGAGAGGAGGATACATCAGGGGGAAGTGAGCCTAATGAAGGTGGGTAACGTCAAAAGAATGAAAACAGGTGATAACTGAGAGGGTTTTGGTGCATGGGACAAAAGCTGTGTATTTTTAAACCAAATAAAGCCTAAATTAGTTGAATTGTACGTGAACAATTGCGTAAATTAAAGTTAATTCTATATTGTGTCAGTTTTTTCCATTGAGAAAAATGATCAGCAACCTTAATGACTGTAAAAATGTTCTCAATAGTTATTTAGAACAATTTTATTAAATTCATGAATAATATTTTTTTAGGGAACAACATGATATAAATTGACACACATGCAAAAAAAAAAAAAAAAACAACAACAATGTAACATATTTATAACATGCTATCACTTATGAATGTTTTCTTTTTCTTTTTTGGTTCATCAGAAAATAGTGTCAAACATCAGGCCTCGGGAACAAAAACAAGGCCACGCATGGGTCTCAACCCGGTCCTATAATTCCCAACTCAGTACAAAGTGTAAAATGTTCTTATTGGTTTGTTTGTGTGATGCATAAACATGAGGTGGCGAATATTCTTGATTTTGGACTTAGATAAATGTCACTTTTTTCATGTTAAGATAAGAAAATAAGCTAAAAATAAATCCATACAAATAAATAAATACATTTAATTGCACCTTTTGCAGTATAACATGAAGTAATAAGTCAATATCCTTTTCTATTTTTCTTTTTTTCATTTCAATAGTGATGTGTTTTTCTCCACTTCTATAAAAACAAACAAACAAACGAACAAATAAATATTAAAACGGTATTTCTTGATATGTTTTTCTCCCCCAGTTTCCCCAGCACTGGTGTGTGTAGAGCAACGCGGGGAGGCAGAGGTCGAGGACCGGTTCGGCTCCAATAAGAAACGCTCCCGCTCAGCCTTCTCCCACGCGCAGGTGCACGCGCTGGAGCGCCGCTTCAGCGCACAGCGGTATCTGTCCGCACCGGAGCGCGTGGACCTGGCCTCGGCCCTGAACCTCACAGAGACCCAGGTGAAGATCTGGTTCCAGAACCGCAGGTATAAAACCAAGCGGCGGCAGATAGCGGCCGAACTGGCAGCTCTGAGCTCGTCCTCGCAGAGGGTCGCGGTGGAAGCCTTGATGAGGGGCGACCACAGACACACGCCCCACTATGAGGGCAGCGGAGTCCCTCTGTACCACAGTTACCACCACATCTATCTGCCCTGTGTGTACCAGTCCTGGAGCATGATGAAGGACCACATGACGTGTGGAGGACTGCTGTAGGAACCATTGGAGGAGGGTCTTTATTACTGAGGGGGGTTTTCAAAGTAAAAGGGTTTTTATATTTTTATTTTTATTTTACAATTGTTGTTCACTGTTTATTATGGAAGCTCATTTGCATCGTAAATTGTTCATAATAAAGAGATACTAAGTCATACTTATGAGATACTATCTCATAATTACAATATATTATCTCATTATAATGAGCTACTGTCTCATCATTTTTGTTCACTGTTCATTATGGAAGCTCATTTGCGCCATGTATTGCTCATAATAATGATATACTAAGTCATAATTGTGAGATAGTAAGTCATAATTATGAGATGCTAAGTCATTCTTATGAGATACCATCTCACAGGGGCAGATCTACCGGGGTGGCATATATGGCAAATGCAACCTGACAACAAAGCCTTGCCACCCCTGCATCTCATAATTATGAGATACTAAGTCATACTTATGAGATAACATCTGATAATTACAATATATTATCTTATAACGAGATAATGTCTAATAATTTTTGTTTACTGTGTATTATGGAAGCTCATTTGCGCCATAAATTGCTTATAATAATGAGATGCTAAGTCATAATTACGAGATACTAAGTCATAATTATGAGATACTAAGTCATAATTATGAGATACTGTCTCATAATTACAATGTATTGTCTAATTATAATGAGATTGTGTCTCATAATTACGAGATACCATATGTTATCTCTTAACAATGAGTATCTCATTAATATGACTTAGATATAGGGAATCTCAACGTCTTACCTGCACTTCACCTGTCACACACAGGGCTGCGTGGAAAGCAGCAGACATGATTGTGAACACGTGAACATTAATGACTTTTCTACAATCCTGAAAGGCATGGGGCTGTTTTTAAAATGTTGTTTGTTCTTTGTGTGCATTAAAAGTCCTGCATAAACACAGCTTTTTGTTACGTGTGCCAATCAATTCATAGAAAGCCAGGAAGAATTTTTGCACCTTGCTGAAAATAACAACTCACATTAATCAGGCGTTTCCAAAATAATATGTACTCATCGCTAAGGAAGCAAGTAACACAACATTAACATGGATAATAAAATGAAAATATAATAGTCAGTATAGCTTGTCAATGACTCAGTAATTAATAGGAGCGCATGCAGCAGTTCACAGTTTTTCACAATGTTTTTGAAGGATCTTAGCTAATAGCGTAGTTGCTACATCCTAAAGAACTGATTTGTCTTCAAATCTTTGTATCTCTCCATATGATGTGTAGCATTTCCTATTTTTTTTTACGCAAAAGAGAGTTGTTGTTGGTGACATGGGCTATATGATTATTGCTGCTGTTGTTGCTGTTGTTGTTGTTGTTGTTGTTGTTGTTGTTGTTGTTGTCTCTGATGGTATTAAGTGAAGGCTTCTGAATGTGTCATTCAGCAATAAGGACATTATGATCTATAAGATATTTATTAAAGTATTCATAACTTAGTGCCTAATTTGGTCTTCATGCCAAATAACTGTATAAATGTGAACGAGATTAAAGTGATATCAGTTGAGTATGATCATCCATTGATGAAATCTGATACACATAAAAGGGAATATGAGGATCTTATTTTCCTGGTTGTGACTCACTTTGGTAGACATCATCAGGTTGTGTATATAGGGTAGGGTGGTGCCTTTCTTTATCCTTATCTATCCATTTTTAATCTCCTTTAACTTTGGCCAGAGCCATGTGCTTTCTCTTCCTGGAGTCCACACCCAATACAACTGTCTTTTTTAGTGCAGTATACAATTACTTATATCACATCACAAAACAAAGTAAACAAACAATAACTTAAAAAAAATTACAAAACAAAACAAAATCAACATTTATATACAGTATAGCTACAATTAATTAACAATTTCTCCAACAAGTGGCGTTTAACATCAGATGATTGGTTATATACATTTACAATATATCAATGTACATTTACAGTTATTCATCATTATACATATACATTTAGGATCACAGAAAACGAACTAAACTTACCCTAATTAACTGTATTCAGTAGCTTTGATTATGCATCATTATAGGCATTAGAGCTGTTTTGTTGACATATTGTCTAAGCTAGAGAATGAGTTCCAGGGAGAAACTTATGTCACGAGTCTCTTAATTCTTAGGTTGAGGTGCGAATACAAAAAAAAAAAAAAAAAGGTGTAAAGCATTGTTGCTCTGAGGTATGCCACTTTTTGTCTAGTCAGTTTCACGCTGTGCCAGTCGGTTCTGTCCTTAGAGATGTTTTCTTTCATACACCCATCCTGTGATGTTTCACTGATTTGAAAAGAAAACAAAAGAAAGTCATTGAAAGGCATCAGTGAAGCATGCAAGGACAGATGTAGTTATCTCTATTGCTCATCCAAAGGTGAGTTTCAGCCATCCTTTGTTAATCAGTGCCACTTAGATTAGATCTGAGAGGAGGAGCGGCATCAGACTTTGTTATACAGTCAAGACTCTGTTGAGTGCAGTTTTGAATATTTTCCGAGTGCAGCTATGATAACATTGTCCTCCTCAAAGTAGCTGTGATGGGTGCTGGCAGACATCACACTGAGCTTCTTAATCGTATCCACCACTTCGACCTGAACCATGACCACTTATCTTGAACTTAAAGCAAGAGTCAGAATATGTAATACTTGAAAAAATTAAATCTATCTAAAAATTATTGTTTGAAAAGAGTACTTGTAGTAAGCCTTAATAAGCAGTAAATAAAAGGATAATAAGAATCCTAATAATGCCTGTATTAAAATTGATAAAGCTATATAAATGTATTACAAAGCTCCATCAATATATGTATTAATGTTACTAATGCACTGAAGCTACTTGTAAAAAGCAGAAATTAAATATAAATGAGTGTCATAATAACGTCT
Organism: Gouania willdenowi; assembly: GCF_900634775.1. Taxonomy (NCBI): domain Eukaryota; kingdom Metazoa; phylum Chordata; class Actinopteri; order Blenniiformes; family Gobiesocidae; genus Gouania; species Gouania willdenowi. Next base: position 15,592,763 of record NC_041058.1, on the reverse strand, counting down.
TATTAAATGCTTATTAACATTAATAATGCTATAGTGTAGAGTTTCATGAATATTCTTTTCAAGCAGTTATGTGTTAATAAGTCTCCTAATAATAACAACATATCAAAGGATTTATTTACTTATCAACAATAATAATCTGTTTGTTTTTTTTACATTAATAATACTTACAGTAACCGTTTAATAAGGCCCTATTGGAGCAGTAGTTGTAGTCTGTAGCACCAACCTTGTTTGTTTGTTTGTCATTTATTTCTGTACATTCTGATTTCTTCCATATTCTGTATTTCCAAATTATTTCAAATCTGTGTGCTGCTATTCTTTTCTGTAATGCTGCTGGAAATATAATTTCCCTGACGGAGCCTTCCCAAGGGATTAATAAAGTGTATCTATTCTAATCTAATGTTTTATTAGATTAATCACCAGATAATGTGATAATGTGCAAATAAATACAAAAATAAATAATTTGAATCATCCATTGATCTACATTAAAGATTGTTTTATTAGTGTATTAGGCAATTGTAATCATGTAATTAATAATTTATTACAATTATGGCATAATTATTATTGTAATTTCAAAACAATCTGTTGCTGTCGTAATCATAATTAAACTGTAATTGAGTTAGGTAATTGACTTTGTAATTGCCATGCAAATTCTATACAAATTGTAATTTACAGTTTAACGCACAACTGGTGGAACCGTGTTACAGTTCTATGTACAATTCTGCATATGTAGTGAACAATTATTAGAATATGTTTCATATCAAGTTTTCCCACATTTGACCATTTTAAAAGAATTGAAATCGAGGGGTATACCGACACAAAAAAGCCCCAGATGTCCACACCAAAAATATGAATACCAATATTTTCATTGATTGAATGTAACCAATAGATTAGATCAGGGGTTCTCAACTGGATTCTACCAACTAAATGTAGTTTTTCAAAAATAGCTGTTGAAAACACATACATAATCTTTTTTTAAACGTAAATGTATCTATTTTCCTATGCAACATGCATTCCACAGCATGCCTTTCAAAATAAAAGTTTATTTAAAAGACAAGTACAACGTGAGAGACCTTAAGTATTTATTTATGTTTGACCAGCTGTCCACGACCCACCTAGTACAGGTCCATGACCCACTTTTGGGTCCCGACCCACCAGTTGAGAACAACTGAATTAGATGATAGATTTATTATGAGTGTATTTTACAGCTGAATTAAGACCCGTTATCATAAGAGATGCTAACACAAGAGGATGGTTAAACTTTATTTGATTATTTAATTCAGGCTCAGTAATTGTGATAAATTGCAATTGAAATGTAATAATCAAGAACGTAATTGTAATTGAACATGGATAATTGTAACTGAAAAATGTAATTGTCCCGTAACCTGGCAGGAGCAGAGAATTAATCAGCCTCCATGCTGATCTACGAGCAAAGACAGACCCGTTAGCACTCATGTTGCCTTACATATTGCTTATCTATCACCACTACAATCTGTAACCACCTCTCTGTTGGCAGAATGTGCTCCAGCCAGTTGTACAACGAGACTTAAAAAAGCTCTATGAATAAATATGTAAAGCACAAATATGTCAACACAAAACATCTCTGTGAAAAGAGTCAGAAAAGCATATAGAACGAGTGAATGGAGCCAATAAAACATGTTTGTCTGCTTCTCCGAATAAGCATTAGGCGTTTCTACAACTGAACAAAGCATTAAAAACGGATTGAATAATACTTATCGTAATACCAGAGGAAGCAGTTAATTTCCTGTTGTCGTTTGACTGTTGATCCCTCAGCTGTGAGGAATGCCTGGAGGGTGAGACTGCTTCTGTCGTGAGCCACTGAGGAATGGCAACTAATCCACGCTTACACCGTACACACAACCATCAACGGTATTCACAGAAGCAGCAATTACGCAGCCATTTCCGAAGCAGTTAATCTCACAAATTATCCTTCCTAAGGGCTTTTCACAGCTGGCACGGTGCAATAAGTACAGTTACACAACCAAGAGAAAGGGAAAGTTTTTTTTTTTTTTTATTGTTGAAGTGAGTCAATGGCTGTGAGTGTTTGTGTGAAACACGTCACTAATACTACACTTTGTTAAAGACAAGTCTGCTTCCTTTTAACCTATGTCTCTTTCACACACACACACACACGCGCACACACACAGGACATAATCCCATGCAGAGGACTCCTCAGGCTTGTCGCTGAAACTATTAAGAGATAGCATCACTCCATAAAGGAATGTAAACATTTACAGTGCAGCTGAAATACGCTGACCCAGACCGACACAGACATGTGACGCATCATCAGAAATGACCTGGACATCCTTGTTTCCCAAATGAAATTTCACGTTTTGCCCTGAATTTGATCAACATGTATAGTAATCAAAGAATATTCTTCTGTTTGAATTGAATCTCTTTCCGAAGCTTTTTGCAACACCATTCTGCAAATGTCAGCGCTAATGCAAACATGGTGGGTTGGATTAGAGATTATGGCGAGATCAGGCCAACGCATTGTTCACATTATAGGTTCAAAGTGGAGAACACGATCAAATGTCCATTCACTTGTGGCTCTTTCAGTAACTTCTCTTAAGCTACAGGTAGTTTAACCTACAACATACATTACATGTCTTTGACCTCTTTAAACACAGGATTTCCCAGAGAAAATCAATGCAAGCTCAGGAGAACCTGGAAACATCACACGAAAAGGTCCCCGATCCACCCAACGAGGCAAACCCAGGGACTTCCCACTGTAAGGCAAAAGTTCAAACTGATTTAAGCACTAAAAGGGAATATATGATCATTGAGTAAAAAAAAAAAAAAATGACGGATCAACAAACTAGCTTAGTAGTTCCAGCAAACATCAGTTAATAATAATATTACCACTAGGAATGCCACAATATTGACGACATCACAATATCGCGGCATTACAAGTGCCTCAATATCGTAGTGGTTATGACACGGTATAAAACAATGAGCCGTTGCGCTAAAATATGTTTTGAGTTGGCTGTTGCGGACCATTGAGCCAATGGCGTGCGACAGTGCGAGGTCAGAGGAGAAAGGAAACATGGCGGATGGTGGCAACCAGCAGAGCGAGAAACGGAGGAGTTTGAAGAACTTGCGGCTTACAAGTCAGAGATGTGAAAACGTTTTAGTTTCACAGCATCGAGAGACCATAAAGGAGGAGAAAAGGTGGACAACATGCAAACACTGAAAGTGTACCATGTGCTATTCTTCCGGAAATACGAGCAACATGAGAAGCCACTTAACAACCTGGAATCCTGAAAAGTCTAAGGATTGTGTAAAACAAACAATCCAGTCTGGTCAAAAAACTCTTAAGGAAGAATTTGCAACCAATCTACAAGAGACGTCACGCAGTTCCGGACGTTTTCTGATGTCTCAGGAAAAAACCTAAAATGAATTTTAAACACAGAATAAGACAGTTTACACTATTTTATTAATTAATTTATTGTTACGAGACTTTTTCTATACCTGTGTTCCTGACTCGATTAGAATTATTGCACTTCCGCTAAATAATCTGTATGTTAGTATGGCAGTATTCAATATAATGTCATAAATCTAAAAGTATGTCAATATAGTGTCAGAAGAGTAAACAGACAAAATCTCAGTGGTCATCATTCTTGTTATTGTTAGCATTGCTGCAAACTGTGTGCCTTCCTGTAAAACCGTGAGCTTTAATACAATACCGCAATAATTATTGTACCATGAGGTTACTACCGTGATTACAGTAGTCCCTCGCTATATCGCGGTTCACCTTACACGGCCTCGGTGTTACGCGGATTTTTTTTACAGTGCAATTTTGGATGTATTTTTTTTTTACAGCGTATGAACGTGCATTGTGTTCTGCGTCCTGATTGGATAATGCTGCGTTCACCCACCTGCGACACATCCAACTCGGTGAGTTTCACTGCCTACTGAAGCGAGGAGCTGTGCTCCTTTTTCTCCTCTTACAAACATAAACCACCAGTAAAAAAAAGCCAGTGTGATTAGCGGCTAATGCTATCCTAGCTCAGTGCTACAGAGAGAACTTTTACCTGCTACTACCACCTCCTCGCTGATTCTCCTCCACACCTAATCCTTTGTAGTCCGGTCTCGGTTATAAAGGCCGTGTCATACAGCTCCTGGTGGTCACACACAGCTTCTACTCCATGGTTGAATGGGTGAACAGGCCGGTGTCCGCGTTGACGTGATGTCATCGTCAACAAAGACTCTGATTGCGTTCGGCATCTGTCTAATTGCTAGCAGTGTAACTCTGAAGTGCTGTAAATCTAGGAAGGTTTTAACTTTGAGAATATTTAAAAAAGAGATACATGTTAATTCCTGTCTATGAAAAGTGTATAAAGTGTGTGATGAGGGGTTTTACAGCCTTAAAACATGTATAATAATTGTAAAAAATAAAGCTGACTACTTCGTAGATTTTGCCTAATGCAGGTTATATTTAGAACGTATCCCCCGCAATGAACGAGGGACTACTTTATACCGAACCGTGAGATTTAGATATCGTTACATCCCTAATAACTACTTGTAGATACTGTGTAAGCCCATGCTGTTCTGCCAAAGCATTCACAGACATGTGTCCTTTGAAGTTGTGTGGTCGTAGTTGTCTATCCTGGAGGTTGCCAGATCAACCTCTTCCTTTTTATGTGTGTCAACATCTAACTGGGTAAGACATTGCTCCCATTAGACCAGGCAACCTTCTTCCACCCTTGCCCTGTTGTCTAGGTGCAATGCTCACATGTTCATTGTCTTTAATCCATTTGGTTGACCAAGTTCATCATGTGCATTCGGATTTACCCAAAAGAAACAGAGCTTCTCCAGGTGCATGATGACACATCTTCCCAGCAAAGTCAGCTATTTGAAGAGTAGTTGTTCATCTGTTAGATCTAATCGCCTCTCGACTGCCAGCATCAATGAACTTTTGCCATAGACACAAATTTATCAGATCGTTCTTGCTAGAAGTCAACTGTCACTGATCATAATCTTATGGACGTTAGATGTCTGTATTATAAATTCCACAAGTATCATCAATGCATGCATTTGCTAAGAAAGCCCTAAAATATGAAAACAGGTAGCTTATGGTTTGGTAAAAATAGAAAACATCAAGAGAAGTTGAAAAAGAAAATGAAGGAGGACAGTGATAGAATGATACTGGGAACAGGGCGAGAGATTAGAAAAAGTCTAAAAGCATTCGTTGAATCATCTGAAGTCGTCGCACACGTGACGACTTCCAGCTGCCCTTCGACGTGCGGGAAGTCTTGCAGGTTTTAGGCTGTTACATACATTCACGACTCCCACACACACTCGCTCAGACAGAGACACAGAGGAATCCAGATGTTTTAATTAGTCGTGATAAGCCAAGACAAGTGGAGCACTGAGGGAGCCCCCACCCCCCCACCCACCACCGCCATTCACTCACACACACTTAGATTTACCAGTGCTGTGGGAAACTTTATTCATATTTACAAGTTTATAAATATTATTTTATATCTTTTAAATAATAATATAAAATAAAATAAAATAAACAATATATGTTGATATAAATCACTGCCGTCACCTTTTGGATGACTGCGTCAGAGTTTTACCAGACCAGTTTGTGCTGACTGCAGCTCGGAGGCATGGTGCTTGAGCTTTTTTTTTTTTTTTTGACAGGAAGCAAAGACAGCTTTCTTTTCAAGATCAAGTTGAAAGGGCAGGCGGCTTGTTGCTTCCTCCCTGTCCCTGACTGCACCTGTGTTTCTTTGACACACACACCCACATGCACACATGCAAGGAATGCCATCTAAACTGCCTCCTCTCCACTGACAGACCTCCGAGCTCTGGCCTGCTGTTGTGTAATGTTAGAATGTGTATAGGGTGTGTGTTTGTGGGTCCATAATAGTGGTTGGAGTGTTTTTTTTCAAGAGTTTTTATGATTATTTTATGACCTCGCTTCACTATCAAAGGAATTTGTCCCAACGCTGAAAGCAGAGAAGAGAAAGTATTGGACACCTGTGATCACCTGACACAATGGTGCAGCTCATCAGACTTTACCGTGTGTTTTTCACTGTAAACACTGTGGGTTTGTCTTTGATTTTGAAAGCAGCATGGACATTTAAATCAAATATATCAATTTAAATAGTTTGGTAAATTTTACACAGTCTAAAACAGGATGTTGTGACCTCTGAATACATTAAAAAGATCCCACGCTGTTTTTACAAATGTGAATGTAAATACAGGCAACCAGGATCGACTGCAGCTCATTAATGCCAACTGTTTTTTTTTACAGCGGACTGATTTTTTCCATTCGCGGATTTGGTTTATCAAATTTCGGTTAAAAAAAAAAAGAGGTTTACATCGACTTACATCGATTTGTAGAGCAACTCAAAGCAGCACAAGTTGTCATTTTTGACTGAAAAAGCTGCTAAATGATCCTGAATGCTTCACTGCTACAGAACTCAATGGACTAAAATGGGCGATTTGCGTCATCAATGATGTCATTTCAACATGGCGGCGCACAGGCTCTAAAACGGTAAAGTAGTCCAATTTTCAAAAGTTAATAAAACGAATATGGTGCAAAATAATGCATTTTGTTGGGCATAGATCTTCTAATAGGGACATTTCAAAGCTTTTAGGCCACATTTAGAAAAACAGTGGAGGACCCCTTTAAGACAGTGGTTCCCAAACAGGGGTACAGGAGCACAATGCAGTGGGTACAAGAAAAGATTTTGCAATTATTTTAAAAATATTATATATTAAAAATGTTCCGAGTTCTTTTTTTTTATTCGTTTATTTTTTAAATTTACCACAAACTAACAGTACTATTGCTCAATAAGATACTATATTTTCTTTTAATTTATTAAAACAGTATAATTTCATGCTGTAGAGGCCATTTGATCACACTTCTGACAATGGGAGTCAGAAATGAGCTACATTCTACAAAGGAGACTGTATTTACATTACTTACTATAGAAGTGATCACATAAAAGTTGCATTTTTAAAACATTTTTTTTAATAAAATCCACTTTAAATTGTAGACTAAGTTTTAGGGAACCAATGTTCAAGAAAGACACAGTTAGGCTTTTAGGAGAACCCGCTGTTCCACAAATGAAAAAGCATGTAAAAAAATTTGGAGAGGGCACTTAAGATGGGGTACACATGATTTGACAAAAATGCAAAGTGGGGAACATTTTTAAGAACCACCGCATTACGATGCTCATACTTGAGCTTTAGAAATTGTATCTATATCTGTTCGTTTTCTCACACTGGGGGAATTACTGCACTGTACGTATGTAACTGTGTGTGTCAGTGATAATCCTCTATCCTTGATGATGGTGGGAAGAATGTTGCTCTCCCCAACTTGTTCTCCTAAGTGATGACAGGATGGATATCTCCCCCGCATCCTTATTCACTGTTGCAAAACACTGTGAGAGACGTTCAAGCCACAACTGGCAAAGTCAGTTTATCATCCCTCCATTATTTGGGCTGATTGGCCCCTATCTGGAATTCACATTTTGCTATGCTTCATAATTCAGTTTGTGCTGCCACGTTAGAAGTCATGTCCATGCTCAACCATGAATAAACAGGCCAGGAGTTGTTGCAATTGCCTGAACTCAAACCTGCTCAACTCATCTTTCAGGAGAAAGTTGGTTGATCCAGTGTTTTATATCAGATAAAGACATCATAGATCAAAAAATAGAAGGTATATTTTTTTTCCAAAAAACAGGAGGATTTACTCATAAGCAAATGTTGAATGTTCGCAAGATTCAAACGACCGGTTTGAAGACAAATGGTCATGTGACTTGAATTGATTGTGAGATTGTGAACCCTAAATATTTGATATTCATGAAGTGTTTTTTACTTCATTCCTAGCATGATTTCATGTATCGTTTCGTCAGATAAGGAAGACAATGATCCGCTTTACCACCCTTTTTTTCCCTAGTTAGTTTACGGCGTTCCCGTTGATATGACTTCATACCGCGAGATCTTATAGTTTGGCTTTTTTCGGGTGTTTCCACGGAAAGCCACAATATCAACATCTGTGAAAACACAGTCATTCCTGGTGTTTTGTATGTTTGGGATCACACTAGCATCAGTAGTGGATGAGAATGACTTTTGGGTTAAATACACCCAGGTACAGTTTAAAAAATGTTTGACATTGTGGTTGTCTAACAAAACTTAGGATATTTTTCCATCTTAAGAAAATTACACATGCATTATTGGTCCTAATAGATTAATTCAGTCCATGAATCACTGAGCATTTAGTGATAAGATGGATGTATCGAAATCAACTTTTGTGAATAACAAGTGTATTTTGAGGGAGAGTCAAATGCCACAGCTGTACCATTTATTTTCCAATGACAACAAACCTCTCTGTGTGATTAAACAACTTGCCCGTTGATCCAAAACTCTTTGCATTGTGGTTTAATTATGGGTAAAACTCTGACTTATGCTAATATTCAGCAGGTGTTTTAACACAGACTCATATTAGCATATAAAGGAGGGTAAGCACGTCATTACTCCACCTTTTCATTAACTTTATTTCTACTGAAATAAGATAAGATGGCCTTGAACAGTGAAAATGTGGAGGAGTGAAAGTGTTGGAGGATTGTGTGTGGAACAGTAGCAAGCAACGGAAGACACACATGTGAAAGCACACACACACACACCCAGTGAGTAAACATGCTTACTTTAGACAGTGTAAGAAGTGTAACTGCATCTGTTCTTTTATGACACAAATGGCTGGACTTGCTGGAGTATTTGGGTCGAGTTGTGGCCCGGTGTCACGGTCTGAGTTTACCTCCGTACTGGGATTATAATCCTAACCCTAACACTATGAATTGAGAAGATAACCTAACCCTAATCCCAGACCCAGCCCTTGTCATTCTCATTTGGTTTTATATGGAGAAAGATCCGGGAGTTGGAGTGGAAAAGAAGAGGAGGATGCAAAAAAAAAGGTGGGAGAGAAAGGAAAGAGAGAAGACCTGCACATCTTTAACACATTGAGGCCCTGACTGATCTTGGAGCATGGTGCCTGGTGTTGACCTTGAAATGCCTTTTCATCCCTACACCAAACTGGAGTGGTTGAAAGATCGCTTTCGGGGGGATGAATCGAGAAAGATAACCAAAAACCTAAACCTAACCCTAAACTAACCCTAACCCTAACCCTAGCGCTAACCTAACCTATCCCTATCCCTAACCCTAACCTAATCCAATAAAAAAATAAAACATGTGTCCGTTCACTTTGGAAACAAAAATAAACAAAAATCAATTATTATTTTCATAGCAAAAATTAATTTTCCGGTAGTATAATATGCGCATATACAATCTCAGTACATGACACTGGGGGCCAAATCCGGACTTTTTATATCCAGCGATGCCTTTCAAGGGGAGAACTTTTTTCAAGTATCTTTTCATAATCCTCACGCCAACTAAACACAATTTACTGAGATTTGTAGCCCAAATGACAAAAAAATTATCTATTGTTTAAATGTTTGAACTTAGATATTGAATGTGTTCACAGTAATGTATTACGATAAACTAAATATTTGCATATTTATTTAAACGTACTTTATGTAAGATTTTATTTTGTCGACGAAAAGATTTTGTTATAGTTTTTGTCGACAATAACTAGACTATAAATAGTTTAAGAAACTCAATGAGGAAAACTACACCAAAATATATTTACATAAATTCAATCACAACTCATGTGATCGTGTGTTCTTATACGCATTGATCACATCCATTCTGCCTGTGTATTTACAAAAATAAATACCATCCAATATCAGGTTGATTAATGCTAATTAAATCTTTAAAAAATGCATAACTTTTTTTTTGCTATATTTTTGTTGACTGTAACAGTTTTAGTCGGTTAAAATCTTAATGCCATTTAGTTGTCTACAACTAAAATAATTAGGACTAAAACTGAGATATATTTTAGTAAAAAGACTATGACTAAAACTAAATAAAAATTTGCTGTACGGTTACAGTTGGTCATCTTGTATTTATAATTTATACACAGCAGTGCAAACTAGAGCACATTAATGTTGAAACTTAAATGTGTAACTATTTATGATATTAGTTCAAAGGCTTTTATTGTTAATGTTTAATGCTAGGTTAAAGCTAATGCTAGGTCAGTTTTTTTTTCTTTTATTATTCTGAATTTAATATTTTGACATCGCTATGAGATGACCTTTGTTGTAATTTGTGCTATATAAATAAAGAACGATTGATTGATTGATTGATATTGCCTAGGCTACTGTTATTGCTAGGTTAAGCTAATGCTAGAATACTGCTAGGTTAATGCTAATGCTAGGTTAATGCTAATGTTATGTTATTGCTAATGCTAGGTTAATGCTTTTGCTTGGTTAATGCTAATGTTAAGTTAACGCTGATGCTAGGCTAATGCTAGGATACTGCTAGGTTAATGCTAATGTTAGGCTAATGCTAGGTTAATGCTAATGCTAGGTTAATGCTAGGTTAATGTTTTTGCTAGATTAATTAATGCTAATGTTAAGTTAATGTTGATGCTAAGCTAGGATACTGCTAGGTTAATGCTAATGCTAGGCTAATTCTAGGTTAATGCTATTGTTATGTTTTTGTCAATGCTAGGTTAATGCTAATGTTAAGTTAATGCTGGTGCTAAGATAATGCTAGGATACTGCTAGGCTAATGCTAATACTAGGCTAATGCTAATGCTAGGCTAATGCTAGGCTATTGCTAGGCTAATGCTAGGCTAATGCTATTGTTATATTATTGCTAATGCTAGGTTAATGCTAATGTTAAATTATTGCTGATGCTACGCTAATGCTAGGTTAATGCTATGTTAATGATGGATTAATGCTAAGCAAATGCAGTGTTTGATGACGTGACAAGGGCCAGCACCTGCATCCTCACTTGCATTTTTTTCAGGATTTGCAAATATTCTAGTTACAGTTTGCTGTTGTTTATTTGTAATTTACTGTTTACTTGACCACAAACAAAACCATGTAAACCAAAAACCCATTAATAAGCCTCTAAATGTGTTCAGCCTGTTTTGGTTGTTCAAGTTGAGTCGGAGAAGGCAGGGAAATTATCTGTAAACTTTAGATACAAGTCTGTTGATCTATTATCAGGAGAAACATGCATTCCTCAAACTAAACATGCTGAATCATATCAGACTTAATAGTTCATCCCTGCTAGACTGTTGATGTTTAGAGCAGACGGGATTACTCCTCCTGTCAAACAGACAGATGAGCAAAGAGACAGACATTAAAAGGAAAAAATAACAGAAGACAAAAACTCCTCTTCTGCAAACATGACAAAACCAACAGCCTGATTTCCTCACTTGTGTTTTCATTCAAACATTTCCACACCGTGACTTTCCTTCTCATGAAAGGCCCGTCAGTCACGAATGATGATCTGCTCGTACACAGTGGACAGGACACCTATAACTGAGCTCAGAACAGAAGACACACAAGTGAAGACAGCATTGTAACACACAGACCACACACAGAGATAGACAGGCAACTTTTATCACAAAAATGTGATTATTTGATTCAAGGGCCACATAAGCATCATGTCAGCATTTGGAATAAAGACCAATAATCTGAGCATTAACTCAGCAAAGAACAAAGAGTTTGTTTATTGTAATTTTGTGTGGGTTTTCTTAGTGTTTTTGAGATTTTAGACATATTTCGTGTTTTTTCATTCATTTCGTCTATTTTCTCGTCAAATAAGGCACACTTTAGTTGCCTTTTTTTGTTTATCAAGTGTGTTTTTTTTTTCAATATTTTTGTGTTATTGTTGTCCTTTTGTGTACATTTCTGCTATTTTGTGCAATTTCCTTGGCCATTTGCATGTCTTTGAAGTCCTTTTGTGTTGTGGATTTTGTAGTTGTTTTATGTTCAAGTGGTTAAGTGTGTCTTTATCGTTTTGTGTACTTTTGACATTTTGCTGTCATTTTCTGTGTTTCTGGAAATTCGTGTGCTATGTTGGGCTTCATATAACTTCCAACTTCATGAATTACAAGTTTTTTTTTCGGGGTCGGACAAAATTAGACCGAGGGCCGCATGTGGCCCCCAGTTGCCTATGTCTGCTGTACATCATGTATGAAGCAGACACAGGAGAGTGAGCAACAGAAACAGTTCATTAACACTTGCTGTTTGAACAGGTGTGTGCCTGTCACGCTGTGTGTGTGTGTCATTCATCAAAGCATTAAACTGCTAATTCATATGCACATAAGGTTTTCTAACAAACCAAAGGATGACTCGTCACATGATAGTCTGACATTCTTTGAAGCTTTAGAAGGACTGCATTCACTTTTTATTGGTAAAAAAGTCACTTAAAATTCAAAAAAAGAATAAGGTTACATACAACCAAGTGGCCTGTAATTTTAATCATAGGTATACCTCAACTATGAGAAATAATATGAGGAAAAAAGAAAAAAAAAAAAACAGAAAATCACATTGTAGGATTTTTAATGAAACTTATGGTGGAAAACAAGTATTTGGTCAATAACAAAAGTTCATCTCAATACTTTATAATGTACCCTTTTTTGGCAATGACAGGTCAAATGTTTTCTGTAAGTCTTCACACACTGTTGCTGGTATTTTGGCTCATTCCTCCATGCAGATCTCCTCTAGAGCAGTGATGTTTTGGGGCTGTCGCTGGGCAACACGAACTTTCAACTCCCTCCAAACAATTTTTATGGGGTTGAGATCTGGAGACTGGCGAGGCCACTCCAGGACCTTGAAATGCTTCTTACGAAGCCACTCCTTTGTTGCCCGGGCGGTGTGTTTGGGATCATTGTCGTGCTGAAAGACCCAGCCACGTTTCATCTTCAGTGCCCTTGCTGATGGAAGGGGGTTTTCACTCAATATCTCACAATACATGGCCCCATTCATTCTTTCCTTTACACGGTTCAGTCGTCATGGTCCCTTTGCAGAGAAACAGCCCCAAAGCATGATGTTACCACCCCCATGCTTTACAGTAGGTATGGTGTTCTTTCTCCTCCAAACACAATGAGTTGAGTTTTTACCAAAAAGCTCTATTTTGGTTTCATCTGACCATATGACATTCGCCCAATCCTCTTCTGGATCATCCAAATGCTCTCCAGCAAACTTCAGATGGTCCGGACACGTCTGGCACTGCAGGATTTGAGTCCCTGGCGACGTAGTGTGTTACTGATGGTAGCCTTTGTTATTTTGGTCCCAGCTTTCTGCAGGTCATTCACTAGGTCCCCCTGTGTGATTCTGGAATTTTTGCTCACTGTTCTTGTGATAATTTTGACCTCACGGGGTGAGATCTTGTGTGGAGCCCCAGATCGAGGGAGAATTTCAGTGATCTTGTATGTCTTCCATTTTCTAATAATTACTCCCAAAGTTGATTCCTTCACACCAAGCTGCTTACCCATTACAGATCCAGTCTTCCCAGCGTGGTGCAGGTCTACAATTTTGTTTCTGGTGTCCTTTGACAGCTCTTTGGTCTTGGCCATATTGGAGTTTGGAGTATGACTGTTTGAGGTTGTGGACAGGTGTCTTTTATACTGATGAGTTCAAACAGGTACCATTGATACAGGTAACGAGTGGAGGACAGAGGAGCCTCTTAAATTAGTTACATGTCTGCGAGAGCCAGAAATCTTGCTTGTTTGTAGGTGACCGAATAGTTATTTTACCGAGGGATTTACCAATTAATTCATTAAAAATCCTACAATGTGATTTTCGGAATTTTTTTCTCCCCATTTTGTCTCTCATAGTTGAGATATACCTATGAAGAAAATTTTTGCCCCACTATGTGTAATTATTAATATTATTACCATCCAGTTATTGACAGAAATGTTATTGAAGATTTACTTTTTCATCCCTCCAAAGATCTGGAAAACCTATTCCCTCATCAAATTAAACACAGCAAAGAAGTTACCTCTGAGATCCATAGAAGGCTCCTTCAATTTAAGTTACTATTACTCATCTCTACAGAAAAACATATTTTCCACATTTCCATCAAAACTCCCATCCATTTATTTTGCTAATAGATGACAGGAAATGGACACTGGGGACAGTCAATTGAAAATGTTTGCACCCAGTACTTAAGTAAAATGTGTTCTCTGACAAATAACAAAGTAAAATCAAAGAAATTAAACATTTGCCTAAGTTCTTAAAAGTTGTTCATATAGTTTCAAGGATTGGTGTTGATTTGGTTATATAATGAATTGTCTTTTGTCAGAGACATGAGTTTTAAACTGCAGACTGAGTGTCAATGGGTTTACGTTGCATTTTTAGTCCCGAGGGTCAAAGTGGAAACGTGCACCTGTGCTCAGGTCTAAACAAACTGTCCCTGCCATGAACAGGAAAGCAAATACCTGCAAACACACACATTGAATCTTAATGTGCTGCTGGTACTGAAGATATATTGTATGTTAATATGTCACTTTCGTTCATAAAGACAAAAAAAAGAAGAGAGAACACGGTTTTATTGTTGATGAGCAGCTGGTGGCGCGCTGCTGCTGAGTCTTTATTCAACCAGTGCAATTCTAAACAATCAGACTTAATTTGGTAAATATGGCAGCTCTCTCTCAGGTCCATTCAATGTGGATACAGTTGGATGGATTTAAAGCCAAATTAAAGTCAAAAACCAACTGCTTACGCTGATACACAAAAAATAATGATGCTAACCAAGTCTGCTCCACAAAACAACCAAAGTGTGACAAATCATACATGTGGGGATAAAAGAAAAAGAAAAAAACATTTCTTTAAAAACTATCAAGAAATCAAATTTAAGGTGAAAATAAATAAACACATCACTGTGTAAAAAGTGATACATGTATTTTGAGTCAAATTCAGTAGTCACTCACTTTCGAATGAGAAATGTCTTAAGTCTTAATTTTTGAATGTTTTCAACAAAAAGTAAATCAGATGTTTTACTAATTCATCGCCCCAATCTCTGAAGAGAAAATCGTTTTTTAAGGAAACATTAGATGTGGATGTTGCCTGGACTTGACTGACTTCTTTCAATAAGAGCACGTTGTTGTTACATGACACAAAGGAGTCATGACTTTGCTCTTTGGTTGCTATGAAATGGATCAAAGTGAAATGTGTAGAGTTGGAATGAGAAATCTGGACCAGGCATCAGTCAAAGTCAGAAGTGAGATAACACTGTGGCTAGTTTACACAGGCTGAGCTATGAAGCCAATAATAAAGCAACACTACCGCCCTCTGCTGAACTTTTGTTCTCCTCCTACGACTGTCAATTCATTCCAGGAGAACAGGTTCTGTGATGCTGTTTAATGGGAGACAACACTACTTAAAGTTAAAGAAACAAGTGAAGATTTCTTTCTCATCTGCTGTGTCTGAAGTTGCTCCCACTCTTTTCCATTCATTGAATTATGTGTGCGTATTAATGTGCGTATTCTTTACCAAAGCAGGACAGAGAGCATTTCAAAGGCATTAATTATGCAAATATTTAAATTTCAGCCTCCATTTGTTGCACTTTCCTCTTGTGCTGGTGTTTAGTGAGCCCATACTTGAAGAACTCGTAGACGGACCAGCTGATGGCGGTGGAGGGCATCTGATAGATGATCCTAGCTTGCACTCCCTTGAAGAAGCCCTTCAGGCCGCCCAGCCTGTAAACTGTCCGGAAGGCGTGGGCTAGGCCTGAGATCTGTCTGTGGGCCCCCTGGCTTTGACTCTGGGAGGTGAAAGCCAGTGTTTCCTGGGTGTTGAGCAGGGTCTTGCAGACGTCGAGGGGCGTGGTGGCCGCCGCCGCGATGGCCCCGGCCAGAGCGCCCGACAACATGTGGGACGAGGGGTTGTACTGTCTGTGAGGGTTGAGCTGCTCCTGCAGGTACTCGTACGTCATGAAGTGGAGCGCCTGGAAGGGCACGTTCATGGTGAGCTGGGTGGTGTAGCTGCGATAGAACGCGGCTGCGCCTTCGTTCCGCCACACAGCGCGTACACAGTCCATGACGCTGTGGTAGGGGGAGTTATACATCTGCATGCGCTGCTTCACCACTGAGGAGGAGACGAGAGCCCATGGTGTCCAGGTTTGACATTCAGGAGGTGAAAAATAAGGAGAAGGAAGACAATTAGCAAAACATTTGTATAAATAAACCTGTTCAAAATCAAGTTAGGTTTTACCCACCAATTGATTAAGCATAAAATGATCATGATATTTTTTCAAAGTGCTGATCACATGTTGCATGCAGTGATGTTCCTCTGGGGTCAATTTGAGCCCAAGCTGTTTTAGCTGTCTAAAACTTGTCTGGAAAACATCCCTGGGGTCAGACTGACCCCAAGTAGGGCTGAGTATTGCCAGGTACCTCGCGCTACGATACATCACGATATTTTTGCCCACGATAACAATATTATCACGATACAGAAAAAAACGATATTCGGTGGGCATGTATTGATAACGCACCCCAAGATGAAATATTGTGATATATCATTGTATTGCTATTTTGGCACACCCCTAAACCCAAGTGTAAAAAGTGTGAGCAATATTTGAGGATAATAAGTTAAAAATCACTAGGGTGTCCCGATCCGATATTGATATCGGTCCGATATCAGCCTAAAAACAAATATCAAATTCAATTTTCCGATTTTCTTTTTTGCAATTAATTTTTTATTTATTATATTAAATTGTAGAATACTGTACATATTATGTTGAAGGTTAAAATGTATGTAACCAATTAATTAATAATAAATGGGTCAGTTTTTCTTATACCTACTGTTGCTGACTATTATCTAACATTCCATGCTAAAAAAATAAGCAATTCTTTTTTTATTAAAAAAAATCAAAACAAAAAAAGTAATAAAAGCATGTATGATTCACGCTGACATCGGATCAATATCGGTATCATCCAATACGCAAAGCTGCAATATCAATATCGTCTGTTCTGTTTCAATGTATTTTCAGGGCAGCTGCGCTGTGTGACAGCTGCACACAAGGACTCACAACCGTGTCCTTCTACTGACATGTCGGGGCAGGTGGGGGCGCAGACAGCTGTGCGACTGCAGGGCCGAGAGCATCAAAGAACACCTGGAAGTCCCTGGAACACTAAACCTCTGTGCAGACAGTGACGACGTCCTCGCACGTTTTCATTTCAGCAGCGTCGCAGTGTAAAAAAATAAATAGATAAATATTGTGCTTACCCTCAGCTGGGTTCATGGCTGCGTCGTGAAGCAATGTAGCCACACAGCCCGCTGCTCCTGAAACGCACACACTGAAGACATTACTACAAAGTGAGATAGTTGAAGAAAAAAGAGAAGTAGTGGACACGACTGGAAATAAGTTAAGAGCTTACGATGTTTTTTGAAATATAAGTAAAAGGCAAGAAATGCTTCATGTTTGTAAAATACCTAAATCAAGCCTGAGGAAAGGGAGCCCCCTAGAGGCCCATCCATATATGTACATGCACTGCAACCAGGGTTGGGATCAATTATAATAGCAATTGCGTAAATAATATTTCATTACAATTACGATGTAATTATAAACATAAGTGAAAAACTATTTTGCCAATTTATTCATAATTGACTTCAGATAATTGACTATGTAATTGGCATAAAATTGTGGACTCATGTTACAGTTATATTGGCTTACACACATGTAGTTAATTATTAAAATATATTTCAGATCAAGTTTTCCTACTACCTAGTGAATCTTTACACCCATACAGGTGGTAAGGGTTAGAGGAGTAAGGGGTTAGGGTATAATACATATTATAGTCAATGCACTAAAGTGTAAATGTAAAGATGTTAAAACTGTAACATTCAAACTGGGCAAAAAAAAAAAAGAATTAACGAATTTGTCGATTAAAACTATTTTCATTTTGCAAATTCAAGTATTTTTTGCCCCCACCAGTTTTTTTCGCACTTTTTCACATTCCATCCTTGTGGGTTACCGTAGCGCGATGTGAGCCCGCCCCCTCTTTGTTTACATTTGTTTACCCTTTGAGTAGGCTATATGTGTGCCACAGGCATGTTTAATTTTTTTATTTTTTATACTATGCTGAGATGCTAAGGGAAGAGTTTATTATTTTTTAATTGTAATGTTATAAAATATGTAGTTATCTGATTTCTTAATCAGAAACTTTAAGCTATTGTGAAGTTGCTGTTGCACTTTTGCTTAAACTTGGGTTAAATCTTAAAATTGTTAAATGATAAAACCTCAATTACTTTTTATTTTGGGATTGTTTTATGCATTTTAACTCTTGAGGACAATCACAGTAATGAAGTTGCACTTTTGACAATATATCTGATGTCTGCAGACATTTTTAAGGGCATTGGAAGAAAAAATAATAAATCGAATCAAAACTCAAATTTTCTCTAAAAAAAATCTGATTTTTTTTTTAGGCAAAATTGCCCAGCCCTAATACAGTAATCATAACAGGCCTATAAATGAGCATACACAGTACACCACAATACATACTACATGGGATCATTAGTAAAGCACTTTGGTCCCACGTGGGCAGTTTTTGATAAAAGTTAGTAAAATTGTAATTGAACTTCAATAACTGGGAAAATAATTGTAATTGACTTTCAGAGGAAAAATTATACGGTAATCATAAATAAATTGTAATTAAATATGGATCATTGAAAAGGTCATTGCAACTGAAAAATATAATTGACCCCAACCCTGAGTTCAACACTAAAACCTCTCGATGGTTGCATTTATACTGAAAATGATCATAAAACAGTGACTAAGGTCTTTTTACTTCGGATTAAATTGCAAGCGGTTGCATTTTTGGTTTTGGTGCGGACTAAACTGAACACAACTTGTGAACTGAAACATACAAAAAAAAAAAAAAAAAAAAAAAGACCACTGAGCGTAAAAGAAGACCGCATGGGAAGAAGAAAACTTACCCAGCCTCTCACTACACTGAAACAAAGAGGAAGAGGTCAATTCAAAGATTTAAAAAGTTACGCTTTGCTCACGTTGAATCAACAGTTACTCATTTGTAAAGTTAGACTGTTGACCCCCTCACTGCTTTAATATGTGGCTAAAAAAAGCCGTGATCCAATTTTTTTTGGCTCCGTCTACGCTTACTCAGCAGATTTAGAGGTGACTTGAAGTAAATAACGTATGAAAACATCTTCCAAAGACCTGCTGTGTTTGTGTGGCTCACGGATATGTGTGTGTGTGTTTATGGTACCATTAGCCAAATGACTGTTAGCCCCTGGGTGAATGACATCGCCTAAAGTCTTTTTGAGTTTCTCATAGCTGGCAAAATAGAGCGCATGGGCAGGTCCCGCTCCGACTGCGGTGGCATTCAGCCCTCTCATTGGCCGCCAGATCCCTTCTGTGGCAACGATCCGCCGAAGGGCGTCCATCACATTCCTATAGCGTGCTGCGGGGTCGGGCTGGAGACTCTGCATTCGTGTCTGAAAGTAAAAATAACACACACACACACACACGTTTTAGTATAGCATGAATTTGTGATAAAAATAGGACGTAATACATATTTTAGGTTGCACCTTATGTCGTCCTGTGAATAAACAGAGCAGAACTGGAGTTTAGGAAAATTAAAAAAAAGCTATGACAAGAATCCTGAATATTGTCCAGTGTAAACGAGGGGGGGGGTCACAAAACGGGGAAATGAGGTGTCTGACATTGTGGGTGCTGAATGTTGGTGTACAACTATAGTTGAATAGAAGGAAGTGAGCCATTGCATGTTCCAAGGTCAAAAAAGGACACAAGCTAACTTCCTGCTGCACTTCTTTGACCCTCTGACCCAGAGGCCACGCCCTTTTCTATTCCACGCAGGAAAATGTGGGATTATATAAAGACGATGTTCGAGAAGAATCAGCGATTCAGGCACCTGCTGGGGTTGTCTGGGGACACACAGCGAGAATCTGCCAGTTGTTTATCCTCATTGAAATCTCTTTTAAAGACATTTTTAATCGATATGCTTTTTAATCTTTTTTAGGCATCATCACAGGCAGGACTTCTAATTGTATGTCTCTTTATTGGCTGATTGTTTTAATTTTCCTTTGTTTTATTTAATATTTGAAAAGTTCTATATAAATAAAGATTATTATTATTATTACTACTACTCTTAGAAAACCAGTATGACCGCCTGATCACCCAAACCTTGCAAGTCAAATTAGGTCACGTCATGTGACTGAGAGGCACTTTAATAATGTGAATAAAGTCGCTTTACACCAGCAATCATTTCTTTTCAAATATACTTCACACACAAATAGTTCTTAAATCTTATTATCTGACATTGTTTAAAATGTTAAGGTTGTTTAAAAGCTGTTTTCAGGCCACTTTCTACGCACACACGACACGTGGAGGCTTTGTTAGAGGCGTATATTTGATGCGTATGCATAACTGGAAAGCAAAAAAAAAAGAAGAAGCTTTGTGCGACTTGTAATCAAAACTTTCAGTGTTATTTCATCTAATGCTGCGTTTATCCATACACACAGCACACACACACACACACGGTGTACGCTGTTTAATGTTATACACAAATGCAGCACACGACTGCAGATCCACAGCAAAGCACTGGGATTTAGGGGGAAACGGATGAACGACAGCTTTTTATAAACTGTAATTACACAATAGACATAAGTGAGAAGCTTATTGTAAAGTATCTGCTTTAGGGAGGAACATTCCTTACAAAGAAGCCACTCGTGAAAGGAAACAAATGAGACACACTTCAGGTCTTTGTCAGTTTTCTGACATAAAAGAGTTTCTTTATATTTAAGTGTCTGGGACACAATTTTAAACTACAGCATGCAGTTTAAAACCTGACTTTAAAAAAAAAAAATTAGGATTAAAAATTATCTATTTTATATATAAATACAGGTTGATTTCTGTACCATAATATGTCAAACTTTCAGTCATGGGGAATACGTTTAATAAGAAAACATCAATAGGTTTGAATGAATGAACACCTCTACACTCACAGCTTTACGTGAATAAATAGGACTGTGTAATCATAATAAGTGACACGTTAGATAAACATTTGTCTTGTGACCGACAGGTGGAAGAGACAGAAATGACGAGCATATTGTTAAACCTGACCGAAGCAGATGACGGTGCTCTTTACACTAGTTACAAGTCCAGTAGTACAGCTTCATGTTGCAAAAGAAAAGCACAACAATATTCATTACTTATATCATTTACTACCAACAAGCTACATTACTGAACTAATGGTGGGTGAAATAGTCATTCTTAATAAAACTGTACCACTATGGATGCTCCGGAGTGAAATTAAAGACATTAAAAACAATATTGTGTAATGAATTATGCAGTTTCTTTTAGGGTTGTTCCGATCCAATATCAATATTGGATATTGGTCCGATATCAGCCAGAAAACGGATATTGCATTTCATCAGACTGCATCTAAAATCTCAGCTATGATATATATTGGTTTTTTGGATTTATTTTTTCAATACCTTCTGTTTTATTTTTAAATTTATTTTATTCAATCATAGAATATTCTTATTCTAAAAGGTTAATTATATGTAATCCAATGGTTTATAATAAATTGGTCTTTTTTTTAAAATAACCAAGCCTTTTCTAACATTCCACATGACAAAATAAGTAATAAAAGTACTGTATGTATGATTCGTGCCGATATCGGCCAATACTCGAGGCCACAATATCGGTATGTATCGGAGAGTGAAGAAGTTGAATCGGGACATCCCTAGTTTCTTTACATAAAGACACTTTATAGATTCACGCCTATATCAGGAGTCTTTAGTTTAGGTCTACTGTAAATGGACAAAATAAAAACCCAGAATGTCATCTCTCCCTGTTTTAAAAGAAATGTTTTCTAATGTGTGACCTCACAGAACATGACGAGCTATCTCCTGAGCACATACTATATAAACACGTAGATTTTTGAAATATTCCTACTGTATGACTGTAAAACATTGCCTTTCACACAATGTATTTGATCTGAGTCTTTCAATCTCACTGTTTTCCCTTGGCATTTGCAGTTTATAGTCCTTTATATAATAAGATGCTGAAAAAAAAAAACAAGACACTGACATCTGAAATTGTGCTAAACAATGTTTTATCTATATGTCATGTAGATAAACCATGTATATGTTATTCCTCTATCATTTCAGCTCGGTGCCAGTCTGAACAAGATGTTAATGACAAGCCAGATCTGGCCAACAGGCCTGTTTTAAAGTGTTGAAAAGGGATGCTTGTAGGTTTAAATATGTAACTTTTATTATGTGCAATTGTTTCGAAATCCTTATATCAATCATTTATTACGTGTTTTCTACCGTATGCAATGCAGTGTTGTGGGCTCAATTCGCAATATCAACATTAATATTTTTAATACTGCACCAAGTTAAAGTTCGTTTCTACAGCATGAGTTGTAAATTGGAACGCTCCATGAAATACGCCCAATAGAATTGAATCGTGAATCAAATCAGGAAATCTGTACATATACCCAGCTTTAACTTTAGAAGACTAAATGGTTTACATATTTACTTGCCTATGTCTTGCACCAGGATCTATGTTAATGTCTGAGTTTAGAAAGGCACATTGTTTTAGGGATTATTTTTGTAATATATTGGGTATATACAGTACCCCAATGTATGTATAATAACTGGGTATATAAATAGGGCTGAGCAATATGTAACAAAATTCATATATTTTTACTCAAAATGTTTATATTTATATATATATATATTTTTTTTAACTCAACAGAGTTTTACCAGAAAGAAAATTCTGGGTTTAATTTGCTGATGAAAATTGCCACAGAGGCACATTTATTAACAAACTGCTGCATAATGTGTGTCACTTTTGGCTTTTTTCTCCTCTAAGGGACAGCACGTGTGAGTGAGCTCTGTAGTGTGGCTTGTTTAGGGGAAGGTCCGTGTTAGAACACACTCATTGATCATCTAACTGAGCTTTTCATGTTGTGAGATGTAGAGAAAGCAGCGACTCCTGAAATGAGTATTTAAATGAAAAATAAGCTATAAAGAATAAATAAATTTGGATATAGGCGATATTGCAATTTTTAATATCGCCAAAATAAGAAAACTCAATATATCTTCAATCTCGATATATTGCCCTGTGCTAGTATAACAGTATGTTTATGTCGTTGTGAAGTTTGTAAAACGTGCTACAGAAAGTACAAGTGCTGTAGAATGTCTGTCAGCACATTTCATGTGGTTATGTAACATTATATTGGTGCGTGTTGGGCGAACAGGAAAGTTTGACGTCCATTTGTCACAGTAGAGTTAGTTCTTGTATTAGTAGCGTGTTGTTTTTGAGCAGTTTGCACTGGTGATGTAGCTTCATGCTAACAGGTTAGCTGACAGTGGGGGACGTCAAACTGACCTTGTCCCGCAGCCGTCAGCTTTACGGCGTGTTTACATTAGCCTCTGAGCTAAGCTAACACACACACACATGGCGTTCCACCACCACCACAACACCCTAGTGTGAGTCAGTGAGCGGTGCTACCTTCACACAGTCGACGGGGAACATGAGGCAGTGCTCCATGATGCCAGCCACGGCTCCAGCCAACATGTGGGTGCCCGTGGAGGCTCCCTGTGGTAGACCCTCATAGTCCGCCTCACTGTCCTCTGCCTGTGCATCCGCAGCACAGCACACTAGCTCCACGGTCTGTAGCTCGGTTTCCCCTCCGATCCGCGGTGTCAGGGTTCCCACGATACTTTCAGAGACTCCCCATAATCTGCCCCCTATCCATCGAACTTCTGCCCCGGCAGAGGCTCCTGCAACCCCGGGATCAGCGCCGGCCGTCTCCGCTGTCATCCGACGCTTCCTTACAAACCCATCTGCTTCCATGAGAAACAAAACGGAGCGTAGGGTAATGGTGGCTCTCTTCGGTTGACAATTTCCCCCGCTACGGTGTTACATCCCCGGGGATGGTGAGCTGTTCTAAGGCCGCCTCTGACCCACAGAACAGACCCAGCAGGAGGCCGTGATTCAGGATCCGGGACAAGCCCACGACAGGCCGCAAAGCCAGGAAGTCTCCTCTGATTGGCCGATAGGGTCAGTCCTCCTCTGCCCATTGGCTGTTGTACCTGTCAATCAAGTTTGGTCACACATTTTGGCGGTGACTACCTGTCATGTGGCGACAGACGTGATTTACGCGCTGCAACATTTTGGAATAACAGAACATATATAATCATTCTCAGGGGTTTTAAACTCATTTTAGTTCAGGGGCCAAATCCGGAACAGTTTTATCCCAAGTGGACCGCAGATTGTGGCAATTTCAAAATGATTTTGCCCTAGTTTGCACTTCCACATATAACATATAAACAGTATCAGTAACAGGGTGATCCTACCAGATTCGGTATCGATTTACATACCCGGTGGCACAGATTCTTTTTAGTTTCCAAGGTTGATCATATGTCATCAAACTGCTGACCTTTAGTTGTTTTTGTTATTTATCCTTTGGATGATTTAGTTAAACTTCAAGCACACCGCAGACATTGTGACCTAAAAAGTTATTTTAAATGATTTCTCAGGCCACTATACAGCATTTCTCGACCCGGCGCCATTGCTGTGGGCAGCTGAAACGAGTTAGCCTTTGTTTACAGCCAAAAGAGCACAATATGGTAGTTTCGGGTTGGGTTAATGGTGCACTAATCGCCGTGACAGTTGAGTTAAATGTGGATTCTTTAGTAAGGGAAGTTGGCAAGTCAGATCCATAACTTCGGGATAAGGATCGGCTCTAAGAGCTGGGTCAGTTGGGCTGGGTTGCGAAGTGGGGCTGGGCGACAGTCTATGGGCTGGAGGAGCAGCCGCCTCGACTGCACTCTTCTCCCCGGCACTAGAGACCCGGTGCTTGACCTGCCTCGCTGAGTCGGTGGTGCTTCTTCCCTACTCCCTGGCCTCACCGCCGTTGTCGGCCCGTGAGTCAAATATTACCGCCATTGGTGGAACCGAATCATTGGCATATACCAATATATAAATGGGATCCATTACCCCTTACATGTCACTGGGACGCCAGGGGGACCTCGGGGGCCCAATTTTTCAAATAACTACTCCTCTGTTAGTTCTCGTTAGATAGGGCCCACTCCCTATTTCCGGTAATTTCCAAATTTATGGGATCATAGTCGTGTGACATATTGTTCCAAAGATAATTCAACGCAGATTATGATTATGCCTCACACAATTTGAGGGCCCTTTTTAGGCAATTTCCATTAAAGTCGTTTTCTCATTTATTTGTGTCAAGTATTGCGACAGCTGGTGGTACTGAGTCATTGACACAGACCAATATATGAATGGGGCCCATTACTCCGTATGTGCCTCTGGGGCACCAGGGGGCCCCCGGGGCCCCATTCTTCAAATGACTACTCTTCCGTTAATGCCCGTTGAATCAGGCTGAAATTTGACATGGACATTCTTTGAGCGGATGTCAAGAGCCTCTCGGAGACCTTTTTGAAAAAGTCGGGGGCCCACCCCCCTTTCCTGTAATTTCTGAATTTATCGGAACATAGCCGTGTGATAAATTGTTTCAAAGGCAGTTCAACATAGATTTGTTTTACTTGGTGGAACCGAGTCAATTCACTGAATTCTCAGGAAAGTGGTACGTGGTATTTCACGCGGAGACGTTCCGCGCCCCCGGCCATAGTTCATCAGAACTTGGTTGGATAAGATGGTACTAGATTTTCCTGTTTAGTTGATCTGTTTTGTGGTCAGATTCACATAAACCAAGTATTCAAGACTTTGGTTTGTTTAATACTAGTAAGAACTGAAATATTTTTCCTAAAATTCTGACAAATTGGGAAAATCTATAAAAAGTGAATGTAGATAATTAAATTTATACATATTTCATTTTTTGGGGTTCACTTACACTGATTTATGTGAAATGAAATAGATTTTCAGAAGCCACTTAATTATGACAAATAAAAATTTTAATTTTGCATTTTAATTGGGTGTTACTGGAATTCCTGAATTCAAATAACAATATCATATCTTAACACCTCTACAAATCATCAGATTAAAAGATTTTTCAATTCTGTGTAGAGACCTTCTGCATGTATAGTTTAAAATATGTTAAAATATATTATTTATTATTTATGTGAAGAGTTAGAAAAAAGAAAACAAAAAACAACAACAACCAACCAAACAAAAAGCTCCTAAATGTTCCTACACTTGGGGATGGTGTATTGCCAAGTATCTTCAGGCAAAAATGATTTTTACATTTTGGTTGTGGTTTCCTTGCTGGCAAAACAATATATGACAATTTTGCAAATGAATACATAAATGATGGCCAAGTTGTCTAATCTGTATATATAACATGAAAGAAGATAAAACAGCATGAGTATAAGTCTTGTTAGAGATTTAAGGATTTTCCATATTATCATATTGTATGTTGTCTGTCTGTCTGATGATTTGTTCAGATTGTATACATTTGTAAACAAGGCACAAGTTAAACGTATTAACAAAACAATTATGCAACTCTAAGTACCTGTTATGGCTATTATTATATTCATCATCATATCGTCAAATGTGTGTTCAGGTGTACAATTTGTCATGTTTTAATACATGATGACTGCATTACTCTTTGCACTTTTGAACTGCTGAGTCATGTTAGATTAAACAGTACAGATCGTATTGTATCCACAGTGCAACTCACTGTGTCTGCTGAAGGCCCAACTCAAACTCACATGCAGATATACATGCACACACACTATCAAGGACAGATAACATTGGCGCCCAGCCTT
Organism: Gouania willdenowi; assembly: GCF_900634775.1. Taxonomy (NCBI): domain Eukaryota; kingdom Metazoa; phylum Chordata; class Actinopteri; order Blenniiformes; family Gobiesocidae; genus Gouania; species Gouania willdenowi. The sequence continues at coordinate 15,566,127 of NC_041058.1, read as the reverse complement.
CCTCATATACCCGTCTTCATCATCCTCAAACGTTTCCACTGTTGGGCATCTGACCCCCCTCCTTCTCCTCACCTCAGGGTGGAACTTTTTCTGTTATCTGTATAAAAGCTTAAGCTGTGAAACTGTTAGTTAGTGGGTCTTGCTTTTTGCTCGGACAGGAGCCTTTTGACCATCCTTGTTGGGGGGCTGCCTTTCATTCTACAGGATGGAAGCTTCTTTTTTTTTACTCCTTTTTTATTTAATTTTATAATAAATCTTTTTTATAAAATTATCATGCTTCGACTGGACTCCATCATTCAACCAGAGCAATAAATCATGTCTCCAAATGAGGTCAACCGCAAATTTGCCGTGACATACCCAAAATAACATACTTTTTGGTGCCCAAGTGAGGTTGTCGTCGTGTCACTTATCTGGAATTAAAAGAGTTGCGGGTTTTCACCACATCATATGCAGCAGATGTGAAGACAACACAGACAAGACATTATTCAGTAAATTAATGCTGTAAAATGTGTTTCTAAATTGATATGTATTACTTTCTCTGTAATCCAACAATCACTTTTCTTTTTTACTGTGAGTTTAGGATTTGTTCCAAGAAGGTAACGGTGACAGTGTGATCCCTTTATGGACTGCTCAGGGACAGCATATGATATTTTAGAATTTTTAAAAAATGATATGATATTAACGCTAAGAGGCCTTCTCCTCTACTTGCAGGCTTGGGATCACATTTTTAACCCCCCAGAAAATGAGGTAAGTGTGTTTTGGTCCAGAGCTGTCATACCATAATTGAATTTTCTTTTATTGCCTGGGAGAGCCTTCGAGCATTGAAGTGTAGAATTTCTGCCGACAAAGGGGAATGAAGTGTTAATTTCTGCTTACACGAACAAAATCTCCATCCTGGATATTCTGATCTAGTTACTGTTGATTGGCTGTTGTCCGCAGACGTTCCTTAAAGGAAAATTAAGCAGACAGCATATCAGGATTATTCCACTTTCCTGAAAGTAATGCGACTCTAGCACAAGTCTAGCGGGAAATCTTAGATGACTATAACGCCTCTTTTCATTCCCTTTGCTGAGAGAGTGCACAATCTATGAAAACCACAGGAATTATTTTACACTGTCGAAGCAAAACCCAGACCAAAAATCTGCATCATACAGTTAATGTGAGAGGATACCGAGCTTGTTTTTAGCTGTTTAATGGTATTTTACCAATTGACATCCTCCCATTCTGATCTGTTATACCTTAATGCTCAGACATCCTCCCCAGACAGCTGCTTGGGACCACTATGGCCACTTATGTAATTATTACATAGTAAATGAACCTCTTAGTCTGCATGCATTTTCAAAAGCAGCTCATAGAAACCATTCAGGGTGAAGAGTATATCTCAAAGCTCCTCAAGTAGTCCTTTACCTTAAGATGATTCAAGTTCCAACCCACTCCAAAACATTAAATAAGCTTTAAATAAGTTATTTTTTTTAAATATCATTATTAGTCATGTGACTGAATGTATCAGTCTGAACCTCTCTGGCACTATACAGATGCAAACAAAATGTTGGTATCCTTCCATCAAAGAAAGAAACAATGGTTACTGACATTATTTTCATTACTCGATGATTCTGGTGGACCACAAAAAAAAAAAAAAGAAATGTCTGGTTTTCATTAGACAGTCTTAAAAATATATATTTATTAACACCTTTGTCAGTTTTTTTTTTTTTATCAGTGACAACTGTTGGATTTTCTTTCTTTGATGGAAGGGTTTCAATTAATGTGTCCACAATGAACACATTAAAAAAAACAAACAAACAAAAAAGCCTGTTCTAAATCGTCCAATGAATACAGTTTAATAACTAAATAAATCAAATAAACAAAATTTACCAAGAATGACAATGCAGAAATGATTCCCGCTGCCACAATATTTATACAACTACGACATTTTCTTTAGGGGCACATTTGAGATGTTAGCTGTGCTGTGTGACCAGCATATCAGCAGTGTTGAATTATTCCTAAAATGTTTGTTTAACAAAGTGTTGAATGATGAAGATCTTTCCATTTCATTACTTTTTCGTGTTAACGGAGTGGAATGAACAACATTAAAGTGGGTCACAGCCACACTGAGGTACAACTCAATGGGTCCTGATGTAACCTAATGTCCTTCATTGTCTATTTAAAGATTGACATCAAAAAGTTGTTCTTGGGTTTCCATGGATACGGTTGATGGTAACCGTGTGGAAAGGAAAATGAAAAACCGTCAATTAAACTATAGGGAAACTAGAAAGCTGTGATTTTTCTGCTTTATTAAGCAATACACACTTGATATTTTAGTGGGTAAAATGTTTCCTGAAAACAATATGTTAAAATACAATATGTTAAAAAGTGGCATATTTTTTCCCAAATGTGTCCCTGCCAATATATAGTTGTATATATATATTCACCCATTTTCTGACCTGCTTACTCCTTCAGGGTCATGTGGATAATATAGTTATATAGTATAGTTATATGTCAGTAGTTGTATTATACACACTTATACATACTTGTTGTAAATCTATCTATCTATCTATCTATCTATCTATCTATCTATCTATCTATCTATCTATCTATCTATCTATCTATCTATCTATCAGTATTTCTTTTTCTTTTTTAGTTTTTTAATTATGAAAGTTAGGGTTTTACTGCAGAAAGAGATTAATTGAAGTAAAAAGATAAAAAGGGTTAGGAATTATTCCTTAATCAACAGAAAGGCCAATTATTTGCGTGAGTGTGGTCACACATATTCCAATATTGATTTACTACTTTTCAATAAAACTTTTTTTCCTCTTTTTTTATTCTTATTAATGAACATTACACACAAACAAACATAGGCACATTATCATAAACAACTTAAGGATGCCATCTTCAAGAGGTTGAACATATATTATTGAAGAGGAAGAGAATAAAAAAAAATAAAATAAATAAATAAATAAATAAATAAATAAACAACAACAACAACAACAACAACAACAACAATAATAATAATAATAATAATAATAATAATAATAATAATAATAATAATAATAATAATAAAGTAGAATAAAATATATCACATATTTTCCAGTAACACCAATACCGTAACACCAATACCTTATCAACAATAGCGTACTGGGGTCAGGATATAAGTACTTTTACAATAAAACTATTTAAAAAAAGTAAACACAAAGTCTATTTAAAACAGGCATTTGCTCGGATGCTCCCGTCTTTACCTGAGGACCCTTGCAGCCACTTAGCTGCCCCCGATGTTGCCTGTTTGTATCCCCAACGTCCAATATAAACAGTGTGCAATAACTTATTGACATTTCAGTGAACTTCATTGACTTTATTGTCCATAAAGTTATTGAGAGGCTTGAGGAATAGGACAACAGCGCCATCAAGTGGCCAGAACAACATAATATCTTATCAACTTCCTGTAAGTAAAAAGTTTAAAAAACTAATGCGATCTATGGAATACAGTATCCAAACTGATGTTAAATCTATTAAATGCCTTTGTTTGAGCATGAGGTGTGTTTTTGTGAGGTTCTCTAAATCAAATGGGAACAAAACAACATCACAACTTAGAACAAAATTAGGATAAAAACAAACCAGGACAATATTGGATGAATAAATGACTTAGATGTGTTTTGTTTGTTTGTCTGTGTTAGATAATAAATAGAGTGGCGGGAAACCCACTTAACGCATGTGAGTGGAGTGGAGTGGAGTGGGCGGGGCTAGAGTGCACAGTGAGCTGCTTCATTTCTGCTATGGCTGCAGCCTGGAGAACCGAGCGTGCACGGAGAGCCGTAACCATTGTCAGGACTGTTACAGGATCGAGATCCAGTCACACTGAAGTAAAGTCCCAGTATGACGCACTGGTCATCGGAGGAGGTGAGCATGTTCGTGCGTCAGAGACACAAAGCGAACAGGACAGCTGCTAAGTACCTGCAGAGTTTGCAAAAGACACCAACAACAAACGCCTTATGCTCCTAGATGTCATTAATAAATAACATATACTATTCTTTCTTACTGTGTCATTGTAACATTTTAACTTTGGACTAAAATGGCGATTGAACAACAAAAATATCCATTCAGTTTTTTTTTCCCTTCTTTTTTTTTGTTTGTTTTTTGTTGCACAGAAAGTTCTGTTTAACTATGGAAGCCCGTTTCTGCCACTAAAAAAAAAAATAAATAAAATAAAAATCACCACTGCAATTCATAATTATGAGTTAGTAAAGTCAGAATTGTTTGAAACTGAGCATTTGCAGCAGTCTATACTGACACTGACTGTTAACATTCTTATTTACACTTTGAATAATAATTTATTCAAAACACATATTGTGGCTGTTTATTCAGTTCTTAAAATGAAACACATGGTATATAGTGTAGAAAATAGTAGAAGTACATAAATAAGTCTTTTTTTGCAAAATGATTCCGTCACCTTTTTTGCATTGATAGTAATTTCCTCATAATTATGACTTTCTTTCTCATAATTATGACTTTACTAACTCATAATTATGACTTCTTGATTTTTTATTTATATATATATATTTTTTTTTTTTTTGTGGCGGAAACAGGCTTCCATAGTATATCCAGGCTTTAAAAGTGCAAATATTTACTCCAAGTTTGGTTGTTTTTTTTCTTCTTCTAAAAATATATTTTAAAGAGAGATTTTTATTTATTTTTATTTATTTTTTGTCAAAATTAAATCTCAAATCTGTTTTTTCTTCCCTTGCAGGACACAATGGACTGGTGGCTGTGAGTTCATCTACTTGTTACCCAACACCTGTTTTATGCTGTAGTGTATATTGTGTAGTCATATTGATAAGCAACCGGTTAAAGGGCAGATGTGCCTTGTGATGTGCAGGCTGCCTATCTCCAAAAGGGAGGCTTAAACACAGCAGTGTTGGAGCGTAGACATGTGCTGGGAGGAGCAGCCGTCTCAGAGGAGATCATCCCAGGTTGGTTCAGGTTGTAACCAGGTCCAAAAATACAAGATCAATGGTATAATAAATAATAAATTATTTTTCCACATATCACTAGGGGTGTCCCGATACAACTTTTTCACGTCTCATACGATACCGATATTGCAGCCTTGAGCTTCGGCTGATACATGTATTGGTTCGATCCGATATCAGCATGGATACATACTATATTATTGCTTATTTTGTAGTGTAGAATGTTAAAAACAACTTGATCAAGTGATATTACTCAGAGAACAATTGTCAGCAACAGTAGAACTTATACCGCCATTATAAAATAATGGGTTACATACATTTTAACCTCAAATAAAAAAAATTATTCCACAATTTAATGCACAAATAAATTAGAAGCCCTGGGAAAAATAGATAATAATATTAAATTCAATAAATGGGCTGCTTGTATCAAATATTTTAGATTATAATATAATATATAATTTGTCGATATTGAACCAATATCCGATATCAGTATCGTATTATGACACCCCATATCACTTAGTAACAACTCTACAACACAAGTGTGTTCCCATTTTGTCCTTATGGCATTGAAAGCACCTCAGGAATGTGTAGGCCAGAGTTTTTCAACCTTGGGGTCGGGACCCCATGTGGGGTCACCTAGAGTGACTGAAAAATGAAAATACATTTTAATTTGTTTTAGTTATAATTTTGATTATAATTGTGGTGTCTTTCTCTCTGGTGCAAATGATGAAAGTGGTGCAGAAAAAGTCTTTGTCGACGCTGACTTGTAAATAATACAAAGTTTATTAATACAAGATTCAGAATGAAAACAGTCTAGCAAAAATCACCTGTACAAAGTTTTTACATACATTCAAATACATGCAAAACATCTGGTTTTAATCTCCAGGTCACATCATTACAAAGTAATAATAAACAGGAGAAGACATACATCATTTGAGACGCTAAGGCCCCTTTAATCTATAGAGAAAGCACATGATCACATTACCTCAGGAAGCAGAGCCACTCAGTCTTAACATACACGGATGTAATTCTGGTTATTTTCAGTAAGGGTTTAATATGAACAAGGTGGATGCAAATCATACATAATATTATACAACTGTATTCTATACTTTCACTTTGTAAAATATAAATCTAGTTCAACTAAAATGCACAAAATCTGTTAGTACAACATGTCACTAATCCTGGCTACTCTGTATTTGTAAATACAGTAAAACAAACATGATAAAAAACTAATTCTAGAAAAAAAAAAATAGAGGTCGACCTACAGTATATGGGCCGATGCAGATACCTATTTTTTACAAAAAATTTCAGCGATGGCCGATATTTGAGGCAGATATTTTTATTTTATTTTTTTTTTAAAGCACATTGATTATGAAAGACAATTGAAACACATATATGATATAAATGCGGGTTCCTTCTGTCAGTCAAGTGGTGGCTGCAGCTGCCCACATGGGTGCCTGATCAAATATCCTTATCTGTTATATTCTTTTCCTATTAGGGATATAATAGGATAAGGATATTTGATCAGGCACTAATATATTATATCTTTATTCTATTATATCAGCTTTTTATTTGTAAGCCTGTTGGCTTTATACTGTACCTCTCCCATGCACATGCTATTATTATTATTACTTCTTTTTTGTTGTTGTATATTCATACATCCGAATGGATGTTTTTTCTGTTCTTTCTTTTTTTCTTTAATGGCTGCTCTAAAGTGCTAAATAAAAAAAATAAAAAAAAAAAATGGAAATAAATTTTTGATATCAAATTGGTCACCTTCCAAAAAAGGTTGAGAACCACTTGTAGGCTGTCAGTTTTCCTGAAGAAATTTATCTGACCACAGTAATATTACCCTTTATCTAGTTTCTGTGATTTCAATTATTTTTTTTGGGTGTGTTTGAGTTATGATTGAAATCCTGAAAAATAACATACTTTTTAACTTTCACAGGTTTCCACTTCTCTCGATGTGCCTACTTGCTGAGTTTGTTACGTCCACACATATACGCAGACCTGGAGCTCAAGGTAAGTACGTCTGTGTCCAGCTAAACAGGTTCTAATCTGCATGTGTGCCTTTTTCAATGTGTTATATGTGTGTATGTTGTAGAAACATGGGCTAAGGGTATATATGCGAGACCCCCATGCTTTTACACCCATGCTGGAGGAGGGAGTGAACGGTGCTGCCCCACGGTCTCTCATGCTAGGTTCAGACCTGGCCAGGAATCAAATGGAAATCGGAAAGTTTTCACAGAAGGATGCAAAGGTGATCAATGACCGTGTGCAGCACATGTGGTTTAAAATGTCTGCACTATTACCACAATCTCAGAGGATGACGCAGCATTTTATTTTCTTTCCCATACCTTCAACATTCTCAAGCATTCTCACATCTTTGTTTCTAGGCGTATCCGGAATTTGTTGCACACCTTGAAAAACTGGCAGCAGCCGTCCATCCATTACTGGATGCCCCACCTGTAGATATCCCAGGTTTAACAGCTGGATCACTGAGGAAGAGAATGACTGCAGCTAAAACTCTGAAGCCTCTTGTCAAGTGTGGTGCGTAGGAAGAAATGCACTTTATTTCTGGCCTGAGTAACAGCAATTGTTTTTTCATCATTGTTTTTTTTTGTTATTATGTCATGCTGAGATGTGTTCTTTTAATTGGATTTTAAAGGCTTGAAACTGGGTGGAAACATTCCTGACTTTTATGAGCTGGTAACTGCTCCAATAATGAAGGTTTGTGAAGTTTTACACTAAACTTTGTAATCAGCAGGTGTTTACTTTATGTTTCCTAACCGGTTGTTGTTTTGTGTGAAAGATTCTCACTCGGTGGTTTGAGTCGGAGCCGCTGAGAGCGACGTTAGCCACTGATGGTGTGATAGGAGCCATGACAAGTCCCAGTAATCCTGGTAGTGGGTGAGCAATGGAAGGAGCAGGAATGAACAGATATCTGTGTTATAACGTACTCTGGTCTTGTTTTGAAGGTATGTGCTCCTGCATCATGTGATGGGAGAGCTGGAGAAGGAGAAAGGAGCATGGGGTTATGTAGAGGGCGGCATGGGGGGCGTGTCTCAGGCTATTGCCAGTGCTGCCCGCTCGTATGGTGTAGACATCTTTACTGAGAAGGTAGGCGATTCTAAAAATCTTTGATTGCATTTTCAACAGCAATCTCTTTGAAAATGTTTTTTGGCTCACACTTTACTTGAAGTTTTATACATAAATGCTGACATTACGCTGTCATTATTATGATATGACACCTGCCATTAGCATGAATAAGGTGTCATGAAGGCTAGTGTCGTTTGTTCACACCAAACGCGCTTCAGGCGTCAGGTGTCTTTTTTTTTTCTTCATTATTCTGAATATGTCACGGTTGGGAAAAGCTCCTGATTGGTCGATGCGCTGCGATATGCCCCAAAAGTTCAACAATCCCAACTCTTGTATCAGCGGCGCCGGACGCACGTCAAAATCTTGAAATCTCAAAACGCGTAGCGTCTGCCACGCGTAAAGCTTCAAAACGCGCCGCACAGGAAGCGGGACCTCTCGACGCTCCTAGAAGTGCATCCACCATGTATTGTCTATGTAAACCTTTTTATTTTCTTTAAAATTTTATTATTTTAAGTTTAATTTGAGTATACACATCTTAAGAGAATGCCCGTGCCTCACCTCTAGTTCCCTATAACCCTACTTAACCCCACTAGATCCCTCCACCTAACCCAAAAAATGCCAACATTGCTCCAAAGGTGTCACAATTTAGCGAACGACACTTAATGACAGCCTTCTTGACACGTTGTTCATGCAAATGACAAATAATGACAGCGTAATGTCAGCCTTATGTGTAAAACGTCAATAAAAGTGTTACGGTTTTTTGTTTATTGGTTTTCGTCGCTGGCAGGATGTGGGACAGATCTTGGTGGATTCAGACGGTGTGAAAGGGGTGACGTTGAAAGACGGCTCAGAGATCAGGAGTAACGTTGTTTTATCAAATGCTACTCCGTATGTTACCTTCAAGGACCTTACGCCACAGGTGAGTACAGTAACACCACATGCACACTGCACTTAATCAGCCATTTTGTTTTTAAATATAAAACTCTGCTTTCATTGCAGGCGGCTCTTCCTCCAGAGTTCATCAAAGCTGTAGATCAGATAGATTACACTTCACCTGTGACCAAAATCAACGGTTGGTCTCTTTCTTCCAGCTTTCTGGATGTTTTCTCTTCATCTCAGATACTTTTGAAGAAATGTACGAATATTTCACCCCAAACATTTGCGCCATAAGCCTTTGATGAACTCTGATTTTATTTTCTCAATCAACAATCAATTTAGGGTTAGTTTTTTGTCATAGTTTATATTTGATTTGCCACTTGTAAATTCCATTTAATATCACACAGGAAGTTGGGCCCACAATGAGCTGCAGTACGACCCCAGAAATACATAAATAAATATTTAAAAAATATATATTAATAATAACAGTATTGTGCATTTTACAGTGCTTTTCAAACAGCCAAGGGCATAAATAAAGAAACAGATGACAATAAAATTAGGTGAAAGAACATTATTACAATAATAAAAAGGACAGAGCAGTCACGGAGAGTGCATTATTGAACTGGTGGGTTTAGAGATTAAAAGTGGATTAATCAGCATTTTAACACTATTTAGGGAACCATCCTCCCCTCTCTTTAATGTATAGTATATAAACAAAGTAGTTAGAGGTCCTTTCTAATTGTACTTGTGTTACCGCGTGATATTTTCAGCTACATGTTATGGCTGCACTAAACGACAGCTTACACATTTTATTGTTAGTCGCGGAGGAGGTATTGAACAAATGTGTCATTATTATGGAGTATTTGAAGTTACTGGCAGACCTCTGAACAGATCTGTATTATAAAACTGTAAAACACAAAGTACTCTGTGTATTTTCAGTTTTACAGGCTTAATTGGTACATAGTCTGAGCTCTACATGGCTTTATTACTCAGGAAGGCTTTGAGGTCCGTATCTTTTGATGTTACATCATCTGTAATTAGGGGTTAAGTGACTTAATAAAAGTTTTCTGTTTTGTTGCACAGAGCTTGATTTGAAATTACTGGATGTGGCAGTTTCAAACAAGTCAAACTGTCAGTTTCATTGTTTTAAGTTGGTTACTGAGAACTTCTACAGAATACATCCATGTTTTTCATTTCTTGTGGCCCTTTTTACACAGTGGCAGTAGACAAACTACCAAATTTCCTAGCTGCTCCTACACCAGATAATAAACCTGGACCCCACCATCAATGCTCCATTCACCTAAACTGTGAAAGTGTGGAGGTACTGGAGACGGCATACAGAGATGCAATGAATGGGCGACCGTCAGTGAGGTAAGTATTTGTCAAAACTAATTCATTTTCTGAACTTCTTCTGACAAGTTTAGTAAAAGAGTGTTTATAGTGGAGATTATAACCCAATTTCAACTTTTTAAATATTTTTTCGAGTAAATAATTATTGATCTTTGAGTCTCAGCTTTACACATCTTTGTGAAAAAGTTACGGCCTGATGCATTCATTTAGCACTTTGAGATGACTTTTGTTGTAATTAGCGCTATATAAATAAAGTTGGATGGAATTGAATTGGATTTATTATTGAAATTAACTAACTGCAGGTAGAAGAGCCTCCATGTACTATTTTGGTCATGGGTAAGTACAATGTTTACAGCTAACACCTAAGACCCTGAACATACAAGAAATGTCTTTTGTTGATATTTTAATTCAATTAAAATCCTTTTGATTCAATTCAATTCAATTCAACTTTATTTATATAGTGCAAATTACAATAGTCATTTTGTAGCGCTTATCAAAATAAAAAATTCTTAAGAAACAAGTTCTGCTGAACTACTTCCGGGCCTGCGCCGAATAGTACGTACCACGTTCCTGAGAATTCAGTGAAACGACTCAGTTCCTCTGTGTAAAACAAATGAAATTGTGCGAGTAAAATTGTAATCTACGTTGAATTGGCTTTGAAATGATATATATCATGACTATGTTCTGATAAATTTAGAAATTACCGGAAAAGGAGGTATCCATGTGAAATTACAGCCCGATTCAATGAGCATTAATGGTGGGGTAGTCATTTGAAAAACATATGGAGTAATGTGCCCCATTCATTTATTGGTATGTGTCAATGATTTGGTACCAACAACTGTCGCAATATTTGACTCATAAATAAATGAGAAAACAGCTTTAATGGAAATTACCAAAAAAAGGCCCCGAAATCAAATTGTGCAAGGCATAATCATAATCTACGTTGAATCACATGACTATGTTCCCGTAAATTTGAAAATTACCGGAAATTCTTTTCAAAAAAGGGCTCAGAGCGTCTCATCATATTCATTCATAGAGTATTCATACCAAACTGCATTCCAATCTAAGGAGTACTAACGGAGGAGTAGTCATTTAAAAATAATGGGGCACCCGGGGGCCCCTGGCAAACCGTGACACATACGGGGTAATTGTCCCCATTTATAGATTGGTGTGTGCCAATAATTCGGCACAACCAACTGTCGTAATATTTGAGTTGCAAATATGTAAGAAATCGATACCTACCAAATTTCAGCCCAATCCGTTCACGAATAACAGAGGAGTAGCGATTTTAACTAGTGTACACAACAAGAAGAAGAAGAAGAACAAAGTGACTGGCGTTTTTAGTCTACATGAACATGCCCTACACGTTGCCAACCCCTCCCTCACTTCATTACATATGGGTTTTACCCATTACTTTGTTTTCATTCCCCTCTTCCATGTCTCTTGTGTAACTCTTTCCTGTGTAGACCGATGCTAGAAATGACCATTCCTTCAGTGCTGGATCCAACTCTTGCTCCCCCTGGGTGTCACGTGGTGTCTCTATTCACCCAGTTCACCCCGTACCACATATTAGGCAGAGAGTGGACCGAACAGGACCGGGAGGCCTATGCAGACACAGGTTAGAAGGGTCATTCCAAGTCATTTCAACACATTTTCAGGTCATCCCACACACTTTGGTCTCAAAAAATTCAAAATTTTTTACCAATTGTTCCGTGATCATTCAATAGGCACACTATAATTTATTTGTTTGACCGGATGAATACTTGAGATATGGCCAATTTAGTGAGGGAGGTGTGTTGAATTTCATGCATTTTTAGTTTCTAATATCTCAGGAACTACAACTCATAGGAAACTGAAATTTGGTAAAGTAATTCAGCTCCACCTACTCTCTTAGAATATACAGTATATATAAATGTTCTGCAATAAATCCTATCGAGTGGACATGCCAGCCTCTCAAATTTGGAAAAAAGTTTGTCAGGGTTTCGGACTCAAATATGTTTAGATGTTCAGTAAACATTTTTGCATATGCTTCAGCTCCCTGTTATTTTATGAGCTTTATGCGCATATACTGTTCACATCACTAATGATTAGTCAGATATATATATATGCATTGGTTCTTGGGTGACACGCTCTTGAAATCTGAAAAAATACTTCTTTTTTTTTTTTTTTTACTATTCATTGGCCCATAACTGCATTTAGGAATGTAAGAAAAAAAAATGTGATCTCTGTTTTAATTTATAGTATAAAGATTACTCTTTCTTGGGATATAAAACAATTTTTCTTTATGTGACTTTTTCATTTTTAATTTGGACCCCAACTTTGGGTTATTTGACCTTTTGCGAATATTGAAAATTAAATAACACGAGGCCATTCACCCAGAAGTGAACAAAGATTTTAGGTTTGTAGGGAAAGTTGCTCCTCAAACTTAGCACTCACACACTGTGTTTAGAGACAACAAGAACTGGTTCAACATGTGTCAGTTCTGTAAATCTGTACAATTGTCCTGATTTGACCTGGAAAAAGCTTTGGTTTTCCTGTTTTCTAGTAATATTTCAGGATATTATTGTTGTTATAGTTTTTGACTGGGTGGAGCAATATGTCCCAGGATTCAAAAAGTCAGTGGTCGGCCGAGACATCCTGGCTCCGCCAGACCTGGAGAGGATATTTGGTCTCACTGGAGGGGTACGTGATCTACAAGCTCTGTAAAAACATCAAAAATACATATTGATTATTTTGTTGGGCTGTTGTTTCAGTAGTTATTTAGTAAATGTCATATTAAAACTATATGTTAAGGTTTCATTTATTCACACAACTGTTCCTTAGGAAATCCACTTTGATCTCCTGACATGTTTCGACTGACAACTGCCAGTCTTTGTCAGACTGGCACCTTAATCATATTTCAGGTGCTTGTCACAGTTTGTAAGTGTATTGTTTTTTTCTCTTGTTTGTGATAGAACATATTCCATGGATCGATGTCACTTGATCAGCTCTACTTAGCGCGACCTCTGCCCTCTCTCTCAGACTACCGCTCACCAATCAAAAGGCTGTATCTGTGTGGCAGTGGCGGTCATCCAGGTTGGCACAAATATGTAATAATGTATCTTAGGGATGTAACGATTACTCGTAAGGCAGTTAAAAATCGATTCATAGGTATCACAGTTCACATCGTTGCTCTGAAAATTGAATTGCAGTACTTTTTTTATATATCCTTCTCGTCTAAAGTGTAGGCGGTGGGCGGAATCTGCTACTACTTTCTTTCTGGCCGCCATCTACTCTTAAACATGTTCATAAATGATTCCTTACCCCTTTAGCACCGAAAGAATATCTGTAATATTACGCGAATATCTGTAATATTACGCGAATATCTGTAAAAGTCACGTTTTTCTATTAGCTCTGTCTACTAGCGTAGCTTCTCTTCTTCAGTGCAAGGATATCTGCATGCCAACCGACCACTGGGTTACCAACGCCCTCTCCTGGTCCAAACAAATATCTGACGTAAAAACTGTTTTTTTTTGTTTTTTTTTTAATAAGTCCAATTGTTAAGGCACAAAATACATTTTCAGTTGCAATTTTAAAAAGAAAAGGAACTATTATGTAGTTTTGCATTGTTTACTATAGAACCAGAATGTAAATTAATAGGCTTCTTCTTCATTTGTATTATTCCTTTATTTATTTAATTCAAGATTTATTTGAGTTAAATTGCATTGTTTTGAATAGTTTATCAAGGGATTCTTTTGACAATCAAATATAAAAGGAAAATAGTACAGTATTTTCTAAAGGAATATTTGTTTACATTCCCATTATGTAAAATAAATCGAGAGAGAATCGTATCATGAACCCAGCATCGTGAATCGTTACATCCCTATTGTATCTTGTTAGTTTCTGTTCTGGCAATAAAAAACAGATTTAATAACCTTTGGACACATTTTGTTTCTACTCAGTGCTGAATATGAGCATTTGAAGATGATGTCAGACTTCTGGGACTTCCCAAAACAGGAATGAATTAAGTCATTTTCCCTTTTTTTTTTGCGTGTGATGTGCAGGTGGGGGTGTGATGGGCTCTCCTGGCTGGAACGCAGCTCTCACCGCCCTTGCTGACTTGAAACAACACTAAGACATCTGACAGCACCCACATTTAATCCACACAATGTCTCTTTTGTTTTTCATTATAAATGTGACTCTTTATGTGCAGCTCAAGAACCAAACTTTATTTGAGTGATGTGAAAGTGTAATGAAAAATTATTAGTGAACCACCATTAGGTGTATTACTACAGAGCTCCTAAAGGGACACAGGTATTTATTTATTTTTTTTAATGCGTGCTTGCATAAAAGCTACGTGACACTAGTATTGCATAAGCGAGCATGTAAAGGTAATTGTTAACACTAACCCTAAGGCTGAAATAAAGCTTTACTAGATCCTCTAACATGATTCACTACTTACGAGCAGCGCATGCAGCCTGATGACTGACGTTTATAAGAAAACTATTACGTGCTTCCTTAGAACTTTTACGCGCTCACGTATTAGTTTCACAAAGTTTTGAGCGCGCAATAATAATTTAGGGGTTCAGTATATTACATTAAATGAATTATAGTTTTACAATGTATAAACACTCATTGAAATGACTCCAAAGTGTTTGAAAATATTTGCATTTATAACCACTTGATTTGTTCAAACAATAGGAATCACATGTTTACTTGTGTGTGTAAAATAAAATCTGTTTTACTCCTCATGTGTTATGTCATTTATCATAATAAATAGCGATACTTATAGTCCATAGTCTTATATCTTTTTTCCAATGTTATTGTAAAAACTATATACATATTAGGCTATGTTATATATACACTTGTTCAGCAGACCAGTTTTACTTTGAGTCTATATGGACCCTTTAAAGTACATTATTACTTATTAGTTTAGGTTTGTTCTCATTGTTTGCACTTGATTAGTTGACCTTGTGCAATGTTAGAAAAACATACTAAAATATTAGAAACATCCATTTATTCATATTTGTTACACTTCATACTATTGTTTTATTGTAAGATTATTTTTTTCTTCGTTTTGTTCTTATTTTGATTGCACATAATTGTTCATTTTAACTTTTTAAATTGGTGAACAAAACAATTTTGTGATACCAACTACTTTTTTTTAAACCACATATTGCACAGGGCCACAAAAAGTTACAAATAACCCCAAACATTCTAAACTCTACAGCTGTAGAACTGAGCTCCAAAATAAGGATTTGACTCATTGCAAGGAAGATGTTGGAAGTATCACATTCACCACATATTCACTTTGTTTACCTTATTTATTCACCTTATTTACTGTATAAATATATTTGAAACTTAGATTAAGATATAAAATAATACAACATGAAGTACAATAGCTTAAATTATGTTACTTTTCTTACTAGGTCAGTATGCCATTTTAATCACGTTGAATACCTGCAACGATGTATGATATCCAGCAGGTGTCAGTGTTGAGCCGCAGTGACCGTATCGATACAGTACAGTTTAAGTAATAATGTAACTGTGGAGATAGTCACTCGAAACGATATAGAACCATATTAGTCGTTAAGAAATGCAGTTTCGTCCAACACACCTGTGTTTACAGGTAGTCATGGTAACAGTGGTAACAGACTATTCACTTCATTCTAAACGACTTGAAAGCACATAGCGAAGCTCTTTGCTGCACATAACCATCATTACATTCAGGAACATTTGTCAATAAAAGTCGATATAACTTTTTTTGTCAGTATAAGTCAACGCTTAAGGAGAAGTGATAAAACACCAGCAACATGCCGACGTACTTTCAACGTCCAGAGAATGGTCTGAAGCGAGCTGAAGGTAAGCAGATCACATTTAAGATGGTCTTAGAAGCCCCTCAAACCATTAGTATGAGTTACACGGACCTTCTCACCTTCAAAAAACACCTCAAAACCCACTTATTTCGGACTGCTTTTAATGTATAGCCATTTTATCTTGTAGTCTACCTATTATTTATTACATTGTGTTTTTTATTTAAGTCTATGCCTCTGTATTTTTACTTATTGTTTATCTCTGTAAAGCGTCTTTGAGCACTGTAAAAGCGCTATACAAATAAAATGTATTATTATTATTATTAATTATAAATGTATCGATCACTGCCCTACACCTTAACACGGCTATTGTTGCATTTATTAAAATAGATAAACAGCTGAAGTATTTGAAACAACACTTAGACCGATATTATTCGAACACTATCAGTGTGATATAATTAGTAACTCAAAGTAGTGTAACTCAGTTACATTTTTATCCCAGTAGCTAGTAATATAAATATATTACAAGTTTAGAGTAACTTACATATAACTTAACATATATATATATTGAAATACAATAATTGTATTTTTGTAAATACAACATAGTGAAGCTTTGACTGCCTAGTAATTATACAGAGCAGCCATGTAATCATCAACATACTATTATTAATAATAACAACATATTTATTATGTTACTCAATGCTCTGGCTGTCGATGAGAAAGCTTTAACTGCGTACAGGTCGACATCCTTTGGCAGAAGTATGACAAAATAACTTAGACAGAGGTGACCGTTCAGTGTTGTAATTGCATTTGTTCATTTTTACAGTCTGGTGACCTGTGACTTCTTTCCCTTTTGCAGAGTTCCTGAAGGCTGGCAAGAAGGAGTTAGCTTTGGAGATCTTGCTCGATGTCCTCAAGTGTGGGAATCATCAAACATGGCAGAAGGTCCACGAACCCATTATGATGAAATACCTGGAGCTTTGTGTGGAGCTCCGTAAGAGCCAAATGGTCCGAGAGGGTCTCTACCAGTACAGGAATATCTGTCAGCAGGTGTGGAGCGGTAACATCTGGATACCTGCATAACGATAACCTGTTTTGTAAGGAATAGTCTAATGTAAAATATTGCAATTGCAGGTGAACATCGGATCTTTAACTGGTGTGATCAGGTCTTACCTGAAGCTGGCAGAGGAGAAGACGGAGAAGGCAAGGCAGGAATCCAAGCAGGTGGTCCTCAATCTCGAGGATTTGGATTGCATTCAAACCCCAGAGAGGCAAGTCTGCATTTTATTTTTACATTATAAAGTGTCTTAATTTCACTCTCTTAAATTGACTATGTGTGTTCTAAGACTGTGATTAACCGTGTGTTTGTTGTAACGTCAGTGTGCTCCTGAGCGCTGTAAGTGGAGAGAACACACACGATCGAACTGATTTCCTGCGCCTCGTTCCATGGGTGAAGTTCCTGTGGGAGTCCTATCGTCTGTGCCTGGACATACTGAAGAACAACTCCAAAGTGGAGCGCTTGTACCATGGCGTTGCTCAACAAGGTAGTGGCTTAAGGTTTTTATTACTGTCAAGTTTAGTTCACGTTCATCTAATTGGCTTTATCTCAAATTAAAGGGGTGGTATTATGAAAAAATCACTTTATAATGGTTTTGCTATAGTGATATACATCCATTTAGCCTCACTCAGTGGGCCAAAGTTGAAAAAGGTATTTTGCACTAGAAGTATGGACTTAGTTACATTTGAAGCCACACGGACTTGTGTGTCGCTGCTGATCACTCAGCTGCTGCTGCACGATTAATTAAAACTCTGACAGACGCAGAGTTCTGTCCACGTTGGTTACGGTGATTCAACTATTTTCATACTATGTCCAACATAAAGTCACAGTTTGATCAACCACAGAGTGAAACGAGCTGTCATATGCAGGTGAGGATGGACCACAAACTGTTCCCACACATGTTGATGAGGCTCATCTCTGGTTGCTTTAAACTATTTATATTTAAAACTGTGTATTATGGAAGCCAATAGTTCTATTTCACTGCAAACATCCCTCTGTATTAAAGCAGGACGCTCTGCGGCCGGGTTATTTCCTCATATCTCCAGCGCATCAAACTATGTCACGCTTTACAGCGATGATGATGATGATGATGATGATGATCAAGGAGAGAGATTTTAACTGTGACTCAGTCACACTGCAATAATCTGATCAATGACCTGATCAAATCAACCTGTCACATTGTTTATCAATGAAGGCGTTTCAAATTAAAAGTGAAGTTTATAATTTTCACGGATTTCATTGATATTTACAAGTGTTGGGAAAATTCCATGTTCAAAAAAATGACATCACATGTTACGAGGGCTAAAACTGTGGAAAAGAGGCAATTTGGAAAAATAAACCTCAAATACTGTTGTTTGGGTTCTTAGAAAAATAACATAAAACCGCCCCTTTAAGATTACTTTTCTTTGTTTTAAAACCTCTAACGTATAATATTAAAACTGAACTGTTATTTTAAGCATCAGTTAAGCTCTTGATTAGACAAGAAAATATGGAAAAGCTTTTGTTCTGAGTCAGTAGTCAAAGACAAAATGGGCTCCACCATATTCTGAGAAAATACTGTATACATTTTATTTTTCTGCAGCTTTCAAGTTTTGTCTCAAGTACAACCGGAAGACAGAAATGCGGAGGCTGTGCGACAATCTGCACACACATCTGGACCAGATTCCGAATCTCTACAACCAAAGCATAGCCATCCACCTCGACAACCCAGAGACCCATTCCATGCACCTGGAGACACGCCTGGTGCAGCTGGACCATGCGATCAGCATGGAGCTCTGGCTGGTATGTGACTCAAAGCAATTCGCTCATTATATCTGTGCTGACTGGATTAGTCATTGAAAATATGTATATTCTGAAATATTGTGCTTGTTTAAAATAATCTTTAAAATAATCCATCAAATAGTACTGATGCACTTTTTGTCACTTGTTTGATCAGGAGGCTTTCAAAGCCATGCAGGACATCCATGCGCTGTTTGGTTCTTCCAAGACGCCCATTCATCCAAAAGTGATGGCCAGCTACTACAAGAAGATGTCCACTGTCTTCTGGAAATCTGAGAAACCTATATTCCATGCCTGCGCTCTCCATCAACACTTCCATCTGTCCAAGGAGATGCGAAAGAATCTGACCCAAGTCGAGATACAGAGGTAGTATATTTTTCAGTTTTCTCTGGGTGCTCTGGTTTCCTCCAGCCATCCAATAATCTGTATGTTAGGTTAATTGAAGTCTCGGGATTGACTGTTGAAGTGAATGGGAATGTGAGTGGTTATTTAATTGTGCTTACAATGGAATAGACTTGTGTCCTGACCAGGGTGTGCCCCCTATCCAGCGCCCATTGAGAGCTGGAGTTAGGCACCAACGGTCCCCTGCAACCCTGAACAGGAACAAGCGCTACAGAAAATAAATTAAAAAATTAATATTTTTTATTTTTTTGATGGTCAGGATGTCCACCAGAGTCCTACTGGCAACACTGGCTATTCCCATCACCCCCGAGCGTACCGACATTGCTTTCCTGCTTGGCATGAATGACGTCATCGTGGAGAAACAATGCAAGCTTGCCACACTTTTGGGTCTGAAGTCCCCACCGACCCGCCAGTCTCTCATCAATGACATGGTATTTATTCAAGCTTTTCCAGACTCACAGCGATTATTAACATGTTTGCAGTTTCAAGAAAAAAAATAATTTGATCTATTCAGACATTGATACTTTACTGTGTGATTTTCTACTTTGAATCAGTTGCAATGTTTAATAGTCCCTCACTGGTGGCAGTGAGTTTCTGTTTCTCAAAGAAACTCCTTTTCAGGCACATTTGATTATGTTTGCTTGGTTTTGTTCCTTGGCTGTTGAAAAAGTAAACAGGAGGATTGGTGCTTTTGAATTTTTTTTTTTTTTTTGGCAAAATATGAGGAACAAACCAAACTTTAATCCCAGAACCAATCCAATGCCTGGTAGTGGGACCCAGTGGTTGGGGATGCTGGCCTCATTGAGTTAGTACACTGTTTTAAAGACGTTGATTGGTTTTAATACCTGATCTGTTTTTAGGTCCAATTAGACATCCTGCAGTATGTTGTCCCTGAAGTGAAAGAACTTTACAACTGGCTTGAAGTAGACTTCAATCCTCTGAAACTCAGTGAAAGAGTGATGAAGGTAAGAAAAAGGAAGCAATATCATCATGCTTATTTCTAATATGTTCATCAACTTTTATCTATAAGCACACACTGGTTTTGTTTCTAGGTGCTGAACTGGGTACGAGATCAGGCTGAGAAGGAGTCTGATCTGCAGCAGTACATACCACACCTGGAGAGTAACACCGTCCTGAGGGTCCTACAGCAGGTACCGGTAGTTCTCTATTTTGGGATCCTCTCTAACCTATAATGATTTCGCTGCTCAACTTTCTACATCTCTGGTTGAAGGTTGCTCAGATCTATGAACGCATCAACTTCAGTCGTCTGGCCTCCCTCGTCCCTTTCGTGAATGCTTTTCAGCTGGAGCACTGCATTGTGGATGCTGCGCGGCACTGTGGCCTGCAGGTAGGAAGTTACTATGATAATGAGTGGGAGTGGTTTTTAAAATGGTAAAAAAAACTATCTGTGCTGTGAGCTAACATTTGGATTCTGTGTTAAGGTCCGAATTGATCACGCCTCCTGGAGTCTAAGCTTTGGTTCTCAACCAAACTCCTTGACCATAGAAGATGCTCCTGTTGGGCCCTTCCTGCAAAACCAGCCAAATAAAATCCAGAACCAGCTGGCTGACATGTCAGAATCTCTGACCAAAGCTATCCAATTGATACAGCCTGCCTCCATACTGGTTAGTTCTGCCTGCTGTTGTCAAGATGAAATGTAATTGAAGCCTCTGAAATGACCATCACTGTATATTCTTTAACCCTCTCAGCAAGAGCGTGAGGAGCAGAAGCAGTTGGCTATCGCTGCTTATTTGGAAAATTCCCAGAAGAATCGCCAGCAGATCCTGGCTTCTAGACAGAACATCAAAGAGCGCCAGGAGAGCTTGAACATCTGCCAAGATAAGGAGGAGGTGAGGGAGGCTGAGATGCAGAAGGAACGCAAGGCAGAGCAGGAATGTCGGGAGCTCGAGGTCAAGGAGCGAGAGATGGCACGCGTTGTTCAGCACCATGAACATATCAAGAAGATAGCGGTCCATGAGCGTTTGGAACAACTCAAGAAGACTGAACTTGGAGCCAAAGTTTTTAAGAATATGTGCATTGAGGTGAGATTTGCTGAAGAATGAGTTCATGGTCATATTTTCTATCCAAGCTCTCATTTATGCCCTATTTACTTCTGAAAATACATGCATTCCATTCCAAACTTTTCTACATTAATATACAGTACTATGTGTACTTATTGCAGGATTTTAGAATAATTGCAAGTTGTAAACAATTTTCAATTACAAGATTGCTGTATGTTAATCGTGAGCACAGATAGCTTCAGCTCTGTGACATCCATAATTGTCTTCAATATGTGCTGAAATGTGCGTTAATTAAATGCCGAGTACTGTTAAAAGTATTTGCATACCTGTTAAGTTTTGGATTTGAAAATAAGGGAAATTTTTAGGGGCTATGAGCCGTCCCACCACCCTAACCAAGTTTCAGTATCTCTTATATTTTAAAAGAAGTGTACAATAAATCTAAAATACCCACTTGTCAACCACTTACTAAATACAATTATGTGATTAGAATTTGGTAGGTCGACTTTTATTAACATTGAAATGCTGTGAACATTCCTACTAGGGCTGGGCAATATGGGCCAAAACTGATATCTCAATATTTTTCTCAAAATGGTGATACACGATATCAATCTCGATATTTTTATTTCAAATGTAGTTTGACCAGACAGAGAAATCTGGGTTAAATTTGCTGATGTAAAATGCTACACAGGGACCTTTATTAACAATCAGCTGATCAATATGTGCCACTTTTGGCTTTTTCTCCTGTAAGGGACAGCACGTGTGAGTGAGTTCTGTAGTGTGGCTTGTTATGGGGAAGGTCTTGGAAAGGCACTCATTATTCCTTCTAAATGAGCTTTACATGTTGTTCTGAGAAATAAAAGCAGCGACTCCTAAAACTAGTATTTTGATACAAAATAAGCTATTATTTATATATATATATGTATATATATATATATATATATATATATATATATATGCATATATATATATATATATATGCAAAATTGTAGTTTTCTATATCGGATAATTACGGGAAAATACTATTACGGGCCGATAGTGGAAAAGAGGGGTAAGATACGGGAGTTTCCCGGCCAAAACGGGATACTTGACAGGTATGAGTATTTCTCCATAGTCGTATTTTGCAGTGAGCATATATGTGTTAGAAAAAGAAAAAAAAGTTTCTCAAACAAAAACATTTTAGACACATTATGAAAACTCAATGTCTCATGGCGATTTTGTTTTTTCATGTTTTTTGCTTGACTGTGGAACTAATTTGGAGTGCTTTTTGTGTAGGATCTAGAGAAAATGGATCCAGGCACCATCTTGGCTAAACAGGTGAAGCACCTAGAAAAGGAGAAGAAAAAACATGAGCAGCATTTGAAGTTGAAGGAGAAAGAGGTCAGTGATTTATATTCAAATACAACTAAATGTGAAACTCAACACAATTTTTTCTTTCGTTCAGTACGACCACTTTGTGAGGGCAAAGCACCTGGAGGAGGTCCCTCTCATTAAAAAGGCTTATGAGGAGCAGCTTGCCAAAGAGAATGAGCGTGTGGAGATGGAAATTGTAAGAAAACTCAAAGGTCACACAAATCAAGAACTAATAATTTGCAGGTCCACAATTGATGGCTCACTTTTCCTCCTTGTAGAACCACAAGTCAAAATTGGAGCATGAATATGCTCTGAAGGAGAAGAGGCGCATGTCAAAGATGATGGAAGACAAAGAAATCGTCCTGTCCAAACAAATCGCTGCCCACAGCATAATTTATGAGGTATGATCATTCAGTCTAGTTATCAATGCAATCAGAAGAGCAGCACATTATATTCATGTTGGTTTTGTTTCCTGACAGGAAAAACAAAGATTATACTCGGAGCGTCTGGTGGTAGAGAGGGTGAAACGTCTGGAGGACAGGAAGAGGCAGCGCAGGGAAGAGAAGCGCAAGGCTTACTACCGCCAGAAAGAAGAGGAGGCAAATCGCATCCGTGAGGAGCAGCTCAAGCAAGGTAAATCATTGATACAAGTTTCATATGAACACTGAGGGGCGGATTTACTAAGATCTGAAATAAAGGTTGGTAAACCAGGTGCGTGCCTAAATCCTTTGGTGACGCAGTTTCCTCACCTGCTGCGAGGAATTCACTAAGATTGCAGCAATGATTAGCGCGCATGTAGAAGTGGTGGCGATCGCCCTATTTAAATGAGCATTTTGCTCGTTCAATGTGGAGAGGTGAGTGCACAGAAGCACACAATGATATTTGAGGAAGTTAAATTGGAGGCAGTGAACTTAAATGTCTGCTGCACAAACATTTAATAATGTAGAAAACTAAATAAACAAATAAAAAAGTTTTTTTTTTTAAACCACTTTAAAATCTACTGATATTTTCCCCCTAATTTAATGTAGCTGCTCCGTCAGGTCCTGTAACTTTGCTTTGATCAGTCCATGAAAAACTGGCAGATTTGAACAGAAAGAATCCTATTGATCTGTCATTGTTCTGAGTTAATGTAGCAACATAGTCAATGAATCAGTCTGCATCATTTGAAGATGATCACTGACCATCATCTAGCAGGTCTGAGCAGCGCTGTGTCACGCACACTGCTTGTCAGTTGTACTATTTTCCTGTGCTAAAACAATCACCGCTAACAGTTCCAGATTTGATGAATTGCATTGCGCCCACTGCATTCACTTTTTGATTGCCCTCTTCCCACGCCGTGTCATTTGCACCCCCTTTAATACCCCTAATCTGCCCCTGAGTCGTAAGTGGAGACAGCTGTGGTTCACAATAAGGAATGGGAATATTTGATGGAACAGAAATGCTTTTTTTCACAGAGCGAGAAGAGCGTGAACGTTTGGAACAAAAACAGCGGGAGGAGAAAGAGAGAGAGCGCCAGGAAAACCTGCGCAAGCTGGAGGAGCAGGAGAAAAAGCAGCGTGCTCGTCAGCAGGAGATTCAGGAGCAAGAACAGCACCGGGAGGAGGAGAGGAGAGCTCTGCTTAAAGTAAAACCCAAGGTATGAAGGAGGCTGATTGAATTGGTTACATCACATTAAGGTTTGACTCTTCTGTTTATAACACATGTGTCAAACTCAACGCCAGGGGGCCAAATCTGGTCCTTTGGAGAATCCAATTTGACCCGCAGGTAAAAGTAAAAATGACAGAGAAAACATGAATCATTGTGTAAATGAAACTCAGAAATATTTGCAGAGGCACACAGTTTTCCTGGTGCTTATATTAAAATTGGTCAATCAGCCTATGAATAGAATTTAAAGTAACGCAAGTAAGACGTTCTGCTTTTACAGGAACCTGTTGAGAAAGAAGGAGGATGGCGCTCAGAAGGGACTCGCTGTGGCTTTGGCAATGATCGTAGCCCTCGTCGTGGTTTTAATGATGCCCGCCGCCCCAAGCATGGCCTTGATGATGCCCGCGGCCCCAGGCATAGCTTTGATGATGAGAGAGGTCCATCCAGAGGCATGGATGATTGGAGGAGTGCCAGACGCGGTGCTGATGATGACTTGGGTTCAAGAAGAGGAGGGAATGATGATAAAGATGG
The DNA here is from genome assembly GCF_900634775.1 of Gouania willdenowi. NCBI lineage: Eukaryota > Metazoa > Chordata > Actinopteri > Blenniiformes > Gobiesocidae > Gouania > Gouania willdenowi. Next base: position 15,541,268 of record NC_041058.1, on the reverse strand, counting down.
AAGAAGAGGCATGGATGTCTGGAGGGGTGCCAGACGTGAGGCTGATGATGTCAGGGGTCCAAGAAGAGGAGGGAATGATGATAGAGATGGAAGAAGAGGCATGGATAACTGGAGGGGTGCCAGACGTGAGGCTGATGATGTCAGGGGTCCAAGAAGAGGAGGGAATGATGATAGAGATGGAAGGAGAGATATGGGTAAGGGGCCACATCGCGGCGGAGATAACACCAAACCCCAGAAGCCTCTGGACAGACCTGGTAAGTCTGCAGCTTGTGTAGGATCGATCTACACCCGTTGAAAAGGGCAGTTCATCTATAAAACATTGTTTCTTTTTCTTGTTGCAGATGGTTTGCGTGAGCAAGAGAAAGCCAGAGAGGACCACTGCAGGCCCCCGTATGGTGGCCCCCAGGGCGGTGGCAATGGAGCTGAAGGGAAGAGATCTGGTGAACGTTTCAAAGACCAAGGTCCAGTCAGGAGGGCTTTTGTTTACAGAGAGGAGAATGCTGGGAGGAGAGAAGGCCCAGACTTGCATTGTCGCAGCAGAGTAAATGCAGATCGTGACGTCCGTCGTGATGAGGTTGACCACAGAGACCGCAACAAACATCATGATGTAGGTCATCAAAATATTCCAGAAAAGAAAGCTGGTCGTCGCCACAAGAATGTGAAGGATGAGGATGGCTGGACCACTGTCAGTCGCTGAACTCCATCATATATATTTTTCAACATGTAATCCCAAACAACCAATAAAGTCACGTTTAAAAAACAAAGCTCTGTCAGCTCAGTTCTTCAAGCACCGCTGCACCCCAGTGGTCAGGGACAGGCTCCAGACATTCCAGGAGAACATGACGAGACCAAATCCTCTTGTCTTGTTATAACTCTAGTTTAACATGTTATGTTCATTTTATGTTACATTTGATTTGTTTAATCTGATTTTCTTTAACTTGTGAAAATGTGTGTAACCTCTGTACAGCACTTTAGTCAACGTCTTGTTTTTATAAGTGCTCCATACATAAAATTGAAAAAAAAAAAAGAAGCAGGTCAGAAAATGGATGGATGGATGATTGACGTTAATGATTACTTTAATTACAATTTTAATAGAGTGTGGACGTAACCCCGCCGCGTCCCTTCTCTGCCCTAACTAATTGAAGACATGAGCTATTTTGAATCTTCAATATAACAGAAAACATCAAAAATATAAACATTTTAAAGTCTAGGTAGGATGCCTTTTCTTACAGTTTTCCGGATATTTTCCCTACATCTCAGATGCCTCCTTACTTTTAAGGAAACTGGTGCAGCGCCCGTAGGAAGTATGTATTGCTATAGAAAAGTGGGAGGTTAAGCTTTTTCAGGGATGGCCAAAATAGGTTGTTTGAAGGTGGGACGTCAGATACATTCAGGTTTGTTGTGAAATGTGTAGAGTGATAACTAGTAATATATTGGTTTTTAGCAAGGACACTGTAGGGAGTTGAACTCAATTTTTGTCATTGGAAAAAGCAAAAACAATAATGCAACAGCATGATATTTGAAAGTGTTTTGAAGGCTAAATCTGGTTAGATTTACAAAATCTCTGGCTGGGACACATACCAAGTCTGCTCGGGGTGCCTCGGGCTGGAACACGCCCTGCAGGCCCTGGACGCTCCCGGTTCCTTCCACTACTGCGCCGTCTTCGTGGCGAAGAGCCTCCGTAGGCGGCTGGCACACCAAGTCAGCCTGTCGGAGCAGGGACCCTTCCTTCCCCCTCTCGGCACCAAGGACGTTACTGCGGAGAGGATGGAGATGGAGACCTCTGTGGAGCCTGCGGTGGGACTCATTTCCAGCTGGGGTTCCCAGTCCAACATTGCCCAGTCCGACCCACCTGGGGAGGACATTTTGGACTTGGACAGCGGGGGCGATGATGACGTTACCTCTGAATTCCTCATTTCAGAAGACAAGGAGGACGACATCTTCATCACCCCAGCTCGGGCTGCAAAGCCCTTTGCCTCTGTCACCTGCATGAAAGGAGCTGAGGGGAGCACACCAGCTTCTCCTCTCCTCGGCTTGGACATGTTGGATGTCTGCAGACGTACGGCCACCAGTCAGTTTATCCTGTGACCCACCGTTGTGACCGAGACGACCAGTCTTGTTACAAAGGGGTACGGCAAAGCAACTGCTCCCTGTCTTTCTGGAACTGCTAAACTAGGTGGTGCGCTCCTGGAAGGACCGGCCGTTCAGCAGCAGGAGCTTGGTACCGGGCACTTCATCCCTAGACTGTGAGGCTATGGAGAGCCTGGGCCTGTTCCGCGTGCCCCCGTTGGAACCTCTCCCCCGACCTTATGTCGTGTCCCCCCAAAAACTGAGCCTGCCCGCCAAGTCCGACCGCTTGCAGTCAGCCCTGACGAAGCACTCATACAAGGCCACAGTGCTCTCAGCCAGAGCACTCAATGTGTTGTCACTGCTCACGGCATACCAGAGCTGTGCGACAACCTTGGGTTGACTCCGGACCCGACCAGGTGGGATAAGATGTGGGTGGTCACCGACTTGTGCCTCCGGGTCCAGGCCACTGGGAAAGCGATGGGGTCTATGGTCCTTTAGGAATAGGCCCCCTGGCTCCACCTGGCTAACCTTTTGGAGAATGAGAGGGGCGACATCCTCAACATGCCCGTCATCCCGGAGGGGATCTTCGGCGCCACGCTGGCTTCTATGCAGGGGCGCTGCAAGGAAAAGAAGAAGGATGATATAGCTCTTCGCCGCTGCCTTCCCATGAAGTCCCCAATCGTGTATCCACCTGCTTACCTCAAGGCGCTCCCGGCTCCTCAAGGCACACAGTTAAAGCTCTGCCCGCGCATCACAACCAGGCCTGGAGGAAGAAGAGGGCAACCTGATGCGGCGGTGATGCAGCTGGATGTTTCCCGTTCTCCAGCTCTACCTGTTCTGCTGCCAAACGTGCACCTGAGGGCTCCCCACACCCCGCCTCGCCACTACCACGACTTGGTCCGAAGGCTATACGGGAGGGAAGGAGGTTTTTTTTTTGGTGGACAATGACATTGATATTCTAAAGCTGAGCAAAAATTGAAAATCAACCAGTTTTTAAAGTTTTGTTTATACCTTCTGGACCCTGATAAAGAAAAATGCCTTGAATTTTAATTTTTTGTATTTTAAAACAAAAATCAAATAACCACTCATTTTTCAATTTGCTTTTCTGAACAGAAAACACAATGACCAAAACACAGACCTACAAACTCTGTAATAACATCAAACTAAATATTGATTATTGTCACTACCTTGGGCTTTGGCCTATTGTTTCGGTTAATGATTAAATATCATCAAAACCATGGGTGCTATTTAAAGTTCACCTTAAAGAACTCAGTGTAATCATATTTCAGGTGCATGTCACAGTTTGTAAGTGATTTTTTCATATTCATTTTCATTTCATTTCATTTTATTTATTCTTTTTTCATGGTAATGCAACATAAAATTGGTACAACAATCCAGCAAACACAACAATAATACATTCCATGAAAAGAAGAACAGGAGTAGGATGAAGAAAAAAATCTTATAAACTCCTACCCCATTCTTAACAAAAACGTTACAAATTAGATGGCCTCACCGATGCCAAAAGATAACAATAGCCCAGAACAGATGTAATCAACTTTCGATTTTAACAATTTTCTCTTTTTTTTTATTATTTTTTATATTTTATTTCTCAATTATTATAAATGATTTTGCTGAAACAACAGTTGTTGTAAATTTAACAATTTTCACATTCATCTTTATACAAGTTACGTATGTGCTGTTTATACTTATATTTGAATTGAAGAATATTTGAACAACATTTTAGATCATTTTCTAGAGAGTTCTATTGTATCACACCAGATACTGAGACACAGATTTTTTTGAGGGTATTTCCTGCAAAAGGTTGTTTTAAGTCATTGTTTCTTCTGCTTGTCTCAATGTTTACAGTAAAAAGGAAGTCCATGCGGTAACAGACAGTGTTTTGCTTTATGAACAACTAATAAAGTTTGTAAAGAAACCAAGTCCTTCAGTTTGAGTAGTCCTGACCTCACACACAGTCCTGTGGTATGCTCTCTTGGAGCAACTCCATTAATTATTCTTATAGAAATAAGGGCGTTAAATTAGTAATATAAGAATTACCCCATATCTCCAAACAATACATTAAATATGGCAAAGTAAAGGAGCAATATAGAATTGTCATTGCCTTGTAATTCAGCATAAACTTTACTTTACTCAAAACGGCAATGTTTTTACAAATTTTATTTCGTACGTAAGCTACGTGCGACTTCCACTTAAATTTTTCATCAATGAGAACTCCTAAAAACCTAAATTCTGACACTCTCTCAATAGTTATTCCATTTAAAGTTAAATTAACACTATCAGGGCATTTTTGATTTGTGAACAACATACATTTTGTTTTGCTTAAGTTAAACGACAATTTATTTTTATTAAACCATTTCTGAAGTTGGACCATTTCTTGTTCAACAGTTTTCATTAATGTTTCTGAGTTCTTCCCCGATGCAAAAAAATTAGTATCGTCCGCAAAAAGAACAAATCGTAAAATCTTTGATTCCTCACAGAGGTCATTAATATATAAAGTAAAAAGTTTCGGCCCCAGCATAGAGCCTTGAGGGACTCCACACTGTATTGTTTCTAACTTAGATGCATGGCCTATATACTCTTTGTTGTCTATTTTCTAAGTAACTACTAATCCAGTTTAAAACTACACCTCTAATGCAATATGTCTGTAATTTAGATATCAATATACCATGATCAAGAGTGTCAAAGGCCTTTTTAAGGTCAATAAAAACTCCGTGTGATTTTTATTCTCCAGTTCTGTAGTAATGTCCTCTGTGATTTTCATCAAAGCCATAGCTGTTGAGCGGGTGTTTCGAAACCCAAACTGATTATCATGTATCAAAGAATGGTTTTCAAGAAAATAAGCAAATTTTTTAACAGTTTCTCCAGAATTTTGGAAAATTGAGAAAGCAAAGATATAGGCCTATAATTTGTGAGACTATGCCTATCACCCGATTTAAAAAGTGGAACAATCTTAGCCACCTTCATTTTATCTGGAAAGAAACCTGTATTAAAAGACAAATTGATTATATATTTTAATGGTCTATAATACAATGTATAGTTTCTTTAACAATATACATATCTAAGCCAGCACTATCGCATGAATATTTACTTTTCAATTTAGAGACAGTAGAAATAATGTCACATGACCAGCTCTACTTAGCTCAACCTCTGCCCTCTCTTTCAGACTACCGCTCACCAATCAAAAGGCTCTATCTGTGTGGCAGTGGCAGCCACCCAGGTTGGCACAAATATGTAATATTGTTTAATCTGTTTAAACTGGCATTAAAAAACTGATTTAATGACCTTTGAACACATTTTGTTTCTGCTCAGTGCTGACTATGAGCATTTGGAGATGATGTCAGACTCCTGGGACTTCCCAAAAACAGGAATTAATTAAGTCTTTTTTCTTTTGTTTTTGCATCTGATGTGCAGGTGGGGCTGTGATGGGCTCTCGTGGCTGGAACGCAGCTCGTATAACACAGAAATCTGACAGCACCAGCGTATAATCCACACATTACACAATGTCTCTTTTTTTTTTCATTATAAATGTGACTCTTTATGTGCAGCTTAAGAACCAAACTATATATATATTGAGTGGTATGCAAAGAAAGCAAGGTGAAAAGTGCAAGTATAATGAAAAATGATGGGATAAAATGAGTGAACCACCAGTAAGTATATTACTGTACAATGTATAAGCACTCATTGAAATGACTCAAAAGTGTTTGCATTTACTGTATAAACTTTTGGCTTGATTTGTTCAAACAATAGGAATCACATGTTAACTTGTGTATCTGCTTTACTCAAGTGTGTAGGTCTATATGTCATGTTCTCACATTTATCATAATGAATAGTGATACTAATAGCCAATAGACCATCCGTTTTCTGATGTTATTGTAAAACTATACACATAGTAGGCTATGGTATATACACGTCTATTCAGCAGACTAATTATAAAGTAAGTTATTCCCTGAGTCGATAGGGACCCTTTAAAGTACACCATTACTTATTAGTTTAGGTTTGTTCTCATTGTTTGCACTTGATTTGTTGACCTTGTGCAATGGTAGAAAATGTCCTTTTTGGGTAAACATACTGTACTACAATGTTAGAAACATTTAATCATTTACATTTGTTTCACTATGTTTGTAGAATTTTATTCGTTCTTTTAATTTCACATTCTTTTCCTTTTTTTTTAATCATACATCGAATTTTACTTATTTTGATTGGTGAGTAGAGCAATTTTATTACACCAATGACCCTTTTCCTTTCATTTATTAAAATGACATTTTGCCCAGGGCCGCAAAAAGTTACAAATGGCCCCAAACACATTCTTAAAATATATACAGATATAAATGATTCTTTCTGAAAATACTGGGAAGGGCAGACTCACCAAACCTTTTCAACTTGAGATCTAAAAACAAAGATTTGATGGCTCATCATCAGCACCTTAACAATACACGACTTCTGATAATTAAAAAGAAAACCTTAGAACCACTTTAGGTTACTTTTGATCAGATTTACAGCAATATTTTTGAAATTGTGATTTTTTTTCTCGTAAAAATATCATGTAGATTTTAAATTTAGATGTTAAATCTAAATGTTACATTTAAATCTAAATGTTAAATCTAAATGCAAATTGTTAAATCTAGTAAATGCTAAATGTTAAATGTAATTCTAAATGGTAATTCTAAAACTTAAATGCTAAATCTAAACAGTGTCGTCACTCTGTTAAAATAAGTCATTTTTTGTCAAAATTGTTTTTTTCTTCCCCTAAATCATCTCCTCATGACGCCGGCCACCTATGGTAAAATCGCCTACATCCTCAGTTCATCAGATCATGCGATTTTACCCCTTTAAGATAATGGCCTATGTCAAGTGTGTTACACTTTTGGTGAAGTTTTTTGTGTTTCCTGAAAAACTTGAAAAATCGAGTTAGGCAATTATTTTAACAGTGTGACAATATTACCTAAATATTTATCTTTGCCTTGACATTTAGATTTAACTTTTAGATTTATATTTCATATTTAACATTTAGATTTTCCATTGACATTATATTATTTTAGAGAATTTATTTATTTATATATTTTAGAAAAAAATGCACTAAATCTGGTCAAAAGTAACATAAAACATTATCACATACGTTTTTTAAACGTGGTTTATTGCTAAATAGTGTGAAAAGTTGCTATTTATTTTACCATGTCCAACTTTATGATCCGCGCACCATAACATAAAAGCACATTATATTTTAAATTCCACTGTTGATTAACAAACTTTTATTGTTTTTTTTTTTAAAACGTTGCAGAAATACCCAACCTGGCAACCCTGCTACTTGTTGGTTTTGCGCCTTTAAGACGCAGCTCCGGGTGGATCCAACCATGTCTATGGATCCAACGCTCGTGTTTGACGCTCAGGAAGTGGATTAAACCACCGAGAGATTCCTGCAGTATCATCACCGATTCTCCCCGATGTCTTAAACGTGTCCAAACCGGCTTAAAGTGTTCGATTAAGTCGCTTCAGTTGGACATAGGAGAGGATAATGCTGAATGGTTGCGCTCATGAAATTCACCAGAGATATATGCAGGCTGTTGGGACTCGGGAGCGGTAAGAAACGTCCCTCTTTCACAAAACTTTTCTCGAAAACTAACTACAAGTTTAATCAGTGTCGTAAAAGTAACCAAGCAGCTATGTCGGCGAAGTCACAGAACGCGAAAGTGTCGTTGGTTAGACTTCACTTTTTTTTCTTCTTTTTTTGTTTTCTTCTTTTTTTTTTTTTCTTCTTCTTTTCTTTCTTTTTGTTCTATTTCTCGTGTAATGTAACGCAGTTCATGTTGAAACAATGAAAGTTCCCCTCCTGCCTGTTTCTGCTGTTCTGGGCTGTGCTGCTGCATTCACTAGGTCATCTAAAGTGAGACACAAGCAAACAACAGTACAAATCAGATTCATGTGCTTTTAAAAGTCGATATAAAGAAATGATGGCAAACGTCTGTTAACCAGTAGACATGTTGGTTTTAAATCTGCTCTCGAACGAATCACAACTCGGTGCCGAGTAACTAAACTACCCAGGAGATGATTCACATGGTGACTCACACAGATCAGTGTGAGGAAGTGTTAAAGACAAAAAAAAAAAAAAAAACCCTACTCAGTACTAGTAATAGTACTGGTACTTGATTGAAATTGTACTCAAATACAATAAAGTCATATATAAAATACTAAAGTACAAGTAAATAGTACTCAAAGTAAAAGTTACTAGTTCCAGTACTTGGTAATAAATCTTGCCATGGTTCCCTTGCATACAGTAAACATCTCATGTATAAACTTCATTTATTTTCCACAAAGGCATCTGTATTTGAATTAAATAAATGATACATTTTTGACAAACTTTTCTTTTTTAAAAAAAATTGAAATAACACCAATGAATTCAATTCAAAATAAATCCATTCTCAGTCTTTGAGTATAGTTAAATGTATGAACTTTAAACATAATGGGTAGAAACCCCAACCTGAACCATAGAAAGTAGCCAGGCGTTGGTCAGAAAAGGCACGACTAAAAACATATGGATCATGTTCGATGTGAAAACATGAAACGGAAATATAAAAATTATCGCAAAAAATAATTTACTCAGTATTTGTAAATGTAACAAATTACTTATTTTGAAATGTACTTAAGTACAAGTCAAATTATTAATTAGGACATTCTCATCAGATTCAGGCGTATAAGGTACTAAGCCAGTGTTTTTCAACCTTGGGGTCGGGACCCCACATGGGGTTGCCTGAAATATCTGGTAATTGTTAAAAAAAAAAAAAAAAAAAAAAACTAAAACCTTAGATTAAAAAAAAAAGTGCTTAAAATTATACATATATTTTTAGAGTTATTATTTTTCTAATTAACACATCACACTGTAAAATCAAACTGTTTTGTAGCAGGGTGGCGATAAGCCACACCCACTTCCTTACTTTTTGTAAGAAATTGGGTCTGGTATTGCTGCCATTTCTGCTCACTTCCTCTGCTCAGTAAAGACCAGGCCAATCAGAGCCGTACAGAAAGAACGTTGTCTCTCCAGCGCCAAGCAGTGTCAAAACGACTCTGGGGTCGCCGGTCATTTGTGATATCAAAATGGGGTCACGACCCGAAAAAGGTTGGGAACCTCTGGACAAAGCAGAGCAGGGACAGAAGTAAAAACTAGAAATCCCTTTATTGGATTTGTTTGCCTATTAATGGCAGAGATCATCTAGTTTCTGTGGTGGAATTAACAAACATACATAACTATTCTGCATACTCTTTGTCATGTGGTCTACTGTCAAATATAGACATAACACAAATCTGAAAATGATATAACACCGGTAATCATTGTTTGTGCAATATAAGAAAATTACTTCAACTTATGTCATCATGTAAAACATGTCATATTTATTCATTTTTTTTAAACAAGATCAAAATACTTACAGCATTTCTTACTTAAAACAGTTACTATGTACTTACCTACTTATGCACTGATTGTGCACCATGAGGACCAATGTCTGTCTCTTATTCCCAGCTATCCTGGTGCAAGTCACAATAATGTGGCACTTTTCCCACCTGACTTAGGGCTCAAAGTAAAGTGGGTCATCATGAACGACGGGTGGCCAGTGCGTCACAGAGCTAAGCTAACACACTGAGAAACGACCGCTACCTGGAGAAAATCCACACACTCTTGGAGAATATGTAACCTCCTCTCTGAACGACCCGGGCTTGTGTTGACTCGAACCAAGAATTTTGTGACAGACTGTATTTCTGACCTCCAAAGTTCACACATGATGGGTCTCTACAAACTTAGATGAGGTTTCGTTTATCCAGACAAGGTTTTCCAGGAAATATTTCATCTCCTTACATGTTTTGACTGTTAAGTGATTATTTTATCCTATTCAAAATGAAGAAAAAAGAAATCTCGCTGGAACTATTGCATGGAAGTGGAGTGACTCAACAACAGAACTCCTCTGACGAAGACTGGGAGTTGACAGTCGAAACATGTCAGGAGATGAAAAACCTTGTCTGAATAAACAAAACTTCAACTAAACATACTACCGTAATTTCCAGAATATAAAGCGCAGTGTGATATTGGCCGCATTCCAATAATTTAGCAATTCTCTAAGAAAAATCCACACAAGGGGCGCAGCCTAACATAGGCCGTACGTCACTGGCTGATGAGGGTGCCCTTCAGACAACTCGGCCAATCGATAGACGGACTGCTGTACTCAAGTTAGGTTTCACAGAGATTTCCGTGTTTCTACAGGGTTCAAAGTCTGGAAATTCCGGTATTTAAAAAGAAGACAAAATGAATCTCGCTGGAATTCTACAAACTTAATATGTTAATCATTATAACAACAGCAATTTAGCTGTTGTTTTTAATAGTATCAGAGCTTGTTGATGCAGTTGGGCATTAACTAAAGACAGGGATTGAAAATGCAGTAAATCATTTAATCCTTTGTGGTTTTATTTCCTATTGTTGGCATTGGTATTGCTTTAGCTATTATAAGGAGTAAAGGAGTGTCTTGTTTTTTTATATAAATTAACACAGCTTGAATTCAATGGTAAAAAGGTCAACTTGCTCTCTTTATCTAAAGTTTACTTATAGTAAAAAATTAACTTTGAACTTGTGTTTATCTTGTAAACCATGTTTTAAAAGAAGTACAGTCTTCTTTCAATTTTATTTGTTTTCTAAATTCCTGATCCTCCCTTTTAATAGTTATAATAACATGTTATACATGTAAACAATGTCACACAAACATTATATATACTGCAGTAGAATTTGCCCTCAAGGTATAGCTGCCTTGTGTGTGTTGGTATGATAAGGAAGCCATCACACACTATGCTGCATAGTTAGTTATTTGAGCGTGGGTGTTTAAATGTGTCCTCACTCGGTTCCTCTTTTCGGTTGCCAGTGTGGCTTCCTGTTCATTTAAAAAAGTTTGGAACAAAAAGTTCTGTCCTTAAAGCTGATATCCAGAGTTTCTGAAAAATCTATGTTTATGTATCATTCTTTTGAAATGCGAAAAATTACCTAACTAGTCTTTTACTATGGTCTACTGCCGGTGGTCATTCATATACATCAATGTATATAAGTTCCGCCTTCGTACCGTAGACCCCTATACAAATATAAAATCGTGCAGCGATTGCTCAGCCAATAGGCTTTGACTTTCTGTTGTGGAGACTGTCAATCAAAGTGAATGCATAAACTGTGCACAGAAACAAGGCCGCATGTCACATCAGCAACCAGGTATCACTCTGAGCAGCATAGCATCATGGAGGAGCACTCCAAAATTACCCATTCCATTATTGCCAACGTATAAAGCCTTTACTATAAAACAAAAGAAAAGTCCGGGTGTAAAGCTTGCGGATAAACAGAATTTATCTCGGAGCTGTTTTTCAAAGGTGGAGGGTCTTGAGGCTTTTAAAAGGATCCGAAACGGACGCTGATTTGGCGACATTTCTCAAGGACAGGTAATAAACACATTTTAATCAAACTACCATAAGTGTTTTATTAGTGAAAAACAATATTACACGTTAAGGATGTTACAATGCATGTATTTGTATTGAATCGTTTTGGTACAGGACGTTCGGTTCAGGTACAGGGTTGTGCACGGGTGAGTTTCCGGAACGGAACGGAAGTTGCGTGTGTTTACTTCCGCCTGCAGTTTGTGTACGTCATGGCTAACGCTAGCGAGAAACCAGAGCTGGAGGACCCTCCCCTGTTGCTAAAGTCTCATGCTTGGGAACACTTCGGCTTCCGGGTGAAATACTGCAACGGAGAAAGTAGATAAAACGTTCAACTGAGATCGGTTTTGTTTCCGGGAACACGACGAACATGCAAACTCACTTGAAACGGCACCATCCGAGTGCGAATATCAGCTAAAGCTATAACAACTGCCATCGGAGTTTTTATAGCAGCGGTTAAAAGCTATTAACAAGCTGTTCGGAGCTTATTTTTAAAAAAATTATATTTTATGTATTTTTTGTTCGAGAATATTATTATTACCAGGCAGCACTTTACAACAGTATAGTATTATTTTTTTAAACTTTATTTTCATACTCTGTATAATGTTAAATACATTGTTGGTTTACTAAAGTTTCGAATAAACAACAAGCAAATTTACGTTTTGCATTTTGTTCCATTCTGTACCGAAAATGGACCAAACCGAGGTACGTATCAAACCGTGATTTTTGTGTAGCGTTACACCCCTACTACACGTGTGTTGGTGTGTTAAAGACGATCAGAAATTGGATTGTCGTTATGCTATACGCGTGCACAAAAGTAGGGGCGTGGCTTCCGGTAGATTTGCAGGGGGAGGAAGTGGAGCTGTTTAGGGAGGGATATCGAGACGTTCGATGGATTTTCTCTCTCTTTTCCTCCTCCGGCTAATCGCTTTAAGTAAAAATTGGAATGATTGAAGGCAAAATGTATAAATAAAGGGAAATTTGAAAAGCGTAATGACGTTACTTACATATGTATCTAATCCGTGTACCCTTCATTCTTTGGTTATTCCATTTTAAAACCAAATCAAAATAACAAATAAGTGGTGTGGTTATTTTGTTTTACTGACTTAAAGCTAAAAAAAATTACAGAAAAATCCAAAACTAGATAAGCAGCGTGTTTCTGTTTTTTTTTAAAAAAAAAAAAAAAAATAAAACTTGTTCTGATTGAGATATTTACAGGGTAATTTTTCTGGTTCTGTTCCTGTTTTCATGTTTTAGCTCCTAAAAAGCCGCTCACGTTAATGTTTTTGATTTAAGGTTTTTTACAGTCCAAGTAGTATCCAATTAAACTGGTGACTGACAATTTGACACTTTTGCAAAAACAATTACACAGCTTTTTTTGAGGGCAGTAAACATATTTATTTAGCATGTTATAGTATTGCTAGCCGCTAACAGCAGCCGTCAGCACTCATGGAAGTTGATCACAAGACACGAGGAGCACCAGTAGATTAATTACACCGCCTCTGGCTTCTTTAATCACAAATCAGGTGCATGCTTTTTGTAACATCCAAAAAAAAAAAATATATTTATGTATTAATAAAGTTTCAATTCATCAGTTGTGACTTATGCGTTCCTTCTTTTTTCATCAGGAAGTGAAAGTTCGTCTGTGGGTCACTGTGTGGTGAGACTAAAACATGAAGCTCTCGTTCTAGTTTCCCTTAAATATCCAAATATCACACAAACAGAACAAGATTTAATTTTAAAACAGAAAAATGCTGCTTGTCTGATTTTTAAATTTTCTGTATTTCTGTTTTGGTTATAAGTCGGTAAAACAAAATAACCATGTTGTTTATTTGCTATTTTGATTTGGTTTTAAAAAGCAATAACCAAAGAACAAAGGGTACAAGGGTATGTCCTTAATTGTTAATGGTGGTAGTAATTGATTTATTAAAGCGTGAGGCACTATTTCTTTGCTCTTGAAGCTACGCTAATGTAGATTGCTGCGGTCTTTGCAAATATGCTGTTATTTTGCATTCCTGTGACGAGAGCTCATCTGTCACCTTTATCCTTGTATAGTATTAGTGAGTCATTCTTGGAGAGTAGAAAGAAAGTCATTGAGTTTACTGTTTTCGCTGAGCTCGTGTTTTTCTGCTTGTAAGAACATTTTGTTACAACAAATATTACAGATTGTTTGCAGTTCCTCTGTGCTCTTGGGCTGACATTCCTTTCTCTGACTGCATATAATGTACTATGTTAGCTATAGGCTCCTACTGTACTCGCAGCAGAAAGAAGACAGTGCCGGAATGTACCTGGATCAGTTTCTCTGCACAGTGTGGACTTTTCCCTGTATTTACAACATGTATCATTCATCAGAGTGGAACATGTTAACTGGAGTCTGAGCAGCAAAGAGAGAAACACAGATAGTGAAAGAATGAGGAAATCCAGTTCTCTTTTTTAAAATTTTTTTTTTACACCAATTGTTTCATTGTAGTGTGTGCAGGTGGAGATTTTTTTTGTCATACTTTACTCTTATTAACTTTAGTCACAAACATACAGTACTATGGATTTGTCAATCTCTTAAAAACTTTCCTAAATAAATGATGAACTAAAAGTTGGCCATTTCTCTATTTCTGAGAAAGTGCTATCTCAACCCCACCTCTCTCCTCTCACACGTTTCCCTTTAGAGGCTGTCGCTGTTTATGGTGTCATTTTTTGTGTATCTGGGTGTGATGTGGGTTGAACTCGTGACATGGTTTTAAACACAGTTGATACAACTTTGTTTGGACTAAAGGAGAATCTACGAGAATGAGTCCCAGAGTGAGTTTTTCTTTTTTACTTTCTTTGAGTCAATTTTTGATCCTATGGAGAAAGCATTTCTTCCTGCTGTTTTGTTACTGTGGTACAAACTAACAGAGGTGAAAGTAATGGATTACAAGTACTTACGTTACTATAATTGAACTGCTTGTATGGGTACTTTGAGTATATTTCTAAATCAGTAATGGTACTTGTTAGGCCTTGGCGATTATATGATTGCAAGAACTTTCAGGTCGATTACGGTGATCAGCTGTGAGCATATTTACTCGATCCCAAATGTTGGAAATGTGTGTGGTTGCAAGACACATCTAGTAGATGGCGGTAATGCACCGCTTCGGATGCAAACCGCCATAACACTCCATAACGAAGAAGAAGGCAGCCATGTGCGTGACAACAGCGAATCCTAGTCGACCTTTTCTTGCTCCACTTCCACTTGTAAGGCCGGTGTAGTGAAAAATAATCCTACGCGTGAAAGCCTCCTACAGGCGCATGCGCACTAATAACGTAGTAGAAATTTACACGTATATGTACAATATTTTGCTACCCTTAAAATTAAAGAGAAGATTATTACCTTTTTTCAAAATGATGGACGCGCATGCGCAGTTTGCCAGGTGCGCATGCCCACTGTCTACCGTAGGAAACTTTCATGGTAGGTTTATTCTACACTACACCGGAGATGTAAACAGAATGAGCAAACGTGGAGATGAACGCGGAGCTGAGAGCAGCGAATCAGATGTCAGCCATGACTTGGCGTTATCCCCGAAGATGAGGCTATTATTGAGAAGAAAAAGTTACTCAATGTCGGTTGTGTGGCGGTGGTTTGGGTATCTCCGAAGTGACTTGGAGCAAATGAAGCCGAAGTGCAAGGTATGTCGGCGGTCAGTGCCCTCAAAAACCGGCAACACAACAAAGGTGTTTAATCATGTTGCTAGCACACGTAGCATTAGCAGTTCAGCCGCTACTAGTGGTGCAGCCACCAAACCAAAGCAGCAATCAATCGTGTCATCTTTTGTGGCCATTGCGCCGTATGAGCATTCGAAGAGGAGAGAAACGATTACACGCACGATTGCTTTTTGTCTAGCAAAAGACATGATGCCTTTAAACTCAGTGGCGAAAGAAAAAAAGTAATGACGTTAACAGGATATGTAACTTGAAAATTATAATGTTTACATTTAAAGGTGTCTTCATTATCCCTGAGGCGGCGCCTTGTTTATTTTGTATCCTGTATACCTTCAAAAATATTCAGGACTGTAAACTAGTGCACTGTTATATTTTTCTACATTCATTGCACTGTTGAGTGAAAATTATTCTACTATTTTTCTGTATTTATTTAATTTAATTTGCTTTGTATTCAATTCTGCTAACTTTTGTATGGTTATATGTTTGTTTTTTATTGTGTTCTATTTTAACTTGAAACTAGCTTATCTGTATTGTTTTTAAAGATTATGCAGATTTGCAAGTAGCAATGATGCTAACAGCATATGTAGAATCATAACTTCAAAGTGTTGAGGTTTACATTTGTTTACATTTTTTCAGGGGGCAATTTCTTTATTTTGTGTCTTGCATACCTGGTTTACAGTCCGGAGTGTAAACTAGTTCCGGTGTTATTTAATATTTTTCTACCTTTGTTATACTGTTGACTAAAATGTTTTGAATATTTTTTTTATGTTCATCTTTTTTAATTTGCTTTGTCATTTACTCTGTATATTAATAAAATGTTGAAGTAATCTCTAGTTTCTTTAGTTTTCAGTACAGATGCTTTAAAACTGGCAGTTTGAAAACAAATAAAAAAAATTCTGATAATAATCAAGATTGGACGATATGAAAAAATTGTGATTAAAATTTTTTTTGCCATATAGCCCAGCCCTAGTACTTGTACTTAAGTACGTTTTAAAAGAAGTAAAGTTATTTGTTACATTTCTGCACTCAACTGTTTCTGAGTAAATTATATATATTTTGTTTTAAAATAATCAACGGACATCGTGAAACTACAAAAAATTGATTGACTAGACAACAATCAAATGCATCGCATCATAGGCGACCATTCAGATTAAACGTAATGCACGGTGACAAAACAGCATTGAATAGGGGTGTGAAAAAAAATCAATTTCACGTTGTATAGCGATTTTTTTTTTTATTGATTAATTAATTCATTTTTTTTTTAATATTTCATCAATATTTTTGTGTATTTGTGTAAAATTTCACGTTTTATTTTTTCCCAAATTCTGTTTTTTCCACTTTAATTTTTTTAATTTTGTTTTTTAGAAATACTAATACTAATTTTTTTAAAGAAAATATTAGTTTATAACTCCTGTGAGGAAACAAAATAAATAGTAATAAATAAAAAAAACCTCATAATTAAACAAAAATGTATGTAAAAAAAAAATAAAGTAATTACAATAAAAGGTAGATATACTGTAAGTTGTAGTGACATGGATTATTCTGACTGCTGCTTTTTACTGGTAATTATTTGTCATATAAAGATGTATGAGAACAGCATTGATGTTGCCCAATTTCCTGCCAGGGATTAATGGTTTACTGAATCTGATCAGGTTTATTGATTAGGTTTTGATCAATTTTGTTTAAATTAACCTAATTTAAATTATCCTATATTTTGTAGCTCTGATGAAATGTTGTTAAAATATAACATTTTAATAACGTTGCTCCAACCACAGACTTTTATTTTGTAAACCGGAAGTTTCCACTGTAACGGTTGTACTTGAGGTAGCTTGCTGACTGTGAATGTGTACCTACGACTCTTAAGAGGCACGTACGAAAGGCTGGAATAAAAAGTACTAAAGCACAGCACGGATTGAGTTATTCTTAGTTAAACCAGGCACAACAGTTCAAACACTGAGCAGGGGAAGATGATTAAAGCTGATCACATGCTCACGGAGCACCGCTGCGCTACACGAAAAATGGGCGGAGCTTTACAGGCACAGCAAAGTTAAACAGGCACTGGAGTCTCTGTCTTTAGAAGTCAGTGATGATTTGCGTTGTGTTTTGGTGGTTTAGGATAAGTTAAATGCAGCCAGGACAGGAGGGGGGAGAGCGGTGCTCCTAATAAGTGGTCGATTCCGTCCGTGATTCCGTTAACGTGGATTTTTTTAGGGCCCTACAGTGGTAGTTACAATACTTTCAATGTGTTGCAATGGTTATTTGATGCACATGATTTTATGATGGCAGTGTGTAATGCCTGCTATATTTATGTATGCACAGGCATTTTATTTTCATATAATCTGTTCAGATCAGTGCTTAAACCGACACAATAGAATCAATAATCAATTTTTGTGCATTACCAGTAACTCGGGAATTTTTCCTTAATGTTCTTACAGTTGTTATAATGCCGTCATTATGTTGTAATGGTTACTTTGAGACTTATGCACAGTAGTTCCCGTGAAAAGAAACTTGTTGCACTTTTAAGATGGCAGTGTGTAACACTGCATTTTCTTTCTTTCAGTGAAAATGTGCAAAAACACATAATAATAAATAGAACGGGTTCGGTATGAGTTCACTGTGGTTTGTAGCCTCCTCATTCTTTTGAAGACAGGATATAGTATGTAAATGGCATTTAGAGGTAGGTGGAATATGCTTAGGCTTGTTCAAAACAGGAAAATAGATTGATACCTAGAAAGAAAACGCCCAAATGAATTTTATATATATCACAGTGTACTCAAAGCTAATGTTTGTGGATTTTTTGAATTTTATTTTGGTAGTTTGGTAGAAAAACAAAACAGAACAAACTCGATTGTCTAATTCTTCAGCTGAAAGGGTGTAGGTGGAAGCAAAGTTTATTCTGTACATACCTAACCCATAACAACAAAACATCTATACAAATTTTTACATTATTCATTCAATGTGTATTCTGCACATGTTTTATAAATACACTTTATACATGCACATCAAACATATTTTTTTCCCCATCAGCCTTAGCCGATGACCGGTATGGACTGCTGATTTTCTTGAGTCAATATTTGGAGCCGATACTGCTTTTGCTCCCTCAATTTACATCACAAAAATTACACAAAGATGATAACAAATGGTACGAATGTCAGTTTTTAAAAAAGGAACATTTATTGAAACTAACAAAGGTGAGGTAGAAAGACAACAAGTAAAAAATATTTCTGTTCCGCCGATGCCGATACTCGTAAAAAATGCAAAAATCGGCCGATAATATCGACCGGCCGATGTATCGGTCCATCACTACTAATGACATACAGTATGTCTTTAAAAGCTTTTTAAACTGGTTTATGTTGGTGCCACGTTTCATTTCATCCTTTTGGCAGATTTCTATAGTTTGCTCATTAAAAACTGGTTTTTTTTTTTTCCCCTGCTCTCTGAATTGTAACAACTAAAACTCTCTCTCACGAGTGTCGCTGAAGTCTAAACACTTTCTGCATGTTTTCAAGGACACTGATGTTATGTTTTGCTGAGAAGGCCAACCCTCCCCGTCTCTTTGTCCATAAAGTAACATTTAACCTGATAGATGGGTTCACTTTTGTTTCTGTAAAACATGTTCCTTCAGGGTTCTGAATAAATCCACACAAAGACATATCGTCCACTTATTTTTATTCCATCAGACATATGTTTTTTCCACAACAATGGCTAGGTGGGAAACTATAGGAATACCATTCTGGGTGTGTCTTACTTCCGTTAAATTGGTTCTGTATAGGTTCATCAATGTCTATAGTCTCCCTTTAACCGTTTGGACCAGTGATTTGGCACACTATATATAATATAGATAATTGGGGACTATACAAAAACTTTTACAAGCTGTTGCACCATTTTTGCTACTAACCATGGCACAAGGCCTGCTCATTTTTGCGCTCTAATGGTCTTGAATAGATCTTAACGGTTCAGAACTAAGTCATGGAAATTTGGTAAAAAAATTTGGAAAATCATTTTGGAAAAAAGAGTGGGAACCCTGTATACTAAATAATGATTAAATTACTAATTTTCTGCGGCCCACTTAAGATAAACTGCTCTGTATTTGGCCCCTGAAGTAAAATGAGTTTGACGTTCCTGGACTAGTGTATGACATGGGGCTGAATGATTAATTGCATTTGCGATGTTATCGCAATATTATAAAACGCAAAGGCTGCAATTTTTAAAAAAATTTATTTTATTGTTTCTTGTCCTGTCTTGTACTGTCCTGTTAAGTTCAGAGAGTGTTTAAGAAGTGCAGTCCGTATGTTTCATGAAACGTGAAGTTAGTTATATGTTGCAGAGGTAAAGCCACAGATTTGTTTGCTTTATTGTTGTAATTTGTGCTTTAAAATTTATATTTTATATTTATTTACAGTTTAAATAAATCTGAAAGTGCTTATTATGAAACAGACTGATTTATTGCTTGTGTTCATTGAAAAATACATAACAAGAGGCCCTTGAAAGAATAATCGCATATAAAATCACAATCGCAAATTTGAGGAAAAAAAAATTGCAATTAGATTATTTTCCAAAATCATTCAGCCCTAATATGACAAGTGTGTATGCTGTGTGCTTCCAGGGACTACTGCCCGGCAAGAGGACCACATGGACTCTGGTCCCGGAGCTTTTAACACAAGCAATGAAAGCACTTTGTCAGAGGTAAACCCATGGTGTCACTGCAATGCAATGCACTGCATGGCTGACTGGACAATACTGAAGGTTTTCCTAACTGTTTTCAAAGGACATGTTGAATGGAGAGGAGGATTTAAGTGAGGAAGAGAAGGCCAGGCGAAGAGCAGTGCGCCGTAAAGCCAAGAGGAAGGTAAGCAGACCTTGCCTGTAGTATGTAATTGAATTTTTGTGAGTATTTTAGTTTGAATACACGTTAAACATGGAAAGACGTCAAATTTCTCCCTTCATTTGTTGCAGCGTCGTCGAAAACGTAAGCAGGAACAAATGAAGCAAAGCGACAGCATGGAGCAGGTATGATCTCATGAAAATCCTCCGGCATCTTTGTTCTTCTAATGAAAAGCAACAATTGTACATTGACTTGCACCAGGAGGATGATGATGAAGAGGAGGGTGGAGGTGTAGAGTCTGACATGGATGTGAGTGAGTCCGAAGCAGAAGGAGACGAGGAGGTGATGCAAAAAGAAAAGAAGAAGGAGGTAAAGCCGGCTTTGTCACAGTGCACAGCAGTCAAGGTACCTTCAGGAGCGGATGAGCAGCACAAGGCCAAATCTAGATCCAGTGAAGAGGTTTGTTAAGCTAAATGAGTGACTCGTCAACATCAATGTCATTTTCATTATTGTCTAAGACTTTGTACTACTTGATATTTTTGTTATAATCGTATAGTTTGGATTCAATATCAGTGTTTGAATAGGAGCCGGAGTGGGATGTAAGCAGTGCTTTCTTTGCCAACGCTGCCAGCCACATTAAACCCAAAGGATCCAACCGTAAATCCAAAGAAAACAAGGAGAACGAGGCTCGGAGAGAGGTGAATAAATGCCCATACTGATAAATGTAGTACTTTCCATGGAGGAACAGTGTTAATAATGTTCCAGAAAGGGTTGGGGTCAATTATATATGATGATTAATTACATTTATGGCATAATTGTAATTTTAAAAAGTCTGTAGCTGTTGTAATCATAGTTAAATTGAGTTTATATAATTGACTTTATAATTGGAATTGCCACGGAAATTCTATAAAACTTGTCAATTTAATGCAAAACTGGGAAACCATGTTACAGTTATATGTACAGTTCTACACATATGTAGTTAACGATCATTAAAATACGTTTCATATCAAGCTTTCCTACATTTTACCATTAAAAAAAAAAAAAAAAAATAGGGGTGTACTGGCACAAAAAAGGCTCAGACGCCCACACGGAAAATATTAAAACTTACATTTTCATTGATTAGGAAGCCTAACAAGGTAACCAATAGATAGGAAAGAAATTAGATGTTAGATATTTGTTTTTAGTGTATTTTACAGCTGATTTAGGAACCGTTAGCATAAGGGATGGTAACAGAAAGCTAGCACAAGAGGAAGGTTTACTATTATTAGGTTATTTATTTCAGCCTCAGTAATTGTGATTAAGTGTAATTGAGAACACAATTGCAATTTACTTTCTGATGATAAAAATAATTGTAATTGAAAAAAAGGCTGGTCACTGTAATTCTAATTATTGCAATTGTAACTGATCTCAACCCTGGTTCCAGAGCATAAATCTATTGACCAGGGGTCACCAACACGATGCCCGCTGGCACCAGGTAGTGTCCTCATGGACCTCAAGAGGGGCCCTCAGACCTGTTCTTACAGGTGCACTAGTAACCAATGAGCTCCCTATAAAATGGGATTTACTTGCCAGGCTTCAAGCTCACAAAGAAAAATACAGGTGGCAGATGTAGTAGAGTTGCATACTGCTGCACTTGACAAGTTTTTGTATTAAATTTAAATGTTGTCTTAATGTTTGTTTTCACTGAAACATTGAGACAAATGTAAGCGTTGCAAAGGGGAACATTTATTGAAATTAACAATGGTGAGGTAGAACAACACCAAGTAAAAAATTATTGACAAATAATAAAAACAGGGGATGTAGAATAAGTAAAAAATAGAGTGAGACATCTCATGAAATAGTATGAAAAAGAACTGTTTGTCCTTGTCCTGAAAATAGCTTTGACAAAAGTTGGCCTGACTGAAGATTAACAGGATTATTGAGTATAAAGATATATAATTATAATATTAAACACAAAAAGAAACCATGAATAATAGTCCATTCCAACACAACCCCAGAACATAAATTAGCAGAGGAAAATAATGTGATGCCAGATGCGCATTAAGCAACAAACTGTTCAAGTTTTTGTTCTAAATTGCATCAACGTTAATAGGAATAAATATTCAAACAAGTAGTAAACTGCTTCTCAAAGTTTTAAAAACTCTCCTTCTCAGCGCAGCGCTCTCATATTGCTGTAATGTTTCTATCCCACTGACTGAGAAGCAGAGAGGGAGGGAGAGAGAAACGCATGTCAAATCTCCAGCCAGCTGCTCGTTAAATACAACTGTGACAACAACACTGAACCATGAACCACGGAACAACATCTGAGTTAAACAGTTAAAAGATGCTTTAAAAGTTTAAAACTTGCCGTTGGGGTTGAAGAGCCTTTTTCACGCTCTGCTAGTGGGGGGAGGGGCTCTACACTCTGCAGCCTCTGTCTCCAGCAACACGAGCAGCCTGTGGCAGCCGCTCTGTATATAAAGTGGATCAGCGAACGCAGCAGCACGCATCGGCCGATGCCGATGCACATAAAACACGCAAAAATCGGCTGATTAAATTGGCCGACCGATGAATTGGTCGATTACTAGTATCTATGAAGTAGCTCGCAGTTTCACTAAGGTTGGTGACCCCTGCTATAGACCCTACATTTCTAGGAATATAAACTGATTGGAGATTCTATCTTTCTTTCAGACAAATGAAAGTGACTCCATGACCAAGAAAAGCACATCGCTCACAGGTGGATGGCACTGCACACAAACATTGTTGGAGTGGCCACAGAGAATTCAAGCAGATCATTTACATGTTGTGTGGTTTGTTTAGTCTTTGGAATATTGTATCAGTACAGACTTGTTGTTTTCGGTTTTTCCCAGAAAAAGGGATTAAGTTGGTGCAGGAAGGACTGTACTCACAAGCAGTTAGCATGTTTACAGAAGCCATTAAATGTGATCCAAAGGACTACAGGTACACCTTTTGTACACATTGCTTGATTATGATTTCAATTTTTTTTTAAAAATGGTAAAGTTTTACACTTCTTTTGTATTTTTAGGTTTTTTGGAAATCGTTCCTATTGTTATTACTGCTTGGAGCAGTATCCTAAAGCCCTGACCGATGCTGAACGTTCCATTCTACTCGCCCCAGACTGGCCCAAAGGATACTTCCGTAAGGGTAGTGCTCTTATGGGCATGCAGGTGAGTTCAAGCTGCTGCTTTTTTAAACAGCTGCAGACATTCGGGCCTTTTTAAGGTCTGTAAGTTGTTGGGAAAATTAAAAAATAAATGAACACACTGCACTCTCAGCAGTTTTAGATCCAATGTAAAAAATTAGAAAGTGTATTTTGGGAAGATCAAACCCTAAAATGCACAAGATCAAAAAGTATTTGATTTGAAAGAAGCTGCATCAAAGTTTGTATTTTAGTGAACTCATCCAACTAATCTAGTCCACTTTGAGAGACTCGTCCTGCTCTCGCCATGATTAGCGCACGTTATAGTAAACAGGGACATGCCGACAGTCCTGCTTCTTCTTTTTTTCTTCTGGTTGGCATGGCATCCTACAAAAAAAATGTAGCGCCAGCCCACTGTAAACAGGAAGTATACTGCAGCTAGCAAAGTAACGAACAAACGCACAGCATTGTAACAGTAACTCAGTTTATTTCTTGAAAAAGTATTGCGTTAGACATTGCTAGTTACTGTCAAAAGCCCAACATTGCATATGTGCCTCTTGCTACATATAAGGACACAATGAAGGTGCAAAGTGTGATGCAATAAGGGGAGATACCAGAAAACTAGGCCACATACCATGCAGGGCTCAATCGATGCTGCATGCACAACAGTCACAATGACACTAGAAAAACACATTTTTATTCTATACTTCATCAAGGTGGCTCAATTACTTGGAACCAAAGCAAAGACGAAATGTCAAACGTACAAGATGGCGTCAGAGCTGGCACTACTTCCTTTTCATTGTTCAGAAACCAGAGTTGGGGTCAATTACATTTTTCAGTTACAATTATGTTTTGAGTTATCCACGTTCAATTACCGAATTTTCCAAAAAGTCAATGATCTGAACTCTATTACAATTTTATTATGATTACAACAGCAACACATTTTTTAAAATTATAATTGACCCAACCCTGTCAGAAACTAATGTCACAGAGTTTGAACTGTTGCAGAATGTTACCAGAAACGAGCCCTGAGAAGAAACAGAAATAGAAACTCAGCTAAAACATTGGTTAAATAGTTCCTTTTTTTCTTGTATGAAAAAAGAAACATTTAACTATTACAAAAAAAAAAACAAGACATGAGGAATGCAGTCGATCTAGCTAAAGCATGTTTATTTAGCTTTTTTAATGAACAAGAAGAGTTCTTCAGCATGTTTCTCTTCACAGAACGAAAGCAGAAGTACCAAAAAAAGACTGCTGATTAAAACCGAATGCCACTCCCACTCTTTAGGTCATGAGGTTGCCAGTTTCTATTTTACATTGTAAGCAAAACAAAGCAGGTTCACCTGTGAGCGCTTTAATGCCAGAGGCTATTACCAGAGTGCACATACGTTATCACACCTGCTGCACACAAGAAGAAAATGATCTGTGTAAGCAAATTGTTCCTTCAATATGAACTAAATGCCATGCACATCAGGGTTGGGGGTCAATTTTAATTGTAATCGCGTAATTAATAATTAATTATGGCATAATTAATAATTAATTATGGCTTAATTGTTGCTGTCGTAATCTAAATGAAATTATAATTGAGTTCAGATAATTGACTTTAGTTGTAATTGCCATATAAATGCTATATTATCAATTATAATTTTACGCAAAACTGGGGAACAATGTTACAGTTCTATGTACAGTTCTAAACATATGTAGTTAACAATTATTAAAATAGGTTTAATATCAAGCTTTCCCACATTTGAACTTTTCAAAAAAAATTAAATAATAAATATAGGGGTATACTGACACAAATAAGGCTCAGACACCCACACCAAAAATGTAAAAACCTATATTTTCATTGATTGGGAAGACAAACAAGGTAAGCAATAGATTGGAAAGAAATGAGATGATAGACATTTGTTTTTAGTGTATTTTACAGCTGATTTAGGACTTGTTAGCATAAGAGATGCTAACAGAAATCTACCACTAGAGGTTAACCTTTATCAGGCTCAGTAATTGTGATTATTGGAATTGAACTTTATTTATTGAGAAGGTAATTATAATTGACTTTCTGAGGATAAGAAATAATTGTAATTTAATTTTAATTGGAAAAATAGCTGGTCACTGTAATCGTAATTGAACATGGATAATTGAAGACGTAATTATAGGTTGACCGATAAGGGATTTTCATAGGCCGATGCAGATACCGATTAAAAAAAGAAATAAATAAATAAATAAAAATTCAGCCGATATAAGGCTTTTTTTTTTAAAGCACATTGATTATGAAAGACAATTGAAACACTCATATGATATAAATGTATATATTAGAAATTAAATCAAACACACCAATGGAACTCTTGAAATTTATCGAACTTTAAATATACCCGTACACAACCAAGTAAAACAAAAATCCTTATCCTGTTAAGGATATAATAGGATAAGGATATTTGATCTGGCACTATTCTATCATATCCTTGTCCTATTAAATCGGCTTTGCCTATTGGCTTCTACCTCACCCATTATTATTATTATTACTTACAATTTTGGTGTACATTCATACATCGAATGGATGTTTTTTATGTTCTTTCTTTTTTCATTTAATAGCTACTCTAAAAAAATTTAAAAAAAATCGGCTGATGGCCGAAAAAAGTCCATATATCGGCCGGCTGATATATCGGTCGACCTCTAGACGGTAATTGTAACTGAAACATGTAATTGACCCCAACCTTGTCGCACATGTTAATACTAGCAAATAACCCTCCCTCATATAATGCATGGAGGTAAGGGAGAAGCATGGATGACAAAAGCACCACAGGTTAACTGTTATACTTTATGTTGTTATTATCATTGCAGTGGGAAGACTTGTTTTGCGTCACTAATCTAGATAATGATTTATTCTAGTTTTTTTTTTAAAGTCAGAAATCTTACAGACCACTTGAACAAGTTAATGCCCATTTAGCATTGCACTCTTGGATTTTCTAACTTCAGTGTCAAAATAATGTTCCAGCACTCGCTTCTACCACATAAATGTTCCTGTGCTGTTAAACTGAAACCCAACAGACTTTATTTACATATTTTAAAAATTCTACTTTACAGCAGTACAGTGAAGCAGAAAAAGCAATGGAGCAGGTTCTAAAGCTGGACCCAGACTGTGAGGAAGCCGTCAACGACCTCTATAACTGTAAAGTGCTGCAGTTAATGGTAATTACACCTGCAAACTAAGTCTTCTGGGAAACTGCATTTTTTTGTCTCATTCTTTTTTTTTTTTTTTCTCTTAGGAGCTTGGCTTTGAAGAAATGAAGAGTGTCTTCCTGTTGGAGAAGTTTTCAACCGTTCAGGCTGCTCTAACCGCCTGCTGTGGTAGTTCTAATGGTAAGGCCAATACTACAAACGTTATTTTCATTAAGATATGGTTTAGTCACAATATAAAAAACTATGAAAATACATATGTTTTCATTTTCCTTTTTTATTTTCAGCAGCTGGAGGCCAAGATCCATCAGCAGTGCAACCTGGGTATGTGAGCAGTTGTTCCCCAATCTAGAGCCTGAGCTTTTATTTTGAAAGGGTAGCTTAACTAATATTTATTTCTGTTTATCTGATTTTTCTCTTCTTTTTCCCCCCCTTTAGAACTCCTTGTCCTTCTCTTTGGGTGGGAAATGTAACAACAGAGTTATCTGAGAAACACCTCTGGGACCTTTTTAAAATGTATGTTGGTTTTTCTGGAGTTTAATGTAGATCTAATCAATAAATAAAACATGTTTTTGATTGATCTCAGTTGAACATTGTTTGATTCTTCTTCTTCTGTATTTTGTAGGCATGGTGAAATAGAGAGTATACGCGTGCTACATGAGAGATTCTGTGCCTTTGTCAACTTTAAAAATGCAAGCATGGCAGCTTCCGCCATGGAGAAGCTAAATGTCAGTAACGGGTTTGTCTCACTCAATCTCAAACCTCTTTGAGGTGAATGATTGTTTGTTTCATACTTGTGTATTTGCTCCTGCAGGGCTATTGTATTGAGAACACGCGGTTAGTGGTGAGATATCCAGACCGTCGCACCCAGAAAGTCCTTCCAAGTCCACTTAAAACGTGTCTTCCTGTAACTCAACATCCTGGAACAGCAGCGGCGGCGGCAGCAGCAGCAGCAGCAGCTGGGTAAGAAACAACTAGTCTCTAATTCCAGCACGTTCATTTTGTTCATTTCTTTTTTTGAAATAATATGTTAAGTTGAGGTTTTGTTTATTTAGACAATGTTTTTCAGTAAAATTTGATCTCCCGACATGTTTGAACTGTCAACTGCCAGTCTTCCTCAGAGGAGTTCTGCTGATCGCCTTTGATGGTTCCTTTGAAGTTTCATGTAATAGTTCCAGCGAGATTAATTTTGTCTTCTTTTTGAATAGTATGTTAAATTGAGGTTTTGTTCATTCAGACACGGTTTTTCAGGATTTTTTTTGATCTCCTGACATACAACCATCAAAGGCGATCAGCACAACTTCCTGAAAAACCATGTCTGAATAAACAAAACCTCATCTTAACATACCAGTGTTGGGGT
Organism: Gouania willdenowi; assembly: GCF_900634775.1. Taxonomy (NCBI): domain Eukaryota; kingdom Metazoa; phylum Chordata; class Actinopteri; order Blenniiformes; family Gobiesocidae; genus Gouania; species Gouania willdenowi. The sequence continues at coordinate 15,513,536 of NC_041058.1, read as the reverse complement.
CAATTACAATTATGTATTCAATTATCCATGTTTAATTACAACGCAGTTATGATTGACATTTTTTCCAATTACAATTAAAATTGCAATTTGTTCCCCCCTGAAATTCAATTACAATTTCATTATCAATTACTAAAGTCCAATTACAAATAACCACAATTACTGAGCCTTTAATAAATAACCCAGTAGAATTGAACCTTTCTCTTGTGTTAGCTTTTCTGTTAGCATCTCTTATGATAACGGGTCAGTTTTGACCCATGTCAAAAATAAGTTGTAAAATAAAACTAATATTATCTATCATCTAGGGCTGTCGTCAACCAAGGAAATGATTGGTCAACCAAGGCTATGGCACACGTAGCGATTAGTCGACCCAAAAAAATAAATAAATGGAGAATGAATGAGCAGGTGCAGATGAGGAGAAAGAAAAAGAGACACATATTTAGTTTTGGCGTTTTGTGGTGGTGATTTGCTTTTAAACACACACCATTTATGATATGAACCTTATTCAAGCTTTGACCAGAACCCGACAAAGCAAAAGTGAAACCTACAGGTTTGACAGACATTAGGTATTTAAATCAGCGCCCAACCTGAAACCAACAATTAAAACCTATGTTTTCCTCATACAAATGACATATTTATGTTTGATTTAGTGGTAATCATGCTTTTATTAATAAACTGTTAATATCAACATCAGATCAGCGCACGGGTAAACAAACGCACGTCAAACACAGGTGTGCAGTGTGCCCCGCGGCACCAGAGACAGCAGTGGATCTATTTACATAATCCACATATCAAATATAAAGATCATCCATGTTCTTGTGCAGAAAAAAGGATGGATTTAACAGTGGATGCTTGTGTTTCAAGCCTGTCTTAACTCATTTCCTCTCTGCTCTGAGGACAGCGCACTGACAGCTGAAGCACACCACTTTTTTTTTTTCTTTTTTCCCAGAGCAGCACGCACTCGCACACAGCTGTTGCTGGACATAGAATCATGTTTAGGCATTAAATACATTATATTGATATTTAATCCTTATCACCTATATCAGTGCATTTCATTTTTTTTAAATAAAAAACGCTATTGAAACTGATAACATTGCTGGTCGACCAATGAAAATCTTGGTCGACCACGACGGCATCAACCATAGTTGGCAGCCCAACTATCATCTAATTTGTTTCTCATCTCTTGGTTTCCTTGTTAAGCTATCTTATCCATGAAAATATTGGTATTTTATATTTTTGGTGTGTTTTTAAATGGTAAAATGATCCTGAAGAGAACTGACAGGTAGTGAGAAAAGTTAATATGAAATATATGTATAATATAAAATGATGTTTAATAATTATTTAGTACATATGTTTAAACCATAGAACTGTAACATGGTTCCACAAGTTTGTTTCATTAAATTGTCATTTACAGTTTTTGTAGACTTTTACTGCCAATTACAAATTCAATTATGACTACAGCAACAGATTTTTTTCAATTAAATTTACAATTACGTCATAATTTTAATGAATTCTCAATTATATGATTACAACTATACTTGACCCCAACCTTGTAACACGCTAATCAAAATCACAAAATGATTTGCGCTAATCAGTAGATGCTTTAGTTCTTTCCTTATGAAAGAACTTGTAGGGATACATCAAAGCAATCACTAGATGCCTCTGAGGAAGTTGGCAGTCGAAACATGCCAGGTGATCAAATTTCCTGAAAAAAAAGTTGTCTGAATAAATGAAACTTTAACATGTTACAACTGGTCTTTAAAAAATAACGCCGTTTACATATGGGTAACGTAGCTCCTCCCTTTGTATGTCTACACAGAGCTAGAAGACGTGGCCCAGTGAATGGAGACGAGTGTTACTTCTGGAGAACCACCGGATGCCATTTTGGCGACAAATGTCGTTACAAACACATTCCTGATCAGAAAGGCAAGGACAGAAAACCCTGGCAGCCTTAAACTCTATTTTTTTTTTCTAACAAATCATCTACTTCAGAGATCAGGACAGTGAGACATCCAGATTGTTGCCAGTGGGGTTGATATCTTCTCAACCAGATATCTGTTCTGTGTGGCAAAATGGATGATAGTATTTGTAACGCAAGAAGGAGCATTGCTGCCTCAATGGAAGGAGTGGTCACATGTGCCTCAGAGCAACTGCACTGCAGTATCAGATTTCCCAGAAGGGGGCAGCAGAGACCCCCTCACTGTTTGTTCAAACTTTACGTTTGTAGCTCTTTGGCAGTTTTCAAAGGATGAAAGCTGACCTCATTAGTTTCCAACATCAGGAGAAGATAAATTTGACGTTAAAAGGTGAAATAATGGCCTAGTTATGCACAGCAGCAGTTATTGTGACCGTTCTGCTGATTTCCTTTTGCTAAGTCTGATGACAGCGAACAGGAAATGACCTTTTGAACCTGATTTGAAACAAAGGACAACTGGCAATGGCCTCCAACTGTTTAAGTCAGTGCTTCCTTTTTGCTCTTTTTCTGTTGTTGTCTACCACGCCAAAGATTCTGCTGTGAGGATAGTTGTTGATATTTTAGTTGATCCCTGATGATTAAAAAAAAAATAGAATTAAAAAAAAAAAGAAAAAAAAAAAAAAAAGTCAATTTGGTCCAGAGACACCGATAAGAACGTTTTCAATCGATGTTCTCTAACATTGGCGAGATACTGTTTTGCATACCTGTTACAACACCTCACGGACGTGCCAGGTTTGCTAGATTTACATCAATTTCTGTAAAAACAAATAAAAAAAACCCTTATAAAACATTTCAGGACGAAACTATCTCACAGTCATGGGAGTGGTACTGTACGCTATTGATTTAAGCTGTGCTATGTATCCTTGAAATGATGAGAAAGCCGCACTTTGAGTGGTATTTCATAATTATCCCAGTAATGCAGATATCATGTGCCTGTTTTGCAGCATTTTAGTTGAAAATGTGTTGAATTTTTCGTCTGGACAAAGTGATACGTTTAGGAATGGCAAAAAAAAAAAAGCCTTTGTATCAAGTGGAGAGAGATATACTGTATAAGGACTGTGAGATTGACTCATGATGTTGCCAAACGTGGCTTCATTACATCTTTTATATTATTATTGTCTTTATTCTGCTTTTATTCACTCTTTGTGAAAGCATCACCACCCATATTGACTCTACCAAACTGAAGTGCAGCAGCAGGCTCTAAAGATTCTCTGAGCATTAGGATATTGAATCCAACCCGAGTGGGTTTGCATCACAAGTCAACATTCGGAAAATGCGTCAATCTTTGCCCCCCTCCGTCACAGCCATGACACACGTGTTTTTCCAACATGTTGAAATCAGTGTTCAGGTTTAGGACCTTTGGAGTCTCCATTTCAGTATTTGATGTCTGATGACTCTCAGTTGAAGGCCTTCAATTGCCATCGCTTTAACACTAGACAGTATATTGGAGCCCAATGGCCTGTTTCTATCATAAATTTACCAATACTGGGTGAAGTCCACACTACATTCAGCAGTCAATTGTGCACAGTGCCTATTGGTGAGAGTATTTATTTTCCTATTTATGCACAGTTTTTCTATCTTTTATAAAATACAAGTAGAAATCAATCTTTTTTTTTTTTTTTGCTGCTCACTCTTTGAATTAAAAGTGAGTTTTAGAAATGTAATTCTAACTTGAAAAGCTCATTTTTATATTGATTTATAGCTTTAAATGTGGAACATTATTCTCATGCTGCACATGTGCTTTTTCATTTTTGCTTTACTAAGCTTAAAGAGTAATTGTCCACCAAATGTCTACTTGTATATTTAACATACTCACTCAGTGCGTGTTTCACTGGTGCTGTTAAATACGGTTTAATTATGCATCTTACTGTTCAGGTTTTATTAAAGAAGTTTGATTTTTTTTTTTTTTTAATCATAACACATTTAAATCCACTGAATTTTTCTCCCTTTTAATGTCTATTATTTTTAATCCCCACATTTTGTTTCAAACCATTTTATTAGAGCACAGTAATATCAGCAATTCTTACCGTTATCCACCAAATATTTTTGCATTACTGTTACTGCACTGCAGAGAGTTCTTTATATTTAATAAATATAAATGTATATTAACTGCCTTGGTCAGTTTTTTTTTTTTTTTTTTTTTTTTTTTTCTCTGTGGGGAATAATGTGAGCTAAAAAAAAAGATTGAGAATTGTGAATCTGAATAAAATATTACAGTATCACCTGGCATTTTAAAGAAGTGTCTGACATACTGTACATGCAGTTCTCCTGTCTTTCACAAGGTGGCCAATTTGCACTGAAAATGAGTTTGTAATCATAAACACTTGATAAAGTTTTCAACTTTCAATCATTGATGCTCAAAACCTGGACACTAAATTTAAAAAAAAAAAAGAAAGAAAAAGTCAACTGGGATAAATATGCTAGCAATGTGTGACCACCATGCTGAAAGATGCAACCACTCTGACCAATGGGAGGTGAAAGAAACACAGTGAATGTGTGGGAAAACCTTTGAAATGCAATTTTTTTTTTTTTTTTTTAATTATTATTATTGTTTGTAGGAGGAGATCTGAGGGTGGCTTTAAATGCTGGGCTGACTTTTGAATATTTGAGAGCAATTGGTAACTTTTTAAAGTATTCCCCCAAATCTGAAAATATATACAGCATGTTGGGAATTCTTCCCACGCTTCACAGACGTGTGTGTGTTAAGTTCATTGATTATCAACGGTTATTAATTGGCAGCAGGGGTATGTGATCAGCATCAGTTACAGCGTAGAAACTTTTCCTTTTATAGAACATAAAATCAAAACATCATTTAAACAAAAAGTGCCACAATCTCAGTATCTGTTACAGCTTCATCTAGAATTAAGGATCTATACTTTAGGATGATTTTATTGTGAAAATTAGACAAGTTGCACTAAGTCAGACCTTTGGTGTGTGCGGTAAGTAATAAATAAGTTTAGGCAGTGCAAAAATGCTTATGAATAATTTCTACTGTAACGTGACATAGGCCTGGGCAATAAAATGATAATATGTATTGCAATAGATTTGTGGTCACAATACGTAAATAGAAAATATGTGCGATAGAATGTCCGATCAATTCTCTGAACTCCGTTAGAAAAACAAAACAAAATTGCAAGGCATTCTGGGAGATGTAGGCAGAAGAACGGCTGCACATTTTGTTTGATTAGGCATTTATTTAAAGATTATAATTGCACATTGGCCAATTTGTTTATTTAAAGGTACACCGCAGACTTTTTGACCAAAAGAGTTGACCCATATGAGTTATTTTAAAGGATTCCATAGCGCCTGACAGTATCAATGCTCCGAGTGGGGCCTCCCTCTTGAAATACCGACTATGTAAGTTTGGAGAGACGGACCGTCTTTCACCAGGTCATGTGACCTGGAGAATGCCGGGAGAACATTTCACTTTACGGCAGTCACGTGACCACAGGCTCGGATACATAGTTCCCACGTGACGTCACAACATAAGGGCATTTCCCGACCCGGAGCCATTGCTGTGGGCAGCTGAAACGAGTTAGCCGCGGCTGGAGGAACAGAATTACACAGTGTGCCTTTAATGAAAGTTTTTCTGTTCTTTTCATACTTGTGTTGACCTCTTTTCAAATGTTAAACATTACGTTTAAAATAAAAGTATTTAAATTTGACTATTTTTCTTCTGGTCCTTAAAAACAAGAATCAACAATTATCGATATCGACTGATATGAAACATGTATATCGTGATACATTTTCCAGGCATATCGCCCAGCCCTAATGTGACACATTGTAAAAATTATTATGATGTTCTCATTGTGGTAAATACACTGCTGTTGTGTTAAAGTTTGAAATGAGAATTAAATCAAAAAAGTAAAAAAAAAACTATAAAAACAGATTTAGTCGACTCATTAAAATTTTAATGTCATTTATTTGACTAAAATGAGACCGAAATAGCACTGGTGACTAAAGCTAGGTTGCATTTTACTGAAATCAAAATAAATCTGAATAAAAATTTGCTGTGAAAATGAACACTGATGGAAAGGTCCTAAAGAACCTTGTCAACAGGCCTGAGTCAGCAGTATACTGTACTTATAGGCCTATACGTGCTCCTGGAGCTGGGTGAAAGTAAAAGGGTTATGAAAGCCTCAGTGGAATAGAGCCTGAGGAGGCACTTGTTTGTTGTTGGAGAGCATGTATTTATTTCATGCCTCCACAGATTGTGGGTAAGGGCAGAGTCGACTCGGTTGGTGTAATTAGAGAGGTGAGGAGAGTGCAAGCGCTCTGCCAGAGACGCTCTCGTCCTATAGAGTCCTCAAACAGGCGTACGACTACCCCACTCAAGCTGTATAACTGACAGCCTGGGGGCACTCATTTTGTGGCCCCCAAAAATTGTAATTCAAGAAATTGGAAGGAATATGAAGCCCAACATAATCAACAAAATAACTCCCAAAACACACAAATCGGCAGCAAAATGCACAAAGTACACAAAAAAAATCCCAAAATGACTTATAAAACGTAAAATGAGAGACACAACAACCAAACAAAATGACTACAAAAACACACAAAGCAACAAAACGTTACAGAATGGCTCCAAAGACACACAAGCTGTTAACAAAATTACACAAAATGACAGGAAAATACAGAAAACAACAACAAATATACAGAAAGTGAGTCCAGAAAATGTACAAATTGACAACAAAAATGCAGAAATTAACAGAAAAAAACACCAAATTAAAACAAGAACACACACACAAAAAAAAATACCAAAACACACAAATGACCCTTAAAACACACAAAATGACTAAAAACTGAGAAAACATCAAAACAACAAAGACAAAAAAAAAAAAAAAGACAAAACCCTTTCCCCCTGTGTTAATGCTCTGATTGGTCATTCTAAATGCTGACATGAATGTTGATCATGTGGCCCTCGGATCAGATACTATCACATTTGTGTGGCCCTCGCTGCGACAGAGTTGCCCATCCCTGCTCTAGAGCTTTGGCACATAGACAGGAACACCTGACTGTGATTATTTCATTACAATGATATGCATCAGTGCTGCTTGTCACACTTATTTTCTTTTTTAAATATCTTCCTCAATCTGTCGCCCTTGGACCCCTCTGCTTTGGCCTTGGTAATAGAGGGTCTTCTCTTCCTGTTCAGGTTTACCAGTCAGGGAGGGACCACCATCTTCTTGCCACCCAGTGGCACCATCACTTGCACATGCAAACATCTCAATTACAGCTCCAAAGGCCACTTGTGCACGTATAAACACGCACACGCTGAATTTTATGTGTAATACCTTCTGGCCTTACTGGTAATCTGCATATCATAAAGTGTTTTTCAGGCTGCGGTTGATGTTTTGGTCGCTATAATTCTCCCGTCTATGAATAAACGCCGCTGCTTTAGATAGGTGCCTGCTGAGGTCTACATGAACACACACTTACTTACAGTTTATCAACACAACACCCCGGGGCTAAACATTTCCATGTGACTAAATTAGTCTCAAGTCGTCCAAAAATGCCTCGAAAAATAAACTGTGAAACTTGTCGAGAAGCCTAAAAAAAAAAAAGCAATGACTGCACTAAAGTGACCTTTCTACAACACCTTGAAGTGGAAAGTTTCCTCTATTCTATTAATATCTAAATCTATGTGGTGAGGTAAACCTATGCGCTTCGTTGACCACGATGAGAGGTTCGACTATAGTAACGTGCTCCTAGGCAAGGGTGGTATGGCACATTCTCATCAGTCACGTTCTCACCATTGGTTACGGTGAGGCTGAGCCTATTTTTGCAATCGTCCGTGGTTTGCGGTCATCTCAACAAGGAAATCGCTACCCTGTTTTTATAGGAAGCGTCTTTAAGACACTTATAACTTCTTCTTTGAAACTATTCTGGACTCTAAGTCCATCCTGTTGGCTGCGCTTACACATGTCCACCTTGAAGTTGCGCAACGCAGCGATGGCACAGTTGTGTACCATCTTGATTGAAGGATATAAATAGATTCCAGAGCGTAGTAGAGACTTTCTATGTACTAAGGCTAAAATAAAGGAGTTTGGTGTTCTCAGTGTGTTTAATATTCCCATGCTCCTTAATAGTACTTTGCTAAAACTCAGAAAACAAAATAGAAACTGGTAAATTAAGAAAATGTAATCCGTGGAGATGATTTGGAAGCAATCTAATGAAGTCTTTGGCCACTTAGTCATCCCTAAGACAGTTCAACATTTTATATGAAAGAAAGACCTGCAGAGAAAGGCAGCTGCAGAGGAGGAGTGAGGTAGCCAGGCAGCCTGGGAGGGATATCTGGAGAAGGAGGGAAGAAAGGAGGATTGACTAAAACGAGCGTTTGGCAGACACATTCTTTCACTCAGTCAGTCTCCCCTTACCAGTGACGTCCACCACTGCAACATCAGCTTCCTGCCAGGTGAGCTAAAAGCCAGTTTATTTCCTATTTGAAACCTTTAGATAAATTGTAGGATTTTGTTTCTTTTTTTAATAAATGTATGCATTTGAGTGAGAGAAACATGTGTTTGAACAGGTTGCACAGGTTACTTTTTTCTCCTTTTTTTTTTACACATCAATTAATTTACTTGAAGGATCCTTCATTTTAAGAAACAATTTACTTAAAATACTAAATAAAAGTATGCATCTGTCAGAACAAATATATACACTATGTTAAGTTGAGGTTTCATTTATTCAGACAATGTGTTTTCAGGAAATTTGGATCTCCTGACATGCTTCGTCAGAGGAGTTCTGCTGATCGCCATTGATATTTCCTTTGAAGTTTCACTGGACTTCCATGTAACAGATGAAGTGAAATAAAATAATTTCCTGAAAAAACACCTCAACTTAACATCCTGTTCAAAAAGAAGATCAAATGAATGTCGCTGGAACAAATATATACACTTGTTCTAATGTTTCGTGCTCAGTTTATAGTTTTTTTTCTTCATGTGTTGCATTACAAACCCCGTCTTTCCCACTGTGCACATGCGGTTGCTGTGACAACCTGCCTTATGTTATGATGTGGTGAGTGGGCCTTGAGGCTTGTAAATATACCCAAGAGTAGCTGTAAATCTGTAATTATACACCTATGTTTCTCAGCAGAGAGAGTTGTTTGTTTGACTTCATTTAGCTCTGATTTTTTTTTTTTTTTCACTGCATAACTGATGCTTCAGCGGGAGCTGAAATGTAATGTTGGGTTGTCGGACAATTATGGCCACTATAAGACATGGTTGTGAGTGTGGAATGAATGTTTAAAAGAAGACAATAGTTTATCAATCCATTTGGACTCCTTCACCAGCTCAAAACATGTGTGTTTATCCGTTTTTAAACCTGGCTGAATGGGTAGATGCTCACATAGTTTGCATGTTCTCCCTGTAGGCCTGTACTTGCAAAAGCTTTCTGGGGACAGTCTGACTTCAGTTTCCTCCTTCAGTTCAAAAACATCAATATTTCGATTTCTAAATTGGCTTTTTATGACATGAATCATTGTATAAATGACCAAATAATTTAGTTGTGGATATTTCAGTAGGGTTGCAAAGGGGTGTAAAATATCTGGCAAATTTCTGTGGGAACTTAAAAAAATAGAAACTTTTCATAGGAATTATTTATTGAAATTAACCAGAAATTTAGAGTAAATTTTACATCACTGTATCATATCTAAACATAAATATTGGCATCCATGCAACATAAAACACTTTAAACAACATTTCAAGAGATTTATTTGGAAGTAGAACTTTCCAGTTGTTCAAGTTCAGATTCAATTCAACTTTATTTATATAGCGCAAATTACAACAAAGTCATCTCAAAGGGCTTAACATAGAAAAAAAGAATCCGACAAGATCCACATGAACAAGCATTTAGCGTTTCATTGAATTTGTCACAAACTCAGTGAAACTCAACAATAATTACAGGGGTTTCAACTCAGTTTTCCCATGCTTGTATAACTGTATACCATGGTGGCAGCCATTTTTACTCTTGAACTGTTGGAACTAATAGTTTTTCCAAAATGCTGCTCAATCCTAGAATTATTTGGCAAAATTTCCCCCAATTGAAAGAAAAAATGTCACTACTCTGTCACTACCACTACCACTTGTCACTAACCTTGCTTGGATATTATATACTCTACATACATGCTTTTATACCATTTAAACATGGAAATAGCACTTCCTATGCGGCCCACTTGAGATCAAACTTATCCATATTTGTCCCCTGAACTAAAATGAGTTTGACACCCCTTATAGCCTACGTTAAGGTGGGACAGGCTCAAGCCCTCATGATAGAAACCATAGAGGTGATTTGGGTGGAGAGGGTTTATTTATAAAAACGCTACATTTTTAGGAATAAGTGTTAACCTGACTAATAAAAGGGCATCCATACATCTGCATAGATACAGAAAGGTTTTCCAGTGTAATCTGAATAATCTAACAATGTCACCTTTCATACAGCCCTCCTCTTCCTCTGCCATGATGAAGACCTGCACCGTCTGCTTCTGCCTCATCCTCGCGCTCCTGTCGCTATCGGAAGTTGCACGTGCGGAGCCTCGGCGTACCACTACGTCACATCGCAGGGCCGCACGAGCCCCCGCCGCCAAGGTGCGCCTGGCGGGAAACTTTGCACGGGAAGTGCACGAGGGCCGCGTGGAGGTGCTGCACAACAACACGTGGGGCACCGTGTGCGACGACGAAGTGGACATCAAGCTAGCCAACGTGGTGTGTCGCGAGCTGGGCTATCAAAGCGGCATAACGTGGGCCCACAGCGCCAAGTATGGAGAAGGAGCAGGTGAGAGTTGATAATACTCAACTCAACTCAACTTTAAAGTCCATAGTAAGAAAAAGAAATTAAGGTGAAGGTTGAGTGGATTCAGAAAACAGAACCTAAAGCACTCTATACGCTAAAATGTTATGTCTCTCCTGCTGAAGATGCCATTGAGGTACATTAAACGCAAAATCTGGATGTCCAGTAAAAGACAATTTTTGCTGTTAAGGAAAGTCAGGCTTATGGGCCGATAGGGATTGGTCAACAAATCAATCTCATAACAATCTTGATTCATTAATGTATTACAGTTTATTCTTTCACTAGGTCCAATATGGATGGATAATGTGCGCTGTGATGGCACAGAGAAGTCCCTAAAGGACTGCAAACACAACGGGTGGGGAGTTAATGACTGTAAACACTCTGAAGACTTGGGAGTTGTGTGTGCCCCCCAACGAAGGCCCAGTGCACCCCCCGCCAGAAGCCAACCCAATGCAGTTAGGTTTCATGGCACCACTGCAGCACAGTGGCAGGGCCCTGTGGTCACCCACAGGCATCCTGCGTATGGATATTATGGAAACGGCCACGGTTATGAGACCCCCAGGTTTCAAAGACCTCACCTCTACCAGGTAAAGCTTATTATTCATACTAAATCTTACTCTGAGAGATAAATGTGATGTTCACTGTCTGATAGGGTCACAGTAAAGTTCGAATTGAGGAGGTTCGCCTTCGTCCCATCCTCATGGCCACTAAGAGGAAGAGCCTTGTCACGGAGGGCGTGGTGGAAGTGAAACATGCTGGGAGATGGCGGCAAGTTTGTGACCTGGGATGGAGTCTGAACAGCAGTCGAGTTGTGTGTGGGATGCTCGGCTTTCCACAGGCAACTCAGCACAATGTCAAGACATATAAGTGAGTATGACGCTTTTACCTTTGCTTCGCTGAGAGCAAATCAATCCTCTTTTATGAGCTGGGCTTTTACATTACATTACCATAAAGCTGTTGATGACTATGGTTCAGAGACAGCATGCTCATTGGTAACTGAATAAACACACAACTCTGAAGATTAAAAAAAAACAACAACAGTAGCAATTTGGTTTAGAGACCCCGGAGTTAAAATACTTGTTATTGGGCTTATCTCCCTTTTTAAGACACTTCTGCTTTATGTCTCTTTTTACCCTCCTCCTCTTCCTCAGCTTCAGGATGATGATAAAGTCATTCCTGCCCCATCTTGGCTGCCCTTTCCTTACACCACCATATAGTCAAATTACCTCTGCACACCTCATTGCACAGCCCTCACCTCCTTCCTCCTCATGATGCAATCACCAGCCTGCATTGGACTTTACTTTCACTTTTTGATTCTCAAGCTAAGGGGCAAGACTACTACTCATTGTACTTGTTACCATACACCTAGATATGGGTTTATGCAGGTTTCAGGTATAGCTTTGCCATGTTTGAGTTGTCATTTCTCCTGTATCTCAATATCACTTAACACAATGAAAAGTAGGGCTGGGCGGTATACCCGTTCATATCGAATACAGTACATATTTTTGTTATGATATGAATTTCTAATATACCGCCGTACCAGTGTATTTGATTGACAACTTTCTGAACGCTACACTGCGCTGCGTTTCAGACCGGCCCTTTTCAACGTTGCACTTCTAAATAGGAAGGTAAACAGTAGCGCTCTGGTGTTTAGTTACGGTGTAAATCATAACGCGTGAATGGATAAGAAAGACACAATTGAAAGCTCTGCCTCTGCTACAGGAAAACAACACTCACGGACACAGAGGCACGGTTAGCTTAGCACGTCGGCAGTTCGGCAAGGCAGTAATACACAAAAAAAGAGAGCAAAGGATTCGCAATTTGTAATTCCTATAACGAGGAAACAAGTCCTGGTGGAGCTGCAAACAAAACACTACCTTATTCACCATAAGAAACCACCACACCACTGAGTATGCAGCATTTAAAGCTAGAAATCAAGCTAATGCTAAAGCTAAGCTAGCGCGGCAAAGGCCATAACAGCCTGCCATTGCCCGATCTCGTTAGATTTCAGAAGCAAAGCAGGTCTGGGCCTGGTTAGTAGTTGGATGGAAGACCACCGAGAATTCCAGATGCCAAAGTGGGGTGGCAGTCGCTCCAGTGGTATCTGTCATTGTGTCCTTGGGCAAGGCACTTGACTTCATCAACATTGTCTAGTATGAATGTAGTGAGTGAGTGTTGGTGGTGGTCGGAGGGGCCGATGGTGCACTATGGCAGCCTCGCCTCCGTCATTCTGCCCCAGGGCAGCTGCGGCTACAATAGTAGCTTACCACCACTAAGTGTGGAGTGAAAGAATAATGCTTTAATTCTGTAAAGTGCTTTGAGTGTCCAAAAAAGCGCTATATAAAATTGATGTATTATTATCATTATTGGGCTGCTGTTACAAACTTGTATTCCACCTGCTAGTGTGGAATTACTCTACAATATTCACTCATCATAACAATAAAATAGACCATCCTAGTCAATCTACTGCAGTAATTCCTCTCTCAACCAGTAGAAAATGCTGTGAACACCTGATTATGCATGAAAAAAAATTAAAAATACCGCGATATACCGTGAAACCGTCAGAATTTTGAAAAATCTTTGGTTATGCCGCCCAGCCCTAATGAAAAGTTTCTATAACTCATGTTTGGATAACTGTGTTATAGTAAACAATTATTCAACGGGCTATGGCAAGACATACATGAGTTCAGGGGTGTCAAACTCACTTTAGTTCAGGGGCCAAATATGGGGCAGTTTATCTTGTGTGGGCCGCAGATTTTAGGGAAAAAATTAGAAATGTAATCATTATTGTGCTCTATTTTGCACTTCCACGTATACATAAATGATAAAATATGTAAGGCACCGATAATATCAAAGCAATAACTGACAAATATATCAGTCCCTGCAGGATCTTCACTACACTTTCAATTCATTTTTTGATTTTGTGGCCAATTATTATGTAATTTGGGAAAAGTTTGTGGAATAATTTGAAGAAAGGATTTTGGAAAAACATGAGAGTTATTTTAACAATTTGAGATTAAAAATGTCATGATGTGATATAATCGTGAGGAAAATGTGAGCCCTGCTAATATTGTGGAGTTTCATTAAATTTGTGTATTATTTTGGAGATATCTAGCTTAGATATTTACAACTGAATTCATGGTTTCTCTGACTTTTTTTTGCTTTCTGCTGCGGACCGAATTGGATGCTCTAAAGGGCCGGATTTGGCCCACGGGCCTCAAGTTTGACACGTGTGCATTAGTTTAATAGATATTATCCAAAAGAGGCCAAACTTGAACTCATGATACTTTCTAACAATTACAATAAATACGACCTAAATTGTTACCATTACATTAATATTAGAAACATACATCTATATCATAACTGGAACAAGATACAGTTTGTGATACCTCTGTTAGATGATAGAAATATGTCTTTCTGTCTAAAAACAGTGCATCATATTTTCAGCCCAAGTGTGCTCACACTCATACACATGCCAGAAGTGTTTAACATATTATTTAGGTATCTCTTTTTGCCCATTTGGCATAAAACTGCACTTCCCCTCTGCCTGCTAAAAAGCTTTGACTGCGGTTTTTAAAAGATTGTGCTTCGAAACCACACAAGGACCACACATTAGCAGGGAATTACTCCATTGCTATTATAGGAATCACTACTGTCTGTCTAAGAGTTATGGGGGATCCAGCTCCTTCTCTCAGCTGGCTGTAGGTGAATCACTTTTTAACTATTCCTTTCCTCTCTTGGCCGAGGTTATTCTGATTCACCAGGCAAAAAGTTGGCAGTCATTCTGATGCTAGAGTCCCTATACTACTTTAGTAACATTATGCTTACAAACTGTCCCTATTTGCACACATATAATCACTGAGCACATTTTGTGTTGAAGCAAATATAGGGAAGCTGTAGCTATATTTTATGCGGCGGTGGGAGGGAATAATCATGCATCACATTTTATAAATACAGTTATAAAAGATCCTCACAATGAGATGTTGAAGAGTCCATTCGGGGTTTGTTCACTGCCGACAATGGATCGTTTACTACAGCACTGCTTCTCCCGCATTGCAGGTGTGATGCTTTTCATGCACGATGATTTTCTATTAAGATATAAATTTGATAGTGCTATTTGGCATCGAGCAAGGTGGGAAGGATTTGTAATGCTTCAAAAGAGAAGATTTGGCCAATTACCAAGAAGATGGATATGGATATGATGGAGCAGGGTGGAGCAGGGCTTCTGCGGTTTGAAAACATGCACTGAACCCTCCAGAGAACATGTTCACTGTTGTTTAGGACGTTTTCAAATATTTCTATAAGGTCAAAGACAGAAACATAACTACCACTACTGTTTCTGGGCTGTTGAACTCTAACCATAGCCACAGCAACGTGAGCAACATTGTTACTTACAGAAAAAAAAGTAGTCAAATACATGGAATTATGTCGGGTTTTCATGTAAATTACATATTTCAGGCATGAACACAGTGTGTGATTTGAGATGACCTGGTAGCCCGCCACAGCTTGTAAAGATGTATTTAACTTTGATGAGTTTGTTTTGCAATATATGTTTCCCAAATTACTGATAAATTGTTATAGTTTTGAAATAAGCATTTTATTCATCCGGTGTTCTATAATAGATCTGTAGTCTTTAATAACAATCCCTGAAAACAGTAGCTAGGCTCCTTCCTTCATTTAAAGTGAAATTCAAAATTGCCCACTTGACAGAAATGACATTTTCACAAGTTAAAATGCTAAATATAAACAGTCACAAAGGTTTGCTGTTGGAAAATGTAAGATGAGCATTCATTGAGCACCCTTTACTTTTGAAGTCACCATTAAGGCTCAGGACTCAATCACATGCTTTAGTTTGGAAGTAGCCAATGGCATTCCCACAGTTCTTCTTGTGTTCCAACACTGTCAGTCCATTCTTAGAAATCTTGGATCATTTCTCGTCTCTCAACTTCATGTGTCACTTGGACCAAACACTGAAGATGCTGTAATTACAAGTTGGTCAAGACCACGCTCTCCAGGCTTTCTGCAGAGAGTGGAAAAGCCTTCTCCAATTATAGTCATGTGTGTGTGTGTGCGTGTGTGTGTGTGAGGAGAGGATAGAAGGATTCAAGGGAATACTGAGGGAATGGACAAGAGCAGCCGACATATTTTCTCTTGCTTGTTTGAAATAAAGCCAATTACTGCTGCAGTTTACTGCTCTGCCCACTGTGTCAGCAGCTGTCTGTCCTTCAGTGTCATTAAAGTGTTTTTTTTTTACCTTTTACATATAGATTCATGGCTTTTTTGTGACATTTTCTGTGACCAAATCTGGTTTCCTGGCCTCGTGTCTATGGGGTATACACATTGTTTCTTCCACATACAGTATACTGTAGTATCAGGCTTTTCAAAATCAAAAACTGCCTCATTGACGATGTTTTATGTGTTGAAGGCTTTCAAAGTTACCCCACTGCACACTAACCTCATTCGTGCATAATGTATGCTTTTCATTCATGTGAACCAAAATATTTCGGTGTCTTGTCTTTAATTCTCTACATTAAACTGTCTAATGATAAAGGTAGTCAGAGCATGAGGATGATGAAACCCAAACAGTGTTGCAATGCTCAGACAGGTTAGGCTCCCTGTCATTAGGCTCTGTCTTCTTGGCAGACTCAGAAGTTTAACAGCGTGTGATCTATCAAGCTCTGCTGCGTCTTACATTCACATACATTTCTACCAGGGGTGGGCGATATGGGGAAAAAAAAAATCACGATATCGATTTTATCGCAATTTTTTTTTAATTTACCAGTAAAACAAACCAATTCACCTTCTTGAAATAATCGCTCTAAATGGAAAAAAGAGAGAAAATATAATTAAAAAAAAAATGTTTAGATTTATGTCAGTAATTTATCAAACTGGTTTCAAGAACAATTAACATCAAACAAAAAGGCTGACATGCAAAACTTTAGTCACACACAGTCTTTTTACAAAAGTGGTGTAGCATTAGCAACACTTGTTACATAACAAGGTAGCAGATGATCAGTCCAGTCATTTCCATTTGTTTTTGAGGTAACACGCTCATGTTAATAAAATCCTACTTTAAGCAGTCTTATGAACCCCTCATTTGTCCCGTAAATGGTGATGGGTGATATAAGCTCTATTTATTTATTTTATTTTTCCAGTATAGTTTTACAAGAAAAACAATAATGGGTCAAAACCAATGTAGAAAAATGCCACAAATACCCTTTTATTTTTTTAAAAAACCTTTGGTCGTGCTGTGTGTGGGGACACAGATGTATGACACAGAATGTGCACTATGTTCTCCATGATTTGGCAGATCGTCGTCATGTTTTAATCTAACATGATCTAATATCGTCAGATTGCACACCCTTAATTTCTACTAAACTAGAGAGAACTGAGATCAAGTGATTTTACACTTTATTGCTCTCAAATAAATGTCCACAAGACAAACACTGTAGCATTTTAATTTGGAAAAAGACCCGACGTTATGAATTCTGACTGCTGTAGAATCCCTGTTGGTTTTTGACGAGTCATCACGGTTTACTGATTTGTCCGTGGTAAGGCCACAAACTTGTGTTAGACTAGTTTGCGTCTTGGGAAAAATGTGTCCATATTGCTTGTCATCCACCCCATGGTGCTCAAAGCCACATGGCAGACACATTCAAGATATTTTACAAGCACATTTCAAGACATTGTAAAGAACAAGTGAATAAATTCTATACAATGAGCCACTCATTTTATAGCAGGTCTTATGACGTCATATGAGCTTTAGAGTTTCTAAAGTAACTTACAATGAAAGCTATCAGACTGGCAGCTTAGTTTTACTCTCAAATGTCCATTGTTTAGAACTGGAATCCTTTGCTGATGAGAGATTGTTTATGGTCTCAATGACTTGCTCTCTGACTACTTACAGCATCAGGAAACCGCTTGTTATGTGATTGTGGAAAGTGTGCAGTCAGCACGCTATGACTTTGCGCAGGTAACAACATCACATCATGTCAGCAACAATGATTCTCTTCATTCCAACATCTCAGTTTGTTTTTAAGGTTTGTGCCTTAACATTACACAAACGTTTGGTGTTTCATGTCAGAAAGGCAAATGTTGACCTGCTTTTACTTTGGAACAGATATTTTAAGACATGTTTGGTCTCATGCTTGTTTCGTTTGAAGGGGAATTTGACTGAAATCAACACTGGTGTGTGTTAAAATGAATGAAAAAGGACAGAAAAACGTATAGCTATCTTATGCCTATGTTGTTTCAGAGATTCTGTGAGACATTAAATGACAAAATTTCATGTGTAGTCAGCGCTTAAAATTGAAATACTGTTGTAACATGTGCTTCAATGCTGGAAACATCTATTGGCTACCCGTGATAGTGTGGCTATGATATAACTATTGGTGTAGCTAAAGTGTAGTTCAGTGACTTTGCAGTGGCTTGAGGATAGTCTGGCACATTCTGTGTGGCCTTTCTGCTCTACTTTCATGCCAAGAGACGAGAAGGGTTTTCTTTTCAATGCTCTACCAAGTCGGCCAGCCTTGTTCGTGCAATAATCTCTACTTTGGCCTGTGTGGTTGGTCAAACCTTGTTTATCCAGAAATGTTCAGCCATGTTGCTTGTCATTGTTTTCTCAGCTGTCTTAAGTTTTAGTTTTAGTGTTTTGTCTTCTTTTTGCTTCTCCTTCACCTAGTTTGATTTAACTCATTCAAACAACAAGCTGGTAACTGTATTTAATGAATCAACAAGTTCTTTTTTAGGGATTTCTTTTTACATAATGCACATGGCTGAATTGCTTCCTTGTGACCGGTGAACCATTTAATCTTAACATAAACATAGTAAACCCAAGAAATAGCAAACAACCGACCTTCTGGATAAAAATCCATGCCACTGAACAATAAAACACATAAAAGACGGAAACTAAAGCTCCCTACAAAGCCACGTCCATGACTTCTTCTGGTTTCATACAAAGGGGAAATATTTGGAGCTCTACGATTGATTTTCAAATATTCTATAGAAGTGAGACCACCACTCAATGTAGTTTAGTGTTAATGTCTTTATGACGCTGCCCACTTATAAGTTCTTTCTAGTCAAACAAACAAAAGCAGATGGACACGGGATTAGGTTCCATTCAGTTGAATGTGTACATTTGCCAATATCTCCTAACTAAACAAATGTGAAATAAACAAACCAATTTATTTTTATTTACAGGAAAATATGGGATATCAAGGTTTCAGATCCTTCAACAAGGTAATTCAGACTTAGCTTTTTTCACTGTATTGTAAGCCAGAAAACAATTATACCTTTCACCAAAAAAGGTGACGTTTACACCTTCAAATACTCTGTTTTCTTTTCCAGATTGAGCATCATGGCGAAAAAAAAGGGATTCTGGGTAGAAAAAGTTCACTGTCTTGGCAATGAGAACAGTCTTTCAGAATGCCACGCTCAGTTGTCAATCCCTCGTAGTTCGGTTCCCTGTAAGAATGGGAGACACACAGTGGTGAAGTGCATCCCAGGCCCTCAGTTTGCTCGTATCTCTTCAGGAAGACCCCAGGCTCCTTATCCAGTTGTTGTAAGAACATTTCAACACTGTTGGTCTGATCACAAACATACTGGGAGTGTTTTTAAGTTGATGTATATTCTCTTTGTTTTCCTGTACAGCCCGTGCGTCTGAAGGCCGGCCCTAGATTGGGTGAGGGTCGTGTGGAGGTGCTCCGAGATGGAAAATGGGGTACCATAGTTGATCATTTGTGGGATCGAACTGCAGCCAGCGTGGTCTGCAGAGAGCTGGGCTTTGGCGCAGCAAAGGATGCCCTTCAAGGAGCCTTTATGGGTCAAGGTAGGATTACAACACGAGAAAGAGTAATTGTTGCTTAATTACTGGAAAGACGTGTACAGAGCGGGGTAGAACTGCTTTTTAAGCAGTTATTGCCAGTGCACACTTCTTAAAGCGCCGCTGGGTCTGGTCTCTGTGCAGAGTGGGGTTCGTTTATAAGTTGCAATCTGTAATTAACTGGTGTTTTCTCCATGCTGTGCCCCTGCTTGTGAATAAAAAACCTCCACATCCTCATTAATCACAAATCAAATGAAGGTTACACTCAAAGAAGTGGTTCCAAGTCAAGCCCCAGGAGGTCTGAGTACCCCTACGTCTTTAATGGCAATGACTGTGATCAGCTCAGCTACTTGAAATAGTTGAACATTTCCATTTCATTGGGCTAGAGTAATCTATCTACATACTGTGTGTACTGTTGGCTATATGTTGTTTTCTTGTTGGTGCATGGCTGTCTATATGACCACAAATGTGTTTTCTGCCTTTATCATTGCGGAGCTATGTTAGAACCGTGAAACTCACTTAGATTAGCAAAACAGTGTATGTATATATGTACAGTGGTGTGAAAACGTGTTTGCCCCCTTCCTCTTGTTTTCTTTGTTTTTGTTTTGTGCACCATCTACCAAGACAAATTCCTTGTACTGTCCTTAAAACTGTACCTAGCTATTAAACATTTCTGATTCTGATTTCTTACTTTTTTTTCCATATTTTCCACACTTAAATGTTTCAGATCATCGAACAAATTTAAATATTGGTCAAAGATAACACAAGTAAACACAAAATGCAGTTTTTAAATGAAGGATTTTATTGATGAGGAAGAAAAAAAAAACACTTTTTCACACCACTATATGTATGTACAGTATGTAAGTTTTTCTCCTCAAACACACTCTTATATATGCACTTATTTACACAAGTGTTAAAGCAGCACTCTCTCTTTTTGTCTGAGTTTTACACTCAAGTAAACCTTTCCACTCCATTATTCCTGGTTACTTAGAATAGTCGTTTAACATCTTTCTTTATGTATCATGTGGTGTGCTCGACATTAAACTGTGACATTTTCCATGTGCTTCAAAGACATCTTCGACCTTTTCAAATTATTGCATTGTTCTGTGTAGGTCACAACTTCAACTTAAACTTTGGTTAATTAACTTTGATCAACATCCAAGAAGATGTGTTGTTATTTGAGTTGTGGTCATATATATGTATATATACTGTATCAAGTGTTAATATGCTCGCTTTCCTACATGCTTGTTCATTGCTTGGAGTCTGCTCTCTGTAGCTATGGTACCAGACACTGAAATGTTATATATATATAAAACTAAGTTCCATCTTCAAACAAGATCTTGGTCATGAGATGCATGAAACCATGTTTGTAACCATAGTTAAAGTGCTATAGATATACGGCACTATATGATTGTGGCTAAGGTTTATGTTAAGGTCCTATTTGGTTCTTGGCATCTAAACGTAAAAAGTCTAGCTTGTGTGGTCTAAAACTGAAACAAGTGTCCCCCTTCTGTGAAACGTAGATCAGATGACACAGAGCTCTCATTAGAGGCATTAAAACTAAACTCTTTGGATAGTAAGGCACTGAACATTTTTAGTGTACCTAAATCAGTGCGTAATTTAAGAGAGGAGAAGATCAGAGTTTTTCATGGTAACCACATACTCAGTATTTTTAGTATTCTCAACAAGAATGCCATTGATCTTACTCTGTTTCCATTCACTACAGGGTATTTTCTAATCCATCCAAATAGCTTCAGCAAATCCTAATTACACAGTTTCAAGCTTAAATTGATCCTTCAACATACTAGACGGACTCCTCCACATTATGATTACACCTCTTAATCACTTCCACAAATATACAGTGGGCATTCAATGTCAAATTCATAGTTTGTTCATTTGGTAAAATGCTGTAAGAGATGAAAATGAAAGTAAAGAAAATATATAGGATTCTTTTACTTTCATTATCACATCATTTTCCATCAGTTGTTTCTTATTTCTATTCACTCTCTCTGTGTGTGTACGTGCTTGCATGCACACATGTGGTTAGTTGGTCTCTTGGAATTTATTTTCGGATTTTGTGGATTTCTCAGACTCTGGTTTAAATAAACCTTGTCACTGTGCATTTTGAGGATCCTTCCAGTAGGCCCTGTGTTTCTCTTGATAAGTTAGTGGGAGTTTGGATCTAGTCTGTGGTCTTTACTGCGCAGGGATGAAAGTGGTTAAGATGTGTCTATTTCGTAAAAGTGAACCCACGCATGGTGACCAGTATAGATAAAGACCTGCAATCTTGCTAAACCAACACAGAGACTGATTGGGTTAAGCTGCAATCATTGCACGACTATCTTCTTTTATGCTCTTCTTTTGGATTTTTTTCTTTCCCACCTCTTTGTTTTCAAAGCGAACTCAACTCAATGTTTGTACTTTCGTCATGCACCAGATGTTTGCCATATCAAAGGCTTTGTTCCATCATCTTGCATGCTGTATGGATGTTATCGAGTCTTTATCGATAAACAAAAACGAGTCAAAGTCATGTGTCCTACTTGGTCTATGGAGATATGAACCCGATGGCTACTTGTGTTGTTTTTGTTTAGCCCTAGCAACAGAATGATAATAATGAGGTGTTACAGATTCTACAATTGGTGGCGTCGCTGCTTGACTGAATGGAGCCAGCCAATTTCATAGAAGAAAAGAACATTATTCTAATGTTTTGGTGCTGAATAAAATAAATCCTTTCACTCTGAGATCCTTCATTTGGATTTGAAAATCTGTTGTGGTTATGTATGCTCTTTCACGTCAACAGTCTATTCATTGTGTTTACATTTCTTAGATTCCACTGACAAGAACAAATATTTTTTTAAACAATTTTAATTTTTTTCTGTTTAAAATAGTTAAAAGTAACCCTGTTTTCTTTTGAATTCAGGCACAGGACCTATTCATATGAACAGCGTACAGTGTATGGGGTCCGAGCGCTCCATCCTAGACTGCTACTTTCAAGAAGTCCAACCATGGACATTCAAGCACAGCCAGGATGCATCTGTGCGCTGTAATGTTCCTAAAACTGGAACAGAAAACACGGTATTACGACAACAACATCATTAGATTTATCATGTTTCACACACCATGCTTAGCCTAATTAATTTAATGGTTTGGTTTTTCAGGTGCGGCTAACTGGTGGTCGAGTCCCATCAGAGGGAAAGCTGGAGGTGTTGATAGAGGTCGGGGGTCGTAAACGCTGGGGCTCAGTTTGCAGCGAGAACTGGGGCATCAATGAGGCCATGGTGGTCTGCAGACAGCTCGGATTTGGCTTTGCTGCCAATGCCCATCAGGTGAAAATGAATGTAATATTAATCTCAACCTGTTTCCTTGCAATTCTTACCACACACTGGAACTCCTTTACTTCCAATCCCAATACCCTCATAAATAAAGTTTTAGCTGCATAATTTTTTAAAAGGAATGCTTTGTCATTCTTATCAACAGTGCTCGGATAACCCAGGCGGCACCGCTAATGTGACTCTTGTCACATTTCAGATAAAGAGAAAAACAAATGAAATAAACATAAGGAGACAGATCTATGGTCGTAGCCGTTGTAGTCAATGAGCCATGGCAGCAGCCACTGATGAAAAACCTGACAAATCTATCATATCTTCTCTCCATTGCTTTCCCTTGACAGGAGACATGGTACTGGACCGGTGACCCAAACGCATCTGATGTAATCCTTACCGGAACTCATTGTGTTGGGACAGAGCTCTCAATTCAACAATGTCGTCGCAACAACCACATCCATTGTCCGCGTGGAGGAGGGGCTAAAGCTGCCGGGGTCAGCTGTTCTGACAGTGAGTTTAACAAACTCTGAACATTTTTCTTCTCTTGTGGTTTTGTTTGTGTCCTAACATCTGACTACTCTCACGCCAGCGGCTCCTGACCTTGTTTTGGATGCCCAGCTGGTCCAAGAGACTGCCTACCTGGAGGACCGGCCTCTCCACTTGCTGACCTGTGCCAATGAGGAGAACTGTCTGTCGTCGTCTGCTGCCAGGATGAACTGGCCTTATGGACATCGACGACTCCTGCGCTTCTCTTCACGAATCATGAATCTGGGCCGGTCCGACTTTAGACCTAAATCTTCAAAAGACAGCTGGACATGGCATCAGTGTCACAGGTACAGCACTTCAGAGAAAAACGTTGTATATTGAGTTAATATTCCATATTCATGTGCACGTTCAGAAAATCTATTTGTCAATTGAATAGTAATTACCATTGTAGAATAAACTCTTTCTATCTCACATGCACTCATATTTAGATACTTAGGTTTATCAATCTGTTATGGTACAACCACAGAATAAGATTTGGGTTTTTCTTTGTCTGCTTTTGGTCCCCTTAAGAAATGATGACACGTGCATTACCTGTTCAGATTCAGGTACTTATTTTCTCTCTTTTCAGTTAGTTGTCTAATAGTTTCCAAATAACCAAGAAGAACAGTATATAATAAACAGTTTAAGAATAGGAAGTCTTATAAACGAGGATAGTTGCCAACAAACTAGTGATTGTATAATCAAGAGAAGTGTTTCAAATAAAATTCTCTGGCTATTTTGAGATATATAAAAAAAGACTTTGAGAGAAAAGGTGAAAAAAAACCCCAACATGAAATGTTTTAACCCTTCAAAAGTTGTTTTGTGGAGTGAAGAAAAACCTTTATGAATACTTACAGCCTGTACAATGTTGCTTTTGGCCATGTGAATATACTTTAAGGGCGTTTCACGTTGGCAAATCAGTTTGCTTTGTTAGGGCCTCTACATGAACGCGCAACTGAAGTCTTAAGAACATCATGAAAGTGTTTTCTATTTAAGTTAAATTCATAAATCTCAGTGCGGTTGCAATTGAATTCAGAACTCTGACGTAACTCTGACGTAGAGCTGACTGACAGACAGCAGCACTGCGGCGCAAAAATAAAACCCATAAAACATTAACCACAGTAAAGTCAACGCTCCCACGAGAAGTGAGTGAGGAACTCACTGCTTTTCACTTCTGAAAATCATATTAACCCCATACAATTTGAGTTATAGCACATTCAAAACAAGCAGCTCTTGTAACTGACTGGGTTTTCCTGTCAGTTATGAGCAAATTGAATAAGTACAGCAGCTTGAAACCTGTGTAGTGCTCCGGTCACAGGTATACTAGTTTTTATAAGCTTTCAAAAAATATTCTGACACACGCATTTCCCTTATTCAATAATACAGAGCTTCTTATATGGTGAATGGTTTGAGTCATTAAGTCTAACTGCATTTAATTGCTCCCAGGAAAGAATTTGAGCTAAAGTGTGTCATGCAAAGTTTGACTGGGTGCTACACGTAGACATTAAACATAAGAACCTTTGTAACTAGGCCTCAGCTGCTTTGTCATCATGTAAGTAGATCAAATTAGTCCAAACATTTCTTTCCTCTCAATATGTGGAGGATATTTACGCAACAGGTGACTCCATCTCCGTCATGATGACATCAGAGGAAAGAACTTGAAGGCTACAGAGGTGCCTGTGTGAGATATACCCACAAATGAGTGGCTACCCTGAACCTGTGCTGCCATCCCTGCAGAGTAATATGCTGCTTGTGTCTGTAGAAGTGATGGCTAACATAAAGAACAGGTTGCCCTGTGCAGTCTAGCCTCCCTTAGTCTATTACAACTTATCAGGGGTATGTATAGAAGTTGTCAAAGCCCTCTATTCACCTACAAGGGTAAACAGCTCAATCGGCTGGCGTTAAAACAAGCTTCTGTGAGAGGTGTTACGATAACACCCTCTCACATGTTCAGGCAGTGAGGTCATTGGGATAAAAACCATAGGGAGCCAGTGTTCACTTAATGTAAATGAACACATACATGCACTCTCAGCTGGACCTTCTCTTTCTGTCCTTGCAGGCACTACCACAGCATTGAGGTGTTCACACATTATGACCTGCTCACTCTGAATGGCACGAGGGTTGCAGAGGGACACAAGGCCAGCTTCTGTCTGGAGGACACGTACTGCCCCGACGGTAAATGTTTAACACCATTCACGAGACCACAGTAAAACACTCTCTCCCATCAGGGACAGGAAATTAATATCCATATTTCAGCTGCAGCTCCTCAGATTGTTAGTTTGTGGTTAATGTATTAGATCGCTGAGTAGACAAACAAATGTTGTTATTCGGTCACTCCCCATTTGCTTGGATGTCAAGGATGAAATGCAATAGCTCATAATAAAAAAGGCGAAGCGCTAATGTAATAAAACACCCAAATAACCGGCAGTGCCAAGCATGAAATGCCAAACAATTGATAATTGATAATGTTGTTGTCTGTGTGTGCAAAGGAGTCCAGAAGCGATTCTCCTGCTACAACATGGGTGATCAAGGCATTTCTGTGGGCTGCTGGGATACATATCGCCATGATATTGACTGTCAATGGGTCGATGTGACAGATGTTCGCCCGGGAGACTATATCTTTCAGGTGAGACGCCATTTGTTTTTCACCTGTCTGTGAAGTAGATATGTGTGTCCTGAAAAGGAAATACAAGAAGTAATCTAACACTTTGACAAACACAAACTAAAAGAATAGCATGTCAGTCCCAGTAAACATTTATACTCATTTTAAACTTCAAATGTAAATTAAAGTTGAGAGTTTGAAATATTTTTTTAGAAGGTGGAACCTTCAGAATAGGCTGAAAAACAGGTTGTGCCAAAAATACAGTAAACAGTAGACATAGTAAATATCTAATGTTAGAGATGCTGTTTGGATGACTGTTTAGAAGAAATAAAACAAATATAAGGTCGTATTTACTCTTCATCTGACTTTATCACATACATTTTTGGTTTTGGTAATGTATAAGCATTTATTCATGCAAATTAATTCATACATCATCTGAACCTGCATCCGTTTGGCTGTGCAGGGTGGTGGGGCCTCTGTTTTCTTTCCCAGCTGTATTGGTATATTACATTTAGACTGTGAATACACATATATCTGAGATGTAAAAGAATGGAAATTACTACTTTTACCACTAGAGATGTTCAATATTAGCTTTTTGTTCATATCTGATATTGCCCAACACATAATTTCCAATTTTCAGTATTAACCGATACGAATGTGTACTTTGACCACTAATCCCCAACCTAATTTTAGGTCAAAATGTATTTATATCTCAATGAAATAAACTGAATTAAGCCAACTTTTTACATGATGCCTGGATGTATTCCACATAAAACCTCAACTGTGCAAAATAAGTAAACTATTTCAACTTCAGTTATGGAAAACATGTTGTTTAACATGTGTCAAACAACAGCACATATTGGTTTTTCAATAATGTTGGGAAAAAGTCTGTCCTCTCTTTTTAAGTAGTTTCCACAAAGAATTTTTTTCATCATACCCTGGACTGGTGGGGCTTTAGTTTGAAACGACATGCATATTTTTGTCATGAATAAATTGCACTACATATAGTGTCTACAAATGCAGCCAATGGGGGGAAAAGTTAAGAATAAATAAAATTAAAAAATGATACTGATCTCAACTGGCATTACATTTAATGGCAAATATCATCCAATGATATCACACTACTCTACTTGCTACATATTTGCTTAAACAGGTCCCAAATTTAGAAATCATACGTCTTTTTGACCTTTTTTAGTATAATTTTTAATTAAAAAAGTTCACCTTCTCTAAGGGTGACTTCTTTGTGGGTTTCTATATCTATTTTTAAAAGCCTTCTGCTTTACTTTATCACAGTCGTCTCTTTTGCCAGTCACCTGCTTGCCATTTCTTTGTCAAGTAGAGTCATTATGGCACTAGTCAAAACGCATCAAAGGCTTCCATGGTCATCTATCCTCCACTCTAACTTCAGACTCCTGATCCCAGTGTGGTAAGCAGCAGCCTTCAGATCCTACCATGCTGCCAATTACCTCTCTGGTGGTGGGAGACTGGTTAGTGTGGTAGTAATGGCAGTTAGCCAGCTTGTCTGAGAAGTCACACTCAATGTTTGTAATTAACATGTCTCCGAAGTGCAGTTATTTACTGTACTGCTATTAACATTCATGAATTACAGAAGATGCTATATTCCAAACCTGTTGTGTGGGTTATGATTATGTAGTGACAGCCTTGAGGAAAGAAGGAATGACTTTTGGTGAGGGTTGCGTTCAGTACGAGATAGAAAATGGAATTCAACAAGAGGTGAAACACTTAGAAAACACACAAAGAGAGAGAAATATAAACACTAGTGTTTTAGGGATTTAAAAATGACAGACAAAGAACAGGCCAAAAGAGCTACAGTTTTTGAAAATGATCTGACTTCATGTTTGAGTCGTTACAATGAAGCTCTTGTTATTGCCAATACCAATTATTTTCCCATCAGCCTTAGCCGATGACCAATACGGACTGCCGATTTTCTTGAGCCGATATATAGAGCCAAAACTACTTTTGCTCCCTCAATTTACATCATAAAAATTACACAATGATGATAACAAATGGTACAACTTCAAATTTTTAAAAAAGGAACATTTATTGAAATGAACAAATGTGAGGTAGAACAACACCAAGTAAAAAATATATAACAATAATAAAAACAGGGGATGTAGAACAAGAATAAGTAAAAAGGAGAGTGAGACATCTCATGAAATATTATGAAAGAGAACTGTTCATCTTTGTCCTGAAAATAGCTTTGACAAAAGTTGGCCTGACTGAAGATATATTTTATTAACAGGATTATTTACAGTGACGTGCCGTGACCACTAGGGTTGGGTAGGCATGTTGCAAATCGAGACCACCAATGACAATTTCATATGTTTCTGCTGGCAAGTGTTAATTCAATTCAAATCAATTTTATTTGTATAAAGCAATTTACAACAAAGTAATCTCAATGCGCTTATCAAAATATAAAATTCATAATAAGAAAGAAAAAACCCAACAAGATCCACATGAACAAGCATTTAGCCATCTAACAAAATCAACATCGTAAAACAACATTAAAGAAACATAAACAATTATTCAATATAGCCTCCATACTCTCCCAACAAGATATATCTCATGAAACGGCAGCGCATGTGCTGGAAACATAGAAACACGGAGAAAATGACAACAACAACAACTCCGAACAGCTTCAGTGAGGAGCATCCACAAAGCCAATCCTTCCTTTTGTACCACTCACTGTGGAAAGTATGAAACATGTTCTGACCTTACCTTTGCTGTAGCTCAGGTGTTGGTCTCCCATCTTTTAAAAGCTGTCGTTTTTCCTCAAAAAAAAGTTCCTCTATCATCTCTAGTGCTGTCATCCTGCCTGTAGTGTTGTCCCGCCCACTAGCAAGAGAACGTAGCAGCAGCGGTCACATGACATCGATTCACTAATGTACTGTGAACTTACGTATAGCATTTAGCATGGCGCGGTTACGTCCAAAGGCAGCTCTCGACGCTACCTTTGGACATAAATGGTTGTCATCTTGGGGACCTGACCGCATGCGCAAACACGTAAGAACATGCAATGGGAACGGAGGCAGAGGAGTAACGTGCCTTTGGGAGGGGGCGTGGCCTCCCTCTGCCTTACAGCAGAATGAGACTGTGCAGCTGTTCCAGGAAATAGCGCTGTTTAGTAATTTGGGCTATGAAACGCACAAAATGCGAACACTTTCAAACGTATAGGTACTGTAGGCTACTGAAGATGGAAAAATAAATAATTTATAATTATATCATAATTAAAACAAATAATCAAAATATCAATTCACCCTTAAGTAGGCACTGCCTACCTTGCCTATCCTGACGGCACATCACTGATTATTTAGTATAAAGTATTAATAACGTGATATCAGATGCGCATTAAGCAACAAACTGTTCAAGTTTCTGTTCTAGATTGCTACATTAACAGGAATAAATATTCAAACAAGTAGTAAACTGCTTCTCAAAGTTTTAAAAACTCTCCTTCTCAGCGCAGCATTCTCATATTGCTGTAATGTTGAGAAGCAGAGAGAGAGGGAGGGAGAGAGAAACACACACGCCAAACCTCCAGCCAGCTGCTCGTTAAATACAACTGCGACAACAACACAGAATCACGGAACAACGTCAGCTAAGTTAAACAGTTAAAAAATGCTTTGAAAGTTTAAAACTTGATATCAATATATGCAATCACAAAGAGAGAATCTGTGTGGTGTTCACCTAAACTGTCATAATTTTATGAATGATTATATAAACACTAATTCTGCTTTCATGGGTTTCCCTCAGAGGCTTGAACCACCCATTGCTAATGAAACACTCTAATTATCCAAATCAACCAAAGGCTCCTTTTAGTGGAACACCTTGTCCCCTCCTCCATTAGGAGCAGCTAATTTGTAACTAAGGATTTCTTTCTGCCCTGTTTTTATCTTTATAGCCGCCACTTTCTCACAGAGCAGCATGTTCTGGAACTGAAGCGAACCCTCTCCAAAGTCCTCACACGCTTCTGCTCCAAAGCTGTAATTTACCCTGAAAAATTAAGAGACTGGTTTTTGTGCGTTTTCCTTCTTTTTTTAAGTTGAGTTTGCCCTTCTGCTTCACAAAGCTGTTTGTAACCTGTACTTAACTGGGTGTAGCAGTGTACAGAGCAGCTATTAGAGTAAATGACTTTACAGTATTATCACCAGACCAGATTAGGAGAACGGTTGTATCAGCAGTCGCTCTGCAAATGATAGACCATTACTACTGAGTATGGTTGCACACATTTCAGACAAATAAACATTCCAATGCACATACTCTGTTGCATCACACTCTTTAGACAGATGATATTGCAGTGCCTCTTAATCTTGAAATAGGTATTTTTCTTCTAAATGCAACTATTGTGCATTGGATAACATACACTGAAAGCATCTTGTGTTATTTATTCTCTATGCTGAGCAGCACAAAGCCGTCATTCCATGGGAAAGCAGCATACAAGGCATTTATCTTTGTAACTGGGAGTACTGCATGGAAAAGTAATTTTGTCCATTTACGGATGAGAAACAGACAGTAAAATCAACAGTAGCCATGTGTGCTGCTTTCCATGACCTCTAACAATTTCATCTTAACTGCTTAGTTTTTCCCAGATAGCAAAAATCTAATATTTACGACTCAATTTAAGAATCTTCTCAGCTGTAAATGAAGCTACTCATTTCCCTGTAGAAAACTCTCTTTACACAAGTTGTTCTTTCTTGCAGGTGGAAGTGAACCCTTCAATGGATATGGCTGAGTCTGACTTTATGAACAATGTCATGAGATGTCGATGCAGATATGACGGTCACAGAGTTTACATGTATGGGTGTCATGCAGGTGAGGAGAGATGATTAGTTTCATCTTATTTTTTTAGCTTGTTTTTATAACCTTTCAATTTGATTTGTTCGATATCAGCTGTTTGACAATATCCGATATGCTGATATTATCCAACACTAGATTTCCGATATGAACCGATACTGTTATATACATAGACTCCCTCTCCCAAGCCTAATTTTAGGTGACATGAAATATCTTCATGGAAATTAAAGCTTAAGCCTACTTTTAGTGTGATGTCACACTGGATGTATTTCACTAATACTTATTCAACACCTGTAATGATACAAGCGCCATATTTAATATCAAACAACAGCTGTGTCGGCCTCAGTCGTCACCCAGAATAATTATCCAAACAATTTAACAGTTGTAAGAAACAAACAAGGACTCTTTCTTTCTTTCTTTCTTTCTTTCTTTCTTTCTTTCTTTCTTTTCTTTCTTTATTAGTTTACGCAGTTGACATAGCACTCTTCTTCTCTACCGCTGAGAAGCCGCAGCGGTCACAGATTTTTTTGAGTCATAGACTTTGGCACAACACTGGCTTCGGTGAAGGAAACCGAAGCTACCGTAAAAACAGCCCAAACAAAGTCTAAAGGCCTGACTCCGAGGAAGCCTCGGGTCTTAACAGTTAAGACACATATTAGGCGAAGTAGCAATGTTCCTGGGTTTACTTATCTTCTATAGCGTGCCCCGTGTTCCAGCGGCTGGCGGTGTTATGCCAAAGTCTGTGACCCGATAAAATCTGTGACTGTTGCGGCTTCTCAGCGGTAAAGAAGAAGAATGCTACATCACCTGCATAAACCTCTTTCTAGCTATTAAGGCGATATTTACTCCCCCTTAAACATGACGCTCCGGTGGGTGAAGTAAATGCAGCCTGGAGAAGAATTACAAATGTGTAAATGTCCACAGAGAAGCCGCAGGGGTTGGAACTATTGCCACCTCCGGTCACAGATTTTTTTCGGGTCACAGGTTTTGGCACAACACCGGCACCTCGGATTCGGCTCTTGGTGACGTCATCGACTAGTCAATGTCAACTCAACTAGTATACACATAAAGTTGACCTTAAAAATTATGAAGTTGTTCAACCCCTAATATATATATATATATATATATATATAATTTATTTATTTATTTATTTTTTGCATTATTTAAAAAAAGACAACTCAAATGTACTTGTTGAATGCTTGCATTTCTTTTCTATGTATTATTGAACTTGAATGGTATTGATGTTGGTCATATAAGCATTTATGCTTCTGCCTGTTTCAGTCTTGTCATATTTTTTTTAAATTGTGATTTATGTTTGAATATTTTTTTTGTTTGACTGAAACAAACAAATAAACTGAAAACTGATCAATTGTGTTTACTGTGAAAGTGTAACAAAAACCTTTTAATATTGTGCTTCAAACTTAATGCACAACATTTCTCATATAGTTTGTAGATGAGGTACAGATCGATCAAGATAGCTTTAAGTTTGTGTGAGCTTAGCCGCGGATAAACATGTGAGCTTGTTAAACATGTACGAAACAGGGAAAAACAATCTATATTACTGTGTGAAGTGATTAAAAAACATAAAAATCAGTCAACAAACTGAAAATACAGACATTGCTTTCGCACACAGGTACCGATATTAACCGATGATACATTTTACGGCAAAAACCGTTCGGCTAATATCACCCATCTCTACTTTCAAATGCTTGTAGTGCTCTTTTAAGACTTCCCTCTTTCTCCTCTCCCAGGTGATGCGTACAGTGCAGAGATTGAGGACCTGTTTGAGCACCAAAGACAAATCTCCAACAACTTTGTGTAACTCAAAGTCTCCTTCAGCACAAAGTCCTTCCTAGTTGAGCCCAGATGATAAGTCTCAGGATGGGCTTCACATCTACAACTCTGGGCCCTTTGGGACCTTAGAACCCACGCTAACAGAGCACGATGTCACCTGCTCATGTCCTTGACAGATGTGGATCAGTATATTCTTAAACAGATTCTATGACTGCAGCGACTGTAGCAGAGGCTTGTTCCACAACTCAATGTAGACATCCACTCACAATAAGAGTGGGACAGGTGCGAAAAACGATCAACTCTTCATTTCAACTCAAGTCAAAGAGGGATTTAGTTTGGTTTAAAAAATACGTGTTTTAAGTAAAGTAAAAGTGCATCAGATCAAATGTTTATTACATTTATACAAGTCACACCTTTGTGTTACAGAAGAGAAAACCTTTGAGGTTCATGATAATACATGAAAGCAATTTTGATAATGTGATTTTGGGTTGTTATAGAAATATTCTAACAAATTATTAATTTGATCTGATGATTTGATCATTATCATCATGATTGATCGTGCTTTTATAAATCTTCAACATTGGTGCTCTTTAATATTACTGTACGTTACACACTTAGCTGTGTTTCCGGTGAATGGTGCTGCATGGTGCTTAGGTTTGAACAACTTTATGGTTCCTTTATCTTGATTTGCTTTACAGGAGTCGTGTTTTATTTAGAAAAAAATGAAATGTAAAATGCGGACTGGTGCTTTTCAGCTTTTCATGTAGAATAGACAAAAATAGGACACATTATTTTTATGGAACAAAGCACTTTATCTTTTAAACATCAGTATTCTGGTTTGCCCCTTTGATTTTTATTTTTTTTTATCGGTCCAGCAAAGTCATCATTTATAGTCTTTGTCCCAAATGGTTATGAAATGTTCTAATAGTTATCCTATGGTGTGATTTTTATTATCACTGTGCTATTTATGCTTGTATTTATTCGTGGCAATCAAACAGCAATATCTGTCAGTAATTAGCTTGCATTCAGTTACGCTTTATTATATACTTTTATTTGTTCAGACCAAATTACAGGAGGAAAACAATTGATTTTTATAACAATGTTGCAAAGCCTATCAGAAAGACTCCGCGATATAAATTAATTATTGTTGAAATGTTTTATTTTAGTTATCGAAGCAGCTGTATTGCTTTTCCATTCCTGCATCCCTGATGGGAGGGAAAGTGCTCTGACGAACCCGCAGTTTTGCGGCAGGGAGGGTTTTTGACAGCGTATGAAAAAAGCCTTTTAATTAAGTCTCTTTGGTTAGACTCAAGGTTAGGGTTGAGATTGAGGCTATAGCACGTGCTTTATAAAGAAACACTGAACGATTGTTACTCATGGGATCGTGACAAGAGGATTTCCACCTTTCAAACTTAAATACAGGGGAACTTTAGCTCTTTTGGGAGATTTGTAATTAATGTGAGAATGAGATTGTTAAACGGATTGACAGGGAGATGAAAATTTGAAGGATCGCTTATGCAGACTCGCAGTTTTTTACAATCCGAGCTGCCTTTTGTAGGCGCTCATGCACAGACCACAAGCTGGCATTTTCAGCTCCCCAACGAGAACAACATGTTTGTCTGGGAGAGTAAAAAAAGAAAAACTCACTCTATTCACATTTCAGTCTAGTAAACAGTAGCCCGATCTTTCCAAAAATGATGCCAGCGGGGAATATACTGTATAGCATTTCAATGCTGTGCTGAATAAGTAGATTTGGGGTCACGAAACAGTGATGCACACAATTGGCTTTACAACTTCAAACATGTGTTAATTGTTTTGCTTTACCCATTATTGTGTTTGATGTGCTGGACTTATTGTCTTAGTGGTTAAACCTTTAAAGATGCTTTTCTAATGGAAGGGATACGTCATTCATAAAGACAACTACAGACTTCATTATTTCCTTAGCAGACTGCTTTAATCCTCCTCGTGTTGAGTGCACAAAGACGGCTTGGGAATAGTTTTTGAGTTTTTTTTTAAGCACCTGTTAGATTCGTCAGCCTCTTCTTACCCCTTCACTATTTGCAAAAGTCAGACCTATATGTTTCTGCTGACCGACTTTTCTGTTGTTTCGTGCTTTTTTTGTACAGTTAATTTTAACACATTACTTTAATATGTTCTACTTTTGTATAAAAACATTTATATTATTCCATAACTTATGTTGGTTCATATCACCGTGTTTTATTTTTTGTGGTAATACCCATAACACTGGGATGTTATTTTCTCCGGCCAGTTATGTTTTTGTCTTTGTCTTTAAGCTGAGAGTGTGCTCCTCATGGTGCTTCTCTAAAGAACTACATATATATACATATATAATTTATGTATAGTTTTATATATCTAAAGCTGTGCTCTCAGGGATTATATCGCTTCTAAAGAGTAAAAATAACATTTCAACTTATGTGACTTTTAGTTTGCTTTTAGCTGTGACACATCTATGATACATGTTTATTTACGTTTTAAACTACAAATACGATAAGCTGGGTTGAGTTGTTTTTTTTTCCTTGAGATGACTGTGGACAAACACTGGCTGAGTTTGAGGCAAATTCCGTTAAAGAGCAAATCACGTTCCTGTCATTCATCATTACTGTGAATCAATAAAACTTCACCACACACCAGTTTGTCTGCTTCGTCCTGTCCATGCTTACTGGTAATTCATGATGCCTTTTCTTTTCTTTTTTTTTTTTATTCAAAAGTAGCTCAAACTAAGTTTTTTCTGCAAAAAACCCACAACAATAGACTATTTATTACCAGTTTTTACAAGTCTATCAGTTAAGTTGATGTTCAGAAGGATTTAACACTCTTCAGCCTTAGCTTATTTAGCTTAGTTTTATGTTGGGTGCTTGTACCATTTTTGAAGAAGTTGCCCTATTCACTGTCTCTGCTACACTGATGAAGATCTCTTTAGTCGACTTACTGTGTAACAAAAAATGTCATTTAAAAACAAGAGCACTCACATTACGCAAACCTCCTGCAAGCACAAAATATCCTTTTTGCCAGATATTCACAGTTATCTGGATCAGTGACCCTGATCATGGCACAATGAAAAAAGAAAGTAGCTGCATCAACTAAATGTAATTGTTTCAATTGGTGACACGTAAATGAGTTAAGTTCTTTAAACATAGTAAGTAAGTTAGATAAACACAATTTATTTCATTGACATGGACTTAACAATTCAATTTATCTCAAATCAATGTTTTCCATTTGTCCAACATAAAATGAAGGCACGTCAACTTCAAGTTTTCTGATTTTCCAACTAAATAAATTTTAGAAAGTGTCTATTTGTACGGTTGCCGTACAGACAACCCCCCGATGCTATTGGTACAGTTAGTGAAGTACAAGTGCGTAGCATCTTAGGGTTAGGTTTAGGGTTAGGGTTAGGTTATAACCCAATGTCACAACAATTAGGGTTAGGGTTAGGTTTAGGGTAAGGTTTAGTCTTAGTCACGTGACCTAAACTGGCCAAATAGGAGCGCTGCGTACGGATAGAATGTCGGTATATTGATACGGCAACCGTACGGATAGCCACTGCCTAACTTTTACACGGTTACAAGTCTGCTTCCGAAACCATTAGGCCACATCCTATACTGATCTGATCATTTTGATTGAAAATTAGATTTTGTTGTAACCTTAAAATACAAAGATTTGGCAGAAAATTCAAAACTTAATAATAAATCAGATTTTTTTTTTTCTAGAGAAATTCTAGAGATGGCAGAGACGTCATGAGACACAGCAGATGGTTCACGCAAATGAGAAGAGCAGGTTGTAGACTTCCTTCTCTAAAGCACTAATCTAAATTAATACAAGTGTAAGATGATCATTCACACTTTAAAGGCTTGTAAGAGATTTCTATCCCCATTAATAATGATACAATAGGTCCAAATGTAGAGGCACCACCACTTTTCAGAAGAATCCGCAATATTGATCTGATCCGGATGAAACTCAGTTGGGTAATTAAGTAACCAACTTGACATACCTAAGACAGATTTCATAAAGATTGGTCAATTTCAAACTAAGATCCAGAATGAGTATCTTATGGAATCTTCCATGGTGTAAGGTCTATCTTTGGTTAACATTTTGTCAAAATCTGTTTGCCTTGTTTCCGTGCACAGTTTCGCATTCACTTTGATTGACAGACTCAAAAACATGAAGTCCAAGCCTATTGGCTGGGTGCACTTGGCAATCGTTTCCATTTGTATAGGGTCTATAGGACGAAGAAGGGACTTATACATTAATGTATATCAATGACCACCAGCAGTAGACCATAGTAAAAGATTTTTTTTTGCATTTCAAAAGAATCATACATAAACATAGATTTCTCAGAAACTCCGGATATCAGCTCTAAGATCATGACTTTACGTTTTTCACTTTGGTCTGCACACTTGCTTGCTTGCATGTCTGTACGTTATTTGTTCCAGAGTTTCTGAGTGGACAGAATGGTAAGCAATACAGGGAAAAAAGAATACAAGAAAAAAGCTTGACTTGATCCCGGCTGACACATCCACCCAGTAAGAAAACAGGAGAGCTGTGAAGTGGTCACTTACTGGGATGAAACAGCTGCTGGGCAAACAGGAAGGGAACACTTGAAAGCACCTGAGTTCACAGGGTGTATATGCAACGCATGTATAGCTTCATTTCATGTAGCTTTAGGGCACTGTTTGTTTACACACTTATACACGTACATCTGAAAGCAGGTAATGGAGGCTTTTTTTTTATATAAATATAAAAGTGACAGCAATCGGAGAAAAAAAAAGTCCTGTCTCGTGCTCCACTTGCTCTCTGAAAAGATGTCATGGTTATGGAAGGAACAGAATTATCTCATCACACTTACAGACACAGACACTGGCACCAAGGACCTTCGTTGGGAGATAATGTATTCAAAGCTGAAGCTTGATCGTATCTTTGTGAAAGAAAACTCGTTCTTTTTGAGTGTCAACACGAATCCTGAGCAAATGGTATCAAGATAAATCTCAAAAGCCAAATAACTCACGGAAATTTCAGAATAAAACCACTAGAGGAAAAATGAGTATAAGTTACCCTCTTCAAAAACTCTCTGTCTCACACGTCTGATATTACCCTTAAATTTCCACTTCCTGTTTACAGCATGTGTTTTTATTCACGGGGCCTCGGGGCTACCCCACCCTGACTGTATATGGGGTCCTGAGACACACTCAATGGGGACTGTGTGTGTGCTGCCTGAAAGACAGACCTGTCCATACAGGCCACAGTGAACTTTCCTCCCCCACTCTGACACACACACACGCACACACACACACACACACACACACACACACACACACACACACACACACATTGCTCGACATGTTTTGTCGTCATTTCTTTGGAAGGCAGTGTTCCAGACAGTGACTGTCGAGGAATTTTGAAGATACTTTTGTATCGCGTGATGTCTCCACGAAGAACCGATTTCAATTTTTATGATGAAATGTTAAATTTAGAAACCTGAGCATTAATATATTGAGTATACTTTTGTATACTGTATATCAGGGGTTCTTTCCCTTACTTCTGAACCCAAGTACACCCTTTGTCCGACTACACTGCTCCTTATCACGGCCCCTCATTGAAACAAAAATGCAATATACTTTACTAATATTTATAAAGAAGATTATTTTAACTGGCCAACCAAGATTATTTCAAGAAAAGATCAAATACTCCCATCATATCCACTTGTACAATACCCAATTGTAAATAGTTTGTTTTTAGTTTTAGGACGACTGGTGACTGTCTTTTTTTTTATTTATTTTTATTTTTTTTTTAGAGATTTTCACTCATGGAATAAATTGCCGAGGGACCTGAACGACATGTCAACTTTATGCATATTTAAAAAATCTTTAAAATCATTGTTCTATCAATTTTAATGTATATATCATGTATTTATTTTTTTTTTTATTTATTAGTGTACTGAAAATTTGTCTTGTTGTTGTACCTTTTTATGACATGTTGCTGTACTGTCTTATTTTTTTTTCTCTTCTTACATGTGCTAGAATCTTGATTTGTTTTTTTTTTTTGGACCCCAGGAAGATTATTAACCACCACAGTGGAAGCTAACGGAGATCCAATGAACAAATAAACAACCATTTTGCTCAGAATATTATGAAAAAACAACTGCAAAGCACAATGCTGGAATGAATGAGTGAAAGAAAAAAAAGAAAGAAACACATTTTAAAGAATGCCATTTTGTAAATAAGTGGAATGAAACAGTATTTTGTGGCTCCTGAAAAGATGTATTTCTTTAGTTTTATAAAAAAAAGTCAATTCCAGTCATCTACTGCCTGGTGTGGGACCAAGACTGACCCTTTTATTTTGGGTTCATGTTCTAATCAAGATAATTTCCATTATAATTATCATTATTATTAATGTCATAATTTTTAACTAAAAATAAACATGATGAATCACATATTTCTAATACTTTTGCTTGTTAATTTTCCATTCTCTCTCTCTCTCTCTCTCTCTCTCTCTCTCTCTCTCTCTCTCTCTCGCTCTCTCTGTCTCAAGTACCCACTGCAGTGCCATCTTGTACCCCAAGAAAGACACATACCCCCATTTGAGAAACATTGCAATATACTGTATATATTAATTTATAATTAACTTTCAGTGCACACTAGACTTAGTTTTCAAGTAAGTATGAATCAAAAGCAGGACACGTCATACAGCTCGTCTCTTTGGCTAAGTAATTTGTACTGATAAAATGATGCTTTCCTGGTTAATGAATATATTAGCATAATGTTTTAGTTATATTGATGTAAAACCTATTATGAAAATTATTCAATCTCCACATGATGCCTGATGAGAGCCCCAAAGGGACAAGTTGAGATGGGTAAAGCATTGCCACCTTACAGTTAATTAAAGAAGGTTGTTCTACTTGAGAATAGTGTTCTAATAAATTGCTATTTGTATGCATGTTCCTGTGTACTAACATAACCCCAACCCCTGCCCACACAGATCCTCTCCTCTGTGAGATTTACTGCAAAACAGTCCTGTGAGAGTACACATGCTTTGCCCAGTCTCTGTACTGCACCCTGACAATTACTGCTATATATACCACTGCAAATGAGAGCCGTGAACCAGTGTGATTACAGGGTGGAGCAGAGAAGGAGAAGGGGAGAGGCAGAGGGAGAGAGGGGAGGAATGAACAAGTGAGGCCAGGAGGGAGAGAAGGAGAGGCAGAGCAAGATAGACAGGCTGACAAGAAACTATACAGTCCTCCTGTGAAGTGCATTGTGCCCTGCTCATAAATCTCAAAGAGGAAGTCCAAACTTAACCTAAATTATGTAGGTTTTCTTCATAAATATAAAAGTGGGCAAAATGAAATGAAATGAAATGAAAGGGTTGAGATGTTTCCAGAGACAAAATAACACCTTTTGGACTTTTTGGTGAGAAGAGAGTGGAGTTGTGATTAACATCTGCATTGATCTTTAAAAAAATCACACAGCAAAGCTTTATAGGTGCATGAATGCCTGTGCATGATGGAAAATACTGGATGATTTGGTAAAGATGTGCTGCCATCTCCTGGGTGACCAGATAAATGAAAGAACCTGAAGCACAGCAGTGAACTTTTCTGTGCAGTGATTCCATTTTTTTTTATTTATTTATTTTTAAATATGTTAAGGTTTCATTTATTCAGACAACTTTTTTTCCAGGAAATTTGATCTCCTGACATGTTTCGACAGTCAACTGCCAGTCTTCCTCAGGGGTGATTGCTTTGATATATCCCTACGAGTTCTGTCATATCAAAAGCATCAAAGCTTCTTCCGATGATTTTACTGTGTGCTATGAAATAACTCGTAGGGATACATCAAAGCAATCACCTCTGAGGAAGACTGGCAGTTGACTGTCGAAAAAAAGTTGCATGCATAAATTAAACCTTAAAATATAGTTAACTTTTCTCACTTTAATGTCAGGATTTATTGTATGCATTGTGCACAGCTAAAGCAGGTATAACTACTATAAATAGTGACAAAAACTAGAGTTTTTACAAGCAAACCAAAAACCAGGAAAAGGACAACATTCACGGGATGAAAATGAACAAGACACTTTACTCTTCATCCATGGCTCACTTCCCCACTGGCTGTCCACCATTAAGGCATTTTATTTGAATGACAGCCATCACTGACAGATCTGCCCTGAGTCCAGTGACCTCAGCCGAGCTGTCTATGACATCATACTCCTTTAAAAAATAAAAAAGGAAGCAAACCTGTCAGCCCATGAAGCCCTGGTAAACTGTTGTGTGTATTTGATGGTGCATGTTCCAGAGGTTGGTGATGTGCCACTAAATAGATCTGTCTCCCTCACACAGTCATGTGACTGTGGGAAAGAAAGTAGTGGAGTAAAGAGTGTAAAGATGGTTGTTTTTTAATCCCCCATGTGTGTGTGTGTGTGTGTGTGTGTGTGTGTGTGTGTGTGTGTGTGTAGGCACCAAAAGCAATAGGATCACATTACCCATGGACCGGTTTTCATCGTACAGAAACCCTCACTCTGCCTCACTCCAGCGGCTCGCATAATTGGAAGCATTTTGGTATGAAGATAGAGTCAAGGTGGCATATCAATGGGTGCATACTCCAAGGGCATGCAGATAAGAATGACTGTGCTCTTGACAGGTTACGTCCATGATAGGGTTGTTGGCCCTCTTTAGAAAGGCTGTGACCTGGGCTGGTGACTCACATACAAATAACCACAGATATGACCAGAGTTGTGGAGCTTTGTTGTAGAATGTGCTCCTAATGAAGCTCATCTAAAGCACCAGAGAAAACAAGTTGATCTACAAGCCTTGCCTATTTGTCATGCAAAAAATCACTGAGAGGGAAACCCAGTGCTGTAGTAAAAGATAACAGCGTTCAATATGCCAGAAAATGATAGAATCATGTGAAAATTAACCTGTAAATGTGGGGGTAATTTAAATAACAAAGCCAGCAGCCCATGACTTAAAAGATAGAAACTGTTCAGCCTTAAATCTTGAAGTTTACGACATTGGAAACACTTTAAACACTCTCCAGATATGCAAGATTTACAAAATATGAACAAATATGCTTCAGTTTTTGGACCAAGTCCATCCTAAAACATTATGACTTTCGACAAATTTCAGTAAAATTTTGCTGGCTTTTATCGAGTGCACGTTGTGAAACAAAAGAAAATGTATCATATTTTCAGCACAAATGAGAGCGTGGAGTTCAGTGTTCATTTTGTTGGCAAATTTTTTTTCTTGAGTGACAATGACTTATTTAAAAAAAGAAATACTAAAATTATATAAAACTACATTAATATTTTATTTGAACCCATCCTGTATATTTTAGTCAACTACATCTGTAACGGATTTAGTTGACTAAAATGTAATTGTCATTTAGTTGACTAAAACTAAACTATAACTATAAATATTCCTGATGACTACATTTTGACTAAAACTACATTATATTTTAGTGTAAAGAAAAAAAAAATCAAAATTTAGAAGTGGGCAGAAGAATTTAGGTGGGAGAAATTTAGACATCATTGTGCCCTATATGTACTTCAATGTATAACTAATATAAACCGTTTGTAAAGCCCTGAAAATATCCAAATGATAAGCGATCCCTGCAGGATCTCCACTTAAAAATCTTCTGATTTTGTGACACAATTTTCTGTAATTTGCAATTTTTTTGTTTATTTTGTTTATGACAAATTGCAGTATTTTTGAAACTTGAGAGCTCTTTCGACAATTTGTGACTACAGATGAAAGCACGCGATAATGAGTTTCAATGAATTCAATACATTTAGCAGGACTGAGGTATTGAACTGAATTATTTGGTAATGTACACTTTGATGAATGCTTTCTCTCTCAATGTTACTTTCTTCTTTGGGCTGATTTTAACTCTCTTAAAGGGCCTTCAGTTGTGTACGTCCAAGACCATTAAGATACTTAAAAACCAGTAAGAGAACTTAAAACCCACCCTGAAACACGGGGAGCCAATGCAGCAATTTTTAAATGGGTGTAATGTATTCATGCCTCCTGGTCTTTGTCAGGACATGTGCTGCTCCTAGTAACTCACTAAAAAGTCTCCAGTTAATTCAGAATGCTGCAGCCAGAATACTAACAGGTACTTAAAGAACAGAGCATATTTCTCCAGTATTGGCTTCCCTTCATTGGCTTCCTGTAAAATCTAGAATAGAGTTTAAAACCCTCCTGTTAGCATACAAAGCTCTACATGATCACGCTCCTGTATACCTTAGAAACCTGATAGGGCCCTATCGTCCAGGCAGAACACTCTGTTCTCAGTTTGCTGGTCTACTGGAAGTTCCTAAAGTGTCTAGAACTAGAACAGGAGGCAGAGCTACCAGGCTCCTTGCCTTTGGAACCAGCTCCCAGTCTTAGTATGGGAGGCTGCTTCTCTCTCCAACTTTAAAAGTAAACTCAAAACCTACGTATTTGCTAAAGCGTATACCGTATATTAGCAATAACCTAAGACGGACTTAGTCTCGTTGTTTTGGTCACAATCACAGACCATTGCACGCAATGGTCGGTACCTCAGACCACTGCAAGAGATGATAACATTCCAAACCTACTTATTTACTAAAGCGTATGAGGCAACATGTACACTGCATAATTGAGATAATTTAAAGCAAACATGGTCCCCTCTTTGGTGATCGTTGAAATCACTACGAGCGCCTAGTACAAGACAAAACTTTGTCTGTAGTGGTAGCATTTCAGAGCATGGAAGATGCTGCAAGATGTTTAATATTAACCCAACCACTAGGAACGAGTGTATCATAGTGTATAATGTTTTTCCTGCAGTCAGTGCCTTCTCCTCACCCTCCGAGGGCTCTCTTTTCTGTTTCAGGTGTCTTAATGTTGGAGCTGGCAGTTCCTGACCGATGGTTCGCAGCTCATCTAGTCTGGAACACTCGGATGGACTGATCAATGGTTCGCGGCTCAACTAATCTGGAACACTCGGATGGACTGATCAATGGTTCGCGGCTCAACTAGTCTGGAACACCCGGATGGACTGGTCAATGGTTCGCTTCTTTACTAGTCTGGGACACTCGGATGGACTATCCTTCTATCCTATTCTGTTTGTCCTTCTGTTCACTAGCCCCAACCAGTCGAAGCGGATGGCTGCTACCTCTGAACCTGGTTCCGCTGGAGATTTCTTCCTATAAAAAAGAGGGAGTTTTTTCTTCCCACTGTCGCTAAATGCTTGTTCATGTGGATCTTGTTGGGTTCTTTTTCTTACTGTGGACTCTACATTTTGTTAAGTGCACTGAGATGACTATGTTGTAATTTGTGCTATATAAATAAAGTTGAGTTGAGTTGAATTCTGTAATAATTGCAAACTTAAAATACTCTTTTTGGAAAGACCAGAAAGCAGGGCAATAGAGTAGTAAATTTGACCAGTGATAAAAGCGTGCATTAGCATCTCCATGTTTGCCTGAGAGAGAATGGTGCAAACTCTGGCTATGTTCTTAAAATGATAAAAACCTAATTTTGTTCTATTTTTCTAAAATAACACCCAGGTTTTTAATTTGTGTGGAGGGAATCAACAACGCTGGTTGAAGTTTAGGTAAAAGTTGTATCGTCTGGCTGAAATGGACTCACTGCAACGGAATCCATTGCTCTCTGTGCTGCCACAGTAAGGAAGAAAAGCAGGACTTCTCCACCTCCATACAAATTAAAGTGCATGCCAAGATGCATTAACCCTGAATCCTTATCGCCTTTTTGACTTGAGACATTTTATGAGAAGGAGCTGTCGGCCCCTCCTTGCCCCAGCCCCCACCACTTTTCTCTGCTCAGACTCCGACAACAGCAGAGACATGCTTTATGCACTGCTGCATCCCCAGCAACACGGTTTACTAGCATCACTTTCATTTCCCTGCATGTACACAATGAAAGGTCACATTTTTTGGCTTTCATCCATCATGTCTTGTTGTACAATGTGTATCATTTTGGCCTTTTAACCTGTTTCTAGGCAGGGGGTAATTTAAAATGATGAAATACTGCAGAAAAAAAGCCCTCTCCAATGCAGACATGTGCCTTTTCTGTGCCAGAGGATCAGCTGTGGCCTCTACATGCTGGACATCAAGAGTTCTCTAGACTCTTTAAACGCTGAGCAAATTGGTCCTGGCTGCTTTCTGAAAAAAATCATTTTAAATCACTAAGGAGAAAACAACTAACTATATTTAAGGAAAGTGCATGTGGTACAGTATATCTTCAGTATCTTCCTATTTGTGCATCATACCTATAACTTCATCAGCATAACTGGATATTGTAGCATGGCCACCTTAGGGTTCAAAACCTGTGAACACACATGAAACACTTCATCATATGACCAAACCTCACAGATAAC
Organism: Gouania willdenowi; assembly: GCF_900634775.1. Taxonomy (NCBI): domain Eukaryota; kingdom Metazoa; phylum Chordata; class Actinopteri; order Blenniiformes; family Gobiesocidae; genus Gouania; species Gouania willdenowi. Next base: position 15,468,538 of record NC_041058.1, on the reverse strand, counting down.
AGTAATTAAAACCTACACTCACTCCTCTAACTCAGTGATTCTCAACCTTATCCAGGGACCCCCACTGTGGCCCATCCATAAAGTCAGCAAAATGATGGATCGTTGTTCTATGAATCTGTGATAACCACATTTATTTATTGATCTGAATAATATCCACTCCTATCCAGGACTGTCATTATCATTTGCACCATATAGTCATCTTAAAGATGTAAATTTTTTCTTTAATGAGAAATAAAATGGGTTAAAACTCACCAAAAATAGTGGGAAGGGTGGTTAGATGGGATTTTAAAAACCACAAAAATTGGTTGAAAGTTGGAAATTAGAGTGGCTAAAAACAGACAGAAAAAGTGGTAAAAAAAAGGGTTCAAAATGACATATGTGACATTAGGTGGGAAAAAGTGCTGAAAATGTCTGGGAGTAATGCAGCAAAAAAGGGTTCAAAGTGTCAATATTGGAACATTTAGTAGGAACAATTAGTTTAAACCGGCAAATAATGACAAATTGTGAATGTGCTTCAATTGGCAAAAGTAAGCATGAAATTGACAAAGGTGAAAAAAGTGGTGGAAAGGGTTTATAAGCGCCGAACATGTCTTGCAAGTGGAAAAATGTGCAGAAAAGGCATTGAAATTTAATGGAGAAATAACAGAAATTGGAGTAATGTAGCAAAAATGCATTCAAATGAGCAAAAATAGGGCAAGAAAAAGTGATGTAAATAGTTTAAAATACGGCAAGTTTGGTGTAGTTGCAGGAAAAAAGGGTAAAAATAAGCAAAAATGGGCTCAAATTGTTAAAAAAAAAAATTCTTGTTTTTTTAAGACATTTGGTGAGGCAACACTGTAGGCTAATCTTTAAATGAAATCAAACCATCCACTACTATAACACTAAAATCCATAGGATGTTTCACTAAGTATACATCCTCCTCCTTTATTGCACACAGCGACAGCATTGATAAACTCAATGATGAAGCCTCACATTGTGTTATGGTTTGTTTAGCTTAATCCTATTCCACTTATCATAATAATTACCGATTACACAGCCTGGATAATTGCTGTAGTGCACTGGCATCTATCTATACTTAAATGGATATTTATACAAACATACTTCAGACAAGTTTGGGAAAAATATATTTCCTCTGAGAAGAGATTAATCAGGTGACGGGAAAGTTTAATAAGGTGGAGTTTAGTAATTAATACAGAATGCAGTAAGAAATGGACCCTAGCTCTGCTTTCTTACTTTCTGCCTTTACTTTTGTGCCGCACCCCTCCTTCTCCCTGTGCCTTTGCCACATTATTTATCTGCACTGTCAAACCATTGTTGTGATTATGGATGTCATGCAGTCGTAAAGCGTTCCACGATCAATAGGCCTGAAATTAAACCAAAAAATGAATTTCCGCAGTGTCGGCCTCATGCACTCCTGACCAGGGATTACCTTGCGGGAGAATGGCTGATTACCCCACTGAGGAGACAGCGACAGAAAAGCAGGAGGAGAGGGAGCTTGTTGATTAATACTGCCATGCTGTGTGCACCTACAGAACACAGGAGACATGGTACAACAAAGTTAAGAAATGTTACTTGTAGACTATGCTTGATCATAATTTTTAAAAAAGCATGAAAAGTACCCTTCAGGTTGGATGTAAATGAAAAGCCCCCACCTGCAAACGTGCACGTGTTTCCAGCATCACGTTTATCTGACAGTTTTAAAATATATAGATAGTTTTGGACGTTGGAAATGATCCACAGCAGGCCCACTGTGACCCAGACTAACTAAGATTATAATATAGTCACTTATCCCTAGCTGAAATCAATATACTGTTAGACATGATGAGATTAAACCCTCCTTATGGCTTCTATCATCAGACCATGTGAGGAAACCTGCAGGCACAAAGACGTGCAGTCACATGTTAAGACCTTGTGAGGGAGCTGTAGTGACCCCTCCCTCACTGTACAGGTTTATGCACTATATATATATATATGTATATATATATATACATATATATGTGAGCCAGGTGCAGGCAATTAGAGGGGAGTTTTAGTGGTAGAAAGCTTAAAGTAAAAGGTTACAGAACAAATAATACATATTTAGAAAAACTAATGATAAATTAACAAAGATCTATTTTTTGTTGAATGTTTTTGTTGAATTTGTAAATATTTATTGTTGGGGTTGAAATAGGCTAAATGTGGAACTCACCCACCCATGGACGAATGGGTTAGTCCATTAACTATTTAGGGACTGTAACTGTACATGTGAGTCTGTGTGAATTTGTGCTGTTGCCTGTGAAGAGGACACACTGTTTATCCTGTGTGGTGTGAAAAAAATATACAGTAAATCTCCATTACTACGACATCAGCTGGCTTCATCGGGTTTCTTTATTTGTCACTAGGGCACCTCGGCTACTTCCTGTAAGAGAACCATCTAAATCAAAAGCTCAAAAAGTAAGCATGCATATTTACTGTTAATGGTATTGTATAATGCTGCATTCACACCAAATGTGTCAGGAAATGTTCGTGTGACCAGATTACATCCAAAGTCAATGGATAGCGTCCCGGATGCAAAATGTTTCTTGTGCGGCGGTGCGGTCCGATCCACGCGTCAAGAGCGTTGGCCGTGCGAGCGCGCTACCGATTTTTTTGTCATATTTGCACATTGGCAAGAGTTGAAAATATTGAACTCCTGCATCCTCCTTCATCTTTGAAAGTCGGCACTGAGCTAGGATAGCATTAGCCGCTAATCACACCGGCTTTTATCACTGGTAGTTTATGTTTATGAGAGGAGAAAAAGGAGCGCAGCTCCTCGCTTCAGCAGACAGTGAAACTCACTGTATTGGATGTGTTGCTGGTGGGCGGTGCTTCACTTCAAACTCGCAAATGAAGCGAATGGGGACATTTTTCGATACTGCAAAACATTTTGTGCGGCAGATGCGTCCGGTGCCGCAGAAGACTCATTCGGTGTGAATGCAGCACAAGAGTGGGACGATATATCGCGCAACAAGATACTACAATAGTATCCGTTACAAGATGTAGCGTTGAGGATACAAGTGATATAAGAAGTACTGCACACCAAATTACCCAGAGTAAGGCTATGTTCGAAATCACATACTAACGTACTACTCATACTAAGTTTTACTTCTAAATTACTATGTAGTGCATTCACATTAGATACTACGCAAAGATTGAGTACACGGGAAATACCCGGGTGTATACCATATCGGGACATTTCCAAGTATGCATGGTGAGCACACTACTTATACTCAACCGCCCCATGTTGCATTGTATCTCTTTTTCAAAACAAAAGCAACTCTTCTTGGTTTCCACTACTTTTTTTTAATCCTTTTTAGGGCTCTTGTTTTGAAGCTAAGAGGCGTTTTTGTCAGTGGCACAATGATGGGAAAATCTCCAAAATGTTTCCGTGAGTTTCATGGATGAAATGACCACATGTTGATATTCTACTTGGTCACTTTGTTGCTTAAAATGTTTTTATAACTCTCAAAGGTGGCGAATCAACAGAGATATGTAGCCTCAGTGTGTTTCAGGTTTTTGTTGTTGTAGGTTTGAAATGTATCTTGGGAAACTTGGAAGTATATTTCAATGGATATAGTATAGTAGTTTCAGTTTTTTTTGTTTTCAGTCTGATAGAAAAATATTCAAAAATCAATCACAATCTAAAAATATATATAACAAGACTGAAACAGGCAGAAGCAGAAATGCTTATATGCCCAACATAAATAACATTCAAGTAACTTACCTTTTCAAATAATGCAAAAAAATAAACATATATACAGTATATATATATACACATGTACCTTCTTTAAAAATATATATGTATCTACACATCCATACATATACACATGCCTTCTTTTCTATACAACATTTAACAAAAAACACATGAAATTAGTACGTCACTCTTTTATTTTTTTATCAACAGAATTCCACAAATTAACCCCTAGAACAGACAGACATTTATGTTTAACTACTAATCTTCATTTTGGTAAAATAAACATAAATGAATCTCTTAGGCCATATTTCCTGGTCTGTAGTAGACGTTGTATATATTTTTTTATTTATTTATTCAGTTTATTTCCGACATGGTTACATTCACTTTTTTTTTTTTTTTTACTTTTTTTTTTTTTTTTTGTACATGCCGAAAAAGGAGACGAGAGAAGCAGTTTGCTTATCTGGGTCCCGTCCCCTGTTTTACCATCGCAAATTTACATGGGTTTACATGTCTCTCTCTTATTCATTGAGTGTGTAGTGTATAGTACGCTAGTATGCTAATTCAAACATATTGATATTGAACAATAACGTCGTAGTCCACATGAGTGGGTGGGGAAGGTACTGCTGGTGGGCCTTTAGTGGTCATTTTCAAGAAGTACATTAAAAGCATGAGTACTACATGTTACAGATCATTGTCAAAATACTCACATTTAGAATATATCAATTTCTATTGGAAATGTCTAAAAGTAATTCAAAGAGGATTAGATTCCAGGCTAAAATACTAATTTAGATTTTATTTTTTAAAAGGGCTGTAACAATCTACTATTAGGGAATGCCTGAAAATGCATTGCTGTCCTGCGTTGTCAGTGCACTTGACCGTTCACCTTTTAAATGTAGAGAACATTTATTTTATTCAAAAGGATTTCTTGGTTCCATTCATGGGGACATGAAGCCAGAAAAAGTCAGTTTTCTCTCTACATTGGTGTCTACACTCACAGACAATATCAGAAAGCTATAAAGCACAGCACCAAAGTCCCAACTGTTCTGATTCTCCATCCATCCATCCATCCATCCATCCATCCATCCATTTTCTGACCCCCTTTTTCCCGTTTCCAGGGTCACGGGTTGTAATGATTCTCCCCTCTGGACTTAAGCACATCCTTTATTTTCTCTGTTTTGTTCCATTAGTCCCTCATTTTCAATCGATTTGTTATTAATGACTTTGCATTGCAGAGGATGGGCGACGCGCTACAGTTGTATGACAAGCTTTTTAATCTTCAAGCAGGAAGTTTGGTTTACAAAAGCCAAAGGGCGGCAACTGTCTATGGAAGACCTGAGTGCAAATGGGCTGGATTTATGTTCTCATCTCCTCCTCACTGGATAGTGAGTATAGGACTCACTGATCTGACGTCTGCTCTCTGTTATTGTTGCTGAAGTTTGGAAGTTCTTGCCGAGTGTTCTAAGGAATACAAAATTCTCAGTTTGTCACATTAGATCAGCATTCTAAGCAAAAACACAGTGACGGCAATGACTTTAATGTACTTGCATAACTTTGTCAAGTACTTCCCCACAGAGAGTAAGTTCTTGCCTTCCTCCGTAATGTGACATGTCAAGACAAATTAATCTCATCACTCCCCCAAAGAGGCTGGTGCTCAGCAGTGACCAGAGTTTGGTTTTCAAATCAATTTGACAAATCCTCATGGAATTGTTTAAACAGTCTCAGAGCAAATAATGCAATGACATTTTGCATTACCAGAAAAGACAGGAGCCGCGGCTGACATCTGACCAATTGGCTTATGGGTTTGTGCGGGAAATGCTGCGTTCTTGCACTCATAGCACCGATTTGTAACACGTCAATTGAAATTAGCCGTTTGAACGCACAAAGGACAGCGATACCTGGGAGCAAGTGGTTGGGAGCCCTGTGCAGTCAGAGGACTGTCTTATCATTCAGCTGGAAGCCAACTTCACCACAAACAGAAGAAAACATGACATGACTTCAGTCCCTGGTCAACTAAAGTTCCTCCAATAAAAGATCTGTCGCACCTTTATTTTACAACAGAAACAATGTGAACACAGCTTTAGATTCCCTTCTTTTTTCCACCCTTGTGATTCATTATCCTCCTCCCTGCTCTCCGTCCTTCCTCTGCACTCCATCTCTTTCTCATCCTTGTGAGCATCAGAGTGACTGAACCCATTCTCAACCATTTATTTGCTTTATTTCCTGAGATCAGCTATAAAGAACAAACACTATTAAGCCAGCCAATCAATATGGGAACATCAGCACTGTTATCCCCCCCCTTGCAAAATAGATTTATATCCACGGCCGTGCTATCATTAATCACATATTCATACATTAAATTAAAAACGTGATTGATAGCGAAGCAGAGACTGTGTATTAAAGCCTCTTGATGTAAAAAAACAAATATTAGTTGGAAAACCACAGAAAGCAAAGAGGAAACAAATATTGCGTTGGGTGATTTTTCACAGTCTGTGGAACATCCACATTCAGGACATGAATTCTCGGTGTTAATAAAAAAAAAAAAAAAAATGTCTGATGCTTTAAAAACTTGTATTTATGAAACCAGGAAATGTAATTTATTTTTTTGCGTTTAAACTCTTGACTATTGGACATAGTTCACAGTAGAGACAACGCCATGGCATACATATGGAAGCCCATTTCCGCAACTACAAAAATGCAAAAGCACTATGGAAAGTCCTAAATATGAGAAAGAAAGAAAATGTATTTTTATGTAAAGTTGCAAAGAAACACACAAAAAATGTGACAGAATCGCTATGCAATAAATTATTATTTAGGTAATTCCACTATTTTCTACACTACTGTACGTACCATGTGTTGAATTCTAAGAACTGAATAAACAGCTAAAAATATGTGTTTTTGATTATTGTTCAAAGTGTAATTAAGAATGGTAACAGTTACATGCTGCAAATGCTCAGATTGTATCTCATAATTATGACTTTACTAACTCATATTATATTCTATTAGTGGCAAAAACAGGCTTCCATACATACACAATCACATGACTTATTATTATTATTATTTCTAATTTAGACTATAAGAAGCTGTATCTTCCCTGTGCACATGTCATTCTGTATTGTGGTGAAACTGGTTCATTCTAAAGTGACACAGATTACAGCTTACATTACAGGGGCCGGTGGTTATAGAGGCTTTCTAGAGGAGGAAACCTGAGAAATATGGCAGCATCCATCAGACTCTCGGCCAAAGCGGGAAAAGGTGTTAGAAAAGAGAGGGAACGAAGGTGTGGGAACTATGGGGGGGCTGCCAAGGACATTTAAGAGAGCTGTCAGGGGAGGCTGATCTATGAAAGGCCCCGGTGAAACCTATATTCCAAGCATGTGAGTGTGTACGAGAGAAGTGGGCTACAACATATGTGTATTCACTCCAATGCACTTTGAAGTACTGTTGCTCAGGAGACTGACTGTGTCAGTGCACAGGTTCAAAGAGCACAGCCGGAGCCCATCCACACAGAAAATGCAATGTTTCCGTCTGTGCACGAGATGAAACAGAGAATAAAATATAATCGCTTGGAAAAACTATGGAAGCCCATACCCGACAGCAAAAAAAAAATATAAAAATCACCACAGCAAGTCATAATTAGTTGACAGAAAGTCATAATTATGATATACAAACTGAGCTTTTTATGCAGTCTACCAACACACATAGTCCATTGTGTCAAAAATAGTAGACGTACAAAAGTCTGTCTTTATTGGAAAAATTTTTTCTTTGCAACTTTACATTAAAAGATAATTTTCTCATAATTATGACTTTCTTTCTCATAAATATGACTTTCTATCTAATAATTATAACTTTCTTTCTCATAATTATGACTTTCTCATAACTACAACTTCTTATCTCATATCAATGACTTTGTATTTAATAATTATAACTTTCTTTTCATAATTTTGAATTTCATGACTTTGTAACTCATTAGTATGACTTTCTTATAATTATGACTTTCTTTCCTATAATTATGACTTTCTCATAATTATGACTTTCTTTCTCATAATATGACTTTCTATCTAATAATTATAACTTTCTTTCTCATAATTATCAAATTTCTCATAATTATGACTATTTCTCATAATTGACTTTCTTTCTCATAAATATGACTTTCTATCTAATAATTATAACTTTCTTTCTCATAATTATAACTTTTTTCATAATTTTGTCTTTCTATCTCGTAAATTTGAATTCACTAACTCATAATTGTGACTTTCCATCATTATTTTTTTTATTTTTTTTAATGGCGGAAACAGGCCTCCATAAAAAACTGCTAAACTGCAAATAATACAGATTTACCGTATTCAATATAATTTTGCTGATTAGTTTACCATCATATCATCAAGAAAATACAAACTAACCACTAGACTTAGATGACACTTTTTTTTAATCTGATGCCACAAAAACTCCAATATCAGGGACAGATGCAGGTCGGAAAAACACAGCAGATTTTCCACTTTTCTCCTTCCTTGTTAAAGTGTGTTTGTGTAATTGCATGACTCATCTTGTGGGGACATTAAAGTGTTTACACAGTTCCACTGTGGGACTCGCCTCCCCTTTTGTCCAGATAGCGTAAACCACTACATTTTATGAGGGAGGTTTGGTCAAGCTTTAGGTTGAGGCCACAATGTGAGTTCTGGTTCTCGTATGAGAAAAAGTTATCCATCTTTTTTGCTCAATAAATAATACACAAATTTGAAATACATGAAAATACTTTTTATTTCATTGTACAACCAGGACTAAATGCAACACTTTCATTGAGTTCAATTAAGTTCACACTGGAATTCTTCGAATTTAACCAAACCATGCAAACAGATGGCAGACTGGTTGCTTTTATAATGCACTTTATGCAACAAGACTTTCCTAGCTTTTACTGCAACGCTGTGTCCTCAGCTAAATGCACTAGTGAGGTTATTGCGGTAGTATTTTTACAAGATAAAATCTCAACAAGAGTCTATGTATAGCATAAAAAGTCAACACAGCAGAACGTCTTCTCCCTCTCACACCACGTTGATCTGTTCCAAGCAAACAGCAGTCGCATCACGTGCCATGTTGTTTTGGTCTGTCACTTAGGACTGTTGTCATGTGCAATCTGTTTATCTTACAATCCCCAAATCCTCTTCCAAGGGCTAAAAAGGGCCTCATTCTGCCTGTTTTATATGAATTAGGGTTAAAGACAAAAAAGAAAGAAGAAGTGGAACATGTAGAAGCCTCCAAGGAAAACAAGATAAAAGCTCAGTTAGTTTTGAACCATAAAATGCAACGTGTCATCACAGACTTCACTGATTTATCACATATTGATCACAGTAAGAATCAATATAGATTATATCCCAATAGTAAAGCAGTGATGCTGACCTAATAATACACATTTTGTGTTGATAGGTATGGGCTACATATTGGAATTGGCATTAATATGACTTAAAATTCAAAGGATAAAATGTAAAGTTATGTTTAAAATTGAGTGAAAGCAAATAAATTCAATTTCAAAGGATTATATTAAAATTTCAGGATTAAAATTTCACTTTTTTTTCCAAAAAAAAAATGTTTCCCAATGTACATATATTTATAAGAAGTGCACTAAGAGAGCACAAACCACCGCCAAGTGCCAAATATCCTCTTTGGCAGATATTGGCAATTATTGATCCTGATTCACACTTTAAAGGCGTGGAAGACATTTCTATCCCCATTAATAACAAAACAGTAGCCCAAATGTATGGGACACACCTATTGTTTTGAAAAATTGCAATGAAATATCATTCTGAATCCGATCCAAATGAAACCTGGTGGGATTATTTAGGAACAAACATAAACCCGACATAAAGAGTTACATTGAATAAGATCGGTCAATTCTGACAGAGATATGCATGTTTTAATCATTTCTACAATGATGAAGATAGTGATATTTTTCTTCTTATTTTAAAAAATTGATTGTATCACTAATCAGTATTTTGGATCCAATCCTTTTCATAATGTAATGGAATCATCCATGGTGTAAGGTCTATATTTGGTAATTTTGCAAACAAACAAATGCAGATGAAAATATTTTGTCCTTGGTGGAATAAACGAGATATCGATATGAAGCAGAAATAATAAATGTCGGTCTTTTAAGTAAAATTATTAGTGTCCCCTGCCTCAACAGTTAATAAGCTATAACAAATATGTCAACATCAAGGTCTAAAGAAAGACAAAAAGCCAACAACTCTTCAAATGAGCGAAGGTTGAGAGACACATATAACACACAATATTCATACAGCTCATTTGGCTGCATTTTGTTTGACAAAATGCCTGCTGGATCTCACAGCTTTCGTAAATATTCTACAGCTGTCGGAGGTGGACCAGCTTCAGCAGCAGCTGCTCAGAAACAGTGGGAATCTGCTCTGCAGGTAACCAGCAGGCCTGTTAGCTCCAGGAGTAAATGCCAGGCTCGGCTGCCAAGAAGGACACAGCTTTGGGACCATCACTAAAGCTTAATGACATGAGAAGGGTTCTCCTTGCTGCCACGGAGGGGATTCATCATGATGCTGTAGCACTATACGTCTTTCACCAGCAGCTCCTAAAGAGGAAAGGGACAGTTCCTCATGCCACAGTAAAAGCCTCTCCCCCTTGGCTTTACATTGTCCCCTAAAGTCATCTCTATTTCAGGATAAGGAGACGAAGGGGGGGCGGGGCTTGGACCAATGGGGGATTGAGCGAAGGTGGACAGACATGGTGAAGGGACACGTCACCAACTATTAAAGGTCCCATGTCATGCTATTTTTCACCCATCTTCATTTGTTCTAAGAACCCCAAAAACATAGTATTTAAGGTTTATTTTCCCAAACTTGCCTGTTTTCCAGTGTTTTAGCCTCTGAAAAGTCACTTTCTGAGCAACTCTGCACAAACAGGCTGATTTGCGGCCTACTTATGCATATTCATGAGTGGGCGTGTCTATGACTTCCTCCTCCCCGCACTGTGACGTAAGGCCAGAGGATCGCCCGCCCTCCTCCCACCCACTCCGTAGCCGAGCACATGCTGCTCTATAAACACTAGACAGAGCGTGAGGGCGGGGCGTTCACCGGTACATACATAGACTGTAGAAAATACATACATAGCACTGCGCGAAAGACGCTGAAATGCTCACCTTCGTGGGCGTGTCTGTTTACATGTCAATCACAACAGAGAGCTTCCTGGAGGCGCGGCTTCTCCACTCAGTGCCACGTCAAATTCGTCATTAAAGTGGGAACGCGTCATCAAATTTGAGCGAGGTGTTTGGGCTCACCCTGCAGTAAGAAAGGAGCAAATCACCTTCTAACTAACGATTAAGGGAATCAATGAAAAAAAACACTTTGAGCATGTGTATGAAGCCAAAATAGCACTTTTTCTGAGATTTGTCTTAGAGGGCAGGAACCCATTTGGGGTCACGAGACACTGGGTGGGGGTTGCCGGATTCCTTCAAGAAATTTGAGCTCATTTTTGCTTATTTTTACCATTTTTCTGCAACTACATCAAATTTGCCATATTTGAACCTATTTTCATGACTTTTCATAATTTTTTTTGCTCCTTTTAAATGCATTTTTGCTACACTACTCCCATTTCTGGTCGTATTTTTTCCTAATTTTTGCCAATTCAAGCACATTCAAGATTTGTCATACCCATTATTTGCCATTTTAAACTAATAATTCCTACTAAATGTTCCAATATTGACACTTTGAACCCTGTTTACAATGTTTTCTTTTTGGCCACTCCTATTTGTTGCTTTTAACCAGTTTCTGTGGATTTCCATTTCACCACCTTTTCCACCATTTTGGTCACTTTTTAACCCATTTTATTTCTGATTGAAACAAGGATGTGCACCTTTAAGATGACTATATACTATGGCACAAATAATAATAAACTTCCTGGATAACATTGGATATTATTCAGATCAATAAATAAATGCAGTTATCATTGATTCATAGAACAATGGACCATCATTTTGCTGACTTTATGGATGTGCCCCAAAAAGCTCTCCCCTTTTCCCCCCTTATAGATGGCCTTGTGTCTACATGACCGTTCTTCACTGGTTTGTGTCCAACCACCTTCAGGTACAGTGGGGGTCACTGGCATCTTTATTTTGGGGGTCATGGGCTGAAATGGTTGAGAACCACTGCTCCAAGGGATGAAAAAGCATTTACTTCCCACACTGTCACAGGTTTAAACTGACTACCTATATGTTTCTCACACTGTTCCTCCATAAATATGACTTCTTTGGGCTCAGGTCAGAGACGTCAGAGCAGACAATAAATAGCTGAAAGTAACAGCAGTGCATCAAACTGAAAGGACCGTCTCTTTTCGCTACTCCTCAGTTTTATTTTGGACTCTTCTAAAGAGCTCGGCGTCGTGGGAATCAAATGAGGCATTTAAACTGTAATGAAACACAGCATGTAGGAGCGATGTTGCCTTTGGGTCTTTAAACTGATTTTATAGCCTGGAGTCAATATGCTGTAATCACAACATATGAAAAGCCTAATGCCTTCGTCCTGGTATTTGCATTGTGTGAGAGACGCAGTCACCTGCCTGCAGATTTACACCAGCAGATCACAGACAATAACAGTAAAGACAGAAGGGTGCTGCTTTATGACTTCAGCACTTTCAGTTTGAAGTCTTCCAGCACCAGTGAGTTTAAATTATGGTGGGAGACGTCCTTGGGATGTGAACATCTCATTCCACCACACGCACACACACACACGCACACACCTGCGCCACACACACATGTACGCACACAGTCATTACATCGTGGGTCTCTGGGAGGCTGGACTCACCAGTGCGTGACATAAGAATTATACATCTGGCAGCAGTAAACCTGCAAACGCTTTCACTCTCTACCGTTCACATTCAAACACCAACTTAAAGTGACTGTTATGAGACAGAACACTGACTTTGGATCATGAATTTGAGAGCGAATTATTCATTGTTTTTGAGGATCATCTCTATTGATATGTACAACTCACTTATGCTATTGTGCTGCTGCTGTCTTGTCCGTCAGAAGCAGCTCTTTGGTTCTTTTTAAATAACATGAGAATAGACCATTAACATGTGTCTGCACTGCTTCCTTTATTTATGGCTTTATTCTGCTATGAAATTTCTTTAACATCAACTATTTTAAGATTAATAGAACATTTGCTCGAGTAATCCATAATTGAGTTCATGGTATTTATTTACCTACCTATCCTGTTCATTGGTGTCTACCACATGGAGGAAGTTACAGTCTACAAACAATCTCACAAAGTTTCAAACGTGACATTAACGTCACCTGCCAGGCTCAGAGACTGGTTGTACTTAACAAAATGGCAGTGTCATGTTTTATGAACATAGTGTACCTTTGAAGGAAGGTAACAGTCTGAAGATCACTGACACTTCCTCAACCCCCACTCCTCAAAATGTATATCAGTGATGTTCTACCATTTTGAAAATGATGAGAACATCATCAGCAAACATTGGACAGTGTTAAATATAGAGTTTAATGACACTGATTATAACTGACTGTGCATAACTGACAATGGAGAAAGTTTATTATTAGTGGACTTTATTATACCCATTGGAAGACAGTGAGTTGGGTGGTCACACTTTACAATGTACAAGCCATTTATCTGAGGTACAGTGATAATCACAAACATGTCAACCCTAAACAGTAATCACATGCATTTCCAACCAAAAATATCATTATTATTCTTACCAAATCCTTATTAAAATGTTAGAAATCAATAACTCTTACCTATTCAATGAAACATCACAAACCTGTTGTGATGATCATATATAGTATGCATGAAATGCACACCACAAAAAAGCAATTGCCAATGTTTACAGTTGTATCCTCAATATTTCCATTACTTAGTTTTTACTTTACATTCCGCCATTCTACCAAGAAACATCCACTGGCTTTGGTTTTTAAGTTTTCTCATGGGGTTTAATCATTTCTGCCATGTCCATAACTTATACCATTGCAGGTTGTGACACTCCAAAGAAGATTAATGTTTCATGCATGGAAATGCCAGAACAAAATGCAAATAGATTGTTTGTATTTGCAATGTTTAGGCAGCTTCAGTGATACTTTTGACCAAGGCAAAGTCCCCTGCGGCACAGCGACTATGTAAATAAATGATCAACACTGTCGATACCTGAAAATCAGTGAAATGTAAAATCCAAGTCATTGTCTGCATTAATCTTTTTTGGTGCACTGCGTAAGAAGTTGTAGCTGATATTTTGTAGTATCTACTCATAATCTAATAATACATTAAAAGTTTGTTGAAGGTTGAATGCATTTGATTAGTGTACAATGGCGTTAGAACAATTACTAGAAAAATAATTTTGGAAAGTATACATGAAATTCTCGAGTTTACAAAGTAACAAATCACAAATGTCAAATTGTATAAAGTGGCACATCCCGAATGTTATCATAATGCACAGGGGCTACTATCTACCTTACCTATACGCACCTATAGGCAGGGCCGGCCTTCCCGACAGGCAACACAGGCGGCCGCCTAGGGTGCTATCTGCTGGAGGGGCGCCAAATTGCACCCCCATTTTTAATTTATTTTTTTTAAATATATTTATTTAAAAGGGTATAATAAATGTGAAACACACCCTTTAAAATCGCTTTACATGTTTTCTCTTAATTGAATATTAGTATTAAAAATCTGTAACGTACCTGCTGATCTTCTGCCCATATTTATATTTATTTTATTTTCATTCTTGTTCTGTTCTATATAATTGTATTGTGTTCTTTGGTTTTAAGATTTGTGTTACTGACTAGTAAAACCAAACAGGAAAGTAGAAATGTCCTTGTGTTGAAACTTTTATATCTTAATTTAACTTTTAATTGCTCTGTTTTGCATTGCTTTTGGATTTTGCACAATTTTTGTTATTGTTCGCTCGAGACATTGCATTGACAGTGTTGTACTGTATTATAGTGTATTTAGTATTTATTTAGTCATTTCGCCTTGGGCACCAAAAAGGCTAGGGCCGGCCCTGCCTATATGCTATACGTGAAAAGGCAACGCAGCGTCCATTATTGTTACTATCATGATCATCTACAAAATCTGACCCAGAAGTCAATAACGTTCAGCCTGGTCAAGCAACCAGTACCTTTATAACAATATACTGTATATGCTTCTTTTTAGGCAGCTGGTTCCATGTAGTCAAACAGTAATGTTACCTACTCAAAACAGCTGTTAACTGAAGCAAGGAGGGTATAGTAAATATGTTACCAAGCAAATCAAGCAAACCAGGGAGCTGGTTTTCAAAAATAAAATAAATAATTATGTAAAATTTTGAGTTTTTTTCTCTCAATTTAAAAAAAAATAATAAACAAATACGATTTTTTTTTTTCGCTCGAATTAGTGCAACTTGAATAGTAGTTTTTCTTTTCATTTGGATTGAAATAAACATTTCACTTTTTGTTGTAAAGTTAACACACCAGCAAACATGCATGAAAAAGAGATGTTCCAGCAGATAAACACAGAGTTCAACCTAAATAAATTAAAACGAGCAAATTTCTAACAAAGCAGAACAACTGCAGATGAATTCTCTCCTTTTTCTACAGAGACTCTCCATCCCAGTGGAGGAAGCACACTGAGCATCTCCATCCCAGCTGCGTCCCACATGACACCAGTGAACACGCCCACTCACTGATTCCCAGCTCTGTCATTGGTCGCCTGTTTGTATATCCAATGAGGGGATTGGCTGAAATCTCGCTCGAGAGATATCATAAAGCAAAGCTTTTTTTGGAAGTTGTGTAAAGGGAATAAGTGGGGGAAAACCCCTGAGAAAACCACAGCAACATAATCCTGTTCTCTTCCCCCCTTCAGCCCCCTCTCCCTCTCTGCTAACTGGAGTATTTGCGGGTCTTCTGAACGCCTCTGACCGCATCTGTGAGTACCTGAGAGTGTGTGGTGCTGAGGAGAGGATGAGAGCATCCTCCGGGCTCTGCGTGTTTGTGACGCTGCTTTTAGGATCCGCTGCAGAGCCGATTGGAAACAAAGTTTATCATCATCCCAAGAACAAGTGGAAAGGATGCACGATTATCACTTCAGGCTTTAAGATTTGCAGTTTAAGCTTCACCTGAAGTTGCACTAAAGGTTTCAGTAATGAATCATATGACATGGATATAGAGTTTACTGTTATTGTTAAAATTGTAAAAATGAGTGAGAGACCTGCATGTGTGCATTTTGTTTTATTTTATTTTAATGTAAGTTTTATGTTGATCTATCTATCTATCTATCTATCTATCTATCTATCTATCTATCTATCTATCTATCTATCTATCTATCTATCTATCTATCTATCTATCTATCTATCTATGTATCTATCTGTCTATCTATGTATCTATCTATCTATGTATCTATCTGTCTATCTATGTATCTATCTATCTATCTATCTATCTATCTATCTATCTATCTATCTATCTATCTACAAACTTATCTAAAATCTGTTACACACTTTATTTGAAACTGTTTAAACAACTTTTAATCTTTTTTTTTGTAGTGTAAATTGATGCATAAAGATAGAATGCTGTTATTGTGTTGAGTTAAATATAGAATTACATGACTATTTCTTGTTATCCAAGTAAAGTGTAACATTAAGGGGCATTTATTACACTATGGGTGTGTGTTCTGCAGTAAAGGGTGTCCTTCAGGGACACAAAAAAAAAAAAAGCATCCGTAGGTGTGTGCTTGAAGATGAAGATGTTGCTGGTTCTTTGTCGCAGTGTTATCAGACAGGAACGCTCAAGCCCATGCTGATGTTGCACACCGGTATAATGTTCCCTTAATGCCAGTAATTATGAATTAAATTCACTAATATTTTGTGACTTGATTTTATTTTTATTTTTTCCCAGATAGATTTTCCGAGGCTTGTTGTCATTTCAGTGAATGTGATGCTTGCTCTGATGCCCCAGTCAACGCATCAAATGCTTTGCACATTCATGCATTAAATTAGCACATCACAACTTCACTTGATGATTCTAAGGAGATAACCGTGGTCTTTACTGCAGTGAATGTGAAGACACGACTGGATTATATGTATTTTTTCAAGATTTAACTCAAATATCCAAAATCTATTAAGTGCCTCTCAAGTAAACATCATTTTAATACAAATCCTGAGAGAAAAAATGCAGATAAAAATATGTAAATATATTTGGTGGGATATGTTTAAATAAGTGATGCAAAAACCTGCTCTTTTGCAGTTTGCTCACAACTCCTCATTTTCTTTTCTTTTAACTTTCTGTGCTCTGGAACTTTCTTACTCATTTGTCATCACATCCGTCTGCTTGAGGCAAACACCTGCTTCATCTCGCACCTCCAGTGTTGTTAATTAACCCTTTTTATCTAACAGCCATGGTTTCTCCAGCGTGTGTTATCACAGCATCTCCTGCCTGGAGAGCAGGCATCGCTTCCTGGCCATATTATGCATGCGTCAATGGATGAGGCTCCCTGTCTCTGTCAATGGGTTTTTTCAGGGTATTACTCAAACAGAACTGGATTTTTTTTTTTATCGTAAATTGAATTGTTCTTGTTGATGTTAAAGAGCCATACATCATCCAAACACTTGGTGTAGACAGGGGAGAATCAGTAGCAGTATATGGAAACCAAGTTGGGGTTGTGTCAACAGCAATATACAGGTGCGACATAGACTGTGTTCATAAATCCACAGGCAGAGATCATATTGTCAGAATCTAAATGCCATTGTGTGAGTGTAAAATTGGTTGTGCTGACGGTGAGCTTTTTATTTGAGCTCTGGGAAGGTGACCTTTCTCGTTTCACTCTTTCTTTCCTCTGTTCTCCACCTATTTTACTGCTTTTTTCACCCCCGAGCTTGGGAATTCCTCAACAATTCCTCAGTGTTTCTATCTGCTTACGGCTAAAGAGACTGTCATCCTGCACAAAGATTTTTTTTTGTTTTATTTTATCACGCTTTGAAAGAGAAAGTAATCCGCCAATCTGAGAGTTTGGCTCTGTTGTATCTTCAACACTCACTCGGCCTCTATAGCTGATGCTCTACCCTATGTATGGATTTTCTGCCCCTGTAATTCCTCCTTCCTGTCTGCATGTGATGGGTTGTTCAGGTCTGACCCCGCAGAACACGGCTGATTGGAGTTGTATATCTTCATCTTTATGCTCGCGTATTGCAGTAAGTTCTGCCAACGTTGTTCGCCTTCACAATTGATTCTGACGATTAGCGACAAACGCGTGTGTTGCAGGTTGAAAAGGTCGACGACGTATACTTTTTTATTTGAGCTGCATGTGTGGGAGCCAGTTTAGATGAAGTGAAGTGTTTTTGTCCGCTTGTGTGTCATGTCGTTTGTATGTCACGGTTAGGGTGAGGCCTTTCATTTCATTTTCTTCGATTTTGTGTGGAAAACATTGTGTTTTGTCCCTCAGGTTAGGATGTTGTTGTGGCTGCTTCTTAACCTGCCTGCCCTCCGTATGGCACAGCGATCAGAACCGATGTTCGCAGCAATAACCAAAACTGTCCTCCCCCCGGACTACGAAAACAACCCCACCCAGCTGAACTACGGTGTGGCCGTCACCGACGTGGATGGGGATGGAGATCTAGAGATATTTGTCGCTGGGTGAGCACAGCAGTGTTTGGAAAACGAAGCATCTCAAAACTAGAGATTCCAGTCCTTGAATCTCAGTTATTGTGGTACTTCCAAGTTTTTATCACAGTTACAGCTCTTACTTTAAACACATACAAAATAAATCCGTGTCCCCATCCAAAGGTTGAAGTCTAAGGCCGAAAAGTTGAAAGATGATAGTGAGAGATGGGACGGGTGCCCTGGAGCTCACTCAACCAGTGAAAATGGATGTGATTGAATAGAGTGCTATTGATGGGAACAGTTTTACCAGAGAGGCAGCAATAAATTTCCCAAGGCTTAACAGAATATAGATGAACCAAAATGACCCAGCTTAATAAATGCCATTTAGGCAAAATACCCTGTTCAGCAGGTATCCCCAGAGAAGACATCATCCCTAAAACTTATCGAGAAAGTAATTTAATT
Organism: Gouania willdenowi; assembly: GCF_900634775.1. Classification (NCBI taxonomy): domain Eukaryota; kingdom Metazoa; phylum Chordata; class Actinopteri; order Blenniiformes; family Gobiesocidae; genus Gouania; species Gouania willdenowi. The sequence goes on along the minus strand of NC_041058.1, from coordinate 15,449,771 downwards.
TGCCATTAGAAGAGAATTTGAACAGGTTGCTCTTCCATAGCAATGAAACCAGATTGTAGGAGAGCAGCAGTAGGCGAGCACAACAAGGTGACACAATCAAAAGCTTCCATAATTAATTTGTAATCATGTTTAAGGTATCTTTAATTTCACTGCTTGATCCTTTCAGAGACAACACTATGGTAATCTAATGGTAGCTTCAGATAAAGGGTCTGGGAGGTTAACTGTGTTTTAACACTTAAAGTTTTAGCATTGGTTTTAATAGAAAGCTTCAGTGTAAATAAACAATACTTTTTTGTTCTTTGTGTTTTCTAGAAAGAAGCCAGGGCTGCACGATTATGGCCAAAATGATAATCGCGATTATTTTGATCAATATTGTAATCACAATTATTTATCATATTAATGAAAAATCTGTGTTTTTAATGCACTACTTTTAAGCAAACAATATGTATTAAGCTTTAAAATTAAGTTATAATTTAAGAAATGGCAGACGATCAGGTTAATTTAATTGTGGCAACCAAAATTATGATCACTAATACAATTTGATTAATTGTGCAGCCCTAGAAGAACCAGTTGCAAAAAAAGAAGTCTCTCTCTTATATATAATATATATTTTTTATCCTGCCATCATTCAAAAACAATTGATTTTTCCTTTTAACAGATACAATGGTCCAAACCTGGTGCTAAAGTACGACAAGCAGAGAAAAAGGCTCATCAACATCGCCGTTGACAACCGCAGCTCGCCCTTTTACGCCCTGAGAGACCGTCAAGGCAATGCCATTGGAGTGACAGCGTGTGACATTGACGGAGACGGACGGGAGGAAATTTATGTCCTCAACACCAATAACGCCTTCTCTGGTACAGTGCATGCTCACACCTTCCTTTTATTCTTAAAAGCAAGAGGAATTACTTTGCAAATATCAGCCTTTATCTAACTCTAGCCATGATCTGATAACGGATAAACTTTGTGCTGCTATTAATCACGCTGAGAGCTTTGGAGCTCACAGAACTACAACAAAACTCCTACCCTTGATCAGTTTCATAAAAACTCCTGCACCCCATCCCTCACTTGCTCCTAACCAGGGTTGGGGTCAATTACATTTTTTCAGACACTATTACGTCTTCAATTATCCATGTTTAATTACAATTCAATGACGATTACAGTGACCAGCATTTTATTCCAATTACAATTAAGTTACAGAAAGTCAATTACAATTGCGTTCTGAATCACTAAAGTTCAATTACATTTAATCACAATTACTGAGTCTGAAATAAATAACCTAATAAAAGTGAACCTTCCTCCTGTGTAAGCTTTCTGTTAGCATCTTATGATAACAGGTTCTTAATCAGCTGTAAAATACACTAAAAACAAATATCTATCATCTAATTTCTCACCTTTCCACATTGCACTCTCACCTTAAAACCGTCGACTCTTCTCCACCCCTTCCACCGTCCCACCCTGACTCTCTCTTCCCTGTTCCCTTCCCCCCATCTAGGTGTAACACTGCCCTCTCTTTTCATATTCTCCCTTTAATAAATTATTTCTTACACTTCCTTAGGGAGGGCTGGTGATGGTCACATTCATGCAATAAAACACATTCATTTATTTAATTGTAATAAAAAAAAAAATCATGCATTGCTGTTGTAAAAAGATTGCACTTCATGTAGTGTTGACCTTCGGCAGCATGTGCAGACTAGGCAAAAGTACAAATAAAAATGACTTTCCTATCTATTGGTTACATTGTTAAGCTTCCTAATCAGTGGAAATATAGATTTTACTATACCCCTCGATTTCAACTTTTTAAAATGGTAAAATGTGGTAAAGTTTCATATGAAACATATTTTAATAGTTGTCAACTACATATGTATAGAACTGTATCGTGGTTCCCCTGCTTTGCTTTAAAATAAAATTGACATTTTTAATAGAATTTTCATGGCAATCACAATTGCATTGTGAATTATCTATCTCAATAACAATTTAATTATGATTACTACAGCACAGGTTTCTTAAATTACAATTACAATTATAATTACGCCATTATTGTAATGAATTTATCAATTAAGTGATTACAATTAAAATTTACCCCAACTCTGCTCCTATAGCACAGCGTCCTGCTCTTCAGTCTCCCACCATCCTTGTACTTTTGATGCTATTCACTCTGTTCACTCTACTAAACAAAGTATTACTTTACCTCAAGGTCGAGCAACATATTCTGACAAGCTTTTTAAGTTTCGTAATGGCCGCTTCGAGGATCTGCTGAGCGATGACATCAATGAACACAGAGATGTGGCCAACCCAATGGCCGGGCGCTCGGTGGCCTGTGTGGACCGAAAGGTAAAACACGCACAGGCGACCATCGCAAAGTAAAGTATTTATGGGCATCTGTACCACAAAGAGACAAAGAAACTCGTAGAAATCCCACCAGAGTGTGTCCGACGCACATGCACGGGTGCGTCTGTTTGTTTTCCAGTGATAACTCATAGCCTGCCTACGCCGCCCTTCTCAGCATGTGCTATGACAGTTCATTTGGGGGAATGGTTTGCCATTTTCTCTCTTCTGTCCATCGCACTAGTGTAATTACAGAAGCCAGGGCTCGTTTGTTTTATAGAACATCGTACGAGGGGAGGAGTGATGACTACACACTACTGCTTTTCTGCCTCTAGCACTTTCGCCCCTCGTAGCTTCCTTCGCCATTGTTTTTTCTCTCCTCCTGTTGACTTTCTTTTTTCTCCCAGACTGACACGTTCAGGCTTTCTCTCTCTTATCTTAACACACATGCAGGCAGTTTCACCTGCAATCACAGAAGGGGATTGAGTAGGTACTATTAGCAAAGGAAAAGTAAGAAGTACAATAATATCCTTCAGCCGAGTGCTGATAGGCTGTGCAGTTGCCAAACTGATTGGACAGATATCTGCTTACAATGGCATAATTTTCTCGACATGAAGCCAACGCCCTGATGTGTGCTCTTGCATGCTCGTTCCAGCAGACTGACGAGGAAGAACTCATTTTCCATTTGCTGAACAAGTTGTATTCGAACATCTAAAGGTTACACAAGCCAAAACTAAAAGGCCCACTATACACCAAATGGCTAATGCGTTTGTTCTCTGTTACTCATAAATAAAGTGTTATCTTTTAGGAGAAAGATAGATTTGTCATGAAATAGTTTGGCCCCAGTCTCCTTTAAAGTGACATTAGACTATTATTCTTTCTCAAACTGATAAAGGTGACTCGTTGATGGGTTTCACATCAGACTGACTGATTGTTTTTATTTGATCTGCCACACAGGGTGAATAAGCAGATGTAAAAACACTGAATGACTGATGACTGAAATCTGTTGAATTCATAGATAGGATTATTTAATTTCTAAAAATAAAAGTGAGAAAGCAAAACTAGAGGTGATAGCTTTTTTTTTTTTTTTTAGGTTTCAAGATTGATGTAAATGGTTTGCAGACCTTGCATTGACACACACTGTGCCGGCGCGCATGTGTCACCATTCACAATGCTAATCCTAGTGACACAAATTAGCCTTGGGTGAAGACTTATTGAAAAATCATTGACTTTTACGTTTGTTAAGTAACTGCTATTGGCCTTCAGGACTGCCACTGCCAGTGTGGTTCATTTTGTTTTTGTCACGTTGTGTGTTTGTGTGCGTGCTTGCTTTATGCGTGTGTGCAAAACCCACTCCTCCCAACGAATGACACCTGATGGCAGTGAAATCAACCAGCCTGATTTACTTTGCCTGTCTCCTAAGAGTATAGTAAGTGTAACATTAATGGTGAAAATGTGCGATTGTGCATGCGTGCATGTGTTTGTATTGATTGAAATATGTTCAGCCTGGTGGGAAAGCTCATTGAAATCGAGTGTGTAGTCTATTAGTGTGGTTCCGTCTGTGAGTTTGTGTCTGCAGGGACTCTCACTGATAATGGAGTGTGAAATTAATCTCCAAAGGTAGGCAGAGAGAGAGAGAGAGAGAGACTAAGGGCCGTATTCTCCCACGTGAGTAAGTCAGAAAAGCAGCGTAGTGGTGCTGTTTTTGGCTGCTATTCTGCTCATGCACTTAAGTCAGTCGCTGCGTACCTTGATCCCAGTTACGCCCTTTGGGCGGAGCAACCCTGAAATGTGGGTGTTCCCATTCAAATCTGACCTCACGTGCATTCTCCTGGTGGCTGAAGTTATTTTCCCCTTACCGCGATTCTGAACCTTGAATAAGTGCAGCGCCCCACAAAGGTGAAACATTATATTGCACTAATCTGTTAAAACCGACACTGTCACAGTGATGGTGGTGGTGGTGGTGGTGGAGGGGGTGTGCAGTAACACAAGCACGCCAATGGGTTGACCATCAGCATTTCTAATATGTCCACATTTACCAGTTCTAGATGGGACAAAATGTGTTACATTTCATTATAATTTACCTGATGTCCAACTAATTTCATACCATGTCCAACGTAAAGCAACAGTTTGATCCACTACAGATAAATAACAAGTGAAACGTTGTTAACAGATGACGTCTAATGAGCGCTGATCATTTCTGAATGCAGGAATGTAAGAAGTAAAAAAAATAAAAACTCAGGTTTTCCACACAAACAAATATTAATCTGTTGTTAGTGTGAGAGGGAAAAAAGACATTTTAACTGTGGCTCGGACACAAAAATGTGTCTGATCCTCACACTCCAATAATCTGATCAAATCAGCATCTTATGTCGTTTTCCATGAAGGTTTTTCAAATTAAAAGTCTGCTTTCAAGTGTTAGGAAAACTCCATGCTTCGTGATTTCCAGATAGCCAAAAAAGACATCATGGCCCAGTCCGCCTCCATGGCTTCAGACAGCCTTCATTCACAGACTTACACAGGGTGGGCGTGTCACGGAGGCTATGCGCATGAGATAGGCGCATTAAAAAAGGAGCTTAAATCCCGACCGGAGAATACGGCCCTTAATGAATGAAGGAGTGAAAAACAGATTGAGTGACCATAGATAGATAGATAGATAGATAGATAGATAGATAGCTTTTAACAAAATTTAACCTAAGATAGACCTGAGGCCATAAGATTTAGTTTAATATACTGATTTTGGATTAGTTTGAAAAATCATTATTAGTCATTATTGGCAAAATTTCAAAAAATCACATCTCTGTTTCTTCCAAGCCTTTAAAGTGTGAAAGTGCAAAGAGGAGATTAGCGTTCTCGTGTTGACATTGCAGTATTAATAGAAATAATTCCCTGTGAAATATTAGTGCCATTGTAACAAATATTTGTACTTGCACAGGGCACAGGACGATATTCCATCTACATCGCCAACTACGCCAGTGGTAATGTAGGTCCTCACGCACTCATAGAGATGGATGAGGCAGCGAGCGACCTCTCTCAGGGGGTCGTTGCCCTTTCCAATGTGGCGGAGCAGGCTGGAGTCAGCAAGTTCATCGGTAGGTAAAGCATATGTCTGCATGCGAGCATAGAGTTTAGGTCTGTGCATCGGCTTCATTAGACCTTCACTGTGATTTATGCAGACATCTATACAGGAACATATGCATGTTGTACCCACAGAGCCTGAAATATTGGACCTTAGTTGATAAAAGGAGGTTGACAGAGGGCGACCAAGAGTGTGCTGGAGTCGTGCCAGCCGGAGAAAGTGTAAAAGGGAAAGGAAGAAAGAAAGAGAACATGGGAGCACTTTTTAGCTCTGTCAGCTGTTTACTACAAAGTCATGTGGAGCGAGAGGGAACAATGACACTCACATGCACTAAAGAGGACAATTCAACAACCAATAGATGGCATTGATCGTGGCCTCGTCAGGGCTTTTGGACGCCACTTTGGATATTTTGTGCCACAAGCTTCGTTGGACAGTCACCGATCAGTGGGTTTTATAGATGGATCTCAATCAGCATCATTCATTGTAACACACACACTCATTTACCTCAACTCTGAGGTAGAAGGAAAGGGGCCATTTAAGATGATTTGTGTGTAGTTTGTGTATTTCAGTTCAATGCAACTTTATTTGTATAGCGCAAATTACAACAAAGTCATCTCAATGCGCTTATCAAAATACAAGCATCAGCAACAGTGGAAAGAAACGACTCCCTTTAACAGGAAGAAATCTCCAGCAGAACCAGGTTCAGAGGTGGCAGCCATCTGCTTTGACTGGTTGGGGTTAGTGGACTGGAGGACCCACAGAACAGGATAGAGAGATAGAACATCAGAGTGTCTCAGACTAGTTGAGCTGTGAACCCCAGATCAGGAACTGCCATCATCAGCTTCACGACACCTTAAACAGAGCAGAGAGAGAAGGACGAGGAGAAGACACTGACTGTAGAAAAACATGATACACTTTAATCAAGTCAGCCTGCCTTGACCTTGGGCCTCACTCCCAGTGGCCTAGTCAACACTTATTAAAAAGGTGGCGAATTTCTTCCCGTTTATTGGTAAGCTAACAGCGACTCCAATGTCTGTAAATGCGACCGTTTACAGACGAGCCCTTGTCCGCTCTAGCGGTTAGGTTATGTTATGATTCAGTAATGGCTTAATGATACTACACTTCTTGACAAAGAAATAAACATAAATCCAAGGATTGCTTAAAAATATATATATTTATATTATAATTACTTTCTTATTTACTAGCCAGCCACCACTTAAATCGGGTACTGAGAAATTTTATATTTAAAATAATGTAAGTTGAAATCAAATTTGTGTTTTCTCGTGTCTTTGAGTCTTTGCACTTTTTCAATTGGTTCTGCTGCTGCCTTCTTTTTTTTTATCGTCCCTTTTGGTTTTGTTTGTGAATTGATTGATGTTCAGTTAATGTGGGGACAGGGAAAGTCCTTGCCTTGTCTTTTGTTCTGGCTCGTTCTGTACAGGGTCACAGTGGTTGCTGAAGGACCCCCCCAATGTGTTGCATGACTCAAATTAAAAGCATTTAAATTAATAATAATGATTAAAAAAAAAAAAAAAATACCCACAGCCTGTAGTTGGAGACCATAACCCCATTTTATGTCAGACTTTTTGGTCTCTTTCTGACAATCGAGCTTAACATAAAAACAACAACCACAAAACAAAAGCTTATCGGACTTATTTAACTTAATTCCAGGATGTAAAAAAAAGTGATTTTGTTTTTTTTTTTAATTGTTAAAACAGAAATCTCAGTGATACTTTTGTCTAACTATTCTTGACCTTCTGGCTTTTATGCCTTTGATATGGGTGATGACTTTTAAGCCCTTTACATGCAGGACGTCACCTGATCCACAAGAGGGGCAGTGTGAGCTGGCTCTGAATTAATGTGGATGATGTACGGTGGGTAACTCTATCATCAAACTGCCGTAAATCAGAGCATAGGGACAGTGAGAGAAGTTGTATATCTTATAGTTACAGATCTCCAGAGAGACGTTAGTGTTTTATGGCCTTAAGGGCCGAGTGATATTTGTCTGCAGTGATGGAGCCAACCAGTAAATCAGGAGGAAGTCCATGACTCTCAGCACTTGCTGCATCTTGGAAGGGCAATCAAAGCCCTTTCAACAAAAGGTTTAAACTCTGCTGCTGGGAGAGGAAACAGTCCATGACTTTACTTTTTTAGGAAGTGTTGAAAGTTATTCTTTAATAGTGATGAACAATCAGCAGAAACCTTTCAAAACACATGTGTCAAACTCAAAGTCTGGGGGCAAAATCTGGCCCTTTAGAGCATCAAAATTTGGCCTGCTCGAGAAAGTAAAAATTTTGTAAAAAACATGAAAAAATTTTGTAAAAAACATGAAAAATGTTGTAAAAAACATGAAAAATGTTGTAAAAAACATGAAAAATTTTGTAAATGTAACTCATTCAGTTGTACATATCTCAGCCCCTCCAAAACACAAATTCAATTAAAATCTACAATATTTGCAGAGCTTAGTTTTCAACTTATATCACATGATGGATGTCACTTTTAATCTCAAATTGTTGACAGAACTCTCAATTTTTCCAAACTCTGGCAAAATCTTCATCAAATTATTCTGCAAAATTTCCCAAAATCATGGACTCACATACTTAATCATTTTTTATCTGGAAGTGCAAACCAGGGCACATTATTGTTGAATTTGCTTATTTTTCCCCCTAAAATCTGTGGCCCACTTAAAGCTGCTATCATGAGTTTCTGAGAGAACGTCTCGATGTCCCGCCTTCAACAGCTCTACTTCCTCCCCTGCCTCTGCCAATCTACTAGAAGCTACACTTCTACGTTTGTGCATGCAACATAGCAAAGTCGCATAACTACAGAAACTACACATTTATTGTTAGAGTGCCATAACTTTTGATTAAAACATGTTTAATACCTGTCCATGAGAAATTTTGCTAAATCTTGGTCCGTTCGGAATCCTTTTATAAGCAGCAAGTCCCTCCTACTCTGAAAAGCAACTCTGAGATAAATTCTGTTGCGGTTAGAAAGACGTTTATCCCCAAGCTCTCTACTCAGACTTTTCTTTTGTTTTTTGGTAGAAGCTTTATACGTCGGCAATCGTGGAATGGGTAACTTTGGAGTTTCGGAGCGCTCCTCCATGACTCAGAGTGATGCTTGCTTGAGAGGCGCTGCGTCGTTTCCGTGCACAGTTTATGCAGTACGCACATTCACTTTGATTGACAGTCCTTACTCCAGGAAGTCGAAGCCTATTGGCTGGATGCACTCGGCGATTGTTTCCATTTGTATAGGGGTCTATAGGACAAAGAATGGACTTATATACATTAATGTACATGAATGACCACCGGCAGTAGATCATAGTAAAAGATTAGTTAGGTAATTTTTTGCATTTCAAAAGAATGATACATAAACAAAGATTTCTCAGAAACTCCGGATACCAACTTTATGTTCTTAGTGTTACTAATACTTGCAGAAAACATTACTTTATTTTATAAACCTGCCTGATTTACTTCATCAGTCTGCGTCTGTGCAGGAGGGAGAGGCGTTGTGGTTGGACCCATCCTCAGTCAGACACTGTCCGATGTGTTTTGTGACAATGAATATGGGCCCAACTTCCTGTTCAGGAACAATGGAGATGGAACTTTCACTGATGTGGCACAGCAGGCCGGTGAGAAAAAGCAGTGGAGTTTAAATTGAATAATTCAGTTTCTTTTTCCACCCATTTGTTTAAAGAACAAACAATGTACGCTGTTGTGTAACCGTGCATGTTATTGTATCATTTAAGGTGTGGAGGACCCCATGCAGCATGGCAGAGGGGTGGCTTTGGCTGACTTCAATCGTGACGGTAAAACAGATATTGTATACGGGAACTGGAATGGACCTCATCGTTTGTACATACAACTGAATAACCGCAAACAGAAGTTTAAGGTAGGCACTAATGCACTTCCTTAGTGTTTAACAACCGTATTTCCCTATTAGTATTAGAGTTTGTTGGTGTGGCTCAGCTGGATTCCTACATTTACCAAATATAATTTGCTTATATTAACTGGGGAGCACTTTGTCAGTTGTCAGTGTGAATGAATACACCTTGAAGTCAGCAGGTTAATTAAAGCCTTAAACTATCCAAGCATGATGTCACACATGACTTACAGGCACACGAAACATCATCTATTTGATATTATCAGCTTTCAAGTCACATTTTTTACCCTGTAATTAATGTTGGGCACACCAACGCATTAGATTTAGTTAATTCAGAATTCCCTTAATCATGATTAAAAAAAAAAAAAAATTAAGGTTGATGATGCAGGAGATATTGATAATAGGTCTCCTGTTGCTATAGCAACACTGTTTCCTCTCCTCTGTAGGTAGAGCTGTATGTCAAATACAGACATGGGATGACTCATTTGACTGACATTACTGTGTTAGAGCCTTAGCTAAGTTAGCATCGTGTTAATGTCGCGTTACTAGTTTGTTTGAGGTGCGATAATGACCTTGCCTCACATTGAGCGTAAAAAATAGAAAATGTTTTTTTTCTTCACTTTAAAGGTCCTATGTCACCCATCTACATTTGCTCTAAGAACCACAAAAACACATTATTGCGTTTTTTTTTTCCCCAAACTCGCCTGTTTTCCAGAGTTTTAGCCCCTGAAAAGTCACTTTCTGAGCAACTCTACACAAACAGACTGATTTGTGGCCGACTTATGCATATTCATGAGTGGGCGTGTCTATAGACGGGACACTGACTTCCTCCTCCCCGCACGGTGACGTAAGGCCAGAGGACTGCCCGCCCTCCTCCCACCCACTCCGTAGCCGAGTTCATGCTGCTTTATAAACACGAGAGACAAAGCATGGGGGTGGGGCGTTCACCGGTACATACATAGACTGTAGAAAATACATACATAGCACTGAGCGAAGGACGCTGAAATGCTCACCTTTGTGGGCGTGTCTGTTTACATGTCAATCACGGCAGAGAGCTTCCTGGAGGCGCGGCTTCTCCAGCTCAGTGCCAAGTCAAATTCGTCATCAAAGTGGGTACGCGTCATCAAATTGCAGTGAGGTGTTTGGGCTCACCCTGCAGGAAGAAAGGAGCAAAACACCCTGAAACTAACGATTGAGGGAATCAATGAAAAAAACACTTTGGGCATGTGTATGAAGCCCAAATAGCACTTTTATGATGTTTAAAGCACAGAAAAGTCCATTTAGCTTAACATGGGCCCTATAAGAACTTTATTATTACTGTTATGCATTTTATTTTTTATTTTTTTTACCTTTTTCAGTCACCCTGAATGTCTAAAAATTCCCAACATCACCAGAAAGTGGCTAGAGTGGTCAGAAAAGCTAATATATAAAGTAAATATAGTGACAAAGTTGCTAAATTGGCCACACTGCTGTAGCTTATGTGTTGAGTAGTTTACAACTCCATTGAGCTAAAGTGAAAAAAATCAATCCATAATTCTCCACTGATAGTTAATAAAACTTCTCTAAGCTTCTACAGATCTTCCTGTTATTTTGATGAAAATTTTAACAACAATCAAAGAACAATGCAAATATATTTTTTTAAACTGTAGCAATAAAAGCTTGAATAAATTACTGTATTATGATTTCCATCAACGATCATGTAGTAGATCTTCATTATTTACTTTCTGTGTTAAATATTGAGTTTTTTTGCACATTTTTCAGGCTAACATGCACTTTAACTACCAAAGGCAAGTCCTTCCTCTTTCAGCTGAAGACCTGATTCAGATCAGTGATCAGCTGGAGATACTATGGTCTTTCAATTAAACAGAGTTATTTCCCAGTTTTTTTTTGCACACAAATCTCTAACTAAATACTCTAGGGATACTTTTAGTGAGTGAATATTTAACAAGCAGTCATTAAGTAGACCAAAGGGCCTCTCACTCTCGTGATTTTAATCTGTACCAGTTGCAGCTGCTGTCGCGATAAAATTTAACTGAGCACTTGCTGCGCTATATTTTACACATCATCAATGAAACAACAACAAGCAGCAACACAGAAACAACACCTCTCTACTATCGCTGGGAGTCCGCACACCTTACAGCTCAGTAGACAGTTGGCCGTTTTAGCTGCGAAAGATATTTAAAAAGCTATTGGTGACGATTTACTCAACCATTGGCTCTACATACAACCCCATGTGAGATTACCAGCAGCATGTGTTCACATTTAAGAGCATTAGAGACAGTGATACGTGTACTTGGTGATCTATCAGTGACCAGCTGCAGCTGCGTCTTCTTTACCAAAGAGATAAACGTCAAAAGGAGGCATCTTTATAGGGGTTGAATAAGGGGTTAATGTCCACCATCGACACACACACACACACACACACACACACACACACACACACACACACACACACACAGGAAGACAAATTGAATGATGTAGTGAAGACCGTTAAATCACAAGCCCCCCCCCAACATATTTAAGACACCTTTCGCTCATGAAAGCTGACACCTCCGCTGGCCGTGTTGACCTTTGCCATGCATAATGAAGCCGTTGTATCACTTCAGTAAACTGCCAATTAAATCGGGCTGAAACAGCAGCTTGCCTGAGTGGTGGAAAGTGCCGATTAGGCCTGTTTGTGCTTTAATTAAAATCTATTGCAGAGGTTTTCTCTGCGATTGCTTTAACCCCCACTATGCGGCCTCCACCCCCTGTGCACTTGCACTTGCACTTGCACACACATAATCCTAAAATGTGATTAAGAAAAGCCTTAAGCGGAAGTGTTTTGGTTACGGCGAACAAATATTCGATGCTGGAGGTTTTATTATGATTAAAATTGATTTTACCAGCTCGCAGGTTTTGTTGTCCATTTTGATTTTTCTGAGGATTAAGTACAATTATGACATAATTATAATTTTAATTGTAATTTTTTAAATCTGTTGATGTCATAATCATAAATTAAATTGTAATTCAGTTCAGATAATTGAAATTCTATAAAAAAAATGTTAATATAATTTATTGCAAAACTGGGAAAGCGTGTTACAGTTCTATGCATGGTTTTACACATATGTAGTTAACGATTATTAAAGTATGTTCCATATCAAGCTTTTTCAAATTTTACAATTTAAAAAATTAAATAAATAAATCGAGGCGTATAGACAAAAAAAAAAAAAAGACTCAGATGCCCACAAATTAAATTAAAAATAATAAAACCTAGATTTTCATTGATTTGCGAACCTAACAAGGTGACCAATACATAGGAGAGAATTGAAATGATAGATATTTGTTTTTAGTGTATTTTACAGCTGATTTGGGAGAGATGCTAACAGAAAGCTAACATAAGGAAGGTAAACTTTTATTATGTTATTTATTTCAGGCTCAGTAATTGTGATTAATTGTCATTGAACTTTAGTAATTGAAAACATAATTGTAATTAACTTTCAAAGGATAAAAAATACTAGCAATTTATTTTGTATTTGGGGAAAAAAAATGCTGGTCACTGTTATTGTAATTGAATTGTAATGGAACGTGGATATTTGAAAACTGGTAATTGTAATTGAAAAATGTAATTGACAGCTAGCAATGGAATGTAAATGTTATTTATTTACTTTATTTCCCCTTTTTGTTGCTATAGTTTTTGTGCTTTATTGTAGCAGTTGTACTATACCTGTCCTCATGGTGTTTACTTATGGCCTTAGCCAGTCATCCCTTCTCCTTCACCTGAGAAGAACAAGGTCAAGCTGAGTGGTCCCCACCCCTGAAGGTTTATGAGCCTTATAATTAAAACAGGGAGTAAATACTGGAGAGAAGAGAAGAGAAGAGTCGCTCTATAACTCTTTTTTTTTTTTTTTTGACTTACTCCGGTGTCACTGGAGCAGGGTGATATCTGTTACTTTCTCATCCAAAAAATCCTACGGTGTTGCAGAATGTCTTTGATCTCATGGGCCACAGATTTACTGCGTGTCCTTCCAAAGAAGCTAAAACACTGATAGGCTACTTTGTTTCTAACATACCGACTGAACAATGATTATGTTTGTGGTCAAGTGGCTCAGTTAAGTAAACCTACATGAATATTTTCTTTAAACACAGAGGTGAAAGCAACAAATTACAAGTATTCGCTTTACTGTAATTGAGTTGTTTTTTTTGGGTACTTGTACTTTTTTGAGTATCTTTCTAAATCAGTAATTTTACTTTTTTTTATTTTTTTATTTTTAAGTACGTTTTAAGAGGAGTAAAGTCATTTGTTACATTTCGACTCCCAACCGTTACTGAGTAAATCATTATTTTTCATCTATTGTTTTAAAATGATCAAATAGACATTGTAAAACTACAAAAAATTAAATAACCAGACAACAATCAAATGCATCACATCGTAGCCGACAGACCAGACTAAATGTGATGCACGGCGCCAAAACAGCAGTGAGTGTCAAGTCAGTGTAATTGGTTTCATTATAACCTTTTATTTTTTTTACAGATGCCTTTGTGGAAAATGAATGAAGTTCCAATTGTGCATGATTATATCTCTTCCTTTTTAAGTTCATACATTAGATTTTACTGTATGCGAGGGAACCGTGGCAAGATTTATGAATGCATTATTTTACTATGAGTCCTATTTAATTGAGCTACTTTGTACTTGTACTTGAGTATTTTATGAATTATGTACAATTTCAATCAAGTAACAGTAATTCTACTTGAGTATGGTATATCAGTACTCTATTAGTACTTTATTGTTGAGACTTTCTGTCTAATCAGGACATCGCATCCCAGAAGTTTTCCATGCCGTCCCCGGTTCGAACAGTGATTGCAGCAGACTTTGACAATGACAACGAGCTGGAGGTCTTCTTTAATAACATCGCCTACAGAGGCCCGTCTGCCAACCGGCTTTTTAGGTGATAACACTCAAACACACACACACACACACACACACACACACACACACACACACACACACACACACACACACACACACACACACACACTCCGATTCACACATTTTTACACTTATTTTCCACAAGTGCGGCAGTAAGTTTTAATTGCACTTGGATCATGAGTTTAATGAACACCTCTTGCATCTGGATTTAATATTCTGAAGCAGAACCTTGGAGCTGAGAGGAATTTAAAATTGCCATCCAAGGACTCTTATCTAGTCTGGCATCCCGCCTCCCCCTCCACACATGAGTGAATCTTTCATTAAGACAGTTTTAGGCCTCTTATTGGCTCATGGTTTGGCTTCCTCTTTAGATAATATTAATGAGCTCAGTTCTTAAAATGTAATTCATGATACATATCAATTGTAAGTCCTTAATGTCATAATGAACTCATCCAGTTTGAATAAATATTTCATCATAGTAGACGAATAAAAACAAGATTAAAACTCACAATGGATGGTAGAAACTCTTGTCCTGCGCACACAGGTCAATGGAATCAAATATTGTGCTGCTTAATTCAATACCAGTGGTCGATAAATAGCTTAGCAAAAAAAAAAAAAAACATGCAACAGGCAGTGTATGCTGGTATTAGATTAAAAAAGTGAAGTATAAGGAAGTTTGGCTTGTTATATAATGTCTCAAGGGAATTGAAATCATTTTAGCAAGAAAATTGATTTTGGCCGGTCAAAGGTCACGCTGAAAAAAGTAGGAAAACCACATTAAACTCAGCATTAAATTAGAAATATTAACCCGAGACGTGTTTTGTTCTTGTCTAAAAAACAAGCAAGAAAGGAAATGATGGTGATGATGTGTATAGAAGAGTGTTAATTCTTTCATATACTGTTAATGTTAATTCTGACGAAGATGGGTTGAATAATTAAAGATGTGTTTTTGCAGCTCTCGGGGGTTCTCCTAAATATCTGAAATGACTTTCTGAACCACGACTGATAGACAAGCAGTTTATTTTTCTTCTTCAGTTGAGCTGTTTGACTAAACAGGAGCTTTATTTGATTTAAATCTAGCACCAACACCTAGCGTAGCATCTTAGACTCATTTTTTGAAAACATAGTTTTATTATCTACTTTATCATCAAATTACTTGGTCAGCTTTTTTAGCCCAAGTTTGACATTTTCTCTCTTCAGTTAGTGTAAAGTGACTTATAAACATATAACATAAGTGTTGTGGAATGAAGTCTTCTGCTTTGACAGGGTGAGCAGGAGAGAACACGGAGACCCTCAGATAGAAGAGCTAAATGTTGGAGAAGCAGCAGAGCTTGAAGGACGAGGAACTGGTGAGAACACCTGTCATAAGGTGACATAAATCACATCTGCGGTTCCGTCATCAAACCTTTAGATGGCATTAGAGCTCCACTCAGAATGTGGGAAGAAATGCATTATTCAGATTGTTCACCAACATTGGAAGGTGTTAATTATATGCCTGTCTTTCACAAAAAACATCTGGGATTGTCGTCTTCTGAGGTGTATTTTCTATCTGTGACGGATCTACAGGAGCTGTGGCCACAGACTTTGATGGCGACGGGCGTCTGGAGCTCCTGGTGTCTCACGGGGAAAGTGCAGCACAGCCGCTCTCAGTTTACAAAGTCAACCAGGTAAATGTCTGTGGACATTCTCAACAAAAACTAGCAACTCGTGTAGGGCTGGGCAATATGTATCGGGATTCAAGTATTAGTTTTCTATTTTGGCGATGTAGGAAATGACAATATCACCTATTTTGAGATATATCTATATTTTTTAGTTGTTTTTATTCATACAATCACACAGTACAAGTCACATCACACAAGTATGTAATATTATTCATAGAGTACAGTCAAACAGTGTCCATATATATTTTTATAGCTTATATTGTATTATAAACTCGTTTTAGGAGTGTCTGCTTTAGTTACTTCCCAGAACAGCGTGAAAAGCACAGTTAGATGATGGTTGTGTGCATCGTAACCCAGACCACACTACAGAACTCACTCACACGTGCTGTCCCTTATAAGAGAAAAAGCTAAAAGTGGCTCATATTGATCAGCTGTTTGTTATTAAATGTGTCTGTGTGGCATTTTGCATCAGCAAATTTAACCCAGAGTTGTCATTCTGGTAAGACTTTATTGAGTTATATATATATATATTGAGATTAATAAGGATGTCCCGATACAACATTTCCAATATGATATCGATATTGCAGCCTTGCATATCGGTCGATACTTTTTTTTTTGCTTTATAAAATAATTAATAAATTACTTGTTTTGTAGTGTGGAGTGTTAGAAAAGGCTTGATCAAATGATGTTACTCAAACAGAGAATTACAATAGTCAGCAACAGTAGGTATGAGAAAAACTGACACACATACATTTTAACCTTCAACAATTTTATATTCTACAATTGAATAAAATAAAAAATCAAAAAATCAGAGGATCCTAAAATTTGAATCTGATATTTGTTTTCAGGCTAATATTGGATCGATATCCGATATTGATATTGGATCGGGACACCCCTAGAGATTAATATTGTATATTGGCATTTAAAGAAAAAAATATTGAGATATGAGTTTTGGTCCATATCGCCCAGCCCTAAACTCTTGCCCTTCCTGCCTTAGGGGACTACAAACTCATGGCTGCGAGTCATTCCTCGCACAAAGTTTGGTGCTTTTGCCAGAGGAGCTAAAGTGGTGGTGTACACTAAACGGAGTGGACCGCACACACGGATCATCGACGGTGGCTCAGGGTATCTTTGTGAGATGGAACCTGTGGCTCACTTTGGTCTTGGTAAATCTCCACAGAATGGACCATGCCTTTTATTTTTGAACCTAATAACTTTGACTGTTAGTGGATGAGAGAGGCTTCATACCAGAGGTGTAAAGAGCACTAAAATGTCCTACTCAAGTAGGAAATTATACAAGTACAAGTAATAAGTAGCTCAATTAAATAGTACTCTAAGTAATAGTTACTATTTTTTTCACCCCCCACATTTATTTTGTTAATAAATCTTGCTTACATACAGTAAACATTTCATGTATAAAAGAAAGAGATTCAATCTTGCACAGTTGGAACTTAATTGATTTTACACAAATCCATCTTTATAATATATTTATATATATATATATATAAATTTTTTTTTTTTTTTGATGAAATAACACCAATGAATTCAATTCAAAATAAAACAATTCTCAGGCTTTAAGTATAGGTAAATGTATGAACAGTGCATTACGTTTATTCTGATTGGTCGGCTATGATGTGATGCATTTGATTATTGTCTGGTCAATTTATTTTTTGTAGTTTCACAATGATCATTGATCATTTTAAAGCAAAACATAATAATTAACTGTTGGGTGTAGAAAGTTAACTAATTACTTTACTTCTTTTAAAACATACTTAAATACAAGTAAAATTACTGCTTTAGAAATATACTTACCAAAGTACAAGTACCCATAAAAGCAATTACAGTATTGTGAGTACTTGTAATCCATTACTTTCACCTCTGCTTTATACCCAAATACATTTGTTTTCAGCAAGCAAAAAGTGGTTATGGTGTTTAGTTACACTTAAAGTTTTCGTTTATTTAGACTCATATAAGGGTGGTTTGTGCACTGCTGCTTGAAGGTCGTCTGTTCTTCTTTCTTTCCTTTTGGGACACAGTTTAAGGTCTGCTTTGCATGCCTGACCGCCCACCCACTGAGTCTGCTCAGTTTCATTGTCTAAACTAAAAGTCCAAGAAGCCCAGCGTCACAGTTTGACACCAATGTTCTCCACAAATGTCACATGAGAAAACCCATTCAAAACAGCAGCAGTAGTGCGGTGTGTGCACACCCCGCTGCTAAAGCAGAGGGTTTTGTGTGGGTGCAGCACAGGTGAAATATGCTTTGACTTTCAGGAAGCACACCTGCAGAGAGGATCGTTCAAGATCTGTTTACATTAGAAATGCCACTTTAATTAAGGGTAACAAAGGGCCTCTGGAGAGAGGTTTCTCTATGCCTGATTAAAATAGTTAATGAAGAGAGGAAAGGAGAAGAGTCTCACAGTCTGTACAAAGAAAGAGTCTTTTGAAAAGCTAAACAGGCCTCACGAAACTCAAGATAACCTACTCTACAGTATGCATGGGAATCACAAAGCCCGAGGAGGCAGTAAGGGCTACAGAGCATTCATTTGTGTCTGACCTGAACAGGTAAAGATATGGCCACCAATGTCGAGGTTTATTGGCCAGATGGGCACTCAATAGCCCGACCACTGGAGCCATCAGAGATCAACTCAGTTCTGGAGATCCACTATCCACGAGATGAGGAAGAAT
The DNA here is from genome assembly GCF_900634775.1 of Gouania willdenowi. Classification (NCBI taxonomy): domain Eukaryota; kingdom Metazoa; phylum Chordata; class Actinopteri; order Blenniiformes; family Gobiesocidae; genus Gouania; species Gouania willdenowi. The sequence goes on along the minus strand of NC_041058.1, from coordinate 15,431,226 downwards.
TCACCCCGACAGTGGAAATAGAGGTAATTTATAGTAATTCTCATAGATGATTGTTGCATGTGGGAGAACTGTTTAGTCATCAAGGCCACCTCATGAACTCCAATAAATCAAAAGAACAGCATTTTGGACTGCAGGACAAAACTAAAGTGCTTGGATTTAACACCCATAGAGAGACTGGGACCGTTGCCCGTAATCTAATCTCTGACTTTTAAGCAAATAAAGATAAAATAACTTTTCTGTTTAGGAAAAGATGGATTTTGCCCAAATCTAGGCTCACAATAAGTAAAAGGTTGTGTGCTGCAGACATGCTCTGACACATGCCTGACACGTTTCTACATACATGCCATCTATACTATCCTTATATATGTGAGTGTGTGTATATACATTAAATCTCATTGTATACATTTGTGTAACTTACTGATTTGGTGTCATTCATGTTTGCCACAGATTTCAAAGATAAAGATATGTGTATAATATTAGTTATATGGATCTATAAGAGCTGACAGGCATCAGCTGATCACCTGTCATATTTGGTTGGATGGGTTTGACTGATTGTGCGTCTGTTTGTGTTCAATTTTCAAAGCTGTCTGAAACCTATTCCACAGGTGTTCAGCTCGGTTTAGTGACTCAGCGCTTTAGCCACTGCAAATGTTAAAGCACATGAATCCATCTTCTCTTGTCACCATTTGGTGATTGATTTAACAGATTCTGGTTTCTTACTGACTGTCTTACAGTGTGGTCCTGGCTTTGCGTTGAATGAGATTGGCCGATGCATGGGTGAGACAAATCATTTCCTTATCCTATCTCACTGTCCAAAACTAAAATGTTCCCAGGTTGTTTCCTTTTTACCCTCCCTTCTCCCCAGATAAAGATGAGTGCACCGAGTTCCCCTCTGCGTGTCCCTCCGACCGCCCTGTGTGCACCAACACTTACGGCAGCTATAAGTGCCGTGCAAAGAGAAGATGCAACCAGGGATTTGAGCCCAATGATGATGGGTCAGCTTGTGTGGGTGAGTGTAGGTGGAGCCAAGAAAATTTGATGAAAAGCATTGGGAAACATAGAAATCACAAATCAGAGGTTGAGATGCATTAGGTCAGTGGTTCTCAACCTTTTCAGCCCACGACCCCCAAAATCAAGGTGCCAGAGACCGGGGACCCCCCACTGTACCTGAAGGTGGTTGAACACAGACAAGAACATTGAAGAACAGTCATGTGGAGACAGGGCCATCTATAAGGGGGAATAAAGGGGAGAGATTTTTGGGGCCCATCCATGAAGTCAGCAAAATGATGGTCCATTGTTCTATGAATCTATGATAATCACATTTTCGTCATTTATCTGAATAATATCTACTGTTATTTAGTGTGTTGTTATTTGCACCATAGTGTATAGTCATCTTAAAGCGGTAAATCCTTGTTTTAATGAGAAATAAAATTGATTAAAATGGTGGAATGTGATTTTAAAAACCACAGAAATTGGTTAAAAGTTGCAGTTTAGAGTGGCCAAAAAATGGACAGAAAAAGTGGTAAAAAGGGTTTTGCAATATTGGCTTAAAAGTGGCAGAAATGGGATGAGGGCGTGTTGAGGTAATGCAATTTTAAAAGTGGGAATAATCAGTTTAAACTGGCAAATAATGGCCACCATAAATCATGAATGTGGTTAAATTGGCAAAAATAAGCATGAAATATGGTGAAAGGAATGGGTCAACATGTGTGACATTAGGAGGGAAAAGTGGTGGAAAGGGTTTATAAGGGAAAAATTTGAGCAGAAAAGGCATTGAAATTTGATGGAGAAGTGGCAGTAATGGAAGTAATGTAGCAAAAATGCATTAAAAGGAGCAAAATCATGGGAATAAAAAGTGATGAAATTAGCTTAAAATATGGCAAATTTGGTGTAGTTGCTGAAAAAGGGTAAAAATAAGCAAAAGTGAGCTCACAATGTTAAAAAAAATACTCACTCCCAGTGTCTTGTGACCCCAAGGTTGAGAACATCTGCATTTGTCATCCCTTATGTTAATTAAAATTCCCTGAATTCCATCCCATTTTCTGCACCTTGTTATGAATAAGCTGTTTGTAGGCACGTGACTTTTTGTTTACTGGTCTTTTTTCTTTGTTTTTCTTCAGCCCAAGTGGCTTACTTTGGAGGCCATACACGATCATCGGGAGAACGCAAGTGGTTGAGCCCATCCTTATGGCCGCTCTCTTTCTCTATGCTGCCAATCATCTTTACTCACCTTCAGACAGCAGGACTGCTGTAGCTGTACCTCCTCCTTTCTACCTCTATCTACGACTCAATGGGGATTTATAGCAACTTTCAGTGAAGACTTTAAGGGAAAGAAACCCTAAAATCGCTTCTTCATAGTTTTTTGCCCTGATGCCACTTCTTCACGACCATGTGTCGCCTCCTGGCTCCTGAACCCTCTGAACTATAAAGAAATGTACAGGGTGCATGCCTGCTGGGAGGGGACAGTCACGCCTGCAGAGCCATCGCTTCATCACCTGGTACTTTATCTTTGTCAGATCTGAACTGGGGCCAGGTCAATAAGCAGAGTTGCAGTGGATGAACTCCTGCACAGAGAACCTGTGGTCCTCACCAACCACATTCAACACAGGCATGCTGTGCTGTGGCCCCCTCCATAGCTACACAACGCTGCTGTGCTAATACTCAATGTGACTTTCACTATCATTAGGAAACAGAGGAACTTCAGCTCTTCATTCTTTAGGTTTCCTTTGTTCATTATGCGTTCATACGGATGCTGACATATTGGTTAAAGGAACATTTGCCGTGTCATAAATACAATTAAATGTAATATTAAATATAATAAAAAGGTAAGTGTCATAATGTTAGTTTGAAACAGATCAAATCTGAAAACATTATGAGAAACTAAGGTTTCATCACATTTTGGAAAAAGACCAAAATGAAATCACTAGAAAGCAAAAAGCTGACGCACATTTGTACATTTTTTTAACGTTAGCCTCAAGTATTAAAATTCCAAAAGCTGTTGACATCACATCCCCTGCAATTTAAATCATTAGCATTAAATAATAAATAAATTATTCAACAGACTTTATGAAAACAACAATAAATCTGACAGTAATTACTGTAAAGGGTTTTTTTTTGGGGGGGGGGGACATTTGTGGAATGTAAAATAAAGTGTGTCTAATTTTCAGTTATTTTACTATTTCTAAACATATACATGTTGATTCTGAGATGATTTAATTTTGAAGACATAAATTGTGCTTTACATGAACAGTTGACATTCCTGAAATATCTAATTCTCTAAATATGATACAGATAATAATACACTTTAATTCAACTATACTTACATTTACTATGGCTTGACTAATTTGTCATGTTCTGTTTAGTTTAGTTATTCTGTGTCTTTGTTTTATTCTGAGTCTTGTCTGTGTTTCAGGTGTTCCTGTTTGTGGCTCCACCTCCCAGTGATGTCTGTGTGCTTGGTGGGTGATTGAGTAGCTCCCTCGTGTTTTCACCCAGGTGTGGCCCATTCCCAATCAGGCCTCCTCCACTATTTAGCTGAGTGTTTGGAGCCGGGACTGGCGGCAGGGCAGGCGGCGGCCGGGTGCGTGGAGCCGGGACTGGCGGCAGGGCAGGCGGCGGCCGGGTGCGTGGAGCCGGGACTGGCGGCAGGGCAGGCGGCGGCCGGGTGCGTGGAGCCGGGACTGGCGGCAGGGCAGGCGGCGGCCGGGTGCGTGGAGCCGGGACTGGCGGCAGGGCAGGCGGCGGCCGGGTGCGTGGAGCCGGGACTGGCGGCAGGGCGCGGGGAGCCGGCACTGGCGGCCACGTTGGCGGCTCCACGCACCCGGCCGCCGCCTGCCCTGCCGCCAGTCCCGGCTCCACGCACCCGGCCGCCGCCTGCCCTGCCGCCAGTCCCGGCTCCACGCACCCGGCCGCCGCCTGCCCTGCCGCCAGTCCCGGCTCCACGCACCCGGCCGCCGCCTGCCCTGCCGCCAGTCCCGGCTCCACGCACCCGGCCGCCGCCTGCCCTGCCGCCAGTCCCGGCTCCACGCACCCGGCCGCCGCCTGCCCTGCCGCCAGTCCCGGCTCCACGCACCCGGCCGCCGCCTGCCCTGCCGCCAGTCCCGGCTCCACGCACCCGGCCGCCGCCTGCCCTGCCGCCAGTCCCGGCTCCACGCACCCGGCCGCCGCCTGCCCTGCCGCCAGTCCCGGCTCCAAACACTCAGCTAAATAGTGGAGGAGGCCTGATTGGGAATGGGCCACACCTGGGTGAAAACACGAGGGAGCTACTCAATCACCCACCAAGCACACAGACATCACTGGGAGGTGGAGCCACAAACAGGAACACCTGAAACACAGACAAGACTCAGAATAAAACAAAGACACAGAATAACTAAACTAAACAGAACATGACATAATTATAATTTCCAGTTTTTTTCTTCAAGATATGTTGGCAGCCAATGTAATGGAACACCTGAGTTGAAATGAAATATTTAAAAAAAATGGTAAAACAAGTTCAACCCAGCCAGTCACCAAAGCTTTTCCCCCGTTATGAATGGATGGTTCTCAAAAAAGGTTATTGATCAGATAAAATCAGCAAGTTTTGATAACAAAAAGATCATTTCGATGTAAAATATTTCTTATTGCGTTTTTCTAGAATTACTCAAACTGTAAATATCATGGAAAATGAAAACACACACATACAAAATAATAATAATATTACAAAAAAACATGTTCTTATCCATTATGAGGATTAATCAGCTTCATAACAGGAGATAATGTTCATCAAGTGTTTTTGGGGGCAAAGACTGTGTGTTTGTGTGCTCATGAGGCACATGCTTAATATATAATGTTAATAAAAACCTCACACGTTTTGGTTGGGAAACATCTCGATGAGTTTTAAACTTGCTTACAAGCCGGACCGAAGCCATCGCTTTAACCATCTCAGCTGAAATTCAGACGCTGAAGCTAACCACTGAGACATTTTTAATGAAACTGTAGGAGGCGTCAGAGTGAGGAAAAGTCATAAACAAAATGATGATGGACATGTTGAAGCAATTAAATCTGCTCACCAGGATCGGCGTCGTCTCAGAGAGAGGCCTCAGCTGGACCATGTGCTCTAATCGCATATTTGAATATGTTCTCACATATTCGTCAGATGGGATGTTACCGTAAATCATGAAGAGATTGAGTGAAACTCCTCTGAGTTTGCATGTACAATGTGTATATCATGTTTGCACGCTTTGAATAGACAGAACTCCAGATGTTTGAACCTTTACAGGCTCTGCTTCTCGTCCTCCTCCAGAGAAGTCACGTGAAGTCAGAGATATACCAGCTGTGTGAGCCCAGTATGATTATCTTCCTGTAAATATACATATATATAAAAAAAACTGGGTTTTACAGAAGCACATTGCATTCACTGAAGAAAAAAAAGTGTGGGTTTTTTTTGAATTGATGAGATAAAAATAAGTTAATAATAAAAAATAAAAAAAAAGCCCTGTTTTTCTGTTTTTATGTAGGAAATGTTTTGGTGTTTTTTTCTGAATTGTTGATAAAAATAAGTTTTTTAAAAAAGCCTTTTTTTTCAGTTTTTACGTAGGTATTTTTGGGGGGTTTTCTAAATTGATGAGATGCAAATAAGTAAAAAAAAAAAAAAAAAAAAAAAATTAAAATAAAGCCCTGTTTTCCTGTTTTTAAATAGGAAATGTTTTTGTTTTTTTCCTGAATTGATGAGATAAAAATGTGTTAAAAAAAAAAAGCCCTGTTTTTATAGGAAATATATCTTTTATTTTTTTCTGAATTTCCTATAAAAATTTATCTCATCAACTAAGAAAAAAGCCAAAAAATATTTCCAATAAAAAATTATCTCAAAAACAGAAAAATGTTTCCTATAAAAACAGATAAACAAGGCCAATTTTTCAAATGTACTTATTATTTATCTCATCAACGCAAGAAAAAAAAAAAAAAAAAGTTATCCAGTGAATGTAATAAGCTTCCGTATGGTTCGGATGGATCTGCAGTATTTTTAAACAGAAGCCTGATATTAATGGAATAGGATGAATACATGCTAACTGTGCACACACACTAAAACACTGTGAACAGTACACTGTTATCTCAGGTGTAGAGCAAAGATATACCCTAATCTTAAAGGATTTCTATTCCACTAACTAACATTAATTTAGAAATGCAATACGGGTTCGAAATATATAATGAAGTTACAAATTTAAAATGACATGGTAGGTAGTTTTTGTTTCATGATGTTGTTTCAACTCTGCCTATTGAAACTTGCTGAAGGTCACAGTCTATTTAGGTCAGAGGTGTCAAACTCACTTTAGTTCTGGGGCCAAATACGGAGCAGTTTAATCTTTTATGTGGGGAAAACAAGTAAATTCTACATTATTTTGCCCGAGTTTGCACTTTACACACATACATAAAATACAAAATATGTAATAAACCAACAATGTCCAAGCAAAGAGTGATACATATCATTCACAACTGGGTCTTCACTTTAAATTTTCCAGATTTTGTGACCAATTTCTATTTCATTGAGGGAAATATTATGGAATAATTGAAGGATTTTGTAAGAATTAGTGTAAGAGTTTTTTTCAACAGTTTAACATGAAAAATGACTGCAATCATGTGATGTAAGCACCGGGAAACTCTGAGCCTCTGCAAATATTGCTGTGTTTCATTTACACAATTACTCATGTTTTCTGTCACTTTTACTTTCTCCTGCGCACAGAATTGGATGATCCAAAGGGCCGGATTTGAGCCCCGGGCCATGAGTTTGGCACAAGACTTTGGTGAAGAGGTTTTCTGTTCGACTTAAGGAGAAAATGAGCACATGCTGGAAAAAAAATAAAACATTTTCATATATATATACATATATATTGTTGGATTAACTCTGTGTTTTGGAAAATGTTTTTGTTCAGGGTATTAAAGATGTAAAGGTCAATCATTACTGGGATGTCAGGGACAATCCTGCATTGTTTTCAGTACATGTAATTTACCACAACCAAAATCAAAGCAAAGCAAACAGTAAAGGCATTGGTCAGTCCATGATCATCACAGATATGATAACGATATGCTGAAAAATGCTTCAGGGAAGGGAAATGAGTAGCAACTGAAAGATAGATCACTGATATACCGTAAATGAATACATTTTCCACATTGTTGTTCCACAAAAGAGGAACTGGAGCTTATTCCAATCTGAGATAGAAACTATAGTGATCACCATTTCCTCTTTGTAATTGCAGTAAATCTGAAGTCATTTGTCCTCAGACTGATTTAAGTGTCCCTAACTGATAAAGTAACACTAGATATGACGCTATACTTCAGCAGCCTCTTCAGTATGGATGGCACAACGCACAGAGTCTTGATGTTAAGTGGAGTGTAATTGATTGTGATTGCAGCTCATTCCACTTCATTTGCTCAATGTAGCAGAGATAAATGAAATAGCGATGGCACATTATCCAGTGAATTAGCGTTAGCATTAGTCTCTCCTTATTTTGAAGGATTAAATGCTCTGTACACTGCAAATTATTTCTCAATTAAATGGAAAATTTAGTTTTACGTGACTTATGTTTCCTAATGGCCTGCTTTTTGAGATTATAGATATATAGCTTTCTAAAATAGGGTTATAGTGATAGCATTGATGTATAAGGAGCAGATAAAAGGATTTTTTTTTAAATTTTTTTATTTGAAACGTTTCTATTTTTATGCTTTATTATAGTCTTACTTGAAAATAAAAAAAAATACAATTGTTTCTATTTTTATGCCTTATTAGCCTTACCTACTATAGTCTTACCTAAAAAAATAAATATTAATTGTTTTCATGCCTTAATATAAGTCTTTCCGAGCCTTACCTAAAAAATAAATAAATATCATTAAATGTTACCGTTTACTATAGCCTTACGGCAAATTTTTAGTGGTTTTGACATTTTTGCCAGCTGTCACCCCACTGTGGCATCTAGAACTCTTAGTGGTCTCCCATCCAAGTACTAACCAGGTCCAACCCTGCTTAGTTTCTGACCATGGCGATAGCCTTACCTTATTAATAAAAAAAAAAAAGTTTCTATTTTTATGCCTTAATATGCCTTACCCACTAAAGCCTTACCTGGAAAAAAAAAAATGTAATCAAATAAATAAAAAAAAACATTAAAAAAATTGTTTACATTGTTATGCCTTACTATATAGCTAAATAATAAAAAACAAATCAATCAGAATCTACCCATTTATATGCCTTACCTCAAAAAAAAAAGTAAACAAACAAAAAAGAAATAAAAATAAATAAAATAACAAAATAAACATAAAAATAACAAAAATGAAATTGTCTCAATTTTTATGCCTTACCTCCAAAAAAAGTGTCTTATTTTCATACCTTAATATAGCCTTACCTAAAAAATAAATAAATAAAATAAAATAGAATAAACATTAAAATACAAAAAAATCAAATGATTTTCATTTTTATGCCTTACTATAGCCTTACCTCCAAAAAAATAAATAAAGAAAATTGATTCCTATAACGTTATCTCCCAAAAAAAAGTTTTCTATTTTCATGTCTTATTATACAATAAACTAAAAAAAAAATTTTTTCCATTTTTATGCCTTACTGTAGCTTTACCTCAAAATAAATAAATAAAATAAAATCAAAATGTTTTTTTTTTCATAAAAATAAAAAAAAAACATTTAAAAAAAAAATAATTGTTTCCAGCCTTACACAAAAAATAATAATAAATAAAAATAAACAATACAAAAAATCAATTTGTTCCCATTTTTCTGCCTCATTAAAGCCTTACCTCCAGCAGAATTAAGTAAATAAAATTGTTTCAATTTTTATGCCTGCTTATAGTCTTAAATCACCCCCGCAAAAAATCTAATTGTTTCTATTCCCATGCCTTATTAAAGCCTTAACTAAAAAACATAAAAATCTATTTTTTTCCCCATTTTTATGCCTTACTATAGTTTTACCTCAAAAAAAAAAAAAAAAAAAAAATCTAAATGTTTCTTTTTTTATGCCTTACTATAGCCTTCAAAAAAAAACAAAAGAAAGAACAAAAAGAAAACATAACAAATACCCCAAATCAAATTGTTTCCATTGTATGCCTTACTATAGCTTTACCTAAAATATATATATATATATAAATGAAAAATAAATAAATAAATGAATCTAAATAATTCTATTTCCATGCCTTATTATAGCCTGAACTAAAAAATAAAATCATTTTTTTCTATTTTCATGCCTTATTATAGCCTTACCTATAAAAAAATCTAAATGTTTCTATTTCCATGCAATAAATGAATAAAATTGATGAAATTTTTATTCTTGTTTATAGCCTTACCTCCCAAAAAAAAGAAAAAAAAGAAATAAAATTTTTTCCAACTTTATGCCTTACTATTGCTTTACCTCCAAAAAATGAATAAATAAATAAAATGAAATGAATAAAATGGTTTCCATTTTTATGCCTTACCTCAAAAAATAAAAACAAAGTCAAATTGTTTCTATTTTATGCCTTACAAAAGCCTTACTTTCAAAAAAAAATCTAAATGTTTCTTTTTTATGCCTTATTATAGCCTTACCTAAAAAAAAAATTAAAAAAATAGAATAAAAAGAACATAAACAAAAAATACAAAAATACAAAAAATCAAACTGTAATAAATCAATAATTTTTAATATTGTAATAATTTATATATATATATATATATATATATATATATATATATATATATATATATATATATATTCAATTTTTATTATGACAGGCAGGTATGGGCACACAAAAAAAAAAAATTGTTTTGGATGAGAGACCACAAAGAGTTCTAGGTACCACAGAGGACTAACCACATTTGGCAAAAATGTCAAACTCACTAACAATAGGAGGTAAGACATAGAATTTGAAACATTTGGAATTTTTTTTTTGTAAAGGTAAGGCTATAATAAAGCATGAAAATAGAATATAATGTATTTTTGTTTTTATAGTAAGGGCTATAATAAGGCATGGAAATAGAAACATTAAGATTTATTTATTTTATTTTATTTTATTTTTTTTGTGGAGGTAAGGTTTTAGTAAGGCATAAAAACTGAAAAATTGAAAAATGTTGAAATATATTTTTGTTTCAGGTGAGGCTATCATCAGACCCTAAAAACTATTTTAAATATGATGAGCACACTTAAACTTGGGTTAAAATGTATTAAGGAATGAAAAATGGAAAAATTTAAAAAACACCCAAAATCGGAGATAAGGCATAAAAATTGAAAATTTAGATTTTTTTTTTTGTTTTGTTTTAGATAAGGTTATAATAAGACTCTAAAAACTGCTTTAAATATGATGAACACACTTAACCTGGGGTTTAAACGCAGTAAGGCATGAAAAATGAGAAAAAATTAATAAACACCCAAAATCGGAGGTAAGGCTTTAGTAAGGCATAAAAACTGAAAAATTGAAAATGTTGAAATATTTTTTTTTTTTAGGTGAGGCTATCATAAGACCCTAAAAACTATTTTAAATATGATGAGCACACTTAAACTGGAGTTAAAATGTATTGAGGCATAAAAATTCAAAATATTTGGAAATCACTTAAATTCGGAGGTAAGGCTATAGTAAGGCATAAAAACTGAAAAATTGAAAAATGTTGAAATATTTTTTTTTTTAGGTGAGGCTATCATCAGACCCTAAAAACTATTTTAAATATGATGAGCACACTTAAACGTGGGTTAAAATGTATTTAGGAATGAAAAATGGAAAAATTTTGAATTTTTTTTCATTTTTTAGGTGAGGCTTTCATAAGACCCTAAAAAGTAGTTTATATGTGATAAGCACACTTAAACTGGAGTTTAAATGTATTAAGGCATTAAAGTTCGAAAAATTTGGAAATCACTGAAAATCGGAGGTAAGGCTATAGTAAGGCATAAAAACTGAAAAATTGAAAAATGTTGAAATATTTTTTTTTTAGGTGAGGCTTTCGTAAGACCCTAAAAAGTAGTGTAAATATGATGAGCACACTTAAACTGGAGTTAAAATGTAATAAGGCATGAAAGTTCGAAAAATTTGGAAATCACTGAAAATCGGAGGTATAGTAAGGCATAAAAACTGAAAAATTGAAAAATGTTGAAATATTTTTTTTTTTTAGGTGAGGCTATCATCAGACCCTAAAACTAGTTTAAATAAGATGAGCGCACTTAAACTGGGGTTAAAATGTATTAAGGCATGAAAAATAAGAAACATTTAAAAAAACACCCAAAATCAGAGGTAAGGCTAAAGTAAGGCATAAAAATTTGAAATTTTGAATTTTTTTTCATTTTTTAGGTGAAGCTTTCATAAGACCCTAAAAAGTAGTTTAAATATGATGAGCACACTTAAACTGGAGTTAAAATGTATTAAGGCATGAAAGTTCGAAAAATTTGGAAATCACTTAAAATCGGAGGTAAGGCTATAGTAAGGCATAAAAACTGAAAAATTGAAAAATGTTGAAATATTTTTTTTTTTAGGTGAGGCTATCATAAGACCCTAAAAACTATTTTAAATATGATGAGCACACTTAAACGTGGGTTAAAATGTATTAAGGAATGAAAAATGGAAAAATTTAAAAAAACACCCAAAATCGGAGATAAGGCATAAAAATTGAAAATTTAAATTTTTTTTTTTTTTTGTTTTGTTTTAGATAAGGTTATAATAAGACTCTAAAAACTGTTTTAAATATGATGAACACACTGAACCTGGAATTAAAATGTATTAAGAAATAAAAAATGGAAAAATTTAATAAACACCCAAAATCGGAGGTAAGGCTATAGCAAGGCATAAAAATTGAAAATTTTGATTTTTTTTTTTTGTTTTTTTTAGATAAGGTTATAATAAGACTCTAAAAACTGTTTTAAATATGATGAATACACTTAACCTGGGGTTTAAAAGCAGTAATGCATGAAAAATGAGAAAAAATTAATAAACACCCAAAATCGGAGGTAAGGCTATATAGTAAGGCATAAAAACAGAAAAATTGAAAAATGTTGAAATATTTTTTTTTTTTAGGTGAGGCTATCATAAGACCCTAAAAACTATTTTAAATATGATGAGCACACTTAAACTGGAGTTAAAATGTATTGAGGCATAAAAATTCAAAATATTTTGAAATCACTTAAATTCGGAGGAAAGGCTATAGTAAGGCATAAAAACTGAAAAATTGAAAAATGTTGAAATATTTTTTTTTTTAGGTGAGGTTATCATCAGACCCTAAAAACTATTTTAAATATGATGAGCACACTTAAACGTGGGTTAAAATGTATTAAGGAATGAAAAATGGAAAAATTTAAAAAACACCCAAAATCGGAGATAAGGCTATGGTAAGGCATGAAAATTGAAAAATTTTGAATTTTTTTTCATTTTTTAGGTGAGGCTTTCATAAGACCCTAAAAAGTAGTTTAAATATGATGAGCACACTTAAACTGGAGTTAAAATGTATTAAGGCATGAAAGTTCGAAAAATTTGGAAATCACTTAAAATCGGAGGTAAGGCTATAGTAAGGCATAAAAACTGAAAAATTGAAAAATGTATAAATATTTTTTTTTTTTAGGTGAGGCTATCATCAGACCCTAAAACTAGTTTAAATAAGATGAGCAAACTTAAACTGGGGTTAAAATGTATTAAGGCATGAAAAATAAGAAACATTTAAAAAACACCCAAAATCAGAGGTAAGGCTAAAGTAAGGCATAAAATTTGAAATTTTGAATTTTTTTTTTTTTTTTGATAAGACTATCAAAAGACCCTAAAACATCCGATTTCCAGGAGTTCATTTCCATGTGTCCATACCTGCCTGTGATTGGCTGATCTCATCAGATCTCAGAAGCTAAGCAGGGCTGGGCCAGGTTAGAACTAGGATGGAGACCACTGACAATTCATGGAGTTACAGTGGTTTAGTGAGGATGTAGTAAGGAATAAAATTTTGATTTTTTTTTTTTTTTTTTTTTTTTTTTTTAGGTAAAGCTGTCAAGGGACTCTAAAAACTATTTTAAATATGATGAGCACACTTAAACTGGAGTTAAAATGTATTAAGAAATAAAAAATGGAAAAATTTAAAAAAACACCCAAAATCAGAGATAAGGCTATAGCAAGGCATAAAAATTGAAAATTTAGATTTTTTTTTTGTTTTTTTTAGATAAGGTTATAATAAGACTCTAAAAACTGTTTTAAATATGATGAACACACTTAACCTGGGGTTTAAACGCTTTAACGCATGAAAAATGAGAAAAAATTAATAAACACCTAAAATCGGAGGTAAGGCTATAGAAAGGCATAAAAATTGAAAAATTTTGAATTTTTTTTTTGTTTTAGGTAAGGCTATAATAAAACCCTAAAAACTAGTTCAAATATGATGAGCACACCTAAACTGGGGTTAAAACGTACTAATGTAAGAAAATTCGAAAAATTTGGAAATCACCTAAAATCAGAGATAAGGCTATAGCAAGGCATAAAAATTGAAAATTTAGATTTTTTTTTTGTTTTTTTTAGATAAGGTTATAATAAGACTCTAAAAACTGTTTTAAATATGATGAACACACTTAACCTGGGGTTTAAACGCTTTAACGCATGAAAAATGAGAAAAAATTAATAAACACCTAAAATCGGAGGTAAGGCTATAGAAAGGCATAAAAATTGAAAAATTTTGAATTTTTTTTTTGTTTTAGGTAAGGCTATAATAAAACCCTAAAAACTAGTTCAAATATGATGAGCACACCTAAACTGGGGTTAAAACGTACTAATGTAAGAAAATTCGAAAAATTTGGAAATCACCTAAAATCGGAGGTAAGGCTATAGTAAGGCATAAAAATTGAAAAATGTTGAAATATTTTTTTTTTTTTAGGTGAGGCTTTCATACGACCCTAAAAACTATTTTAAATATGATGAGCACACTTAAACTGGAGTTAAAATGTATTGAGGCATGAAAATTCGAAAAATTTGGAAATCACTTAAAATAGGAGGTGTGGCGATAGCAAGGCATAAAAACTGAAAAATTGAAAAATGTTGAAATTTTTTTTGATGTTAGTGTGGTTAGTCCTCTGTGGCACCTCAAACTCTTAGTGGTCTCTCATCCAAGTTACCAGGTCAAGCCCTGCTTAGTTTCTGAGACCCAGTGAGATCAAGCAATGACAGGCAGGTATGGCCATATAAAAATCACCTCTGAAATGTGGGTGTTTTTCACATTTTGCTCATTCACGCTTTTTTATAACGCCTTACTATAGCCTTACTTAAAAAAAAAAGAAATAAAATTAAAAAAAAAAAATGGTTTCCATTTTTATGCCTTACCTAAAAAAAAGAAAGTCAAATTGTTTCTATTTTATGCCATACTAAAGCCTTACCTCCAAAAAAAAAAAAAAAAAATCTAAGTGTTTCCATTTTAATGCCTTGCATTTAAAATGCATTTTAAGGCTCTTTGGAGCCTTACCTCCAAAAGAAATAAACAAATAAAATTGATTACATTTTTATGCCTGCTTATATCCTGACCTCCCAAAAAAAGAAAAAAAGAAATCACAATGTTTTAATTTTTATGCCTGACTATAGCCTTACCTCAAAAAAAAAAAATAAAATAAAATAAAATAAATAAAATTGATTCAATTTTTATGCCTGCTTATAGCCTTACCTAAAAAATAAAAATAAAAAATCTAAATGTTTCTTTTTTATGCCTTACTATAGCCTTACCTGAAAAAAATTAAAGAATAAAAAACAAAAACAAAAAAACAAAACCCTCACCCTAACCCACAAAAACATAACAAATACCAAAAACCTAATTGTTTCCATTTTTATGCCTTACTATAGCTTTAGCACCAAATAAATGACATATGTATGTAAACAAATAAAAACTGAATAAAACACATTCTAAATGTTTCAAATTTTTTGCCTTTCCTCCTATTGTTAGTGGGTTTGACATTTTTGGTTAGTCCTCTGTGGCACCTAGAACTCTTAGTGGTCTCTCATCCAAGTACTAACCAAGTCCAGCCCTGCTTCGTTCCTGAGACCTGGCAAAATCAAGCAATGACAGACATGTATGGGCACATAAAAACCTCCTCTGAAATGTGGGTGTTTTTCACATAGCCTTACTTCAAATAAAAAAATAAAAAAAAAGCCTTATTATAGCCTTACGTTAAAAAAAAAAAAAAAAAAATCAAAATCAAAATGTTTCCATTTTAATGCCTTGCTATAGCCTTACCTCCAAAAAAATTAAATAAATAAAATTGATAAAATTATTATGCCTGCTTATACCCTGACCTCCCAAAAAAAAAAAAAAAAAGAAAAGAAATCACAATGTTTTCATTTTTGTGCCTTTTATTTTTATGCCTTACTAAAGCCTTACCTCAACAAAAAAAAGAATAAAATAAAATCAAAATGTTTCTTTTTTCATGTCTTATTATAGCCTTACCAACTAAAACCGTAAATAAATAAAAAGATAAACATTAAATTTTAAAAAAAATTAATTGTTTCCATTTTTATGCCTTACTATAGCCTTACCTAAAAAAAAAAGACAAGACTTTTTTTCTATTTTAATGCCTAATCTACTAGACCCTTACCTAAAAAAATAAAATAAAAAAGAAACAATAAAAATGAAAAAAAATCAGAATGTTTCCATTTTTATGATTTACTATAGCCTTACCTATAAAAAAAATAAAATAAATAAAAATAATACACACAAAGTATGATAGACATTCTCTCAGAATGAATTGCTTAATCTCACAACAGTTTTATTATCTAGTGGTATTCTAGTGTTTATATGTTGCAGTTAATTTTAACCTATTTTTAATGGCCTCTGGAGGACTCCAAGTGAATCATGTATTTTGTATATCCACTTTCAAAGATACTGTTCATTTTCAGACTTCAAATCTTCCTCATTTTAAAATTGGTTTACAGAGCATTGACTGACAAGAAGCCGTTTGTATATGTTTTTAGCAGTAGATCTAAGCAGACCAGCATTTGTGCCTCGACCCGCATATTGACCTCATTTTCACCAATAACCCGCAGCTAAAAACACCATAATCGGAAGTGACAATTGAACTGAAACCACATGTTCACATCCTGAAGGGACTGAAGAGACAGTGGGTTTAGATTGATGCAGTTAGCTTTATGTTAGCGCCTCCTTGCAAAGAGAGTCACAGTCTGAACTATGAGTTTTATACCGTAGAGCAGTGTTTCCCAACCATTTCTGTCTCATGTAACCTCCGATCTCTCTTTTCAAATTATGAGAACCCCTTCGTCACTCTAATTTAGTAACCTTTCTTGTTTTATTTACATATTGTTAACATGTTGGCCTCTGAAATCTCCTACAGCTGGAAAATGTCAATCATCAGAGAATATATTCACCTCAATTTTTAGTAATGTGCATAACATGTTAGTAAAAATTTAGTAGGATATTAAGGCACAATATTGTTTATTAAATATGGCTTATAAAGGACTCAGCATGATGGAAATAGATTCCTCAATGTTTCCAAGTACCCCCTGCAATGTGTTCAAGTACCCCTGGTTGGGAACCACGGCTGTAGAGTGATATATTTGGACTTACAGAGGGATACAAAGAGGGCAACCACCTACATATAAAGGGACAAAGAGCTTCACCTTCCATTGTGACTTTAAGGCCGGGGTGTCACACTCATTTTAGTTAGTTCAAGGGCCAAATACACACCAGTTTGATCAGGTTTAAGGTGGGAAGATGAACAACATTAATGTGCAAAAGTTTGCGCTTCCAGTTATAAATTAGACATAAATTATGAAAGACATCAACAATATCTAAGCAATAAGTGACAGATAGTTAAATATTAATAATAATGCAACAATTTTATATAGCGCTTTTTTGGACACTCAAAGTCGCTTTTCAGAATTAAGGTATTATTCTTTCACTCCACAGTGGTGGTAAGCTACTGTTGTAGCCACAGCTGCCCTGGGGCAGACTGACAGAAGCGAGGCTGCCAAAGTGCGCCATTGGCCCCTCCGACCACTCATTCACACACTACATTCATACTTGTCCTTTTTATTTAAATTGTGGGATAATTTGAAAAAAATTGTAGGATTTTGGAAAACTTTATAGTTCTTTCAACAACAATCTAATACTAATTAGTAATTCGAATCCGATGCTCTGAAGGACCGGATTTGGCCCCCGGGCCTTGAGTTTGACACATGTGCTTTAAGGAGACATAAGCCCTATTCGTAGAGAAATAAGTTTTACCTCGGAACCACATGCAATTTGTAATAATTGAGGAGAATATCTGTGATGTTCATCCCGTGCGAATCGGCCATGTCAGTAATTTGTAAAGTAAAAATTCCCCCCGCAAATTACCTACAATATTTTGATGAATTCTGAGGTCCTGTGATAATACTAATGCAATGCAAATAGGCCTCTCTGTGATTTGGACAGAAATGGGCAGGATCTGACGATGCGTTGTTTTGTTTCCGGTGTCACAGTCTGAGTTTACCTCATACTGAGATCTATTATGAGCAATATACAATGATATGCTAATGTGAGCGCATGCAACTCTAACTGTAACCTTAACCCTAACTCTAACCCAAACATTAACCTTAACCTTAACCTTAACCTTAACCCTCACTTTAACCCTAACTCTAACCTTAACCCAAACATTAACCCTAACCTTAACCGTAACCTTAACCCTAACCCTAACCCTAACCCTAATCTAATCCAAAAAACGAATAAAACACGTGTCCGTTCACTTTGAAAACAAAAATAAACAAAACTGAATTACTATTTTATATAAATATTTTTTAGCAAATTCCTTTTCCGATATATGCTCATAATCGATCTCAGTACGAGGTAAACACAGACCGTGACACCGGGACACATGTTAATTTACTTTTGGCAAAGAAAGGAGGCTGCATTTGAGTGTTTAGAAAACCTTTTTGGTCCCGGGCCAGCAAAACCTTATCGGCTCGTAACGTACTGCAACAAAAAGAGAAGAGGCTGAAGAGAAGGAGCAATATCAGAAGTAAATGGTAGATCACGTCGTGCTTTGCACTGTGCAGCAATAATTTTTTTTCTTCTGTTTGTACCCTTCTATTTAATATAGCTGGCTAGCACTAGCTGTAACACAGCACCGAGCTGTGGTCCAAAGGCTGCAAAGTTGTTTTAACATCAACTCACACATGGTTTCACATTTTAAGATGTCCGTAAATTTCAGCAAAATCTCAGGCTTCACGTGCAAATGCGCCACATGAAAAGCAGATGCTGGGGGGGGTCATTTATTTATTACATGTGGTCTCTAGGTAAAACTAATCCCGTACAAATAGGGCTATAGAAGTGTTGGGCGGGGTCATGTGGTAACAACAGGACAATACACAGACCTTATCGCTGCATGTTATTTCATTCTATAACAAGATCAATTCAACACCTGCCAGAACACTCACCAAATATTAATACCAACCATTGTTTGTGTGCTATACAATCATTGTTCTTACAAAATGTATATATAAATTGAGAAATCATCCACAGCCTGAGGCGTGTGTGGGACTGTGCGCAGCATATGAGTTTTATAGAGAACAGCTCTACAGTTGTTAGCCTCTGTTTGTTGCATCACACTTTAATGCACAATCATAACTCACTGTGATTTGTGATTGGGGAAGATGTGGATGAATGTTTATATAGTGTGAGTAAGCCAGGCCAGAGTTTTCTTTTCTCATGAGATGCTGCAGTGAAATGCCAGACCTAACAGAATATTTATCTCACTGAAGTCCTGGAGGTTTTTGTTGTTTTTTTTTTTTTTTTTAACTAGACAGAATGTGTATTCTGCATGTGATTTAGGTAACAGGTCTGGGCTAAGAGCAGCATGTATCTAGACACTGCACTGTAATATCAATGTTTTATTCATTACAAACCGTGCAAAAATGCTTGCTCTGTGTTTGCCAAGCGAGGTTGCCAGTTAAAATACCTTTGAAACAGAGAGCAACAGCGAGGATTCTTATTCCCTGTGATTAGTAGGAATAAACATTTTAACCAATTAAAGCCACAGAGTTGGTTTTTCCCCTCTGCTCATGTCTGAATGGGACTGATTAAAAGAAGGCTTTAGTGCTAAAAGATGAAGGAAAGAAAGTGCGGGAAGTAGAAAAGAAGAAAAAGCAACACTAAAATCTTTTCTAGTGAAACAGATTCGGAGTCCGTCTGTGGGGAAGAAAAGAGGTCTGTGTGTTGGGAGAGATTAGTTTGTTGGTGTGAGAGTGACCTTTGGTCGCAGGTGATGAAATGTGTTTTCTCTCCTCTGCTGTCCCCCATGTTCTCCACCTCCACTCTTATGATGTTGGAAATACCGCAGTGTCTGCCAGAAGGTTATCACTAATTTCCATTGGCTTTATGAGCAGGCTATGATGGATCTACTGTACGTCCTTTATGAACGCAAGTGCACACAAGAACTCATGATTGCTAGTGTCCTCTATAATCCCTGTATATTGCTTGTATAAGGTTTAGTAAGGTGGGGCAACATTGACTTAATCTTTTGCCATACGAAACAGTAAATTCAGTATTTGGGGGGAAATTTCAAAAGATGAAGAAGAGATCACAAAAGGTAGGGGAGAATGGGGTAAGATGAGCCATTTTTCATATTTAGGATCACTCCATTAAAGGTAGGGTAGGTAATTTCCTCAAGATGCACTTTTTAAGTTTTTGGTTGAAATTGTCTTTATGTCCTGGCAGAATTTAAGATCTTATGTGCTCTGAAGAAGGAACAAAGAAAATCTGTCATCTATAGCAGGGGTAAGCCTGTAAAAATTTGACCAATGAAAAAAGATGATTAGTTTTTTATTAACCAATCACGTCTCCCTGTCTCCCAGCTCGTTCCCGACCCCCTGCTTGCACAAGCCCACACCAAAGCGCGTCACTGGTGACAGAGTTAAAACTGAGTTTTTAGTCACATTTTTTAACACATATAATGATAAAGTTTAGTGTTTACTTACCGCTGAGTCAGGCATGAGACAACGTAGCTTCTACACAATACAAATGATGAGCTGAGGTCCACTTTTGGAGCACCGGAGGCGTGGCTTTAGAGGGAGCAAAGAGGGGATGGGGGTGGGTAAAAACGGAGCACTCGCTAGTTTTCATGCTGGTTTTCAAAAATTACCTACCCTGCCTTTAAGGCAATTATAGTTTTGTTGCTAACTAATATATCTGCATATATTTCAGGATGTTGTGAGTCCCTTCAAACAAACAGAATTAGTGTAAACATAACTGTTTGGAAAATATTTGGTCTCGTGGCAAAACTATGGGGTAAGTTGACCATAGGACTGGGGTAAATTGAGCCCTATCCCTACTCGTTCAGTCGGTGGCCCACTGGCTCAACTTAGCCAAATGGCTCAACTCATCCCAGAGCTACCATTTTGACTTTATTAGTCCCCACAGCTAAAATAGCGCACTTTTATGCTAGGTTTATTACCTTTTGTTGTAGATCATAGATACCACAATTGATGTATAAAACAAATTAGAAATTATCTATTTTGGTCTAAACACAATTCTCATGAAAGTTATGATCGACTAAATTCACTTTCAAGAGTGAAAAATGCTTTTTTTGCAAATAAATGTATAACCATTTTACCCATGTGGTTCTTACCTTCACAGACTCCATGAAATAATGCCTTCCTCCTAAATATGTGGTCAGATGATCAATGTTTTTTAATGTTTCCAAGCAACAAGGGGTGGCTCAACTTACTCTTTACTTACTCTCCCCTACTGGAGATATCTGAAGAATGATGAGATTTGGACAAAAAAATGAATCTTGTTATCCCTGTAGTGTTGACAGTAAATTAATGCCTTCCTCAGGCCATATTATGATTATTTTTGGTTTTCTGTTTTTGGGGGGATCAGCCATAGGATCAAATACTAAAGTTGAAGCATACATTTTATTTTTATTTACCAACTGATGACTGCAGTTACAATAAACCTGCCTGTATCTCCAACAAACAGCGCTGCTTCAAATCTTAGTCAATATTTTGCAACCACGTGAAGCACGTAAACTCATAAACATCACCAGAATGATCAATAATACATTTATTCTGAGCAGCACGCTTTGATGATGAGGGAACTCAGTGCCCTCTGGTTGGTGCTGTGTTCATGCAGCAATAAAATCTACACACGTTTCACTACAACACGCATACGTATTTATTAAAATAGACTGTTTTCAGATCAATTTGAATAAAGGAAAAAAAGCCACAGAAGCTAAACTATACTCTTCTCATACCAATGTAAACCTTTTTACAATTTGACAGTTTATAATGTACTCTTCTTAAATAATTTGCACATACATATACACAAATAAACTGTTTTTGGGTTTGATACATGCTTTAAACAAATAGTACATACTGTTTCACACACTTCCTTTGGCAATTCCTTATTGGATCCTGGAGACAATTAAATAAAAATAATAATGGGCTGGCAATTCACAATTTTTCAGTGGAAAATATGACCTACTTAAAATCAATAAGATAATTAATATGATAGCTATAGTGTATTTAATAGAATGCAGGGAGAATAAACTAAACCAAAGTTTGCCTTTTCACAAAAATGGTGACCTCTAAAAGCATTACATCATTTAAATAAATCCCTAAATTTCCACAAACACCACGTCTTTTGTATTTAGATCAAACACATTCATTTCTCTATTTTCTTTCTTTTCCCTTTTTACTAAAAAATTGAGACAGGATTAAAGTCCAGTGTTTATTCTGTACAGTTTCATTTAATCCAATGTTTTCTCTTTACACATCGTCCAATGAGCTGCTTTTTCAGGCAGTGTTGAGTCATTTTAAATTGCTCCGTCCATCAGCACCAAGCTGGATATCCACTCCATTGGGATGAAACATGAAGGCATCAAAAAAGCACAGGAGGCTGAGCACCATCACAGCCCAACTCAACTGCTGCGGGAAAACATCTGTGGAGCTTCATCCAATTCATCCAGATAATACAGATGTCAGGTTGAAATGAAGCTGTCCACAAGCTTGTAACCAAACCTCATCAGCCCTACTGAGTTGTTTAACCTTGAACTGACATTGTGCTGGTAGAGGGCCACAAAGCTTGTAGCAAGGCAGCGGCTGTAGGAGGAGGTTTGGTAACGCTAGGTCAAATGGCTTCATTTCCGATCTGAAATGATGCGAAGATGTTAACTCAATCACATGGCAAATGTTATATAAATAGAGGAAACCAGTGGTTACGGAGGAAATACAGACAATGAACCAAAGGTCTAATCCTTTCTTAGACTTTGAGTGGGTGTTCTGTCTGCTGGCATCAACAAAACTTGCTTTTATCTCATCAGCCTCCACACTGACACTGACAGTAGTCAGAGCCGCTTTATTTTCCCAAAGAGACTCAATTCTTCAATAAGTATTGATGTTAGATATATTTACTTTCTTTTCTGTATTGATGACATAGGGGGATTTAAGGTTCTGCAACATTCCTCCTCACCTCCTCCTCAAAAATGTCTTCAATCTAGTGGTCAAAGTTCTCATTAAAGTTTTTCCAAATATGAAAAAAAAAATAGTTTTAAATAAAATAGTTTTCTTCTGCTTTGATTATAACATATTATTGTTAGTTTCATGTCACATGTTTTTAGTGAAATAATCCCAAACTTTTGAGACTTTAGGTTGGTTCTTCTTCTGTTGCGCAATTCTTCTTCACAATGTAAATGATGAAGTGGGACTCAGCAGTCCACGTAAATTTCTGGAGTCAACATTATCAATTATGTTACTAATCATTTTTGCATTATTGTATACGTTACACACATTGTGGTTGGCGCGAATCTCGAGATGGTCTTTAAATTTAATTCTATTTTTTTATTTTGCCCCTCCCCCTCTGGCAAAAATCTCATACTCCGCCTATGAGTTACAGTGCAAGCAATTGAACAATATAGAGTTCATGAATACCTGTGATTTTTGTTTTTAGTGTCCTTTAAACGACTACTTCTGTCTCCTTAATGTCCACAATAATACAGTCCTGTATTCTTCATGCAAAAAATCCAATGATTAAAGGATGTACTAGAACCAGAAGATCAGTGATCCTTAAAAAAGGAAGTTATGACTGCATTGTACTTATATGAAGCAGCAACATAACAAGATAATGTGAAAAGAACTCAAGTGAACTTGTTATCAAGAAGAATCTGACTGGGCCAGATGTTTTCAATGTGCTCAGTTGGTCTACAGATGTGGCCTTTTGAGGGCGACTCTCTCTCTCTGTAAGCACATTGTGTTCATGAGTAGGTGTCCTGTGTGCGGTTGTGTGCATTTGTATGCAGTAAACACAGAAGGTGTGGATGTGACTGCATCATACAGCTGTGATACGGATCAGCAGCACTTACTCCTGTGAATGAAATGTATAAATAACTTCAAGCGCGCTAATATTGAAAGCAAATGCATGAGAACATATCTTAGAATCACGGAGCCCACTGACAGGCTCTATTTGTCGGCTTTCAAAGCGAATTGACCCAAACCAGCTGACACGAATGCAGTCATTCAATGGGAACAGAGAGCTCTGGGCTCCTGGGAGACTGGTATTAGACTGCTGCCAGCAGACAGGCAAAGTGACAGTAACCTCCACAACAACAATCAAGCATTGAGATCAGATCTACTTAGAGCTACACATGAGTAGAAGGAGCTGGTGTGGCCCAATGATGATTTGATGAAGAAAAACGATAACAAAATAGGAAGGTGAATCTGAAGGATTAGAAACATGGTGAGGTGTAAGACACACACTAGACCAGGGGTCACCAACATGGACCACAAAAGGTGCCCTCAGGCCTGTTGTAACCAATGAGCTTTGTCCAAAATCTGATTTTGTTGCCAAGCTTCCAACTCACAAAGATAAATACTGGTGACAGATGTAGTCAGCGCCTTAGTAGAGTTACATCCTGCTGCGCATGAAAAGTTTTTGTATTAAGTAACTTTAAATCTTAACTTTAAACGCTCATTCTCATTGAAAACATTGGGACAAATTTAAGAATTGCAGATGGGATATTTTTAAAGCTGATATCTGGAGTTTCTGAGAAATCTATGTTTAGGTATGATTCTTTTGAACTGCGAAAAAATACCTAATTAGTCTGTTTTTGAGACTGTCAGTCAAAGTGAATGTGGAACTGTTCACGGAAACAAAGTCGCGCGTCACAACAGCAAACAGGTAAATATGATTTAGGTTCTTACCTGACCCATAAACCTATATCAATGCGACCCGATGCGACCTTGTTATGTTCCGCGATGTGCGTGGAGAAAAGTAGAGGCGTGGCTTCTGGTAGATTTTGAGAGGCAGGGGGAGCAAAGGAAGTGGAGCTGTTTAAGGCGGGACATCGAGACGTTTCTCAGAAACTCTGGATAGCAGCTTTAAGGAAGCTGCAAATTCTGATAAAATGTGTTTTTAAAAAATACAAAGTAGATTTTTGTAAAGTATTACAAAATTCTTAAATCGTACAAATGCATGATGTTTTACAATTACTTAGATTGAAAATTAAACAATTGCATGAATTAGGTAAAAAAAAAAAGTGTTGAATATTGAAAACATTTCCTATCTTTTTAAGTTACTGCTAGTTTTCCATTATCTTACACTATTATTAAAATGAAACAGTGAAAATTTAGTATTTAAAAAATGTAAATCAAATCGGTAGCCCTTCTGATTACTCACTAGCTTTGAAGTAGCTCGCAGTTTCAGAAAGGTTGGTCACCCCTACACTAGACATTAGCTTTTATCTCATCCCTATTGCTAGAATCTCTCACACTTGTGTGTATTGATTAATTATTTGACATGACCAAGTAGGCTAAGCCTCCATGTTCCTTATGTCTTGAGTTTACAATGAAGGCCCCAGCAGACGGAGAGTAAACGCTGTAGATCGATCAGCTCCTTGCCTATTTTTTTTTTTTGCTCCTCTTCACTCATCCTAGAACCTGGTGCTCTCATGTTTCAGCATACGGATGTTGGTAAGAGTCCCGCTGCCCCTGTGGTGATATCCATAAGCCTGGTGCTGCTCCTCCAGTCACCGGGCGCTACTGCCTGATGACGCGGGGCTGCTTGGACTGGAGCCAGCCAGGCACCGATCTTCATACACGCTGATCTCTAGCTGTGAATGTCAAGAATCATCACAATGAAAGAGGTCTTTAAGGAAAGTACCAGTGTACCAGGTTTACATAAGGCCAGACTTTTTGACCTAAAGAGTTGACCCATATGAGTTATTCTAAATGATTCCTAAGTCCAATATACAGCACTTGACAGTATCAATGCTCTGAGTGGGGCTTCCCTCTTGAAATACCGACTATGTAAGTTTGGAGAGACGGACCGTCTTTGGCCAGGTCATGTGACCTGGAGAATGCCACTTTATGGCAGTCACGTGACGACCCCCGGCAAAGGGGGCCGACGATGGCAGCGAGGCCAGGGAGTGAGGGGGGAGCGCCACTGACGCGGCGAGGAAGGCTGAGCGCAGGGCCTCCGGCGGCGGGGAGAGGAGGGCGGCAGCTGCTCCTCCAGCCACGGCGTGACCCCCAGCCCCGCTTCGCACCCCAGCCCAACCGACCCAGCCCTTAGAGCCAATCCTTATCCCGAAATTACCAGTCAACTACTGTCTGCATACACAATAAAAAGACAAGGGAGGTTGGCCCGACTGACTGTTGATTTTTTTGTGACAGTGCTGAGGCGCTTGTGGCCACTGGGGGCGCTTGACGTGAAAGTTACAGGTCTAATAAAAACTTATCGGGGGTAACAGCCAGGGTTAGGGTTGTTACGTGCAAGTGAACTTGACACTGTTGTGATCCTCCTCTGTTTTTTTTTTAGCAGGCTAATCAGCTGGCTGCAGCTGTGCTCACCTGGCCTCGTTAGAGCCCTGCAGTACATAAGGGCTCAATCAGCTCACTGAAAGGAGATCTTCAGGACAGTATTCAGAGGAAGTTTTGATGAGCAGTCGGGAGAGAGCTGTTTTGCATGGTGGCCGTACCTTTTGTTTGGTTCTCAGTGTGGTGGTAAGGTGTAGGGTTAGGTAAGACGAGGTACCTCTTACATTTTACACACCTAGGAATTTTGTGTCTCGAAACACTAGGTAAGTGGTTGGTGCCACCCCATGTATGTTTTGGCCTCTTCTTTAGTTAGTTAGTTAGTCAGGATTTTAGTTTGTTCTTTTTCATATTGGAGTGCAAGAGTTTGCTAGGGCCTGGTTTGTTTTGTTGTTTTCATTTCTTTGGCACTAACCTCCCAGTCCTCACCTTCCCCACCTGGGAACTGTTCGTCCAGTTGTAACGACGAATAAAACTCTGTTAAACACTGAACTGTCTTTGCTGCTGTTTGGCCGTCTGTTGCTGTCCGGGTGCCCTTTTTGAGCACTCGGGTCGTAACAAGTTGTAACAGGGTATATTATAATTGTGATTGTGTTATTTATAATTAATTACAATTATGACTGTAATTGTAATTGAGTTCAGATAATTGACTTTTTAATTGTAACTGGCATGGTAATTCTATAAATTGAACGCAAATTTAAGACTCAGTAATTATGATCATATGTAATTGAACTTTAGTAATTGAGAACATAATTACAATTATGTTCAGGGAAAAATAATAATTGTAATTTTAATTGTAATTGGAAAAAATGCTGGTCAAACGTAAATGTAGCTGAGCTGTAATTTAACATAGATAATTAAAAAAAAAAGAAATTGTAATTGACTCTAACCCTGGTAGCAGCTTTAACTGTAAATCTGAACAAAGTCTTTCCCTCACTATTAACCATTAATGGTCTCTGCAACTCCATGATCAATCAAAAGAACATTATATACGTTACCATATTAGCTAAGACGATAAAATGAGTGAGTAAGAAAAACTTAAACAAAAACACATCACCAATGGCAATCTGAAATCCTATGAAGGTTCTCAGTCACGGTTACTTAGTTGAAGCTTTCCATTACATCACACCCAGCAAGTCGAATTATCCTGATGGGTTATACTTGTGGTATGAATCTAAAAATAGCACTCCTGTGAGATTTTGTTCTGTAGAGTTTGCATGTTCTCCTAATGCCATTGTTTTTGTTTCTGAACGTATTGGCTTGTTTCGTGTAATCTGAATTAAAGCCAATCGGCTTGGAGAAAGACCTGAATCTAGCTTCTTTGAAGACAAGTTTAGAGAGACTAATGGCATCATTACTATAGTTTAGCTATAGCTCATCCAAGGACATCTTATTACTATTTTATAGACAAAATCCAGATGTTTCCATCAACCTGTGAGACTCAATTTGCACATTAGAGATTTGAATTAAAGTTTTGTTGAATGATTAAGCAGACAGCATAGAAAGAAGATCATCAAAGGATACAACTCTCATTCCCCTCTCTATGGGATCGGTGAGCAGCAGGCCTCTTGGAGCGTATATCTTCTGGTTTTGCTCCTGAATAAAACCTGAAATCTTCTTCAGAACCTTCAAAGCAACAGAGTGGAGTTAGATAAGAACCAGAGTCCATCGATGACAGTCCAGATATGAAAGTAATACTAAAAACAAACACAAAGGATATATTTTAATGCAAACAAACCACAGCTGGCGATACATGTTTTTACAACATAATAGACTACATTTGATATTCCTGTATGAGAAGATGTTAAAACCCTCCAAGCAAAAGTAAATTTAATCTCCTCTTGTGTTCCAAGTAAAAACAACAAAAATGGCCATGACTTAAATAGATAGAAAATGACATACAATACCAACCCTCTCACAGTCTTTTTCCATCTCTGTTTATTACATTACTCCAAACTCAAAGTAATTCTATTATACACTAAGTATAGCAGTAATTTCTCTCCAGCTTGTTTCCAAACCATAAATGACAAACAAAGATGCATGAATCGAATTTCTGAAACCAATGAGCATTTACTTTTTCCTATTTGAAATTTTCCAGTCCTTGAAATAAAACATGGTCTTTTTCGGCTAAATGTCACAGCTTGGTTAAGTAAGAGGGCAACTTTGGATCTATTTTTAAATGTGAGGCGGACAACTGACTTTGATTATTTCATATGCAACCCGGACAAAAGTGAGTGCACCTTTGCACTGTTGACCGTGCTCTGGCACTAGTATGTCTATACACCTTCTCACATAGGGGTTTCTAGCTTTATAGACAGACTGTCATTTCATTCAGTCCCATGAGCCACTAGGGGTTCCATTTTATAAAACTGACCTGTCTTTATTAATTATCAGGGGTGTGAAAATAATTTTTGTTCAGGGACCAAACCAGTTTGATCTCAAGTGGGCCACAGATTATAGATGGAAAATTTAATTAACATTATTGTGCCTTATATTTCGCACTTCCACAAATACATGTAATTCACAATAGTTCACTAACAATACAATAAGTAACAGATATTATAGTCACTGCAGGATCTTTTCCTTTATTTTGTGACCAATTTTGATTTAATTCAGGGAAATTTAGTGGAATGGTTTAAGAAAAAGTGCAGGATTTATAATAAAAATTAAGAGGCTTTTTTTTTCTG
This sequence comes from Gouania willdenowi, assembly GCF_900634775.1. Classification (NCBI taxonomy): domain Eukaryota; kingdom Metazoa; phylum Chordata; class Actinopteri; order Blenniiformes; family Gobiesocidae; genus Gouania; species Gouania willdenowi. Next base: position 15,402,800 of record NC_041058.1, on the reverse strand, counting down.
ACAATTTGCGATTATAAATGACAGCCTTCATGTGATATAAGCCTGGGGAAACTGTAATCAAAGGGTCACCGGCCATCACTGTGGGATGCTGAGCAAGTCCCTTAACCCCCAACTGCTCCCTGGGTGCTACACCGTGGCTGCCCACTTCTCCTCAGGGATGGGTCAAATGCAGCAAACAAATGTCATATATATGTAAACATATATGACAATAAATAAAGGCAAAAGCCCCTGATTTGATTTTATAACACAATGATTCAAATCTGGCCCTGGGGCGCAACTCTGCGCCTTATATACTTAACAATAAATGTTCAAAATAAAAATAATATAAACTGTTATCATAAGCTGTGACTAGGATTAATGAGTCTTAATTAAGTTAAAAGTGTCTTGCCCAGTGTGTTATGGGAATGATTGACAGTTACCCATCATTCAGCAGGTCAGGGACCACCTAATGGATTGAGATAATCTCCTTTAAATCGTGCAAACTTGGGATCCCCAAATGTTATTCTAAGTAGGGCCCCCCACAAAGCTGGAAAAGGCTATGCATTCTCAAATGCATTTACCTACACAGCATCCGCTCCAAATTATTTGAAGAAGCATCATGGCAGTGGCAGATGGTAGAAACCACATGACACACAAGACTCCTGCTAGTCAGGCTAAATATAAAAGCTATTAGATGAAGTAGAGTCATTCAACGAGTTTCACTAACCACAGCTATGGTTTTGTGGGAATCGGTAATGCGCGTTCTTCATGCTTCTTCTTAATTCCGCCTATTTATGTCCAACAGCCAAACCATACTCCATCAGCTCAAACTACAGTGAGCCTGCCACCTCTCCTTAATGGAGTAGGGAAATCATTAGAAGCTAAAACCAAACTGACTGCAGCAGGAAGTCTGTCTGCAAAGGTTTGATGGTTTTGCCAATAATCACGAGAAAAACTGAGTGTACACCCAACAAACCAAGTTATAGTGTGAAACAAGCCTCTCCATCACCGATGCAGCCAAAGTACATAAACCGTCATTTAGAAAAGCAAACTTATGAGATACTTTAATTTCATACTTTGCTTTATAACCAAGAGACATTATTAAAAGTTTGTGCAATTCTTAATGGATTCATTGAACATGACAGAATTACACCCTTATTAGGAAGTCAACTGAGATACATTGTAGTACGCAGCTTCCACAGACTAAAGGTCACACTGAATATTGTTTCTCTGGGATGTAGAAAGCCTGTTACAGCTGCAGGCACATCTGCAGATAGAGTGACCCTTTACTTCTATTATAAAAACAAAATCAACATACCAAGCTGCAGATTTTAACATATAAATTTATGGGTAGGACGACGATATTGGTCCATATTGTGATACTGTATGTATCCACTCCCCTAACTCTGCTGATTAATTCTGCAACGAAGCCATTACTTAATAATGCACAAGTTGCACGCAGTGCTCTACAAAATACAACACAGACACCCAGTACAGACCATCTAAGTTTCTGGGTTAAAGCAGGGTTTTTCAACCCTGGGGTCGCCCGGAATTCAAATGGGGTCGTCTGAAATGTCTAGTAATTGATAAAAAAAAAATAAAAATTAATTAAACGTGTATTTTTTTGTTATTATTTTTCAAATTAAGACACCACACACAAACTCAAACAACTACATTCTATACTTACACTTTCTCAAAATACAGTATAAAAAAAGAGCTGGCTAATCACTTGGTGCACTAATCCTTTCTACTCGAAACACAATATCAAAAAACATGGTAAAAAAAAACTAATTCCACAGGGAAAAAAATCTCATGGGGTCACCAGAAATTTGTGATATCAAAATGGGGTCACAAACCCAAAACTGGTTGGCAACCACTGGGTTAAAGACTTTATCTCACTATTTTTGGCAATTGCATTTAAAATGTGTTACAATTCATGATATTGTTCATCAGATTTAGATGTAAATACCCGCAGATTAAAGTCTGGTTCTGAAGCACATTTGGAATATTTCCTTCTAATCCCTCATTCTTGGTGAACGGACACAAAATGTATAGAAAACTGTGTCCATGTCCTTGTATCAAAGAGGATGTGAGTGTCTGTCCTCATTTTAGATGAGAACACAGGAATAAATACAGGCAGTAGAGCGTAAAACCTGCACACAAGGTCATTTACGTAACATCTCAGTGTGCGTTTCTGTTTAGACATGCGAGAAAGAAAATGGTTAAATTCAACCATGTGACGTGTAAGTACTGAGCAGCTCTGGGTTTTCAAAGTACCGCCACGGACAACCACTTCCTCAACGTGGGTGGGTATATTTATCATTGTCGTTCCTAATGGTATTTAGTTGTACAATGTAAACAAACAAATCACCTGGAGCTGATAGCATCTCACTATCTCAATGAAGCAGCATCCAGCTGACAGGGACATGAAAGCAGCTTCAGATGAGCATTCTCTGCATGGCTTCAACTTAAAAACTATGTTGTGCTTCTTGGTCAAGCGTTGAGTACTGCTATTCTGTTCTGTTCTGTTCTGTTCTGTTCTGTTCTGCTTTGATACGAATCAGAGAAATGAAGGTATGTGTTGACAGAGATCAGAAAAAGCATACTGGAACTTGTGAGTTTAATCTAAAAATGTCAGTTAAACCTGAAATAACAAAAGAGTAATCAGCTCGCTGTGTGTAGGTGTACCTGTATATGCTCTATTTAAAGCAAACACGCAGCGATGCAGCTGTGCAGAGGTTTTAACAAATGCAGGCAAGATTGACAATTTTTTTTTATAGTTATGTCTTTGTTCACGTTAATGTAAAAAGTATTGCTTCAGTTTTTTTGTAGTCCTTTAAAAAAATGTTTGGGGTTTTTTTTAATCTAAAAGGAAAGTTAATAATTGTCTAGTTCATTACAGAGACAATAATTCAACATCTTAGTGAATGTGAAAATAAAGTAATTTACTGAAAATTAGTTTTCCAAACAAAGTCTGCAATAAAATGTGTCTTTTTAAATTGTATTCACTTGAACATCACACATTTATACGACTAAAATGAATTAAAAGCTATTTTTTTGGAAAATTACTTTCTCACTAATTGTTTTCATTGCCTTAAAGACAAATAATTACTATTTTATCATCACACACTGTTAAAAAATGTATTGTCCTTATTAGTGAATACTATGAAAAATTGAGGCTAAGTCCTGATTTGATACCTTTTCGTAGCGTGTCTCCATGCAGAAGAATATGACGTAAGCCGTGACACAGGCCAGACATCCTTCCATGTACGAAGGACCTCCAATTTTTTCTGCCTCCACATAAAAAGAGTTCAGGGTCCGTACTGTCTCCTCCAGCAAAGTTCTCTCGATCTACTTACAAAAACAACAAGATATTGAATAAAACACATAAATAATCACCAAACAAGTTATTAATGCAGCGGCTAAAACCTAAAAGACTTTTCACAGAGCACATGGATGGTGCGCGTTAAATGCAGAATCAACCTAACACATGTTTTTAGACTGTGAGAGAAAACCAAAATACCGGAACAAAACCCACACAAACCTTGGGAAAACATGCAAACCCAGAATTTCCTTTGTAAGTTTAACTAAATCTTACAGTGGCTGAGAAATGCAAAACACATTTACAAATTATCGCAAAACTTTTTTACAAATGCCACAACACAATTTGCAATTTTGAAAACAAATATACATAATTATCTAAAAAAAATACAAATAGCAAAACACTTTTACAAATGTTGAGACAGATTTACAAAGGTACATTGTAATTGTAAAAGTCTTTCCATATTTGTTAATGTGTTTTGACCATTTGTAAAAGTGTTGCAGTAATTTGTAAATGTTTTTTGCACTTCTCAGCCACCGGAAAATCTTCACATATTTTGTAATGTCATCTCTTCATTGTTACAAATGGTAAAAAAAAATAAAAACAAAAAACAAAACTGAAACAGCAGTCTCTAAGTGTGTTCTTCATTTAAATAACTCTGTACCCATCATGTATTAATGATTTATTTCATGTTTTACTCAGATCTAAATGAGAAACTTTTCCCACAATATTGCTAACTGTTAATAAATGTAGATATTGATCCTAATAAAGCACTGTTCCCACTATAGATCCATTAGCTGCACACCAGTGTATTAAATTTATAAGACAATGCTATCCATTAGCAAACATTAATAATGTCAATAAACATCTTGTTGATTTCGACAAGTACTTAAATCCCTTAATAAGTCTTTGTTAAGAGGCTTAACATGTATTTACAGCTCAAATTGCATTAATACAAAGCTTATTCATTAACACTTATAAACTTGTGAATTTTTAACAAGGCCTTATTAAAAAGCTCATTAACATATTCATTATCTCTTATTACAAGAAGCTTCAGTGTGTTTATAACCTTAGTAAATATATTAATTAAGCTTTTTGTTAACACCTTAATTGCCTTTTAAATTGAAAAAAAGAACAATGAATGCCTTGTTAAGAGGCTTATTAACTGTTAATTACAATCACCCATAAGTAATAAAGCGTTACTTTCTGAATGCAGAGCCATTACAGTTGGCCTTATCCATCTCTGTGCACTGACATTTACATAGTTTAAATTTAACCTCAACCCATGTACTTCCTACTCCTGCACGCTTACAAACATAATAATGTAATGTCATATACAATGTAGCCCTACAGTGAATTTTACCTATCCTGTTGAGGAATAATAATAATAATAATAATAATAATAATAATAATAATAATAATAATAATAATAATAATAGCTAGAATGTTTGCATTTACTGAAGAAAATTCAAGTGAGGATGCAGGTGCTGGCCTGCATCGTACTGCATTAGCTTATCAGTGGAATTAGCATTATCTAGCATTAGCATTAACCCAGCAATAGTAATAACCAAGCAATAGCATTAACCTTGCATCAACATTAACATTAACATAGCAATAGCATAGCCTAGCATTAGCCTAGAATTAACCTAGCATTAGCATTAGCCTAGCATTAGTATTAACGTAGCATTAACACTAACATTAACATTAACATAGAAATAGAATTGTCCTAGCGTTAGCTTTAACCTAGCATTCGCCTAACAATAACATTAGCTTTGCATTAGCATTAACCTAGCATTAGCCTAACAATAACAATAACAATAACCTAGCATTAGCATTCCCATAGCATTAGCCTAACAATAACATTCGCCTAGCATTAGCATTAACCTAGCATTAGCATTAGCCTAGCAATAGCATAAGCATTAACCTATAGCACTAACATTAACTGCCCTTTTTTTTCTAGCTTCCAATGTTGTCAGTGTTTTTAATTTTCATTCACGTACCCCCATGACAATTCGCGTACCCCTGAGAGTACTCGTACCCCACTTTGGGAACCTAGGCTGTAGCATAAACAATTTTAGTTGTACTAAGCCATCATTGTTAATTTCTGAGAAGAAAAAAAGTGTCAGAAATGCTTTTGGTGAAGCATTCAAGCAACAAAATGTAATTTCCTGATGTGTGTGATTGTGTCTCACCCTGTTTTCAAGCTCTGAGGGAAACTTGGTCTGAAATCGACAAAGGGTCCCTTCGCTGTAGTCTCTCTGTATGAAGACCTTCGTCACCAGTGGCACACTTTGACGCATCTCCTGAAGACTGTGGAACTGAGAAATATGACATACGTATGGTTAAAAGTGTGAGAGGTGAAATGTGTGGGATAAAATCTAGTTTCAGCATTAAATTGTGCCGGAGTTGAACTAATTACATTCATAGGATTATTTTTTGTTACTGTGAGCTTCACAGTTTGTTTTTTAATCCATGTGATCAGCAGTGGCAGGCTGTTTAATCTACAGGATATATCACTCCTAACCAGTAACAGCATCCAAGCTGCTATTTTGGTTTGCTGGCATCGACAATCATCTCACCACCAACGCTTTAAATACCTGTTTTTGTCCTTTCCCTGTTAGGCCATCATGACAAACAACAACAACTATTAATTATTAATAGAGCCAATTATCATCACATTTCTTCAACCAGTGCAGGACATCACAATAAAAGTAGGCTTAATGTTCTAATTCCATATATAATGTGATCTAAAATTAGTGTGTGGATGATGCATATGGATGATGGCAAAAAGCTAATATTGGACATCTGCAAAACAATATCAAAGCTTATCATGAAAACAAGAAAAAGTGATTAAATAAAAGAGGAAAGTGAGAGTGAAAAAGAATAAAAGACAGTTTAGAGAAGAGGTGTTAAACTCAGGTTTGCTCAGGGGACATTTGGTAGTAGTTTAATCTCAAGCAGGCCACAGACATTAGGTGTAAAGAAAGAGAGCAATTCCAACGTCATTGTGCCCTATAGTTTTAAAAGCAGTACCAGCAGGTTCTTCACTTCAAAAAATTCTTCATTTTGTGCAATTTAGAGAGATTTGTGGGAGAAATTGCCAGATTTTTGAAAAACTAAGAATTTTTTTCTACAATTTGTGATAAGAAATGACTGAAGTCGCGTTATACAGGGACGGTAATATTGACAGTTTCAATTTGAGTTGAATTTTAAGATATCTACAAATGAATGATTTGGTAAATCCCACAATGATTCAAGATTTCAAAATGGATGCTCTAAGGCAGCGATTCTCAACTGGTGGATCGGGACCCAAAAGTGGGTCGCAGATCTGTACTGGGTGGGTCGTGGACAACTGGTCAAAAATTAAAAAAAAATACTTAATGTCACTCATGTTGGACTTCTCTGTTATTTTAAAAGAACCTTTATTTTTGACAAGCATATATATATATATATATATATATATATATATATATATATATATATATATATATATATATACAGCTATTTTTGAAAAACTGAATTTAATTGGTTGAATTCTAAAAAAGAAAGAAAAAAAAATGGGTAGTGATTTAATGACCGTGGAAAAATTAAAACCCCTGCCCTAAAGGGCCAGAAATGGCCCCTGGGCCTTAGGTTTGACACCTGCAACTGAAAATAAAGTACTTTAAACCGTATGGAGAACATTTACATACATACAGTAAGATGACTCATTATTGCAAACATTTCATCGCCTTAGAAAAACAAGCACTTCTTAAAAGCTGTATTTTATCACCTTAATTTTACTGTCACCTGTTTTGTATTTAAAGTAGCCATATTTCTAATGGAATAGGGTGTTATAGCTGAGTTAAGTAGATAGAACTAGTCCATCACAGAGGAACACACATTACATTCACAAAAGTATTGATTCATGCTGGCAATTAAGAGAGCATGCAAACTCTGCACTGCCTTGACAACGACTGATTGTTGACTTTTTAAGGATTTGTTTTCTCATGTTGAAAGAAAGTTTCACATTTTGTCTAAAGGTAGTGTTTATTTATGAGTCTAAAAATACTCCAGACTGTAAACGTGTCACACTGATGCAGCAAGAATGTATCAGCAAACAGCGCCACACAACCATGCCTGACTTTTCCTTTTTCCTCATGTATTTAAGCAAAAACAGAATAAAAAAATAAAAAAAACTAACAAAACACTAGAAAAGGTACTTTTACCTTAAAACAAACAAAGACTAAAAATATAATAGTCAAAGAAAAGCATAAAATGTGTTGAATAGTGACAGATTTAAATGCAAATAGGGTGAGTACTGCCAGTGGACAAATAGTACACACACACACACACACAGAAGCCACGTTCGTTCACAGTATTCATTATTTCTGACTGTAAGCTGTCTCTTTTCATCTCTTCAAACCGTAACTGAACCCTTTGCCTCAGAGACCAGATTTTTAATCCTGTTTACTCCACAGTTCGGTCAGCTGTGGATCATCTGCAGATGAAAGTTGTTCCAAAACAATGGGACTTCCGACACAAGTGGAAAACCACATGCAGACTGTTAGCACTGGCTTCAGTTGGGTTATTTAAAACATTGGCCACAGTTAAATGATGTTTTTTTTTAAATTCAAAATTAATTATTCCAAACAAAAGTGGTCTGCTTCGTGTTTACATGGAAACACGCTTATTCGGCTTTATTCAATTCCGTTTGCTGATATCCGTGTTTGTGGAACATGTCCGCATGTTTATTCTTCCGTCCATTCAGTCTTTTCATGATATCATGTATTAAAAGGCTCTTGTTAAAAAAATACTCTTGGCTCTAGTCTGGGCGGCCATCTTGGATTGTGTCGTCACCAGCGCGTCGTCGCAACAGAATGAGCATGCACAGAAGGTCCAGAATTAATTTAAAGCGGGATTAAGTGTTTACAAGATTGAGGAATTATTTAACTTGGAATTCAAATCGGATTCAACCAGCCAAGTTGAATTCGGAATTGCCATTTTCATTGGGAATTAAGTGTTTACAAGGTCAGTTTGAAGAGGATTTCACTTTTATTCTGAATTAAAGAGGAATTAAAGCTCTTACGTAAACGTGACCATTGATAACTAAACCAGGGTGCAGCCCACATGCAGAAAGGATGTAGAGGCCATAATGAATCTCAAGATTGTCAAAGAAGTCCCAGCATCTCACTGAATAAACTGATGTACTTGGGGTAGTCAATTTGCTGACTTGGCATTTCACAGACGTCACAGCGTAATTGGAAGAATGATAAATGGCACGAGTAAACCGAGAGTGAATGTTAGGCAAACGGGAAGCAAACACTTCTAATCACAGACGTCAGTCACTCAAACCGCTGAAGGCGTTTCACATTAGAAACATTAATTAATGGGCTTTGAACATAAAACCCCTCCTGACTCCACTCACTGGTATATGAGTGGACACCAAAGGAATTGTTTCCCACTAACCAGCGTTTGTGAGGAATTGTTCAACAACACAGTACAAGCAGTTAATTACAGTACATGAGTGGTTTCTCATATATAATCACTGATGAGATCATAATTATGATACCTGAGGCTGTTATTGTATGTCTTCAACTCAGAGTGAGATCACAGAGGACTCCCAACGGGGTGGAGGAGGAGTGAAGCAAACATTACTGATACTAAAAATACATCAGCTCAGACTGTTGCTGTTGCCTTGAATTGTATTAGAAGTTGTCTTTGACTCTTTTGATTATTATGTAAAGTTGACAAAAAAAAAAAAAAGGTTTGAACCCCTGACTGAAGCATATGGTGAGAACCTCTGTAGCTCCTGATCAGGAACAACCTGCAGGATACTTAAAAACTACTAACTTTTGGGCATCCAACCAAAACCGGTGATACGGCCTGAGTTTACCTCCGTACTGAGATTCTCTAGCAATCTCAGTACGTGACTGTTATGTACTGAGATGTACCCGTGCTGGATTAGCCATGCACAGAGATTGTTGTACTGATTTTAAAAAATACCTAAAACATCACGTCAGTCGACCGTCGATAAAAAATTGACCAATGATAAAAAAAAAAATGTGATTGTTATGATTAGATTTATATGAATGCAACAGATTATTATTGTAAAGTTACGATAGGTTAACTGTTGTTTATTGCAATGTATGCTATAATCATGTTTTTTTTTTTTTTTTAAATAAATGACTTCTTTTTGTATTAAGTTTTATTATAATTATGTTTTTTTTTTGGGTGGGGGATTGCTGCATGAGACACTATTACTTACTCAAGTTGTTGACAGAGATTGTCACTCAGACTGCCATACTGAGCTTGCCATAGGAAATTAGTGAAAGGAGGAATACATTCTTAAAAAGTATATTCCAACATGTGCTTTATTTTTATCCAAACAGAATATGTGTACTAATAAAAAAAAATGCATAGAATAAATTATAAAACATATACTTTTTTTATACAAACACATTGCTTTGAAATTGAATTTTCAATCTCAGCAGAGAAAGTAGCAAAAATTCATTTTCCGGTAATGGGCATGCTCATAATCGATCTCAGCACGAGGTAAACTCAGACCGTGGCACCGGGACTCCTTTTTAAGACAGGCTGACATGCAGATCAACAAGGAAGGTAAACAAGTCTACTATAGGAGCCAATGTTAGTAGTGAATACAAAGCATTGGCTCCCATGTGAGGGGAGTTAAACCATCAGCCACCTTTCATCTGTGTCCAGCAAAGAAAGATTGGATATTTCATGACACATGCAGCCAATGGCATACACAGACAGACCAGTAATATACATACAGAGGGAATGTGTGTTCATAAAGAATGAGTTTGCAGCAAATAAACAGAACAAAAGAAAACATAAACAAAAGCATTTGGGGCCTATGTTACAAATATAGATAATTACATCCTGGATTAATCTCCGTTAGCGGGCTTCAAATAATCATACATTGTCCGTATGAGAGAAGCTGTTTTACGAATCTAGATCACAACAGACTGTTGATTTCAGTCTGGTTAACCGGCGCGCTCTAGTGACGGAGGTGGATATTACAGCGTCTGAACAATCACACGGAGGGACTGTAGAACGTCACAAATGAGGAAAAATTCTTTGAAAATATGAAGAATTAAAATACAAAATTCAGACCAAAACAACACTGTTGCTGCAGTAAAAGCAGAAAGTAATTAATGCAGGAATTGATGAGTGTTAATAACATTTGAATTAGTGAGATTATAAACGAAGGATCAGTTTCACTTTCTAAACTCTTTTTAACTCGTCAGTGGCTCTGATGCTGCTCTCATACAGATCAGCTTACATCATAAGGTGGAATATATTTACATGTTATATTATCTACAGGACTGAGGCTCTTTGCATCACCACAGAATACGTGAATGAATCGGTGTGAAAGCGCCCGATGTACACAGGCTTTATCAGCTGACTTATTTTTATTGATTTTACTTTATCAGTCCATCAGATATAAATCTCTATATTTCCTAAAAGTTGTCATCGGTAAATGAAAGGATTGCCTTGATTTCTATAAATTCTCTCTCTCTCGTCATCAGATCCACACAGTGACGTGTTCACACATCACCTTTTATTGGACAGCTTACTTTCTAAAAGATCTGATTGGTAAAGAGGCGGGACTTTAGCACTCGCTAAGATCCGAGCCTGAGAAAAACCTGCCCGCGAGCAGGCTAGTCGTTCAGCATAAGTTTCCATGGTGGTTTAGCTCCGTAAGGCATTAGCGAGCTTTGTAGTCCAGCACACACTGATTTAATCCCGGAATTTAGCGCGATAAGAGGTCATCTAGATTTGTAACATACTTCCTTAACGACATTAGACACTGAGTGAAATATTATTATAACCTTATTATTATAACTGAAACACTTTTTCTGTTTTTAGTGTCAAAATTAGCTACGATACAGAGCTCTATTGCTAGTATGTAAATAAGCCACCAATAAAACTTTGGAGCATAAAAGGTTCAGAGTTGAGTCGCAGCGTCATTTATCACGTTTTTATTGTTTGCACGCAACAACTAGATGAAAAGGCAACAAAATGACATTTTTGTATATATTACAATATACATAATTGTTACTTTGTTATTGAGAGGATGGAAACAGGTGCTGAAACATTTGAGTTTCAGCAGCAAATCAATTACATTTAGATGTAATTAGAGAGACAAGCAGAGGGTGTCCCTGTCCATGGTGCTGACTGTCCATCACTTCATGTATTAGTCCTGCCCTAAACTCACACACAGGCTCACAAAAAGAGCACATGGTGTGAATCACAAAAGGGAATCCTCGATCAAAAGTTATGGACAACACCACAGAAATCACTTCTAAATGACCAAATGTGAGCCAGATTTCACCATAAAATATGATTCTGGTATTTCACATGTCCTCTCTGGATGGACCTGGATCTTCAATAGTCAGCATGAGGACATGAGTTGGAACATTACATTCATTCAGCCAAAAGAAGCCGCAGAATAGGCTCCACGGTGCGGAGGTCCCCACTCAGCCTGCATCCATTCACTGTCACGCTGCTTCCTCACATCATCATCATCATCATCATCATCATCATTTATCTTCACAGTCAGTCACAACACCGACGGAACCTCCAGGAGATCTTACCTCTGTTGCCATGTTGATGCAGAAGGATGAGCCTCGATCTGAAAACCTCCGCGTTTTGCGGGGATTAAAGCCTGGCAGAGGGCGTGCGTGCGCGCGTGCGTGTGAGCGAGCCAGAGCGGCAGTATAGGGTTGTGTGCGTCTTTCTTCTTCTTCTTCTTCTTCTTCTTCTTCTTCTTCTTCTTCTTCTTCTTCTTCTTCTTCTTCTTCTTCTTCTTCTTCTTCTTCTTCTTCTTCTTCTTCTTCTTCTTCTTCTTCTTCTTCTTCTTCTTCTTCTTCTTCTTCTTCTTCTTCTTCTTCTTCTTCTTCTTCTTCTTCTGCTCCTTTTTGGCTTCGCAGGTCATCAATAATTGTTTTGATGATTAATAATTAAAGCAAAGTTGGTTTCCCTCCTTTTCAGTTTGAAAGGATGTTCAATAAAAACAAGTGGAGAAAAAAACCATCCATTAAGAAGAAAGTATAGAAGAAGGAAGGAAGGATTTTATTTTTAAAGAAAAAGTGTAAACCAAACAATTTCATTATTTATTAATAATAATAATAATAATAATAATAACAATAATAATAATAATAATAATAATAATAATAATAATAATAATAATAATAATAATTCATCTTATTTAAAGGGCCTTTCAAAACACCCAAGGATACTGTACAATAGAGTTATAGAGCTATAAAAACAGGAGCAACAGAATAAAACAGAGTACATTAAAGATGGTGAGTGTGTGACTATGTGGTGTAGGACGGTCTGAACAGGTAGTTTGGATTTGTATTTGTATAAACTTGATCCTGCACACAAAATTTTACACAACGGTATTTGAAATGTATAAAACCGATGCATAATTTTCAATCTGACTCAGGGATTTGCACAAGAATTCCATTGTACCTGTTCTTTTTTGGCATGGGCATATGACAATAAACTTTATTCTATTATATTCTATCTGCCTCCAGAACTTGGGACAAAATAGTGTGACATGTCAAATCAAGTCTCATTACTTAAATGTGATAGGACACTTTTACTAATACCAATATGTAGAAGAACGTGTAATGGAGTAGTGATGCACAATAGTATGCACGTTATCGGTATTGGCCGATAATAGCTTTACTATTAAATATTGGACATTGGTCATTCCACAGATATAATTAACCAATAAAATAAAATAACAGGCTTTGATGCCTCATCACCTGTAAAAAGGTGCGACTGAGGCGTCGCCATATTGTGTGTGGGGAGCAGACTGCAGGAGTGCTTGTAAATCAACCATCTCAAAGTAGAATTATTCATTCAATGTACTGATTTCCAAACGGTTTCATTTTTTTTTTTTTTTTTTTTTTTTTTGTCACATATAACGATGACAGAAAACTTGGATTGTTTTGTAAAACTAACAAATCTAAGAAGGTAAGTTCGTAGTAATTGTTTTAAGTACGATAAGCTGCAAGCATCTTCATCATTTCGTTTAAAAACAATCATCATGCATATGACGTGCTTTACATCACGTAAGTTGAAGTTTTTTATTTATTATTTTATTATTTTGCAATGTTACATCATTTTCAGCTTTGTCTTATGTCTACGTTTGACAGTAGACCAACGTGATAAAGAGAATTCAGAATAATTATGTATGTTTATTCCACGACAGAAACTAGATGATATCTGCAATCAGGTGTAGGAATAATGACTGTGTCGGTTATCGGCCAAAGCCAATATCTTGCATCCATATAATGACACGTGCATTTTTAAAAGACATGTTTTTAAAAAAGAATTGTTTTTTTTAGTGAGAAAAAACAATATTGAGATTTGTAACAATTTAATGAATAAATGTTAGGCTTGTATATGCCCACTGGAGTCGGTTTTCCAATGGCTGATGGACATTTAGTGCAGGCGTGACTGAAAGGAATCTGCCTTGGTTCTTGCTCTGACTCAAACTGCTGCTCATGTGTTTTAATGCACTGGAAGAAAGAAAGTGGAGGTTGTAATGCATTATTTATCAGAACTTACCTGATATTGCTCTTTTATTTTATTTCAGGGTGAGTACGCACTCACTTAAGAAGCAGCTCAAGTTCTTTTTACATCTTAAAACGAAATGGGAGTTGTTAAAATATGGGACAGAATAAAGCCAGTGTCTTTTTACATCAAAAATGGTCAAATATCTAAAGGGCTTTTTTTTTGGGTTGGGTAAAATATGATCTAAAATGAAAATACACTGGTCTCTGAAAATTCTCTTTGTTCTGATTCTCTATTTTGAGTAACATTGCTACTTTCCATTGCTTGTTTAGAAGTCACTCTCAGATTGTTAATCATTTTTTAAAATCCTATTGCAAATTCCCTAATGTGAGCTTAAGCCGCATTCCTGGCAAAAACACTGAAAAATCTCATAGAAGCCTGTAAAACGAGTTTACAAAGACAAAGCTGCTTCAGACTATCGTGAATGGAAACAGCTTCCAAAAATAAGACAGAGAAGCTCGAACAAAACGAGAACCAACACCCTGTGCCAGGATCCTGCTGCTTGCTCCAGATTGCCTGAAAAGATGCGTTTCTAATCACACGCTGGCACCAACGGCTGTTATGCAGTACTTTTGTGTACTGTGTACTTTCCTCAGTTTATTTGCTGTTCAATGAATCCAGTTTCATTTATGGATGATTCAATGGTCACCACAGTTATTTTTTCTTCTTCTTCCTAGAACACCCACAAAAGCATTGAATGCAAAAAGCATTGGGCTTAGTAGTGGCTAGATCATGGGTGTCAAACACATTTTACTTCAGGGGCCAAATACGGAGCAGTTTAATCTCAAGTGGGCCACAGATTTTATGCGGGAAAATTAGTCATTTCAATTTTATTGTTGCCTAGTTTACACTTCTTTGTATGCATAAAACTAAATATATAAGAAACTGACAATATCCAAGTTATAAGTGACAGATATTTGTCAAAACAGGATCTTCACTTTCAATTTCTTAGATTTTGTGACCAATTTTTGTTTGATTAAGGGAAATATTATGTAATAATTTGAGGAAACTTGAAGGATTTTGTAAGAATATAGATTTTTTTTTAACAGTTTAACATGAAAATTGATTGCAATCATGCGATATAAGCACCAAGAAAAGTGTGAGCCCCTGAAAATAATGTTGAGTTTTCACTGTCATTTTTACTTTCTCCTGCAGGCCGAATGTGGTGCTCCAAAGGGACTGATTTCGCCCCCGGGCCATGAGTTTGACACATGTAGGCTAGATGAAGCACTTAGCTTATGAGAATAATGGTAGAGCAATGCAGTTGATGTTTTATGTGTCTTTGTGGATATACACAGGAGAACACTGTCCTGTTAGTGCAAGTAGAACGTATTGTTATTTATGTTCAAGTCATCTTGAATAACTAGCAACAGGAATGACACGTTAGCAAACAAATGACAACATGGTACAGCCTTGTTTGTTTCATTAATATGTGCTAGCGCTGCTAAAGCTCATGTGCTAGCTGTCAAACACTCACGTTCAAATTTTGTTATGGAGATTTGTTGGCAATTTGTACAAGTCAGCATGTGTTGAACAGACATACACATACATGTGATTTTTGCTTACTGAAGGTTATCTTTAGGGGAACTGTAAAGAGAAAAAAGGACGACTGTATTATTATTATTTTAATTCATATCCAAGCAAGAGAAAATATGTGAATCTGCTCTATAGCAGAAAAAGAAAACATCTGCCACAGCCTTATAATCATTATGACATTGGCATGCACACATGCATGCACACGCTTTTTGCCTTTCACATTTTGATAAATATTTATTCGAGCTGGAATATTCTCCAGTTCAGTTCTAATCCAAAGCTGCCAGGTCATGTGCGAAATGTTGTTTTTTTTCCCTTTCGGAACTTGCATATTAATCTGCTTTTCCATTTTTCTTGTGATACATGCATTTCCAATTGGTCAAGTTGAGAGTTCATAATTAGAGATTACCTGGAACAATTGCAGACCCCTGTTCCTATATCTGTATATCCCATATCCCTATACCTACTGTACATTCCCTGTATCTACCTGTAATACAGATAGATTTCCATCTGGATTTCCAGGCTAAATTAGAAAGACAGTGAAGGGAAGTTTTGTTGCCTTTTTAACATACACACACAAATGCTAAAATAGATAAAATAGTAAATTTGTTTTTTTTACAATTTCCATACAAACTGAATTGCAAAATTGTGTTGACAATCTTCTAGTTTTCTTTGTTTCTTAGGATCTTCTGTTTACATCTTCGAAATAAATAAAAAATGTAATCTAATGTAATCCTTGCACAATATAACATCTTATATCAATGTGAAGGACTGCCCACCTGCCCTTAAGCAGTTTATTTGCACACTCGCTGCATGAATGCTAAACTGGTAATTTACCAAAATCATCTGTTTTCTTATGTGATTTATGGTTAAATCAGTTTCTTTAAACATATCCCACTCTTTGTGCCACTGCAGCAGCCTCCTCTTATTGTCTGAACCACAAGTGGAGAATGTCTCCCACACTCAAACATGGGTTTGTTACTGGGACTGAGTGGGAAAGATCGTATTCTCCTCAAACACAAGGAAATAAAAACTTTTTTCAACAAAAAAAAAACTTGGATCCTTTCAAAGAAAAACAAACATCTCCTCAAATGCCTTCTAATATTTTGGATGCCAATGTCAAATTAAATAAAACATCCCTTTTTAGTAGTATCCCAAGAGTACACACAGGATTATTTGGCATATTTGTGTGCATACTGTTTAGTTCCAAGGGAAGTTTAATATGCCTCTTTTGTTGAAGACAAATGTCAACACCGGCTAACTGGATGTTGCAGAGCAGCCAGGATATTGCTTCAGAATCATAAAACAATCACATACCAATAGATTTTATATACACGCACAATGTATTCAGGGTTGTGGGAACCTTAGCTGATTGGCAGAAAGCACACTTATTATTCTTTCTCTATTTAGCGCCACTTAAATAAAACACAATCCCTCTTTGGTAAAGCAATTTTTACATGTTGGTTTCAAATACGAGCTCAGCTTATTATAAAACGTTAAAGTGTATGAATATCTCTACGTGAAGTCATCTGTATAGGAAAAAGACAATATAAATATCCCAGTGCTTCTGAATAAGGCAGCTGGGATTGCAGTAATGGGCCTCGCTGGAGGCTGAAACAAACCCTGGAATAAACTTACATCAAAGGAGATGAATCATAAGGATTGAAATCCTCTGAAGCAAAGGTTACAGTAGAAAGGAGGATTACAGAAACAATAGAATTTCTCGTTAGTGTAATCCCTCTGTTATATGGCAACCGAATCGTTCATTTATTGCGTAACTGATAGTGACGGTTTACGCGAACAAAGTAGTTTCGGTAGGAAAATGAGGACATTTAGGGGACCAAACATGCATTATACATCTTTAAATGTTTGTTGTCACATACCGTAAAAATATTTATGAAAGTATTTAACTGGGGCATTTGCCCATCCCGAGGGGCAAAAGGGAATTGATACAAAAAAAAAAAAAAATCAGCACAATCTTGATTTGTTTACTATATCAACTGGTTTTTATTTTTCTTGCCTGCGTCAACTTTATTTGTAGACTACAGCCCTATTTGCACGGGATTAGTTTTACCTAGGGACCACATGCGATTTGTAATAATTGCGTAGAATGTCTGTGATGTTAATCCCGTGCGAATCGGCCATGTCAGTAATTTGTAAAGTAAAAATTCCCTCCACAAATCACCTCCTATATTTTGCTGAACTCTGAGGTCCTGTGATAATACTAATCCAATGCATGTCTGTAACGACGAGGTGACGTTACTTATGGACTGTTACACTTATGAACTGTTGTAATTTAAAAAAGAGCCAATTGTAATACTGTGACAAACTGCAGTGCTTAATGAAATTAAGAGACACATTTTTGTTGTATTGGTTTAATTGATTTATTGGTCAAATGGTGAAGCACATGGTTCAGGCCACAGGATTCATCTAGTGATAAGCACAGAAAATACATTTCAGTTCATTGATAAATAACTTAGCAGTGACATGAAAGATAAAACAATTAAATATGTTCTGGTATTTTGCATGTGATTGAAATGTGATCTTCAACAAAGCTTACCTGTGCATGCTCTCTTCCTCTTTCCTGAGGTGTTCGGGTTAAAGAATTCCCCGGGGCTTTTGGACACCTTTTTATAGTTCCAGGTGGGAGAGACCAAGTAGAGACTAGGAACAGGGGAGCTGGATGTGTGTAGCTCAATGTAAATATGTAGTTTAATAATTTAGGAGATGTAAATAAGATTAATGATATTAATACAGGGTTAGTGTTTGTGATAATGTCTGTTAGGAAGTGTTTGCGTAAATATTTATGTTGTACTTTTAATATGCACATTATATGTCACCCCATGCTTGGTACAGGCTAATTAGTGGTACACCTGTATATAAGGACATTCATTCTGTTCAGTAGGGAGGGGAATGGAGATTGAAGTACACGGTGCTTGTGGTGCAAACTAAAAAATAAACAGATAAAACTGATGCATCAAAACCTGGAGCCTGGTTTCCTTATTGACTGCATCCACTGCTACGGTTGATCCTTGACAATCTCTTTGATTTGGACAAAAATAGGCAGGATCTGATGCATGATTAAGCGTTGTTTTATTTCCGGTCTCACGGTTTGAGTTTACCTCATACTGGGATCTATTATGAGCATAAATGC
The DNA here is from genome assembly GCF_900634775.1 of Gouania willdenowi. Lineage (NCBI taxonomy): Eukaryota > Metazoa > Chordata > Actinopteri > Blenniiformes > Gobiesocidae > Gouania > Gouania willdenowi. Next base: position 15,384,219 of record NC_041058.1, on the reverse strand, counting down.
AAATGTGCGCGCATGCAACCCTAACCCTAACCTTAACCCTAATCTAATAAACTAATAAAACACGTGTCCGTTCTTTTTGAAAACAAAAAACAAAACTGAATTATAATTTTTTTTAGCAAAAATTAATTTTCCGGTAGTGCGCATGCGCATATATGCTCATAATCGAGGTACGAGGTAAATACAGACCGTGACACCGGGATGCATATTTATTTACTTTTGGCAAAGAATGGAGGCTGCATTGGAGTGTTTAGAAGACCTTTTGAGTCCCGGGGCAGCAAAACCTTATCGGCCCGTAACGTACGGCAACAAAAAGAGAAGAAGCTGAAGAGAAGGAGCAAAATCAGAAGCAATTTTTTTTTTCTTCTGTTTGTAGCCTTCTATTTAATACAGCTGGCTAGCCCTAGCAGTAACACAGCACCGAGCTGTGGCCAAAAGCCTGCAAAGTTGTTTTAACATCAACTCATACATGGTTTCACATTTTCAGATGTCAGTAAATTTCAGCAAAATCTCAGGCTTCGGTTATCACTTGCGAATGCGCCACATAAAAAGCAGACGTTGGGGTGGGGGGTTCATTTATTTATTACATGTGGTCCCTAGGTAAAACTAATCTCGTGTGAATAGGGCTCATGTAGACATATGCAAAAGATGTCCTTTACAAATTGAGGAATAAAAAGTTTGACTCCCCACTTTTTTAACAAAAATAACTGGAAATGTTACTGTAATGTAAAAAAATAAGGAAAAAAGAGTCACATTAAATTAACTAAATAATTGAGAGCTAAATAATTGATTTACTCTGACAAATAACAAATGGAAAAATATAATGCTTTACTGATTTTTTGTCAATGTCCTTACTGGTCCATTTCTGTTCAAACTGGTGTCCAGAAAAATAAGGGACGAGCTGTAATACCGGTCCGTCGGAAACAATTCCGTTGTGGCCATTTTGCATTCGTGTTGTGACCTCTTTGCATTTGTGTTCATTTCTTTAAATGCATTCACCTGACACTTCCCGGCCACCGGGTTTCCGCAACGGAAGTGTTTCCGACTGACCGGTATTACAGACGGACACGTTTCTGGCAGATGTTTTTAACCCACCAGAACAGTTAAGAACAAGAAGAAGACATCGAAACGCGTATGAAAGTAAGTGAAAGTTGATTAGGATACTCTTATATTTTTCATATCAGGCTATCATATCATTATACCCGTCCGACTGTAATACCGGTCCGTCGGAAACACTTCCGTTGTGGCCGGTTTGCATTCGTGTTGTGACCTGTTTGCATTTGTGTTTGTTTCTGTAAATGCATTCACCTGACACTTCCCAGCCACCGTACTAACACTTAATAATTAACACGCAATAAAACAAATTGTTACTGCTCAATAAAACACTTTAAGTTTGGTTTCAAAAAACTTACAAGAAAATACACACATCGTCATCATGCATGTCTGACAGGGCAGTGTTAGTTATCATGTCATACATTTCTTTATTGGTTTTTAAGGCGGGACAGTTTCAGCTCTACATGACTTTCTTCATCCTCTCCCATCCTTCAATGATCTCACCGCACTCACATGAGCAGCTGAGGTTTCTCTTGTTTTCTTTCCTCTTTTTTTTTTAACAAAGCAGCTCTATTAAACATTGTGCACCTCTCTTGGTTTTTACAGCTTTGAGTCGGACACATGTAAACGGTTTTACAGGAGAAAAAACATGCCAACTTCATGGGACACTGGAACACTCATATCTTCCTGCTGAGCGAGTGGAACACACACACGCACACGCACGCGCACACACACATACGTATATGTGTCGTGTTTGTTGCCATGGTTTCTCACACCTTGCGGCTTTGGCAATGCGTTGTAAAAGTCCAAAAATAAAGCTATAACTGAGTTTATGAATAATCAATAAGAGGAGTTTTTAGAAAGAAAACACCCTTGATGATTGCGCCTCACACACTGTTTACGACCTGTTTTTTGTAGTTTGCTATTTAAAGCAAAGCTTAAGAACCAAAGGAACATAAATAAATATATAAATAAAACTGGTTCGTGTCAACAGGCTGTGTTTAATTTGTGGTGTTTGAATTGACTGAATAAAATGTTTGCTCTTCTCAGGGCTGAACATCATTGTGTTGAACAACAACGACCAGCTCCACCAAAACACCTGCAACAACCATGAACACACAAAAGCCCCAAGAGGGGTTCCTCCAGTCCCTTCCCACCCACTCTGATCAGTTTCCCAGTCAGCCTCAGAATAGACTTTAAAGTTCTGCTGCTGGTGCATAAATGTGTGAATGGGTTTGGTCCAGATGTTCGTCAGGTATGAACCCAGCAGGTCTCTCAGATCTATGGAAACAGGTCAGGTAGTGGAGCCCAGAGTTCACAGCAAACATGGTGACGCTGTTTTTAGTTGTTATGCTGCAGAGAAGTGGAAAGGTATATGGTAAATGGACTTGATTTATATAGCGCTTTATAACCACCGAAGGAGATCCAAAGCCCTTTACAATATAATTTACACAGCAATAGGTCAGACCTGCCATGCAAGCTGGTAGTCGACCAATGGGAGCAACTTAGGGTTCAGTGTCTTGCCCAAGGACACTTCGACACATAGACAGGTATAGCACTGGGATTGAACACCCAACCCCTCGATCAGATCACGATCAGATCAATAGAAGCTTTTCTTTTTTCATGCTATGAATGAGGGATAGACTTTTTTATTCTTGTATCATTGATTTATTGTTTTTATTTTTTATTTCATACTGTGTACTGTTTTAATGTTTTTTAAACTTTTTAAACGTTTTCTGTTTAACTTTTTAGTCACGTTAAGCACATTGAATTGCTTTGTGTATGAATTGTGCTATACAAATACATTTGCCTTCCCTTCTCCAGGGGTGAGCTGTCTGAAGTTTGTTCGACCTTAAACCCACTGTAGATTTGGTTCGCTTTCTGCATTCTTGTTAAGAATGATAAATGAAGAAAAATAAATAATGAATTCAGATGCAGGTGCACAGGCCAATTACCGAAAAACAAAATCCAGAGGGTTAACCAGTCAAGTGAGCACTACTGTTGGAGGAGTAGAGCTGAGTGGATCGATCAGTAATGGAGTAATAGACAGCAGGAAAACAATAAAACTTACCACTGGGAGAAAAGAAGAAGCACACGTGGACTTATTTCTGAGTGCTAGAACTGTGCTAGAATCATCATGAAACCACAGGAAATATATATAGGAATCCCCAAACACACAGTGACAATTTTCTGTTAAATTGTTTTCCGTCTTATGGTTTCAACTCTGCACACATTGATACTTCTCCATCCTGAAGGAAATCTATGGAATCAGAACAGTATCATAATGAATGAACTCTTGCAGGGTTTTTCACGAGTGCACATGCTTTGTTTCGCAGTTGTTTTTCAGATTCACAAATGCACACGATCTGTTTTGCAAATATATATTTTATGCACACTTCTGTGCTGTGAAACATCGGCGCATTTGTGAGAGAAATCTGTGTTTCTATTGGCTGGGTGCACTCAGCGCTCGTTTCCATTTGTATAAGGGTCTATAGGCAGAAGGAAGGACTTATACACATTAATATTTATGAATGACCACCGGCAGTAGACCATAGTAAAAGATTAGTTAGGTTTTTTTTGCATTTCAAAAGAATCATATAAACATAGATTTCTCAGAAACTCTGGATATCAGCTTTAATGTACTGGTATGGAAGTCTGAAAAAATTGGTTCTATATGAAACTTATGTCAGACAGATACCGGGAATGGACTTGATAAAGATTAAAATGAAGAGTATACAAGTACTCAACGTCCTGCACAGCAAAGCCATGTGACGTAGCCCTTAAAACAAACTGTTTTATAATGAAGATGGGGCGTAATGATATCACCAGCAGAAATCATCTTACAGGGAGAAGAAAAATAAGTCTGACAGTAGAAAAGAAAGGAAAGGACAAAAATAAAATCCCCCCTTCAAGTTTTGATGTGAGGTTTGGCTGCAGAAGATCTTTTGGCTGCCAAGTTCCAACCAGATCAAAATGTTCTTTTTCCATCAACATCCACCAAAATAACCTGTCAGTTATCCATCTGTTTGTTTACAGGGTGGACAGATGTGAAACATGCCAAAAGAGGAGTGTGAGGTCTGGACTAATGAGCATTTGTGGCACTGGGACACACACAGCGTAGTTTTGTCATTGTTCCTTTTTTTTCCTTCTTTTTCTAAATTAGCGTAATCAGTTGTTGGATCTCAGAGACAGATCGTCTTCCTCTGTACTGTAGCATATGTAGCTACTGAGCGCTGGTCATAATGGAAAGTGAGGCTTTGTGCTGTTTATTTGGTGGGCTTCTTTGCTGATGGTGAGAGTGGAATTTCCTGCAGCTGCAGCTGAAGAATTGAAGAAGAAACGAATGGAGTCCAAATGAAAGCGATGCCAATCCACTTCATGCATTCAGAAGGCAGCTTCCTGGGGGCCAATACTACAGCCAATCATCCTTCTTCACTGTGGTAGCAGATATGACTCTACACTGCCTGCCTCATATAAACATTTACACAGATAAACAAAACACTTCCACTGTGTGGCAGTATTGAAGTGCTACTAATCATTCCTTTGTGCTAATTCCAGACAATTTAACTCCAAATCCGTTCAAACAAAGACAGTTTTTCCACTACAACAGAATTCAACCATGCACCTTTGGCCCCCAAGTTACAAACCACTATACAAATATTGAATTATTATCAGATTTGGTAAAAAAAACAAAAATAAAAAGACTGGATTTGGATTTGGGGAAATAACATTCATTCTAGTTCTAATATTGATCTAAAACAGTCTCTTGAGGGAAAAGTACGAATATCTTCAGTAGCGAGTCAAGTTTAAATTACTTTGGAAAGAGCAGCTGGAATGGTATGAAAAACTTACATTTTTGCAACACTTTGCAAGAGGACCCTCAAATCCAAAATATCTTAATGCGCAAAAATTGTAAACAAGGATAAACTCCAGAAATCTTACACAATGTAAAGAAATGCAAGGGGCTGAGAACTGCCAAAGGTTCTGGTGAGCATCCATTTTTCATGAAGAAATTCACAAACCAAGTTTAAAAGGAAAACATTCCTAGAATTTTGATCAAACTGAAATTGATGCTGTTGAAAAAATAAAAAAAAATAATTAGTAGACTGTCTGATCACAACTAATGACAGATCTGAGCTGGATACAGATTGGACATGGTAGATATTTATAAATGATAGAAAACAAATATCCAAACATGATCCGGAACGACAGACAGGCACAATAAAATACGGGTTAATTAATCAGCTTTATTACCAAGAGATTTGTACGTTTCTAACAAAATACTGAATTGTAGCCTATTCCAGATTTTACAGAAAGCCAATGATGATGAACCAATATTAAAGAAAGTTGCTCTCCTGCTTGCAATCTTGCTGCAGCATTTTGGAAGAAGTAGAATTTATTTTTATGAATTCCTTGGACAATAGGAAACTACAATAATCTAGTCCTAACGTTACAAACACATGGAAACACTCTCAATCAAGATGTTCCTGTTTTAGAGCTATTACGTAGGTGGAAGAAGGCAGTCCTCCAGACGGGCCTTAACATGAAGTAAAGGTTAAGTCAGAATCAGAAAGAACACCCAGGTTTTTTACTGTGATACTAGTCAACTAGCATTGACTAAAGTACTTTTACTATAGTTCAGCATAGTACAGTGAAAGTACTGTACAGTACTTTTCACTTCTTCACTATAAACAAGCTGGGTCCACCGAGTTTACTAGTAAGTAGTAACTAGTGAGAATACTTACTAGATCACTAGTTTAAGGCATTTTTTGGGAGAAACCTTAAATGATATGTACCGTACTAGTTAACTACAGACCTTAATCAGTGATTACCTAGGTTACATGTCAGTGTTTGTGCAGCCCAGTCACGATTTACTACCTTGATATTAATAAATACTCACTCAGCTTTCCATAAGCTCCTGACTCATGAAGCTTCTGGTCGACATGTCGACAACTTCACGTCCTGCAGCTCTGCAAGTGCACTCCTCTGATTGGTTGGATGTTGACTGCTGTCAATCATTGCAGCAATGCATGCACGGTCACATTTTATGTCCATTTTGCAAAATGTGGCCCCCAATGGAAGATGAGGCCCTACGCTCAGCCTGTCTTCTGCGTTTACAGAGGGCACTGTTCACATCTTTGCGATGTAATAACTACCTAATCTGGTAACTAAGAGTAATTTTCCTGGTTTGGATAGAATCAGAGCTCTACATACTGACTTAGTCATCATGAAGATTTTAACCCAGAGTAAATACACTTTAAACTTCATAGCTGCCAATAAGAATCTAGTATTCATCGCTCTGATACAACACAGGGTTATGTACTCAGCTCAAGGTTAGGTATGAACTGGTTCTGGTCTCCCCACTGAGCTGCAGTGCTAAGCTGTAGAACATGGGCTAATCCAACCAAACAAATCCTTGGCTTCGTTACTTTAAATCAATCTGTAGTTTTCCAAAATGTTGGAGAGATATTTTAATGCACGACTGACTGGGTGTGTGTGTGTGCCCAGGAAATAACACCTTCTCTAGTTCTCTTACTCAAAGCAACATGAGCTTTAAATGTCCTCGAAATGTCCCATCACCTTCCAACTCTGATGGAGACAAAACTCACAGAGCAGTTATCCGTCAGCAGAATTTATTTTGACATTTGCAGAGTACAGGATGAGGCGAGGGACCGCAGTGGGAGGAAAACAGAGGCGATGGATTTGTGCTCTCAAGATTTGGCAGAGCAGCAAAAGTGTACTCATGATTGTATTTAATGAAGAGGGCTGCGAGATAATGCAAATAAATGGTGGGATCAGTGTGCTGTCGGAGCCTGAAGGATGGTTCGTCTGTTGGATCCTTGGTTCATTTATTCTGGAAGCCCAGACACCCAAAGAAACCTCAATAAATGTGTCATGGATCCTGCAGAAAATGAAGTAAGGTTATTGAGCCTGGTTGTGCTGCTGAGTAATTGTGCCAAGATTATACTCAAAAGTTCAACAAAGAAAGAATGAGAGTTTTTTTTTAATTTTTTTTTATTTATGAAGGCCTTTTGTTTCCAGCCGTGACAATTGTTCTAACTGATGAAGTAGTCCAGACAGGCCTGACAGTTTCATTGTTTTTGTTTGTGTAACTGTGTCCGTTTTGAAAGAAAAACAAATAAAACCAAATGTATTTCCACAAATACTCTCTTCTATTTGTTGATGGATAGTTCAGAGCGCAATATGTTTTGTAAAGATGGGAAAAAGGGTTCAAGTGTACTCACTGAACACTGGCAAACAAACTTGGTCCAATGGGAAGAAAAAGTGCAGAAAGAAAAATGAGAATAAGCCATGATACAAGATGACAGAAGTTGGTAATAAGGACATAGACAAAGAAAGACATGGTTGCCTATAAGGGTGAGAGGAAAGTTCCAGAAAAATCTTCATCCCCTATAAATTTACAATAAAATACAAAAAGCATCTGGTTGCTCTTCGACTCATCCCCAGTCTGCAGCCATGACTGGAACACAAATGAGACAAAAAGCCCCAATGAACATGAAATAACTTTTCCTTTTTGATGATGAAACTGAAACCTTTCTCCATCTGGATGGATTTAGATTAATTACACTGAGTACCAAGCTTAACTCAGTAAGCCAAATTGACATAACATTAAGGAACACACACTGAGAAAGAGAGGAAGAGGTTCCTCAGCCCCTACTTAGGATATTTTAGTTCCCCTGGAGGAACTGCATTGTAAATTTATTCAAATGCTGTGAGTGCAAAATGTTTGGCACTTTGTGGTATTCGTTTCCTTTGCAGTGGGAACCATCAATGCATTATTTTTCCTCCGCTTTCCTCTCTATCCACACAGCGCAACAACATTGGTCGCTCCTTATGCTGCTCACACGGAAGAATGTTTTACGTTCAGCCATGCACAGTTTTCACCATATTGGTAATTCTTTGTAATGACAGCGCAACAATCTCCAGAACAAAATGTGGGAGGACAAGAAAAATGTGAAGGCAGTCCGCCCAGAGTCATGAGTCATATCTCACTATGTTGAATAAAACTGCTACCATAAACATTGTAATATGTGGAAATAGACAGACTTGAAAGGGATGAGCAATCTGGAGAGAATCTTGATGTGTTATAACATCCACAGGATAGATAAATTAACCAAAAATGCTAAAACATTTTGCTGATTTTTCCAAGAGTATAACTTACTTTATGTTTGCGATTTTGAAGTAGCTGTGTACTGCCCAAAAATAGAGTTTTAACTTAAACGGATAAACAGCCTGATATCAATGGGACCTACCCGAGAAAATGAACTTGATTTAAGACACCTGTGTCAAACTCAAGGCCCGGGGACCAAATCCGGCCATTTTGAGCATCCAGTTTGGCCCGCAGGAGAAAGTATCACATGATTGCAGTCATGTTTAATGTTTTTTTTGTTGTGTTTTTTACAAAATCCTTACATTTTCCTTAAAATATTAGGTAACATTTTCCTTAATTAAAGAAAAGTTGGTCGCAAATCTAGGAAATTTAAAGTAACGATCCTGTTGGGACTAATATTTGTCACTTATTGTTTGGATATTGTCGGTTTCTCACATATTTCGTATGTTATGTGTACGTTGAAGTGCCAACTAGGGCAAATTAATGTTGAAATGTCATTTTCCCGCATAATTTCTGTGTCCCACTTGAGATCAAACTGCTACATATTTGGCCTCTGAACTAAGATGAGTTTTACACCTCTGATTTAAACTAGTCAGATGTTTCAGGTCATGATATAAAAAAAATGAAAAAAAAAACAGAAAGAGTATGTCACATTGAGAAAAAAAAGTTAAATTAACTGACAAACTTGATCATATTTTAACATATAGGGCCAACAGCTTGAATGAACCTAAAATGGGTTTTTAATATACACCTTCATGTAGGAATGTCCAAAGGAACATGGTCATAAATCACAAAGACGAAAAGACTGAGTACCATGAGAGTATTTGTCTTTTGACCCCTGTATTGATTGTGCCAATAGTTTACCATCAATGAAAATGTCTTTGTACATTTTTTTACCTATAGAATTGTGTGGTCTGTGTAGATTCTGTTGAATGGGACTTCGGAGTAAGTATAACTGCAGGCGAGGCCCTGGAAACAACCCAATGCATGCCTGTCTAATGGCTATGATATGTGAGTGGGACGGAGCACGCGCCGCACACTGCGTCTCATTGATGAACACGAGGAGATTTTCCTCTGACCAGGCATGAAATAGCCAGGTGGTCCGTCCTTGACATTTCTCATCTGAGCAAATGAGTATGTGTGGGGTAGGGCATGGGAGTGAGCGACACAGACACAGTGAGTGATTGAGAAAGAAAAAGGAGAAAATTATACTTTTTCCCATTCCAAAAAGTTTGTTTTGTCCAAAACTAGCACAGTGTATGCTAACCAGGCTGGATGAGGACAGATGAAGTGGTTTGGAACAGAGGTTTGCTGCCAAAGTGAACCTGTTGTTCTTCCATTAAAAGGGTAACTGCAACATGTCTGCCTGCTGCAGCGCTGAAAAGGTCCATTGTATTAAACAATTAACCAGTTTGTTCTTACCCTACTTTATCCGGGCTGGGCTTGTTCTGGACTCAAGGTGTTATGCAATATTTCATTTCAGTGAATTATCCACTGTGCATGTACTTCTCAATGTCCCAGTCTTGCTAGATATTCCAGTTGCATGCCCTGTCAAAAAACTGCAAACTGACAGTGTAATGGAAATACAGGGGGAAGCTCCCCGTATGCCTGCTGTGTCTAAGACAATATATACTGTATATGTATATTTTAACCAATAATGGCTTATTATATACCCTGAATTACAAAGGGAAAGAGTTTGTCAATGTAAAAAAAAATTAAACTACAATAATTTTAACCAAAAAAGAGGAAAAGATGTCACTTTTAATCATTGAGTTGTAACATTTGCGCCGCTAGGTGTTTTTCATGCACTTAAATACATTTATTTAGTGTTGGCTGCTGTTAGCTAATGCTTCACAAAAATGTGGAAAAATTAGGCCCATCATAGTTTTTATACCTCTTGGAAAGAATATAAATAAGGTGGTAAAAGGGGATTTTATGCCAGATACATTTAGTTGTATGGAAAGCAAAATACACCTACGTCTGGGCTTAGACTGCACGGTAAGAGTTAGTGAATAATAGCGTTATTTATATTTAAAATAATATTTTTAATGATCTTGAACTGGGATGACCTGAAGATTGTCAAAATGTTAAATTGTTTATGAGGACTTCAACCAGAGTTCATATACTATCCTCTGAATTAAACAAGTCTCCGCACCAAATAACACGTACCACGTTCCCCAGAATTCAGTCAAATGACTCGGTTCCACCGAGTAAAAAAAAGGTCTCCGAGAGGCTCTTGACATCCACTCATAGAATATCCATGTCAAATTACAACCCGATTCAACGAGCATTAACAATTTTAATTTACACCAAAAAATGTGACGTTTCGGGCTGAACGCCCTTCATCAGACATGAGTTGCACCATTAGGCACACCTGTTTTTGTAGTGTGCTTGATTGAACAAGGTAGTCACATGATACATGTCAGAGTTAATAAATGGACATTTATATTGCATGTATTTACAGTCACCATGCATACTAACTTAATACACTATAAGTTAGTAGTATATATGTATATATATATATATATATATGTACAAAAATATACACTATATATATTTAAAATAACATTCATTAATGGAAATTGCCCTTCATTGAATTGTGCGAGGCATAATTGTAATTTACGTTGAATTACCTTTGAAACGATACATCGCACAACTATGTTTCCATAAATTTGGAAATTACCGAGCCCCATTTTAAAAAATGGGCTCCGAGCGTCTCATCATATTCATTCATAGAGTATTCATACCAAACTGTATTCCAATCTAACGAGAACTAAAGGAGGAGTAGACATTTGACTCGCAAATAAATGAGAAATCAACTTTAGGTTTTTTTTTTCTTTTGGGGCCACAAATCAAAAATCGTTGATGCGTACACATCCATACATTATACGTAAAAATTTCAGCCCGATCCATTCACAAATAACAGAGGAGTAGCGATTTTAACTAGTGTACACGAGAAGAAAAACAACAACAACAACAAAGTGAGTGGCGTTTTAAGTCCGGTAGCCAGGCCTAAAAAAAAAACAAAAAAAAAAAACAAGTTTTAAATAACTGACATTTTATGCCCATTCAAATCAGAATATACATAACATAAACACTCTTTATGGTGCGATGCTCAAAAAGATAAGGGACCAGATATTTTTTTCTCTTGGATGCATTTCTAAAGCTGAACAATAACGCTGAAAACTCCTCGCAGCCAAAAAAAATGTTATCACGTCATCTCTCACAGTGATGCGGGAAAATCCTTTGCTGTTTGCTGAGACTCACTATTTCTCAACGGAGGTGAGGCCAGATTCCTCACTGATGACCTCAGTCATTACATAGATGAGCAGGGAGGGCATGTAGACACGCATGTAAAATAAGATGAAGCGATAGTATGAAGAGGGAAAATGAGCTTTGACTGTCACTGCTCACATACCACGGCATACGTTGAAGGACAACCAGATAACCACTAACACGCACATGCTCATGTACACTCACACAATTATTTAGTGTTTACAATACAACATGACATTTAGGAATCACAGTGGATCTTGTGTTATAGCTGAAAATCAAACTAAAACATTCTCATTCATTTCACAATCAGAGGTGTTGGCTGTGTTTGGACTTTAACTTCATTGTTACATTTAGTGGATTTTCTCGCACACACACCAGGGGTGGACTGGGACAAAAATTCAGCCCTGGCATTTTCTGTCCAGACCTTATCAGAGGACATTATGTAGAAGCTGTTATTAAGTCAGTGACTCTAAACATGTGCCTCTTTATGTCTTCATTTAAATTATTATTCCCCCAGAAAACCATAAAAGGGGAAACTTTTGAACTCCTTTTTATCTATATTCTTTGGCCATTTTGCAACTTAGTTTGTCCCATTTAAAAAAATATATAAATATTTTTTAGACTTTAGCTCCTTTTATCATTAAATATCCTTTTTTTCATATTTTTTGTCCATTTTTGCAACTTCTTTTTGACACTTTTATCCAATTTTTGTCCATCCTCTCATTTTCTTTTGCAACCTTTCATCCAAATAAGCTATAAGTACATATAAATATCACTTGTTTCCTTTTTCCCCACATTTTGCCTCTTTTTGTTCCACATTTTTGCTCTTTTTCACTTTTGCTTGCCACATTTTGCCCATTAAAGCTACCCTTTGCCATTACATACAACCTGTTTCCGCTTTATTCTCCCATTGCTTGGCCACTCTTGACAGCTTTTGGGCCATTTTAGTCACTACACTTTTTTCTTGCCATGTTTTTGACACTTTTGGACCATTTTTGGTCACCTGTCACCATGTCTGCCTCCACTCACTCGTAAAGTTTTTTTTAAAAAAAAACATAGCGGACCGGCCCACGTTGGGTCAACGGCCCACCGGGACAATGCCCAGTATGCCAGATGGCCAGTCCACCCCTGGCACACACCAATAAGTGGCTTTACTTCTCATCTAAAGACAATAAGTTCAAACCCTGGCGTTCTATTTTGTTGGACAAACAGAAAACCCACAATATCTTATGGCTGTACATTACAAAGAGGCTCATCATGGTAGCTGCAACTCTGAAAATATCAAATGCAAAACTCAATCAGAGGAGGAGATAGATTAAAATTGCTCCTCCAAAGAAAGTCTGAATATATACATTAAAAGCAACACAATTTTTAGGTCTAAATAGAGAACTGGACTTCTCTCCTGTTTTGTAGCTTTTCTTTTCTCTTATTTTAATACAGGTTTTGAAAATCTCTGTATATCAATCCAGTATAATGTATTTTTCATGTTCTTAAACATCATTGAATGAACTGCTCTACAGATTTTAATTGCAGAACCTTTAACTTGGTCATGTGACCTGTTGAAACTCTTTAAAGGAAGCAGCTTGGCAGCCATTTTGTTATTGCCCTGATGAAGGCCTGTTAGGCTGAAACATGTTGGCATGTGAAGAAACAGCATTTTTTTCAAGCAACTTTCAAATACAAGAAACCCATGCAGCACTATATGCAATTGTTTTTTTTTTTTACTCTGTTGGACTTATATTTGCTTTAATTGGTGTTGGTTTTATTAGTTTAATTATATTTTGTCAGTTGGTAAGTGTCCAGTCTTTTTCCCTGTCTGGCTGTTTTGTCAGTATGTCGTTCCTCCGATTCATCAACAAATGGATGATTGAAATTCTTGAAAATAATTTTTTTTGTCAGATGAAAATCACAAAGTGCTGTATAGAACAGGGGAGAAATGAAAACAACAGGAGCAACATCATAAACGGAAACTAAAATAAAGGTTACATCACAAATGCCTTATCACAACACACATATCAGTGTGCAACACAAAGTAGTGCCTACCACACAGTAGCAAACATAGCTATTCATGTCAATACACAACAATAGGTGTAGCAAGTGTTTGGAAGTGAGACTTGTGAAATATTGGCCAAAATCTCACAATATAAAACTCGCAAAACCACACGATCATAGTGGATAGATTTAGCGAGGTTTGAGTGTGCGGTTTCATCCTGCTCTTCTGAAGCATAGAAAAACAAAACTATTTCAAAATGTAACTTAATTTATCCCTATTAGGCAGTTGTGGCAGTTGTCTCTTTGTCATTGTTTCAGGCCACTCTGCATATCAGTCAGTCCTTCTCTTTGAAAATATCATAACACTGCACAATAGTGGTTGGCACTTTAACCCTAAAGTATAACGTCCTTGGTTAGACTTTATCCGTAAGTTTGAAGCTTAATTTAGTTGTTTTGCAACCAAACAAGGAACGTCTTTACCTGTCTATCTGATCTGTCATTTCATTAGTTGTTAACATACTAATTATACAGTTCATGCGTGTGAAAAGAAACAACCATATTGATGACATTATTGCTGACACGTGTTGGAGGAAACACATTTTTTCCCATGTACAAATGCAAACTGGATATGCAAGCATTCTCTCGCTTACACACATATACCAATTGTGTGAAATCTAACACTGTGGTAGGAAGTTTTACCCAAATCGCTGATGCAAGCCAACATCCCCGGCTCCATGACTGCAGTACCCTGTTTTAGGTCAGCTACAGTTTCGTATTTCTTAGTGTACATAAAGTATGTCATAAGAGAAGTCTTTAATTATTGAAGGGTTTTTTTTTTTTACAAAAACTAAGAGCTGACAAGGTGTTTGAAAAACACAAACATACTGAAACTGTTGGTGTTCTACAGTTTGGTCCCATGTGCTGTATATAATCCCCATAAGTTACCCTCAAATGTTTTGGGGTTTTAGCAAATTGAATGAACTATTGCCACACACACACATGCAGACACATACACAAAGAACCCCCCTTAAGTTTGGGTATCCCTTTCTGCTCTCTGTCTCTCTGACTTGCTACAAAGAGTTTCATGACAGTGAGTTGGTCAAAGCTTCTTTAAAACGAGGCCGACTCTGGAAACCCAAAGCCCTTTGCTAAAGGGTTTAAGTTGAGGGAGAAAGGGAGGAGTGTGACTCGCTGTTTTGCGATGGCAGAGGAAAAAGAAATGCCTGCGCGAGTGTGCTCCTGAAAGTACCTTTTGACCCTACATGTCAACTCAGTTGTCTAGAAGACAAGCCTGTAAGTGTACAAACAGTCGCAGAAGGGAGGATGGAGACATTGAAAAGCGGAAGAACAAATTCCTCAGTGGGGAAAAAAAGTCAGGTGTTGGTGATTTTGTGGTAAGAGGGCCTACTGACAGGCAGTTATGGATTTAACACTATGTGACTGTCTGGTGCTAAAATTTCCCAACATAATTTCATCGAATTTCAGCAACTACGTGCAACAGTCGCAGAGACAAAGTGCTTTGTCCAAGACTCAGCGAACAAAGTCAGGCTCGCAATTAAACACAGTGGAAGTGGGATTTTGCCTAGTTGCACAAAAGCTGACAGAGTTTGTGAAACATTGTAACTTTTATGGACTAAAAATGTTCACTTACTGTAGGTGTCTAAATCTGTAATGTGGTTTGTTAGTTGGAAACAAGCATCATAACGCCACGGATTACCCAACGAGCCGATATGATTCATTAAATGAAAGAAGAAAAAAAAAAATCACGAATAACAATTTTCATAATCTCCTTTATTCTTACACAGGGAGCTTTCTGTAATGAGATTACGATTCAAAAGAGAAAGCACAGGCAACCTCATTACCTTTATGCTGAATTAGGAGTTTTCTGAGAAAGTACAATGTCAACAGAAAAAAGGCCATTGAGTGATTGAATAATAAAATGGAGCTGGTTTGTATCATAGTTTACGTCATTAACATGATCGCTTTATTAATCTCATAAGTGTATTCTATGTTTGGCCAAAACTCTCAATGATTCTTCCACTTTGGTATTTTCACTTTGTGTGTTTTCAGATAAAGTAAAGTGTGTTTTTTATTGTGGTAAAAAAAAAAAAAATAGTGAGGAAAAGACATGAAACCTCATGATGAATTTGATATCTTCCCTGCTGTCCCTCCAACTTCTTGTGTGGTTTGGTATTGAAAACTCTTCTTGGAGGCCATATCTGGGCGGCAGGCCACCTTACCCACACCCTCTTAGTCTAGTCATTCCGCTTTAGAAACTCTCTGAGACAAGTACACACACTGCACATGCACACACATGCACACACTCAACAAGAATTGCTGCCACAACTCACGCTCACTCACATACAATTACAGAGACACTCTTTTCAAACCCTGCTAAACCACCAGGACCAACAATACTGGGCCTAATCTTATAACTATTATCCAATCACAGAGCTGAAAGCTAAAGAGTGGAATTGATTGGTTGGAGGCCACAGGGGCCAGTAAGGGAAAGACAAACAAGAAGAGACAACCATTGTTGATTGATTACCATGAAAGACACTTTTGTTACTGACTTGAAGGCAGGACACTGCTGGTATCAAGAGGAAATGCTAGTAGTACTAAAATAGGTCACTGCAGCACCCACATGTAGACATGATACTTCATTTAGAGACTAGGTATTCAAAAGACAATTTTACCATCTCTTCACCAAAGGCTAAGGTCCACAGATTATTAGCCATGAGTAATATTGATTAGCTGCAGAGCAAAGGTGAGGAGATCTGCAGATCTGCAAACTACAAATCGTTTTTAGAGATGAAAGAATGAGTGACAGGAAAAAAATTAGAATTGAGGAATGAAGGTTAACAAATCAGTTAACAACACCAAACCAGTGATGCATGGTTCCACTTTTTTGAGTGAGGGTCACTCTGTGGGGCTTGGGTTGGGGCTGGTGTCTTATCTGCTCCAGGAACCCCTCCCACAATCAAGGCATTTTCTTTTATTTTTATTTCGAGCCGAGAAGCACGTCAGCCAAAACCTCAGGGTTTAGTTACTTTGCAAAACTCAATGCTGCAATTACCCAGTGTCCAGTTCAATCAATGTAATCTAATCATATGTAAACACAAACATGTTGAGGGTTATTGTCTTAGTTAGTCATAGTTTCCTAATATCAATACATATTTTGAATTGTCTCATTTCATCTGAATATACTTGATTTATTGGTTGGAACATTTCTGTAATTTACAGTAATTCTTAACACTCGAGGCAAAAGGCAGGAATGTATTTATTGTACATCCAGAGATATCGCAAACATTTTGCAATACACAGGCATTCTTTGTTCAGACATACACAAACACAGACGCACACACAAAAATAATGACATTTCAACAAAGCTTGTTTTGCCTTATCCAAGCAATCCAAACGTTTGACAAACGGTGCATCACGATAAAATATTGAGCTGCCCCTGCGAACAAAAATCACTTTGAAATCATCTTTCCCGGCCTTCACTTACAGGCCATTCACAGGCGGAAAAGCGTAACGCAAATCAAATGTGAGATGTTAGAACACCCTGCGTGTGAGCCACCCATCCCACATCCTGTTCACAAAGCTACAGCCTTTTGAATCTGAATGTGACCCTTTAGGAGAATTTGTTCCACAGATGAAGGCCCTCACTGTGTCAGTGGCACTGATAGGAAGGGACAGAGGGCCAGCGCGCCTCTATTCACAGCCAACATACACATTAGCATAGCGCTCATAGCGTGGGCCAGCCACCTAGCCTCCTTTAGTTCTCCAACTCACACTCAATTTGTTGCCTCTCCCACGCTGCAACTATTTCCCACCAACTTCATTCAATATATTCTCCCAATTTCCTGAAAAATTCAGTTGTGCTTGCGTTGTGTGAGTGAAAGAGAGAATGCGTGAATTGTGTGTCTCAGTTAGATGTTTTTTTTTTTACACTCTTGATGCCAGAAAAAAAGGCAATTGACAGAAGGTTTTTCACTAATGAAGTGAGCAGGCTTGAGTGACGAGCAGAGATAATTCATGTGAGGCATTGTGCAGAGAGATGCCAAATGGAAGATAATCTAAAAATCTGTCAAAAAATACAATCTGACGAAGAGGAGTAGCGGTATTTCCAAGTAGAGGAACGTGTGCACGTTGATGGGATTAATTTATCATAAAGCTAGAGATGAAAAGGCGGTACTCTCTGATTTCTCTGTTGACTAGTTTGAGAGGAGGGGTTTCTTGGAGAGTAAGGGGCAGAAGGAAGGTTTTGTAGGCTGTAAGAGCCTCCCCCCTTGAGGTTGTGATTGGTTAAGCCTGTTGTGAGTGAGTCCACAGGAGGCCAGTAAGAAGGTGAATGGTCTGGGAGGTTGTTCGGGGGCAGGCAGCTGTGGAGATCAGCAACCACTGCTTCTTAAAGCCTGGCTACTCCTGATTACGGACACAGACTGAAAGACAAAGAGCAGAGGAGAACTGGAGAAAGTTAAGGGTGAGGAGAAGAGAGTGGACTTGTGACTGGAGTTGTTCTATGCTCACCCTTTCCAAACTGCTGCATCCTATTTGCACTATCTGAGACACACACTTACACATACACACCCACATACAGGGAGGTGATTCAGAGAGACCTGACGCTGCAGGGAAGAAGGGAATTAAACATTTACACTTTAAGACTTTTGCATCCATAGTCAGGAGTGGGGGAAAAGAGGGATAACAGCCTGTTTGCCTGCCCCCTTTGTTCCTCATTTGTGTTTGAATTATATCTTCACTGAGTTATCTTGGAGTCTTTGGATACAACCTTCTTGAATTGTTGGTTTCTGGAGGCATGGCATACGGACAAAAGAGCCCCAGGTGGGCATTAACCCAGAGCTCCATCAGCTTGGCACTCAGCTTGTCACTCTTCACTCTCCTCCTCTTCCTCCTCACTGTCTCAGCCGCGGATGAGTATGACTACTATAGCTGGCAATCGGACAACTTCCACAATGGCCGTTTCTACACCAAGCAGCCTCAGTGCGTGGACATACCTGCAGACCTGCGCCTGTGCCACAATGTGGGCTACAAGAAGATGAGGCTTCCCAACCTGCTAGACCACGAGACCATGCCAGAAGTCAAACAACAGGCGGGAAGCTGGGTTCCCCTGCTGGCCAAACGGTGCCATGCTGACACGCAGGTGTTCCTGTGCTCGCTGTTTGCACCAGTGTGTCTGGATAGACCCATCTATCCCTGCCGTTCACTCTGCGAGGCTGTCAGGGACAGCTGTGCTCCAGTGATGGAGACCTACGGCTTTCCCTGGCCAGAGATGCTGACCTGTGATAAGTTCCCCATTGATAACGACCTCTGCATTCCCATGCAGTTTACTGGTAATCACGCAACCCAGCCACCAGGTAGGGAAGCTGTTTGCACTTTGTCACAAAACCACACTCACACAAAAACTAACACTGCAAACTATACATGAACTTACAAATATATTATTTTTAAATATTCTCCATATCATAAACATACAACCAAAGGGTGGGATCTCCTGTGAGCCATCTGGAAAATAGTTTTGAGTTCACTATAAAGAATGACAATAAGTGATTTGTGAGTTGTCATATTATTGCTCAGTAACCACATTTATAGGCAAAGACAACTGCTGAGAAAAACACATAAAATGAAGACTTTTGCTTCATGATCAAATAGCTTACTTTAAACTATAAATTGGTTCCTTATGAGGGTGTAGGACACATAACAGTGAGTAACTGGTTAGTGAAAAGTTTGCTGCAATCAATATAAGCCTCAGGGAGAGTCAGCGACAGGCTGACAGAGACATGGCACTGAAAGACTCCAACAGGCTTGTAAGTTAAGATAAATGGCATGTGAGGTAAACACAACTTAAAGGTAGGCACACACACACAGGCTGCATGCACTTTTATTAGAAGCTGTCCATCTGCAGCCACACAATCACTTTATCAAACAATTGAATAGGCATTCTCTGATTTCCCTACATGCAGCCCATCGGCTGTTTCTGGAAAGTGTCAATAAAAGAACAGATCAGCTTAGCAAGTAGAAAAAGGAGAAAGCACAAGTTATTGGCAGAGTGAGAGTGAACACGGACTAAATAGGTGGAATAAGCTGTGTTTGTGTGTGTGCGTGCATGCATGACTATTGGAACAGGCTCTTTACAAAAGCTGTCAGTTTGGAGAGGCAGAGAGAGGAAGTTGATGAGAGCCGTTAGACGTTAAGAGGGACAGTCCCCACTGTGTCCCAGCCTGTTTAGCCTTTGTTTGGTTTGGGAGCGAGCAGGCCAATTAGCCAGAAGGCCAATTACTGAGCTCCCACTAATTAGTCGACATGGCAGGACAAGAGACACAAGCAGAGAATGAAAGTCGCTAAAGTCTGATTGTTCTCAAGAGAGCCGAATGGAGAGGATTGAAAGAAGGAGAAAACAGGAGGGTAAAGAAGAGGCAGGCTGCATACAAAAGAAAGGAAAAGGGCTGCATCCTGCAGAATAAGAAGTGTCTGCTTTCAATAGTTTGAAGACTCTTTCTTGTTCAAGTGTCAGTTAACATGCAGGAAAAAAAAAAAGCTTTACCCTGTCAGTCTGTTTACACATCATTGATTTTTAGTCACTAGAATAAAACTAGGAGATGCTGTTTGTGTAAATTTCAGATACTTTCCAGACGTGGAATGTGTTTTAAAAGTATTGGCAATTTGTGATGGTCTAGTGCAGTGGTTCTCAGACTTTTTTGGCCCAAGTACCCCCTTGCTCATGTTTCTGAATCCAAGTACCCGTTTTTGTCCGACTACAACATTTTGCTCAGAATTCTATGAAAAAACACCTATAAAGCATAATGATGGAAATGAATGAGTGATGACACACATTTTTAAGAATCTCATTGTACGTACTGTAAGTAGAATTAAACTGGATTTAGTGCCTCCTAAATTAATTTATTTCTATAGTTTTTTTTTTTTTCTTTTAATAATTTCTGCTCATCTCCCGCTGGTGTGGGACCAAGACTGATCCTTGTATTTTCACTTCTGGTTCTAATCAAGATCATTTTCAATTTTTTTTTATTTTATGATTGTAATTTTTAATTATATATATATATATATATATATATATATATATATATATATATATATATATATATATATATATACAGTACATATTCTTAATATTTTCGTTTGATAATTTTCCATTTTCTCTCTCTCAAGTAGTGTTATCGCGTACCCCCATTTGAGAAACACTGGTCTAGAATTCCCAGAGAAAGAAATGGTGATTCAGGCCCTCTCTCGCTCAAACACCTGTTTGTTAATCACTACCTACATCGTGTGAAAACCTTTTATTTTTTTAACCCCTAAAATTTGATTCAATAAAATATATGTAAATAGTTGCTTTTGCTCCTAGTTTGTGTGTGAAAATGTTGCCCATTCGAGAGCGCATTTGAAATAGAGTGTGAACCCATATCACTTTCAGTCTGAAGACTCCTTCGATGTGCCGTTGAGGCCATCCTGAGGACAAGCTCTTGGCTCTGAAATCGACACACACACTAGCCAGCAACAATAAAAGGAAATTTCACACAAATACTTTCTCTGGGAATAATCCATGATGATATGATGTTTATATCTGGCAAAACCAGGTGAATTTTTGGGCGGTGAAGGACAGGACTTAAGGGTCTGCTGCCAACAAGAGGCCATGATTCTAAGCTTTGCGATTTACATGATATTGCCCGGTTCGAGCGCTCCTGTAGAAACTAACAGCACCGTTCGATTCACTTTCCACCTTGCTGTCACTGGTTAAACTGACAGGAACTCCACAGCTCAGGAACTGGACTGTGTGTGTTAGCACTTTGGCCCGCGTGTGTTTGTGTGTGTGCGTGCGTGTGTTACTACCAAAGGCGAGCACTGAAAGCTGACAGGAGTGATCTCAGGCTTTCCTTGGAGCGGAAAAGACTGGCTGAACTCAATCTGTCTGACTCTCTGACTTAATGATGCCACCTTCAGTCAGGCAAGGGTTAGGGTAGATTTTTACAGATTTTATGCTTTAACAAAACCACCAAAACACAAGTTGCATCTCTCTTTGCACATACAATTTGTGAGATTACATGATATTTAAGATCATGGCTGTGTTCAAAATGAGCATGTAGTGCGTTCCATTTAGATATTATTGAAAGATTGAGAATACGAGAGAAATACTGTACCTGGATGTATAATATATGACATTTTTTTTAACTCAGTGTCATTGACGAGATAATTCGTAATTTCAAAATCGAACGCTAATGTTGCGATGGTGAGATAAAACCATCAACTAATGGGTCATTGCATGTCGGGAGGAAGAATGAGTTACGTCTGTGTGACTGATGGGGGAGCAGATACAAAATACAGTAAGCAAAACATTCAACTGTGAGCCAGATAGCAAAATAATAATAATTTTGCCATCAAAAGCCTTGTCTCAGTGTTGTTGTTACTTTTTAGAAGGAAACCAATGTTCAGATGTTATAGTTTTTAATAAAGGAAAAAAAATTGTTTCAAAGTCACTGAGATTTTTTTTTAGAAAAAGCCTGTTTTCTCAGCTTTTTGCTCTGAAACTGGCGATTTGTGTTAAACTTGCTCTATTCAACTGCTGATTATGGAAGAACTAAACATTTTTTTTCTGATGAAAGTAGATATTTTAATCTTTCAGAATCTGGTGTCAGATTTCAGATTGTTGTAATACAACATATTCTGTGGGTCTTTAAAAATCAGTCAAAATGCTCTAAAACGGCTGACACTGAGGGGGGTAGAACTCCTGAGAATGGCTGGCACTGAATGAGTTAAGTATGCACGGTGGGCACACTAGTCATACTTAACCGCCCCATGATGCATTGCGAGCGGAACGTAAAATCTTCCTGGGACCGGCTTCAAGCTAAAAGTCAAACATCCCTGTTTCCAACCCTTTTGTAAATAGAGCTCTTGTTTTGAAGTTATAACCAGAAGTTTTGTCAGTAGCACAATGGCTGGTCTCCGAAAATCTCTGAAATGTTGGTATGAAATGTGTTTACGCAATTTTTATGAATCAAATGATATATTCTAGTCTATCATGTCCTACTTGGTCACTTTCTCGCTTAAAATGTTTTCAGAACTTTCAAAGGTGGCAAATTAACTAAGATATTTTGCCTCAGTGTGCTTCCGGTTTTTGTTGTTGTAGGTTTGAAATTAATCTTGGGAAACTTAGAAGTATATAGTATAGTAGACAGTACATACTAATTAAGTGTGGAGTGTGTGGTACGTCAGTATGCAATTTCGAACACAACCATTGTCTGCTTCACTGTGATGTGACTTGTGGAAGTTGCAACCGTGCCAAAGGAGACGGGCAGAGCTGTCCTTATAGAGGACAATGGCTCCTACTCATGTGGCCCTGACTGCTTTATGAAAAGGAAAATGTGATCCAACACTCTGAGCATGGAAGACTGCAGAGGCCTTTGGAGAATGTATTTCCCTGTTGTATAGGATTCCTCCAGATGCAAGGACTGTGCTGTGCTTTAGGGGCCCCAGGGGCTGCCTGCAGGTCATGCTGAAGACCTCATCTGTCTGTCTGCAAGCTACATTTAAACAGATGTTAGGTCCCAAAACGTAAATCACACACTGTATTACATGTTTGACCCCGTACTTTATGTCATAAGTGTTGCTGCTGCTGATAACGTAGAAAGTGAAATAAGACATCAGGAAATATAACATTTAGGCATTGCTGTGACACAGAGAGGTGATAGATGACACTTTTAGCATGGGGTTACGTGTGTGTTCTCATACAGAAAGCTGTAAACAGTAGCATGTAAATTGAATTTAATCATCTGTAAAAATGGATTTAAAAGTAATTTGTAATAAATTGGTCACATCAAATGTGATTTAATGGGTTATCTAAGTGTTCCTTTAACGTACAGTACATTAACTTGTTTCTTGTCCGACAAGGACAAATTATGTCTTTTCGGAATCAGGCAAGCCAGACATTTTTATGCTTTTTTTATGATTTAGTAATGATCATGGAAAAGGATTTTGTTTATACGTGATAACTCACTGCAAAAAGAAAAAGAAAAAAAGAAAGGCATGAGTGTTCCATGTTATCTAAGTTGAAAAATATCCACTGACAGTGACACAAAGTGAAACATCTGGATGGGCCCATCCCTAAACTCAAACACGAGATAACTTTTTCTTCTGTTCTTTTTGTTAATGAGGACTGGGCAAAATGACAACACAAAAGGATGAGGAGTGACAGATAGAAGACAGTAAAAAAAAGAGCTGAAAATGTAGATAGTGAAGTGCAGAAGTTCAAGAATTAAAATGCACAACTTCCTGGACTCCTGCCATATGCGATCTCCATTCTGGTTTACTGTTTAAAGATGAACAGCAGTGCTTTCCGGTGGACCACCTCCTCTCCTCTTTATCCTTTATCATCAGCATCTCCTCCTCTTCTCATCCTCCCTAACAATAGCTCTGAGAGACAATAACATTCATCAAAGCGACACGTAACAACATAAAGTTTGAAATTAGGTTTGCAGTCCCTAAATCAAATGCCAAAAGTCGTCAAGTTATTCAAAGTGACTGCTCAACAAAAGGAAGATTGTAGTGCTCACTTAAACTGTTAAAAATGTTTGACATTTAACATTTCAAAATTGTTGGCAACAAAAATACTTCACATGACCTCACTTTAAAGTCGAGTTGAAAGATATCCAGAGCCATGCAGTCATAATTCTTCATGATAGAAAACAGCATAGAGTCTATACTTCGTCATTTTCACCAACAACCAACTGGTATTTTTCTGTTTCGAGCTCTACCATCATGGAGGCACTTCTTTCCCCTGAAACAAGCACTGGCATCTACATAACTGGGCCCACTGCCAACATACCACCAGTGCAATGAATTAGCACACAGTCCAAAGAAGACTTTTTAAGGAGAATCATTCAAAGCAGTCGAATGCAGACATTTTCGTTGGGCCCTCGTCTATTTGTGTGTGTTTTCATGTGCGAGTACGTCCATGCGTCTGCCCCATCCTTTATGTCAGCACCAAACAATTAGAGGCCTGACCTTCCAGGCCTCGCAGGTCTCCTGCATGAGAAAGCATGGGAACCCTGGGTAAAGCAAAACCTGGCAGTTACTCTTACTACAATAACACACACACACACACACTGCAGTGGTTAGGGGTTTCACCTCCCTACGACCCAAGCAGTGAAGCATGCTAAACTTTGACCCAACTCATTATCTGTCCAGACGCTGAGGTTTGGGCTAGGGTGATAACCTCTGAACCCTGACTTTTACCCCAGGGCTGGACTGTGCTACGACAGTCCCGTGTGTGTTCGCATCAGTGTATTGACTCAAAATTGTGAAAAGGAGAGAACAAGAAACATATTTCAAACATTGCAGTCCAAGTGATAATTCTCTGAAACTGACTGGATTTGTTTAATACAGCGGTTTTTTTAGGGGTGTGTTCTCAGAGAGGGCCTTACAGCCTGCCTCATTGGGTTCAAGGCTCTGGATGAGTTGACGTGTGTGTGTGTGCGTGCATGCATGTGTGTGTGTGCTTTTGAAGTTAAGTAGACACAACAGAGAGGAGAAGTCAAACTTTTTCTGTTGTTGTCATATGTTTATTTTTGTGGGCGTATTCCATTGTCTGGCCTTCAGTGGTTTACTGTCTAAAATATTACACGTGTCGACATCACTTCAAAGTTAAAATGTTTAGTTTATTGTGACTATCTAAGTAATACATTTTAAGGTAAAGTCACAGTGAAAGTTTAATTAAAACTTCAAATCAACCTTTTTTCTGCTGAAAACTACTGTATTTTGTATAATGCTGCTGATTGATTGTTGACCAACTCTTAACATTTTAGTCAAAATATTTCAATTTGCATTTGTTTTTGTTGTAAAAATGTAAGAGTGACTTCCCTCTATGTGTTGAAACCCATGCAGCTGCTACGAAGTACCTCTGACTGCAGTCCGCAGTTCGGGGCAGGGCTCAATGCTGCATGCTATTGTGCTGTGTGATTCTTAAACAGTTCAAAATAATCAACGTCAAAATAAATAAATTGTGCCATATAAATAATTTTACATGTTACATAATTCTATAGGCACACAAAATGAATATGGGTTAGGGTAAGTCTGAACACGATTGGTTTATTGAACGTTGAGAGTCGCCCCGAACTGCAGGCTGCAGTCAGAGGCTTCTCGCTTTCGCTATTGGCTGAGAATGGTGGTTTGTGACATTTTGGTGGCTTCTTACATCACAAACCACCACTGTCAGCCCCGCCCCTCCAATGGAAACTTGTACCTGTCAACTGCAATCTGTGCGAGTAGGTTGGATTGAGAGAGTTGTGAAAAAGAGAGATATAGTGAGTCGTGAGTAGGTAGTTGGCATAATCAAGGCATTTCTTTCAATTTCCAGCCTAGAAGCATGTCAGCCAAAATGCTGTGGTTTATTTTCCCTTTAATAACGTAGTCTTCTGTCAGACAGTATATACAGCATTAATACCAGACAGCTGGAACAAGCTTCTACAGTATCTGTATGAATGTGTGTGTAGCACAAGTGTAAAAAAACCTATACAAAAAAAAAAAAAAAAAAACTAACTGTGACCATAATTCACCCACCAAAAATAAAAAACATGAAAAAACACCATTATAATTCTATTTTGGCTTGGACCTGTCACTATAGATGGCTTTTATGCTGTTATATTGAATGCTTTTAAATTCCTAAATTGACCTTAATTTGTTTTTTATATGCTGTTTAAAGGCCCAGTGTAGTCATTTATGTATCGCTCATTGTTAATCACTGATACATACAGTGATGATTGTACTGATTTTATGTAAACATGAGAGCTGAAACATGAACATATGAAATTCCCAATTTGATCACATATTTCTAAAAAAACTCAACGTTTCGTCTCTAATGTGTCCCTATTTGAAATTTCGAGGCTACACACGTTCACATATCAGGGTTAGAATGGCTAAATATGCTGCTGAGCAAAGCCGTTCTATAAATTTGAAGCTAAGAATAAACCGTGTGTCTGGATTTAGTGGCCCTGTGCTGTTTCACAATGTGCAGTTGCTGTGTCACTGCACTGAATCACCTTTCATCATGTTCAGCGGCTCCGTCCACATCGTTTACCTTTCTACAGAGCCAAGACCACACCTGCTCCTCCAAAATATACAAGGGCCAGAATAAAAAACATTTTCTAGGGTGTAATTGCAGCACAAACAGCAGTTAGCATGCTGGACTATGTATTGGTTAATATACACTGACATGTGGAGCAAGTAAGGACCTACGATCGGTTCAATCTTTCTTAATAACTGCCAAAGAAGGAACTTAGCTACATTTTGTTGACAGATATTTGTATTTAGTTCAGCCATCAAACGCTTACAGAGGCTTTTTTTCTATTTGTGTTTCCCTAGTGTCCAAGGTGTGCCCGCCGTGCGACAACGAGATGAAAGCAGACAACATCATGGAACATTATTGTGCCAGTGATTTTGGTAAGTAGAAGGATCGAAAAGAATAACATTGACTTCTCAGTAACTGAGCACTGTACAGGCGCGTCTCACCCGTGGGGGATGCAGGGGGTGAGAGACCCACACTTTGAATAAAAACAAAAATTCATCCCCCTCACTTTTTACAGAGGGATTCATTGTTGAGAATGGTCCAGTTAGATTGATTGAATGGTGATTAAGACAAATCACAGCCGGCCATTTGACGAAGCCACCGTTCACAAAAATGTGGCAAGAAAAGAGTGAAAAGTTACTAAATTGGGCCAAAAGCAGTCAGGAAATGACAAGAAAGAGGAAAACAGGTGGCATGTAATATGTAATTTGATTAATGAGCAAATTGTGGCAAACAATAGTGAAAAGGGCAAAAATGTGGAACAAAAAGAGGCAAAATGTAGCAAAATAAAGGAAACAAGTTATTTATTGGGTAAAAGGTAGCTTATTTGGATGATGAAATGGCAAAAAGATGGTAAAGGAATCAACAAACATTGGATAAAAGTGTCAAAAAGAACTTGCAAAAATTGACAAAAATTAGGAAAAAGGGATATTTATTGCCAAAAGGAAGTAAAAATCTGAAAAAAACTTAAAAGTGTCCGATTTTTGGGGAAAGTTGCAAAATGACCAAAGAAAAAGGTAAAAAGTGGTTAAAAAGTTCCCCCTTTTAAGGTTTTCTGGGGGAGTAATGATTAAAATTAGGAAATGAAGAGCCACATGGGTATCACTGACTTAATAACAATTTTATCATGGTTTCAGTAAATTAATTTCATAAACTAAATTGGGAGTTGACCGTTGCCGCACCCTTAGAACACCCTCACTTTTCAAATTGCTGCTCCACTACTGGAAATTTACATCTCATTAAAACATTGTACAGCTGAGTTATTCTCTGCTGTCCTCAGCATTTATTCTGTAACACATTTCCACATTTATATTCTGTCATCAGCCACAAGAGAAGATTGCTTTTAGTAAACCAGAAACAAGATTTTCCATTTTCACTCTTTATATATATATATATATATTATTTTTTTTACTTAATAAATCAACAAATGATTTGTTGTTTCCTCTCCCCGCTCTGCATTCACCGCTTTGCATTCTTCGGGTTTTTTTTCCATTCACCTCAATAATCAACCAGGCATAAAGCCACTGCATAATTGTTCCATTATTTCTGCTCACTGAGGCTTTTGAGCCATCATACTCCAAAACAGCTGAAACATTGCTCGCCTGAACCATTGCCCAGTGTGCAGGGTTAATAATTCACCCTTCACTCCCACTTTTCTTTCCCTCTGGTCATAAGATTCCTTACAAGAGATGGGGACTTAAACATGTAACCTTGGCAGAGGTTTAAAGCAAAGACCGTGTCAGGACAGACAGGTGGTTGTATAAGAATGTCATAGAACATATGGCTAAATCAATGTATCTACTCTGTGACAAAAACGTTCTTTGATAAAAATGTACACTGGGAATCCCCAAATCTCCAAAAACCATGAACATAATGAGGAAAATAAGGTGCACTCATAAATTACAGAAGGTGGGTTTGTTCACCTGCTCCCCACTCTCATCTTTTGCCAAAAACCTGCTTCACTACTGATGAACAATTGCATGAATACGTCTAAAATAGTGATTTGTTTGAACAGCAGAAGTGAATCCCACATTGTTGCTGTCCATTAGGAATGAAACATGAGAACGAGTAAAAACTGATAGGAAGTGCAAACACTTTATTAGCAACAGAAGCATGTGAAAGAGTAAGAAATGAGTCAGATGACATTAGGTTTAGAGGTTTGGCAGAGGACAATAGTAGACAATAAGGGTGTAAGAAAAAATCAATTCGGCGATATGTCGCAATTTTTCACCGCGTGATTATCGTATCGATCCAAAAATGTCCAAATCAATTTTTTAACTCATGTTTTTTAACAAAAAAAAAAAAACATTTGCCTGTGCTAACTTACATAGCAGGATCCTGGTTCCAGAATTCTACTGTGAGAATACTACAAAAGTGCAGCTTTATTGCTGTGATTGTCCTCAAGAGTTAAAATGCATAGAACAATCCCAAAATAAAAAGTAAACGAGGCTCTGTCATTCAACAATTTCAAGCTTTAACCCAGGTTTAAGCAAAAGCGCAACAGCAACTTCACAGTAGCTTAAATTTTCTGTAAGAAATCAGATAACTACATATTTTATAACATATAACATTACAATTAAAAAAATAATAAACTCTTGCCTTAGCATCTCAGCATAGTGCAAATTAAACATGCCTGTGGCACACATATAGCCTACTCAAAGGGTAAACACATGTAAACAAAGAGGGGCCTGGCTCACATCGAAACGTGAAAAAGTCCAAAAAAGCTTAATTATTTTTTTTTTAAACTGAAATTTGCTAAATACAAATTGTTTTTATCTCCAAATTCGATTAATCAATGAAATCAATTTTTTTGCCCAGCCCTAGCTTATCGCGTCACCAATTACATCATTTCAACAGTAGTCCCAGTTTTAAAAGTCAATGAAACAAATATGGTGCAAAATAATGCATGTTGTTACGCATAGATCTTTTTATAAGAACATTTCAAAGGTTTTAGGCCACATTTGTAAAAACAGTGGAGGATTCCTTTAAGAACTTAACGGAATCAGAATCTGTCGTAGAAGCAAAAGTTAAACTTTGACAGTTTGATAAGCAACCACTTATTTTTACTCACTTACATTACAGTTAGTTACCATTTACTTGTTCGCGCAAGTTTAAAAAAAAAAAAAAACTGAAACAAATTGTATTTCATAGCATTTTATACAGGTGAAATTGGTAATTATTGACATTGTGATGTATATCGTATTGTTTAGTATCGGGATGTATTGTATCGTGACATGCAAATTGTGAATCATATCGTATCGCCAGGTTCATGGTACTGCACACCCCTAGTAGACAGTAAAAATGTGATAAAACAAAATGTATTTCCACGACAGACAAGTTTGTTAAAAGATTAACTATTTTAAGATATAAACCAATGAGAATTTAATGTGTTTTGAACAAAGCAAAAAAAAAAAGATGTTTTTATGTGTGTCCAAATAAAATGTACCTATGATTTGAAGAAATCATATATAATGTATTTGTCTTTGTTGTTAAACGGATATGGATTTTTCATGTTCATTTAACCTCAGCTGTTGTCTGGCATTAATAGAGTCATGCTGCAGCCGCTTCATACAGAAGCAAGAAAATAATAAAAAGTGGCAATCTGTTAGTTTGAGACGACAGGCCGCCTGCACCTGGCTGGTAGCAAAGCAGCTCGCTCTAGTTAAAAAAAAAACCTGCTTTACCTCAAATGACAGGAGACATCTCCCGTTTATTCAGCAGCTGGTTCTAGTTCTAGTTCTAGTTCTACACCGCCTTGTTTCACTTTCAAGTCAGCGAGTTTGTATATAGACGTGGTCACAACCTGTCACAAAGATGCTGGCCAGGCGGAAAGAAAAGAGGCCTCACTGCATGACTTATGACTGAATATTATTGCTGGGCATTTAAAGTCAGGCAGGATACAGCAGGGGAGACATTTTATCTTTCATATCTTCACTAAACACGTACATTCACATGAATGCAGTCATTCAATAAACACATTCGCACACACACACACACGTGGGTTTTTTGCAAGCAAACACAAGCAGTAGATAAACGCATGGCCCTCGTGAAGGAGCTGGGTGTGAATTGGGGGAAAAAAATTGTACACACACTCCTTTCTAAACATGCTGTGTGTGTTCACGTGCACTGTGTACCTATCAGAGTGTGCTGGAGGATGTTTATGCAAGCATATAGCAAGCTTGGCTAGAAGTATGATGGCTATCTTCCAATAGGCTTAGGTATGCAGAGAAGCTGCGTACCGACATCAGACGTATGATTGACTTCACCTGACAAAATGTTCATGCAGAGATTTCTTTGGCACCTTTGTTTTATTCCTAAACCATGAACATGAAACCCAGTGCGGAATAAAGGTCAACTCTGACAGGTTCTAGACCACGTGTCAAACTCAAGGCCCCGGGGCCAAATCTGGCCCTTTGGGGCATCCAATTCAGCCCCGCAGGAGAAAATAAAAAATGACAGAGAAAACATGACTCATTGTGCAAAATGAAATTCAACAATATTTGCATGGGCTCACATTTTTCCCAGTGCTTATATCTCATGATTGCAGTCATTTTTAATGTTAAACAGTTGAAAAAACTCAAAATTCTTACAAAATCCTTACATTTTCCTTAAATTATTACATAATATTTCACTTAATTAAATAGAAATTGGTCACAAAATCTAGGAAATTCAAAGTGAATATCCTGTTGGGACATATATCTATCACTTGGATATAGCTTCTAAACATATTGTGTGTTTTATGTATACGTAGAAATCCAAAATAGAACACAATAATGTTGAAATGACTTTGTGGCCCACTTACTGCACCGTATTTGGCCCCTGAACTAAAATTAGACAACCCTGTTCTATAACACATAAGAAGCACTTGTTCATGTACATTTTAATATTTCGTTTGCATGGGTTTCGCTTTTATTTAACAGTCAAATAAATGTGAGCTCGTGATAGTCGCATTGGGAACGTGGTTATAAATGAATATGCGATCAAAGCCATTTCACCAACTCATTTCTTAGTTCTCCAGGCTAAAAAATGTGCATGACAATTATTCATTTTTTTCAAAGCTCTGAACTTGTTCAGTGGCTTTCTGTTTTTATTGTGAACAGTGTTTTAGAGATAAATGGTTTCAAAAGACAGGCAGATTCTCTTGGGTTTATGTCAAAGGGCACAGCAATTTCTGATGTTTTGTCAAACCTAATAAATACACAGGATACAGTATTATGGACACATAAATCAGTGCATTTTGGCATAGCCCAGCACTCATGTGCAAAACATTACCATAACCCAGGGACAAAGAAAATGTTTGAGAGCAGAATTGACCAGTTTTTGTCTTCTCTTTTTTTTTTTTTTTTTTTTTCAGTTTTAAAAATGAAAATCAAAGAGGTGAAGAAGGAGAAGGGTGACCGGAAGCTGATAGCAGCACAAAAGAAGAAGAAGGTTTTGAAGCAGGGTGTCCTGAGGAAGAAGGACCTGAAAAAACTAACGCTGTACATTAAGAATGGCGCCAACTGTCCCTGCTCCCAGTTGGACAGCCTGGGGTCCAACTTCCTCATCATGGGACGCAAAGTGGACCAGCAGCTGCTGCTCATGTCTATTCACAAGTGGGATAAGAAGAGCAAGGAGCTGAAGTTTGCCATTAAGTACATGAAGTCCCATCAATGTCCTACCTACCACACCGTTTTCCAGTAACACGGCTCACTACAATGTTCACACAAGTCCACATTTCATGTCCTTTGCAGATTTTCTTTTATCATTTTGATGACGTTTTCGTAAAAGCAAGATGGCGACAGCAGATCTTCACATATTCCAAGTGTCTGAAGTTGTTAAATATGTTATCTTCTCTGATTGAGCACCTTTTCTGACATCCCAGCAACTTTTTGGGGTGCGTAGCTAGGCACATGCTAACTGCTACTTCCGCTATTACACTAAGACAATTCAAATATGCTACAATGCCACACAATTTATCACATTTAAAGGCAAATCTAGCATGTTTTTTTATCAAAAGTAGCAGCAAGGACTAATGATAAAACTTACAAGACCAAAGTCAAACTTAAACGTACACGCCAAACCTTTGCAATACCCTGTTTCTATCAAACCAACCAGTTAAATATAATCCAACTGCAATTTTCTCACTTAACCTGTAGCTCTATGACATGGTACCATTTTTTTTTTTTTTTTAAACTTGCTTGAAAGTGTCATCATTTTACAGACAGAAGAAATGAGGGTGAGAAGCTGTTTTTGGGTGTAAACATTTATTTACATTATACTGACATTTCTAAGTCCAACAGCAAAATGAAAAAATGTAAATGATACAGTCCAAAAATAATGAAATGTTTGTAAACACAATTATTATCAGAGATATATTTTCCCTTTAATCCCTGTTGATAAAGCAGACTGACGGACTGAATGATGCTTCCACTGACTTTGCACAGTACTGTTTTATGTTGCCTGAAAGAGAAAACCCTGGACCCCCTTTTCTTTTTTTAGGTTTTTGGTTGGGAAGCTGACGTCCACAAAAAAAACACCCTGAAAAACAAAGGAGGGCAAAAGAATGAGAGACAAAGAGACTCTGGACAGAACAGACTGGGTTGGATGGATACGTTTCTGATTTCATGGATGTTTCTCCCTTTTTTTGTGCTTGTATTTTTAAACTTGACGCAGTTAATCCTGAAATCATACAGACCAACTGTTGCTTGTGAATACACTTTTGCTGTAGGGATAAAAACAAAATAAAAATAACATTGACCATATTTTCTAACCTGTTAATCTATAAGTAGCTTTGTTACTGGAATAGATCTTTGTTTTTACAAAAAAGTAAATAAATAAAATATATGTGAAATTTTTATAATGAAAACCAGTTTGAAAAGTCAATCATTTCTCTACTATAAAAACATACAGCAAGTTAAGTCATTTCACAGAAAAGTTTTCAGGTTTTATGAAAATCTCCTACACTTAATGTCTGGAAAAAAGAACCAAAAACCATCTACAGTAGTAAGAGGACACGATGAACATTTTTTGAGCTATTTATGAAAATCACTGGCTACTGTATGAATGTGAATTGTTGCATCAATCTGGCAGAGATCAGATTTACAACTCAGCCCTAATTTCAAATTCATAAGCTGTGAGCACAAAACACATATTGTGTAGTTACAGTAACCAGGCAGTGCATATTACATGACTCAACAGAACAAAAACTAATACTGAATAAACTGTTAAACAACTGAAAAAATACTGAGTTAAAAGAGCCAAACAAAGTCTGGAAAGTAAAAGACAATGCTAATATGATCAATATGATAATTTTTTGGAAAACAGGCATGATCAAAAACAATAAAGATTGTTAGATGTGAGACAGGTACAAAAATAATCAAAGAGAACTGTTTCAGCACTGATGTTGTAGCTAATTTCATCCACTAAGAAACATGACGGGCAGCTTTCGTTATTTAACACACGGTAAGTCGGTGAAATCAAGGGGAAAGATGATTAAGAAGATATGACATACACTTGGTTTGATCTCATCAAGACCCAACAGCACCTCATTAAAGGTCACTGATCTAGTTCATAAGGACCTGATGAAGGAAGCCTTAAATGTCAGTTAACCACACTCAAATCAATAGCTGTGAACAGGATTTAAAGTGAAGATAAAAAAGAGTGAAAATAAAAAGTGACTGGACATAAGGTATTTGAACAGAAACTTATGAGGTCGCATTATGATTTGTGTAGTAGTTCAAAGAAGTCGAAAATATGCAACAACAAGTAAGTACACTTATTTTATAGGAGTTTATGTAACACGAGACAGGCTGGATACTTATATTAGATAAAGACTCAATCTCTTACCTGTTGTAACCACGATATAATGATGTTGTTTTGATTCTTCAACACAAAAAATCTGCATGAGAAGTCAGACACTGTTACCAGTGAGTACATTATGTGAGATTTAGTGTCTTTGTTTACTGTAAGAGGCCTTTACATCGTCATCATTCTAATGATGATGATTTTATTTTCATTATACCACATTCCTCTCATTAATCAGTTAGCCAGCTAAGACGTTTTGGTCAAAGACCACCAGAGTTAGAACTCAGAGCT
The DNA here is from genome assembly GCF_900634775.1 of Gouania willdenowi. NCBI lineage: Eukaryota > Metazoa > Chordata > Actinopteri > Blenniiformes > Gobiesocidae > Gouania > Gouania willdenowi. Next base: position 15,349,600 of record NC_041058.1, on the reverse strand, counting down.
TTGTGCTGTAGCACAACATGGACCATAAGCAACAATTTCCACCATCAAATCTGAAAATATACAAACACACTTAACACAGATATAACTCATACAATTGTAAATTGACAACTCATGATGTTAAGTGACAGTAAGTGAGAAAATACATTGGTCACATGACTTTTTACCTCTGCCAAGGAGCTAATATTTATTTGTTTGTTAGCGATATTAAGTCAAATGTTCCATAACAGACTTTGACAAAATTTTGACCAAAAATTGACCTCACGCCATCAAAGGTTCCATTTAGTTTTAGAGGGGATCCAGAACAATACACTCATTCTGAATCAGTTTAAGAAAATGGTAAAATTGACTGATCTTTATGACGTTTGACTCAGTAATGTCGGGTTGGTTCCTCAACTACCTCACTGAGTGAATGAACCAGATAATATTTAGCAAGAGGTATTTGGTACGTGGCAGAGTTTGTGCTCTTGTTACGTGTATTTGATCTGATAAATCTTGATTGTTAGTTGGTGACATTACTCGTGTGTGCAGCTCTTGATAGTGAAATACATACACAATTAAAAATCGACCAACTTTATTAAGAGTAGCAAAGAGGTGATCTTATGTTTACATTTAATGCTTTTTTCTGAACAGGTTGAGATACCCCCAACGACGTAATTTCTACAGATGTGTTCATGTTAAACCTATACACTGGTTTCCCTCTTTTTGGCACAGCTATCTGATTCTATTATGAAGGCATTGTGACAGCGATGTGCAAACCTTGTCCGCCTGCCAGTGGATCACAGATGATAATCACAGAATAGGCGATGATACACAACCACACCAAAGAGACTGGAAGGCAAGGGAAATACAGAGGAGGAAGAAAAGCGACGATAAAAAAAACAACCAGGCTAACCTCCAGAGACACCAGAGTTTGGAAACAATCACATTGGCCGAAGTCTCTCCTCTGCAGTGGAAAATGAATAAATTAATAGGTGCAGTAAGAGGTGTCCCCTGGGTACGGACCTGGAGCCATCTGTGAAGGTCATCAGTGTGTCCCAAACCTGCTGTTTCCCCAACAAACTAACATGTCAGTCAGGAGATTTACAGCCGCATGGAAAGCATACGCGCACACACACACACACACACACACACATACACACACACACACACTCACGCACGCACACACACACACAAAGCCAAACATCAAAGACAATGCACTCAGAACTGAGGCAAAATGCAAATATCCAGTTGCATTCAAGGAGTTTTGAGTATTTCATGTCTCATGGTGGCACATGGACAATAAAATGATACAAATTGATGGCAAAGTTTCATTGGTTTGCAAAAAAACAACACTGGCACATGAGACCAAACTAAGTAGGAATTCTAAATCAACAGATTCACGCGTGATATTCGGCTGGTGCTGAGATTTACACCCATTTGGAAAGACACGCATCAGCCAATAAAAAAATCTGTTGGCCCCTGGGACCTTTTGACCTTTGTCTCTTTCCCTTTTTCATACATACAACAGCACAGGTCAAGGTCAAGCAGGGATGGGCAAGAGGTCAGCGGGAGGTGAAAGTGTGTTGGTGTGTGGGGGGCGGTGTCTGATAAAACTGTGTCAAAGAACTCCTCCAGAGGGAGGGGGGTTTGCTAGCGTCCATGTTTTGGCAGAGAGGTCGTGACCTCTAACCCCATCAGATCCCGAAAGACGCCTCGTCAGGTGCGGATTTTAGCCACTAATTGACATAATCTCCCATCTTCTACTTGTCAGTCTCCTTTCAGGAGGAGTAGACGAATCAGGATAGTGTGTTTGGGTGGCATTCTGCTATTGTTAGGGGGGAACGGTTTTTGTACCATTGTTTGCTCGGACATTGAGTGCACTCTTTGCCTTTGACTGACAACCAGCTATTGAAAGGATGGACTAATTTTAGGCATAAAGAAAATAGATAATGCAATCAGAAAAATACAGAACAAAAGGCTTTGTTTCTTACCAGCGCAGATGGCGGTACAAAGTGAGCCAAGTGAAGGCAAAACTCATCTTAGCGAGCAAACCTCTCATTGTAATTTTTCAAAGAGTAACAAATTGTTCTTGTCTAGTTTATAGTTTGTGTTGACCCTCACTTTGCACCTCCACCGCCTCGGGACAAAATTTTTGCGCTTTATAAATTTTCATAGCATTTCCGTGCATCGATGACAAGCCGTAAAGGTCTTGCTTTACTCACTTGAGACTGCTACTTTTATCCAGTTCCTATTATCCCTGACCTCTGCCAGAGTTAGCTTTTAATGAGTCAATAGAATGGCTGAACACACATGTGCTGAATACCCAGTGGACAAATGTAATCACAAAGGAGGATTTCTTTCTTTCTTTCTTTCATTCTTTTTTTTGTTACGTTCTTGTTGGCGCGGACAAATAAAATTGAACAAGCACTGCTCTGTATTTTCAGCCAAAGCACAGGTGTTCATTCCAAGCTTTAGACGCATTTTGAAAGAAAAAGGTCAAATCCCCTTTCACAAGTTCAACAGACATGCATTGTGAACGCAGAAATTAACATTAAAGTGAAGTTCAGAAGAAGTATTTGTCACTTGTGTGGATGCACACTGTCCAGCCTTCATCATTGACCGTTCTACAAGCGGACAACTCGGCCTTAGTTTGAACTATTTTACAGCTCGCTCAAACAAAAGTCCCACTGCAGCTGCAACGAGCCAGATCCACAGTCATCACTCCACAACGTTTCAAGTGTTTATGGACATTAATGATCCAACATTTCAATGTTTGGCATGGAGGAGCTCATGAATAAGTTGAGTGAGCCTGTATTTCCTGGGAAATGCTTCATCAGAAGAGTTGTGATGTTTTGTACTCTGGCGTGTGTGGTCAGTGATTACTTCTGGGACGTCAGAGAATCCAAATTCAGAGACGTTGAATGAATAACAGGGTTTTTTTTTTTTAATGCAGAAGTTGCCACATGTTGACCACAAATAGTTACAGATGTTAGATGTACAGCTGTTGTTCTTTCTGTCACCTTTTATCACAAGATTACACAGGCTCTGTACATTCCTGACAAACCAATCAGCAAATTACTTGCACACATCAGTGTTGAGTACAAAAGATTTTACAGGAAAATGCAGCATTATTGCAAAAGTACTTGGCTTTTTAATAGCAAAAATGTGCTTTATTGTTAATCTAACAGCGATGTAAAATAGACAAAACACACTAATATTTATAATAAATATAATAAATACCATTGCAATTAATATTCAGGAACATTACATGAACTGACAGGGAAAACTTATCCAAAAATAATTTAATGAACAGTTGGAGACATTTCCTGTGAATGTTTTCATTGAAATCTTTAAACTAACAGTGCATTTAAAATTGAAACCATACATTTAATAAGCAATGCCCCTTTTACCCCACATTATTTTTTGATATGGATAAGATATTAACCTAAGAAAAATAAAAATTTTATTTTCTCGTAGGCCTACAGTAGTTAAATTAACCAAAGAATAAATTATTCTAACTTTTTGCTTGAGTTAAAATTCTGCACACGTTCTGCATACGAATCTCAAGCCAATACAAGCAAAAGACCATTCAGTCTTTTTTTTTTTTATTTTATAAAGCCTTCATTTGTCACAATATCCTGCTCTTTTCCGCAGTTTAAAGTTTACAAGTTGACTGACATAGAGCAGAAGTTCCTGTGAGACAGAAAGAAGGTAAAGAACACTTTTGTGGCGTCATTCAGCTGGTCCAGACACTCTACTGTTCATGAATATTTATGCACTGGAAAATTTCACAGACACGTACACTTTGTCACGTCAGAAGGCCATTATCATTTCCATAACTTGAATTTAGTTTTTTTTAAATTGGTTGAAACACCAGATGAAACCAGCACATTTCTTGTGTAAATACATTAAAGGCAAGTTCAGCTTAGAGCATTTACAGCATGTATGTTTTTATGAAGACTTGATGGAGTCTCGGCTCTAAATTGCTTAAATAACCTAAATGGCTTGTGAGCACATAATGTGAAGTCAATGATAGAGTTAGGTAATGCATCTTACATTTTAGAGTTATTATTCATGTTTATTTACTGTCTGTGTACTGCATTAAAAAGGGAGTCAGAGTATACTTGCCAACCCTCCCGATTTTCCCGGGAGAATCCCGAATGTCATTGTACCTCCCGAAAATCTCCCGGGGCCACCATTCTCCCGATTTTCTCCCTATTTCCACCCTGACATTGTCCGGGCGGACCATCCTTCACTGAGCGTCATTTACGGCCGGACAATAATAACGATTACACCGCATAAGAAGAGGAAGAAGAGACATGGCGGCATGTAAGAAGAAGAAATATGCCTGCAAATTCCAAAATGACTGGAAAAAACAATTTAACTTTATTCAGGACAGCTCAAAGGGGAAGGGTTATGCGGCCTGCAATGTGTGTAGGTCAGACTTCTCGATTGAACACGGTGGCCGATCGGACATCACGAGTCATCAACGGTCAGAGAAGCACAAGGCTGCTACGACGCAGCACCGTTCACAGCCCAGTATTTCGAGCCATCTGGCCAAATGGAGACCTGAGGGAGTTACTTTTGCTGAGACAAAGATGGCTATGCTGTTAGCTACAAGTAACATCCCATTTACGTTTGCGGAAGTTTTCAACAAATCCGTGAAGGATATTTTCCCAGATTCAGAGATCGCTCGCCAGTACGCAAATGGCAGAACAAAAGCTACTCAAATAGTGAAAGGTAAGTGTATATAAAATAATGTTGTTTTCTAAGAGTTAGTATTTTAAGATTAAATTGTTAAATATTTATATATATATATATTTTTGTGTGTGTGTGTAAGCAGAACGTACAGTTAGTAGAAAAACAGTTTTTACATTATTATGTACTTTGATAGGTGCCATTGCCCCAGAATTAGACAAGGGAGTGATCGAACTGTGCCAAAACCAACCCTTTGGTTTGATGTGTGATGAAAGCACAAGCCGAAACATGGATAAAGTATGTATTTTGTATTTACACTTCTCTTGTAAAGCAATTTGTGGGTGCTGTCAGTGAAAATTGCTTTCTAAATAAATATTCTTTTTTTTTTTAAAGGAGTTTGTGATATTGGCCAGGGTTTGTGATCCGAAAACTCAGGAGGTGGTGACAAGGTTTCTGCACATGCCAGTGTGCAACATTGGCACAGCACATAACCTCTTTGAGTCACTGAACAGAGTGCTAAGGTAAATGTAAATGTCACTAATGTCCATGTAAATACATTACAATATGCTAGGAGACAGACCACTAATAAGTAATGTTGTATATTGTTTATTCCTAGTGACAGAACAATTGATTGGAGAAATGTTGTGGCATTTAATAGTGATAATGCCAGTGTCATGAAGGGGAAGCACAATTCTGTTGTCAGCAGAATCAAAGGCATGCAGCCATCCCTAATTGACATGGGATGCATCTGTCATTTGGTCCAGCTAGCCACAGGATGTGGCATTAGGGCTCTTCGCCAGCCTATTGAAGACATCCTCAGCAGCATATATGCTCACTTTGACACCAGGTAATCATATTGATATGTCACATGTTACACTTGCACATGTTTTCATTATTTAACAATTTCTTCGCTTTAAAAAAAAAAAAAAAAAAAACTTTCTCAACTTCAGTGCCAAACTTTGTGAAATCTTCAAAGAGTTTGTGGAGTTCACAGACTCAGAGACTCTGAAGATACTTCGATACTGTGCAACCAGGTGGCTCAGCTTGCTGACTTGCATAAATCGGGTGCTCTGCCAGTGGGATGCACTGCAGGCATATTTTGCCAGTCATGAGGATGTGGAGAAGCCTGGCAAGGTGAAGATGCTGGCAGAACATTTAACCAGCAAGAAGACAAAGTTCTTCTTCCTTTTCCTCTCCCAGGTTCTGAAACCACTGGTAGAGTTCAATGTTATGTTTCAGGTCAGCCAGCCTATCAAAAGATAAACTTACATAATTGTGATAATAAATAATGCCGTTATAATTTTTCATAACTGATAATCCAATCATGTGTTTCTAGGCTGAAGGAGTGATGGTTCATAGGCTGCACCAGGAGATGACCAACCTGGTGAGAAGATTCATGAGAGATTTCTCCCTGCCAGCCTTATCGCTGACATCCCACTGAAGGACATCAAGTTCAAGGATGCCAGTCTACAGTTGCCAGACAGCGAACTCTTCCTTGGAGCAGCTGCACAAAACCTCTTGGAGGACAACATGGATGACCTTTCCTCCTCTGTCCCAATGATGATCAAGTAAACATTATGATTATTGTGTTATCCAAATCAACTTACCTCCTAAGAGCTAACTGACATCCCATCATACAATGCCTGTAATTTTTTTGATCTGATCATGTGTCACAGGGCAGTTAGAGACTTCTTTGTAGCTGTGACCACAAAGATGATAACTGCATTCCCCCTCGACAACATCATCCTCCAAAACCTGTCCGTGTTGGACCCAGAGTCACGGCATCAATTTTCTCCAAACTCAGGTGCACCGTGCATCCCCATTAATTGATGGTGGTAGATGTTTAAGAGGATAACAGAAAGCAATTATATCCCCAGCTCACTTATGCTAAATTTGCTCATTTTCATTTGCAGTTATAGAGTTAGGGAAAAGTCTGCCGCAGCTGCGGTTGGACCTGGACAACCTGAGGGAAGTAGTAGTGGAATACCAGGTGCTTGGCAGGAAAGATCTTCCTCAGGAAGCAAGGATCGACAGGTTTTGGGCCATGCTAGGGAGAGATGGAAGATTCCAGACTCTGGTACATTTGATGAAGGGACTTTTGTGCGTGCCCCACAGCAATGCATCATCAGAGAGGGTGTTCAGCATGGTTAGAAAGATAGTGACAGAGAATAGAACAAGGATGGACAATTCAACCCTTAACGCACTCCTTTCCTGCAAATTAAATTTTGAAGGTCCTGCCCATACCTACGCTCCTTCAAGAGCTGTGTTACTGACTGCAAATGTGTTTTTCAAATAAAAGAACACTGTGAAATTGAATTATTTCATTTTCTCTTTCAAAAGCAAACTACCCCCCAACTCTGAGCAACTCTACACAAACAGGCTGATTTGCGGCCTATCTATGCATATTCATGAGTGGGCGTGTCTATAGACGGGACACTGACTTCCTCCTCCCCACACGGTGACGTAAGGCCAGAGGACTGCCCGCCCTCCTCCCACCCACTCCGTAGCTGAGCTCATGCTGCTTTATAAACACGAGACAGAGCGTGGGGGCGGGGCGTTCACCGGTATATACATAGACTGTAGAAAATACATACATAGCACTGCGCGAAGGACGCTGAAATGCTCACCTTCGTGGGCGTGTCTGTTTAATTGTTAATCACGGCAGAGAGCTTCCTGGAGGCGCGGTTTCTCCAGCTCAGTGCCACGTCAAATTCGTCATCAAAGTGGAAACACGTCATCAAATTGGAACAAGGTGTTTGGGCTCAGCCTGCAGTAAGAAAGGAGCAAATCACCCTTTAACTAACGAATGAGGGAATCAATGAAAAAAACAGTTTGGTTATGTGTATGAAGCCCAAATGGCACTTTATGATGTTTAAAGCACAGAAAAGTCGATTTAGCTTAACATGGGACCTTTAAGTAGTTTGTAACCAGTTTAGTTTGTTCCCAGTTTATCTTTGTCTGTGAAAGTGTTTTATTGTTCAAAAGCCCAGTCAAGTTCCTGTGACTGTTAGGCTAAGTAGATTGTTCCTGTCCTCTGTCTTGCCACCACCCAGTGTGGCCAATCTCCTGATTGTCTTCCCTGCATTATTTAAGGAGTGCTTGATTAAAGAATGAATGCAAAGTAATTGTTGCATCTTCCTGACCTATATAGCTTTAGTATAACAAAATAAATATGATAATAATGAAATGCAACACAGTCCCATGGAATCTAAAAACACAAGCATCATACTCCCTGTGTCATTAGTCCACACGTTGTATACTACTAGACAGGAACACATTAGCTTTTACATGGAACACAATGCATACTTGTAGTTTACTCAGGGGCTTAGTCGGTGTTATTATCCCAGAGGATCATATTTTAAAAGCAACACATTAAACAACATAATCCTTGAACTTGGATAAACACGTAAACACGTGTGCAAATCTTCTATGCAATATTGGTCATTTGACATTAGTTGCGTAAATATTGCATTATCTGAGACGTCATGAATGGTTAATTCCATATTTACAACATCAGCTTACACATATTATTCTAACATGTAACACAAGATTGCAACAGCCTAACAATTAATTCTTTGAAGCCACTTAAATCAAGCTGATAAAGTCAAAAGTCAAAGGCTTTTGCTGCCAGAAACACAGGTTGCGAAATGATAAAAAAAAAATTTCCAGGTCATTTGTTGTAATTGAGCTGTGGACAGTATGTGTTGTAAATAACAAAATATTAGATTGAATAAACAATGTATATTTGATTGTGAATATTAAGCCCTGAAGTAGTCACACAATAATGGTAGTAATGATGAAACTGTTCAAAGCTTTGATCTTCAGCTATATGAAAGAGCTTCCCAGACCCCTTCATCACACTTTGCCAAACCTGTCAACATTATCTATTAAAGGGAGAAAGAGACATCACAGATGCTATAGTTACAGTATGAAACAAGAGTTTCTAGCTTAGTAGTTACAGAGTTGAAATGAGACTTTTCACATACAGCGTAGATGTTCTGATGCCTTAACGCTGGCTGCTACTCAACACAAGTTCACGATCTACCATGTGGATATGATGTAAATCCCGTCTGAGCTGAACAAATACAGCCACGTGAGTAACTCCCTGTTTCTTTGTCCTGTGGTGGCCCTCCAACCCCTTTCCTCTAAACACACCCCTCTCGAAATGCACATTCATCAACGTGGCTCATCCATCCACCTTACATTCATCACTCTGACCGCTGAGCACTGATCAGCATGTCTCTGTTTACTCATCTCCTCAGGGCTCGGCTGAGCTGTCCAGGCTAAATATGTCATCAGCATTGCTCAGGGAAACAAAAGTCTGCCGGGAAGGCCGAGCGTCAGCTTTAGATCTCATCATTGCCCTGATGTTCTTAGGCAATGATTTCCGCAACTGGATTTTTAAAAACGACATGAACAGCTTGTTTGAACAGCTTGTTTGTGTGTTTTTCTCATCTGTAAGAGGCCTAAGAGCTTTTCTGAGTAACTACTGCAGGTGACAATTTCTTTCATATCCCTCAAATAAAACTTTCAGTCCAGTATTTTCTTTTTCTTCTTTTTTTTTTTTTTTAAACTCAAATGTATATTGATCTAATAAGTGATTAGAATAATATGTCTCCATTGTTGTTGTTTTTTCTTAAGAATTGCATATTTTGATAAGCGCTACAAGATGACTGTTGAAATTTTCGCTATATAAATAAAATTGAATTGAATTAAATTGCGGCACAATATTATTATCTGCATTATGTTATGTCAACTCAGTGCTGCCAACTCTACTGTTCAGTAAAGGAGAAAAAAAAAATGTGATTCCCATGTTAAACGTATCATACAATGAAGAAACGGATCTACAGAGGCACATCTGCACATTCAGATATAAACAGGGCTTTTTCTACATGTATGAGCTTGCTGCACGTACATGCAAACACTCAACGTTAACCCATAGAATGCACTTAAACGTCCAAGGATAGCCATTGATGTTTGCGCAAGTTTATCAATGTTTACCAGGCTCTAACATCACACAGTCACTCACTTCACAGCCAGCAGCCATAGCGGTTACATAATTTTTTTTTTTTTTTTTGAAGACCAAAAATAGACTTAAACATTTTTTTTCTAAACCAAGATAAACATTAACAACATTTTGTCAACAAAAACAGCAACTCTGGGGTACAAACGGATCAGCCTCTCCAGCTGAGGGTAAAACAAACTATGGTGGAGACACTGAAATGTAAACAAATTGTGGTTCTTCATATCTTCCTACAGTACCCTTCAGTTGCTTTGGCCTACTATGCTTCTATTTGTGTATTCATTTTGGGGTTTTTTTTAGATTTTAGGTTATTTTAAGATGTATCAAAATATATGTACTAAATTTAACACACTTTAGTTTACATTTCTATATGTAATATGTGGAGAAAAAAAATAAAGAAAAAGTGTCACAGTTAGGTGTGGACTCAAACACACAGAGAGATGGCAGAACGCAGGCATAGCATTCTTGGAACCAGTCCATGTTTATTCCGAACTCAAAAAAAAACAAACAAAAAGGCAGCGCAAAGAAACCAGGGAACAAAACACACAACAGCACACAGGCAACGTAACATTGACAAGGATCCAGCAAACATTCAGTGTTCAAGCACTCAGCTAAATAGTGGCGGTAGCCTGATTGGGAGCGGGCCACACCTGGGTGGAAACATGAGGGAGCTAATCAATCACAAACCAAGTACACACACATGGGGGGGGGGGGGGGGTGGAGCCACAATCATGAATACCTGAAACACAAAGACAAGAATTAAACACAGGAGGCCAGACTCAAACAGAATAAACACAAGGGCTAAATAACAACAAAGCTAAACAGAGCCTGACAAAAAGAAAGAAACATGAGGGGCTGTAATAATTGGCTCATCATCAAACACTATTTGATGAAGTAAAACCAACAAAGCTGTGGTTTGTTGAACAAATTATCATAGTAATTTAAAAAAAACAAGGTTATTAATTCATTTGGGGGAATATTCAGCTACTCAGCTACCATAACCTGTGTTAGCATTTGCTAATTTCAGCAGAAGATGTTTCTTTTTTAGGTAACACTTTACTTACTTGTTACTTGCTGTTTTTATATATTCACCATTAGTGGCTGTCTATAAAACTAACCATAGCCAATAAGGTGTAGTAAGTCATCAGATAGTTGAAGGATTTAGTACCTAATGTGTTTTTCACCCACAAAAAGACAATGTCTACAAACTCTGAAGATATTCACCCAAACCTTAACTTTTCCTTTTATCAAGGTATATAAAAAAATTCTGTAGGTCTGTGTCTGCAGCACCTGCTAGCAGAAGGTGCCGATGTATGTATATGTATCATAAAGTGTGCAATGATTGTTTGTATTAAGCAAGAGACTGGGAATGGTCACAAAAACTCAAATCAGTCACTTCCACAGAGCAAAAATGATGGCTTTATTGGTCACCTGTCACTTAAAAATGCCTTCAAAGGAGATATCATAGGAGGCACCTTGTGTGTATTTCTCTGTGTGTGTGCGGTCAGACTCATAACCAATGACAAATAGCATCAATCAAGGTGTGCATGTGCAAAGGTTTCTGGGTTAAGGTTTTCCTTTGTAGACAGAGTTGACAACAGAGGACAAAAACCAGGAAGGTATCTCCCAGTATCGACAGGAATGGAATTCAAGAAATGACTGTGGATAGAATAAAAAGCCTTTTCTTCCCTGAGACCGCCGGCTGAAGTTCTATCAGTGACTTCTATCTGGTTGCACATTAGGGGCTAACCTTGCAGACTGGCCTGTGGTGAGCCACCTGTGTATGTGTGAGTAAGTGTGTGTGAGTGACAGCAGGGGCCCCTCACAGGACTAATGGTGGCTCATGATAGGCTATGAAAACTGAGGCAGCAGTGAGTCAGAGGTAGAGATCAGATTAGAGCAGAGGGGACTACAGATAACACTAATGACAGCATAACACTAATGACAGCTATCCACACAATAACACTTTCTTTGCCAACATGCACATAAAGGTAAAGGAAAACATGGTTGAAAGGTACTAAAAAAACTTGTTTCCTACAATGAAAATTACAGATGGCGTTGGTGTCCTATAATTGGTTTGGTTTGATGTTCGACCTTCCTTAGTGAAGTTTGCATGTTCTCATTGCTTCTGTTTATAGGTTATCTCCAGCTACTCCTGAATGGTGAATTGGCAATAGGAGTGAGTGTGTGTGTAAATGTGATGTCTGTATATAAAGCGTTAATTTTACCTGGACCAGAATCCAAAGGTATTATTCCGTTTAAATCCAGAGATAGTTGTGGACATTAATGATGGCAGACACTGGCTTAATTTGTTGAATTTACTTATTATAAACACAGCCAGCATGAGAAATTTTAGTGCACATTGGGGCCCAATCTCCTAAAGTCGACATCCTGACACTTTATCCATGATAAGTAGATCATCAAGTCTTTAAACGCTCTGCACTCTTGGCTCGCCATTCAGTCTCCAACTGGGAACTCTGGAATCTTTGGGCAATCTGCTACAGGTCCTTTGGTAGTACAAAAACCTGACACTCTGAGAAAAGTTGGAACTTATTGATTGGATCTTTAGAATACCTTTCAACATAAAATAATACTTAAGAATTTATATAAATTCAAAGCCTGCATATTATTTATTTTGGAGTACATGCTGGTTAAATCACTCTAAATGTTTTTTATAGATTAATGCCAATTTAGTTATTTATTATTATATTAATGAAGTATTGTTTAAAGGGTTTTGGCAAGTAAAAAGGTGAATCACACTAGTTTGTATGAATAAGCAAATAAGTTGAATATATTTTTTTCCCAGTGAACTTTATAGCTTGGTTCCATAACTTTGTTTTAATGATGACATTTCTATCAGGTAAATATAATGTTCTAAATCAAAATGTAACCTCAATGATTAGCTAAGGTTATCAAAGCTATATGGCTAATGGTGCCTGACGTCTAAAAAAAGTTCAAAGGTTGTCTGTGAATCTACTGTGAAGCCTGAGGCAAACATCTCAACAAACTAAGATGAGTGAGTTGGTGCTATAAGCTCACTAGATAGCATCTCACGTCAAGTATTCTGTCGAGACTTTAGCCACCACTTCAACTGCAGAAGAAAATGTTTTTCCTACAACAAACACAATAATCTACATTGTCAGATTATCATTTAATGCCTCAATACTGCCTTAATGCTTGTTGCTGCATCAAGGCAGTATTGAGGCAAACAAGCATCTGAAGAAAGGCACAAAGATCAGTGTGTACAGAGCCACTGTACTGACCACCTTCCTGTTCGGCTCCGAGACAAGGGTTACCAATCGTAATCACCTGATGCTCCTTGAGCGCTTCCAACAGGTGGAGGTCACCAGCATTGAGGCCATGAAGTTGAAGTCCCAGTTACGCTGGGCAGGGTACATCTCCAGGATGGAAAATCACCGCTTGCCCAAGATTGCGCCGTATGGCGAACTCTCCACTGGCAATCGAGACAGAGGGGCACCAAAGAAGTCACTTGGTGCCTGCCACATAGACAACCGACAGTGGTCAGCTCTAGCCACCAACTGTGAAGCCTGGCGGCACGCAATCCACCAAGCCGTCTCTTACTTTGACAACACCCGTAAGGGACAGTCTTCGGGACAAAAGACCAGTGTTGGGAACGTTACTTTAAAAAAGTAATTAGTTATAGTTACTCACTACTTGTTCCAAAAAGTAACTGCGTTAGTAACTAAATTGCTCTATAATAAAAGTAACTCATTACCAAGGAAAGTAACTATTTGCGTTACTGTAAAAAAAAAAAAGTTGCTATATGTCAAAGAATTCAGATTTTTCAGATGCGTGTGTTGTTGTGAGGTGCTTCATTAAATTTGAGTTGCTTACAACAGATGTGGACAAAGTCTTCACTCCTGGACATAATGAACACTTCACATACACGTTCTTGCCTTTAACCACAATTACATTTAAAGTAGTGTTTTTATCGTCACCTTAAAAATGTCAACTTTTCATCAAACTGCTCCACGCTCACCATCTCTGCTGATTCATCCAATCTGCAGCGTGTGTGTGTGTCGTGTGTGCTGGCACCTCGCCTTAGCCAATCATAATCACTCACCTTGTTTTTAGCCCACCTCCTCACTACATTGAGTAAGAAGCCGGGGATGCTTTCTTATCACGGTTTATTTAATCAATGCACGTAACGCACCGCATTGAACGTTCAGTAACGATAACGGCGTTGTAACGGCGTAAAAAGTAATTAGTTAGATTACCCCGTTACTGAAAAACAAACACCGTTACATAACGCCGTTATTTTAAACGCCATTATTTTAAACGCCGTTATTCCAAACACTGCAAAAGACACAGGAGAAAGATGCTAAGAAGACTGCCTTGAACTGTGTATCAGAATTCTCCTCCTCATAGTCATGTACATTATAGCCATAAAAATACAGTGCGGTTATATTGTGATTATACAGTACAGTACAAAAGAAAGAGATATTTTTAAAGATCAATTTATCACCTGGTCCAAAATACATCTGAAATACATTACGCCTGCTTTCCACATGTTCCATTGCTTGATTGTTAGAAACCGCTTTAAAGAAAAATTAGCGATGGTCATTCAATCACTCATTTAAAATATTAGGAAAATCAGATACCAGTCAAGACATAGCCACACAAAAATATTGTGAAAAATCTCTATTTTAAATTTAGCGTGTATGATTGAGTTAGCTTTCGAAGCACTAGCGGATACGTGCACAAAGATAGCAAAAACAAGGTAATATTGTCATGAGAGTAGCATACACAGCCTTTCAGTTACCAGTAATAAACTACTGTACTATGGTGAAAATTCAGTACCTCTCCATTACTAAAACAAACCATTTGCTCCAAACCTGCACAAATACGGTAAATATCAAAATAATATGCATGCAATGTTAAAGGATCTCTTATTATGGTTATGTACAAAAATCCATCATTACATCATTACATGGTTTACAGGTATTTGATTTAGACTTGTTCGATTATGGAGAAACCACAGTATGAGATTCCCAATTTGCAACAAGAATAGAAAATGTATGAAAATTTGGAATGACTGAAGTAACCACCAAAGGAATAACATGGAAAAAGATGTGTTAGACCAAACAGGAGAAATGGGAGAGTGTAGAAGGGCAATGTCTGAGTGTAGGGGACCAAGGAATGTTAATCCTCTTTGTATGTCTCCCAGCAATGATTAAACTTTTCCAATATCAGGCATGACAAGGAAAAAAAACGGGTCATAAATGGGTCAGCTGTAGGAGAAGAACAAAAAACATGACCGAAGCCGACGGCTGTGCTCAAAGCAGAGAGGCTTCAGGAATCACGCAGCGCAAAGCAGCGAACAAGCAGGTTTAACAGCCTGTAGACACACAGTTTGGTGTATGATACCGTGTTTCATGCTACACCTCGCTGGTTGTGCATCTGTTGTGAAGTGCTCAGCATTATTTCAGCCAATGACAACCAAGATACAGTAAACCAGCCACAAAAACAAGGATTTGCCAGTTATGAATAATACCCTGCTCTCTGCTACTGTGTGAAAATGTCTTAAGAAGCTTGAAAAACTGAGTGAAGGAGTCACAGAGAACCACTTAGCGGCTACGCTAGGCTAATCGGAGGTGAAAGGTCATTGTCGAACAGTGTGTGTTTAACCCCTTCACTTCCTGGAAACAACTGTGTTCTCTAGAGGAAGATGAAAAGACGACGAAAGCACATTTTCCACAGTTTAGGATTCCTTGTGGCACTGGAGATTTTAGACATCCCTTCTTCTGTTACCATTCCTTCCCTTCGCGTTCTTTTTTCCTCCCTCTTCTCTCAACACTTTCATTGAGCTGTATCATTAGCAGCAGATTTAAAAGGCTGGGAAGATGCAGAGAAAGTGAACGGGCATGTATGTGTCCGTTCACTGCAGGGAGACAGATTGGAGACACTATATATCCTTGCCTGTCAGAGGAAAGGTTTGCTCACAGGAGGGCTCAGACGTCATAAATCCTTTGTCAATCTTTCCATGCTCTTCTCACAATGTTCCTCTCTCCGAAACAGAGCTGATTCATACTTTCCCCAAGTGGCACCGTGTCGTCTTGCACCCGAACACAAGCTTATTAACAAAACGGACTTTTACACGCTCACCATTCATCAACATCACTATGCACAGCCTGTCTTCATGCTTGTCCAACATGCTTCTCCAGCATGTTGGACCAGCTCCAGCAGCGCTGTTTATCTTTAAGGTTCTGTTGTATATTGCAATGTTAAGTATTAAGTTTTTTTTTTTAGTCTGTTTTTGGGAAATACCAGTAACACCCACTTGTGCACTTTCACACGCTCACACTTGGCTCTAAAGATACTCCTTCATCAAAAGCAGTGCAGCTACAATCATTAACATTCCATTCTTAAACTGAAGGGTAGCTTTATCACTGAAAGTGCAAAATGCAGAGCTTTGAAGTATATACTTAGCATCAGATCAGCACAAAGAGTTGCATCACATTGTAAGAGTGAAGGACTATCTGCTGAGGATGTGAAGGATAGATTTCCACCCACACCTTTGAACCTGAGTCAGACCGTATACATTCTTTAGATCCTCATCGATCACCTAAATGAAATCCTCTATCAAAACACATATCGTGCGGTAATGATTTTCACACGCAAACACATAAGACATGGTAAGAGCTAATATACATTATGTGAGGATTGCTAAAGGACAGGTACAACTTATAATGCTGCACATGACTGCCCCCTTCTGGTCATAAAACCTTTAGGTGAAGTGTGAAAAATTCAGAGGCCCAATACAGACCAGTTTGATCTCAAGTGGGCCACAGATTTTAGGTGGGGATTGTGGGAAGAACAATTCTAACATCATTGTGCCCTAGTTTTCAATGTCAGTTCAATTCACTTCAAAAATTGTCACCAATTTTTGTGTAATTTCGAGGAATTTTGTGCCATTGTTTGTGAGAAATTACAAGATTTGTGGGAAAATTAGGAGTTATTTCCACAATTTGAAAATAAAAATGACTGCACTCATGTGGTATAAATAAAAAAAACATGCAAGCCCCTAAAAATAAAGTGGCGCTTCATTAAATTGCTGAATTTGTCTATCTACAACTGGATTATTTGGTATTTTACACAATAACTCATGTTTTCTCTGTCATTTTTACTTTCTCCTGCGGGCTGAATTGGATGCTCGAAATGGCCGGATGTGGCCTTGAGTTTGACACTTGCACTATAGCCTATACCAACTTTAAAAAAAAATGTTTTATATTAAATAAATGTTGACTTTTTAATTATTTTTGTAAGGATTTACTGCAGAGAAGTAAAAAAAAAAAAATGCTTAATTTAGAATAAAAATGGTCCCAGAATAAAAAAAAAACTTCTCTTTTTTCGGGCTCTTCTGGTCTTTCTTTTTAAATTCCATACCCCTTCAGTGCCTACAGAAGTACAGGAAATCTCTGCTGATTTGTCCCCGGACACACATTCCCGAAACAAGCACTCTCCAAAACAATGCTGGTTGCCATGGTAGTGATACTGGCTTAAGTAAATAAGAAAGGGGATAATGTCCTCAGAGGAGGGCAAGTAGTAAATAATGTTGAGCCAGTAGTGTGCTTGTGCATGTCATAGCTACTGTACTGCCCCCAAGGGAGAGCTGCCTGGCAGACTCATTACAGTCACTTTAAACCAGTCTGCCAGCTCTGTTTTAGTCAGTCTTGCCACACATGCATACAGTACATGCAGACTTATTGATATTGTGTGTATTAACATCTGCACTGATGTACCAAGGTTTGCTTCAGTGTTTAAATGTTGTGCAGATGTTCCACCTTTTTGGTATGGCAGTTGAGCCATGTAGTCTCATTATTCTAATTGCATAACCATGTCTGTTTGTTTGCAGGATGAACGGCAACAACCAGATCTGAAACAAACCACATCTCCTGTCTCTGACTCCAAATCCAGTTTAGTCTGAGACATTGTTACAAACACTGGTAATGCAGTTGGTTTTAAAAAAAAAAAGAACCAACAATGTGTTTGCCTTTATTTTGTAAATCTAAACGCATCAGATCAGGGATCGACAACTTTTTTCTTTTTATTATTATAATTTTTTTTCTTGGTGGCTGTGAACAGCGGGAAGAAGTGAGTGGTTGTTTACCTTTATTTTAATATAAACGCTGTTGTAGATCAGGGACGACTTTTATTACAGCGGGGCAACAAAAATGTGGTGGTCTGACCAAGGGCCACATTATCAACATTTATGTTAGCATTTAGAATAATGACTAACAAACAACAAAGGGTTTAGTCTGGTTTTGTCGCAGTTTTGTCTAATTTTGTTGTTGTTTTGTGTATTTTTATTGTCATTTTGTAAATATTTCTTACATTTATTAGTTTGTTTTGTGTTCTTGGAGTCATTATGTGCCTTTTTCATCATTTTGTGTGTTTTTGGAATCATTTTGTATATTTTTGTTGTTATTGTTGATGTTTATGTGTCATTATGTGTATTTTTGCTGTCATTTTTTGTTAATGTTTTGTTTGTCTTTCAGTTATTTTTGTTTTTAGTCATTTTATGTGTCCATCAGAGTATTTTTGTCATCTTTTTCTGCAAATCATTGTAATTTTGTATGTTTTTTTTTTTTGGAGTACGTTTGTGCATTTTTTGAGTTGTGACATGCATTTACTTTGAGGGCCGCATGTGGCCCTGGGCCGTCGTTTGCCCACTTCTGATTTTTTATTCTCTATTTTCTCAAGTGTGGACATGTCTTTGGTTGGGGAAGGGAAAAAAAGAAGACTTAAAATTGGATTTTTGAAAGCTAACTTGCAGACTACCTGTTGGTGAAGTTGAGGTAAAAATAATAGTAAAAGAAATAAACTTCACCAAAAGACACATAGAGAGAAAGAGAGAGTTGTCCTCTTTTATACTGTGAATTCATATTTTGTTACACTAAAAAAATAGTTTCAAATGTGCAAAACATTAAGAGCCACTAAGGATAGTTTTAGCTCCAATGTGTGTTGGTGAAACATTCTTACATGAGGGTTTTCTCTGTTTACACATTCCATATCCATGTTTTCCGGACATTATATAATAGTCCAGAGGAGAGACTCCCTTCTTGGGGATTTCATCAGATTGTAACCAACTGGTAACTTGTTTCCTTCTCTTTTCTGTCGAAAAATTGAAGTAAAAATTTTAAAGACAGTGCTGGTTCAACTCAAGCCCTTTTGTTTTCAACAATGGCGGATGTTTAGCACATTTTCAGCCACATAACCATCAGCACTTTCAGCAGTTACAACACAAACCTGGAAACTCTAAAATATACATATGGCTACCTTAACACATGAACAGTAGTGTCTAATCATTTAGTTGCTATAATGCAAGACTGTGACTGAACAAAGAGTGCTCAGTCTCACAAGTTCACTGACAAGCACACGTGCACATCGTTCATAGCACTGTTGAAAAAGCTAAATGCCAATTAAACACTGGTGAGAGACATGAAAAGAGGGATGTGCAAACTGAAGATGTGGTCCTCGCTTGTCCAAGATCTACCATGGCTTCCATAATTCAGCCCCTCGACCCACCTGCTTTCCTTCAGCTTCTTGCAACAAGCCATATTTTCCAACAGCGTATTTTGGAAACACATTAACACATGCCTGTTTTAACTGGCACAGCTATAGGTTCACATGTACGTATGTGCAGTATTGTGTAGAGCAAATTAGTAGGAATAAGAATACTACATGTGCGTAAAGCTTTGTCATTGTTCATGAGAATAACAGACCTTAATTAAGAGAAAAACGTCTTTCAACTTAAAGGGATTTGGTAAATTTATGATATTGCAGCAAAATATAGAGATTTTATGGTTTTATTGCTACTTTTTGTTTGGTCATCCATTATATCTTTAATTTATTTATTTATTCTGGAAATGTTGGTTTATTATCTAAAGCAGTGATGTTATTGCCAGCCATTACATAAACACATATTTGAATGAGACCAAAGTATGTGCTCTATGGAGATTTACTGAATATATGTCTATATATGTCTTTCAATCTTGGATGTAAAAATCCAGCGGAAAGTTAACCAGCTTCTTAGTTACCACTTGGTAGCTTCAAAACAACCCATAAAACACACTTCGGTGCATTTTACAGACACATAAAGCGTGACTGGAACACCCATCGGACCAATTCAGTTGCAAGGCAGAACAACCCATTACATCATGAAAAAACAAGGACACCCTGGTCTACCTAAATCATAGCCATATATTTATACATGCTTCTGTCTTAAAGGGAACTTCTGATACTTTAAATCTATCATGTGCCTAACCCTTTGGAGTCAATGGGCTCCAAGAACAGATTGTTATCATCAAAAAATGCTCCAGCTATTTAACTTGAACATCTGGGCTTCTGAATGCAGCGACTCAAACCATCTATCTGCAGTCACTCATTACATTATCACTAATCAGCAGCTACTTTTTATGTCGGTGAGAAAAAGTGGGAAGGAATTTGCTAAGCGCTCACATGTAACCACTCAGACACAGGTGCACAAAACACGTGCGTTTTTTTTTAACTCATTCACCTTCTATAAACACATCATCCAGGGTTGCTATGCAGTCTGTTGGTGCCAATCACAAATTACATCAGGCCCAGGGTAAAGCATAGCTGCAAAGAGAACACTAGTCTATACCAGGGCTTACATACAGAGGCGTGATCACGTTTATATAGCCATCCACTTCATTAGGCCCAGGCTATGTTCAGAGTAGACTGCATGCCATATCGCTCAATTCTGATTTTTTTCACATTACCATTTAAAATGTGACTCGTGTCAGCTCCGAACTGACCCGCTTGCGCAAAAGAACAGTAAAAAATACTGTTGCACAAACATTGTTTTTTTGCATTTGCCTCAACGTTTTTGCGCAGTGTGAGCCAGAGAATGAATGAGCAGGTGCAGAGGAGGAAATTGTTTGTTTTGGGTTTTTTTTGCAGTGCTGATATGCTTTCAAACACAGATCATTTAGGGTATAAACCTTTAAGCTTTGTTTGTATGGAAGTGTCACCCCATATACTTATTAGGTCCAAGTCCTCGTTGTCCCTCCATTGACTTGTGGATCAGGATCACTTTGAAGTTTTCTCAGAAATTTCTATCCCATTAATAACGATATAGTTCCTAATGCATTGGGCATCCATTTTTTATTATTATTTTCTTCTAAAATCACAATTTTATGCGACAATGTGGATCCTATTTGGATGAAACTCTGTGTGGTAATTGAGGAACCAATCTGAAATAACAGTCACATTTCATAAAGATTGGTCAAATACAAACCAAGATATCCATTTTTGAAATGTTGCTAATGATAAGAAATAGCAATTTGTTTGATTTTGAAACTGTAACAAAATAAGTATATTGATCTGGATCCCCTCCAAAATTTAATAGAATCTTTTATGGTATAAGGTGTATGTTTGGTTAAAATTCTGTCCAAATATGACTTTTGATGTAATCCAGCTAACAGACAAACAAATAAATAAACATAGGCGAAATGATTACCTCCTTGGTGGAGGTAATGAAAGGTCCCTGGTTAAGCTAAGTCATGCAAAAGTTAGTCTGACCTATATTAAATAAATATAAAGGGTAAAATATTTAGAATATGGCCTCAACCACAACCACTCCACCACCCAACAGATTTTAGGAACTTGGATTCCAACCACTGAGGGGTGGATACACCCCTGAAATAAAGGGTGGTAAACCAGGTGCGCCCCTAAATCCTTTTGAGGCGCTCACTGCATTCATTTATTTGCATTTATGAGATTTGCCTACTTTACATATTCATCAGAGGGAAACAGGCTAAATGGATTGTGGGCACCCTGTGAGGTGCTGAACACGGGCAGTCCTGATTCCCTGGGGTTTGTACCCCTTATTAGCGCATGGAGTTACGTTTGCACACATTTTAATACCCCTAAACCTTTAGTGAATCCGCTCCTGATAGTTTCTATCCTCTGTCCTCAGTAGAACCTGGTATAAAGCAAAGCGGAGGAACATTCAAACGTGGTGACGCATGAAAAATCTCTGCATCCCAACTTTGGCCTTCTATCTCTCAGACATCTTATCCTTCCTTCCACGTCAACGAAGACTTAAAAGATCTGATTGCGTGAACAACTATAACCCTCGCTGATCGCTCTATAAGATCGGACGTTTTTGCCAGACTTTCCTTCCTTCTTAGAGACACGAATCTCTGACACAAGTCTCGTTGAGCAAAGTCCAATCACACAAAGACACTTACAGGTGAACCTTGTTACAACATCTGACAATCGTGGCAAAACACACCAGAAGTAAAACAATAAAGGAAATTATTGAGATTGAATTAGTGGAATTACAGGCTTTATGCTTGCACGTACATGACACACACACACACACACAGAGGGTAAGTTGTGTTAACTCAGGCCTCAGCAGTAATTCTGTTTGATTACTTTAACAAACCACCACTTCCATTTCTCTGAGACTTTCTGTTTAAACACTTGAGGTACATTAGATTTTCTCTGTGATGATGCCAAACTTCCCGTTTTTTGGAGAGGCGTGTTGGAACAAGCTTAAAAGTATGACCTGGAGATTTGAGTTGGCACAATAGAAGTAAGAACTTCTCATGTGATACTGTCACATTATATAGCAGGATGGACGGCTGGAAGAAGAAAGAGAGTGTTTCCAATTAGAGTGACGTTAAATTAAACAGAATGGAGTTTGAGGAAATTTTCCTCATGCACTCGATCTTTTTTATCGTCGGGTCATTTTACAGATTGCTCTTTGACGTTTCAGTTTCAATGTCTTTCCCCCATTCTTAAGGGAAAACATATGAAGACGTCAAATGGGAAAAAAGCATGTTTTTGCCAATCAAAGATA
The DNA here is from genome assembly GCF_900634775.1 of Gouania willdenowi. Classification (NCBI taxonomy): domain Eukaryota; kingdom Metazoa; phylum Chordata; class Actinopteri; order Blenniiformes; family Gobiesocidae; genus Gouania; species Gouania willdenowi. Next base: position 15,327,047 of record NC_041058.1, on the reverse strand, counting down.
AAAACCCATTCAGTCATTCATATTTGGATTAAAATGTACATATATATTTACTTAGAACAATATAGGTATATACTGAAAGCACACTTGCAAATCAGAATCAAATGATATCTTGTCCTTATATCTTTGCTGCAAAAATAAGCATCTGATCAATGCTTTTCCTTATCAACATTTGCTGAATTTGCTAGTATGACTATATAGTATTGACAAAGATGCATTAATCTCACCTGTGCAAACCTAAAGATGCAATCTGAAGAACTGTGTGAATTTCCTGGTTGCAGCAGGTAGTACATTTACTGTACGTGAACAGTACCTGAATATTTAGCTTAGGTTGCTTTGGTGATGAGGCAGAATAAATTACTTGGTTTCTCAAAGATAAAATGAAAGTTTTCTATATTACCAACAATGTGGGTGCTCTGCTCACAGCTTGTGACAAATAAAAATACAGTCTACAAATAATGTGAGGGATCACATAAAAAGCCATTGTTTATTCGCCTTAATTACAATGCACTCGTGATGTCATGCTTTTTGTAGTTTTATCCCCATGACTGAGGGATGTTGATGCACAGTTTAGTCACATAAATCATCAATTTACAGTCATTCAGATTCGTAAATGTTCTCCTTTAACATACATTTAGATAAAACCCACTTAATACATTTAATTGGACACAGTTGGTTCCCAGAAAAGTCCTGCTGTAAGTCACCTATAAACTCCTAGAAGATCCATGCAAATCAATCACGTCAGAAAACGGGTACTGATCTGGTAGAATTGGTTCTATTGTGTTACTTTCATGGTTAAAAACCTTTAGGGGGGATTTTTCAGGGAAATGGTATATTTAAATCTGTCACTGTTTGAAGCAGCAAGGAAATCCACTGGATTCATGGAAATGTATGATGTGGAGATCATTACATGAAGCAAAAGTCAACCATTTTAAACCACTTTAAGCAACAGTCATGAACTTTATATTGTATTTCTAAACACACAGCTGTATGTCCTAACCTGAGGTATGTGTGGGAATCCAAAACTTTGTTTGATCAGAGATTAAAGAAAATAAAGATTCACAACAAAAGAGATAATCTGGTCAGACAGCAAATACTCTACAGCAGACATGGGCAACGGGCACAAGAAGTTGGAAAAAATATAATACACGAAATAACTCCCATAGCCCACAAATCGACAGCAAAATGCACAAAACACAAAAACCCACAGCCTGTCTCATCATTGTAAAGCAGTTGGCGTTTAGCGACATCTAGTGGCTAGTGGTGCAATAGCAATGATCTGGTTTAATCTCATATAGGCTATATGAAGATTTCATGCCCTTTCTGCTTTTTTAGATCACCCAAAATGAAAAACAACCCCCTTACAGACCTGGTAATATCTACTCAATTTATTATTTAGCAGTTCATTGTTAAGTAAATTTACCAGTTTAACTAATTGTTCCAATATCTACACTTTGAACGCTTTTTTATCACTTTTTCTGTCCGTTTTTGGCCACTTTAACTTGCAACTTTTAACCAGTTTCTGTGGTTAATAAAATCCCATTTTACCATTTTTTTCACCATTTTTGGTCACCTTTAACATTTTATTTCTGATTAAAACAAGGATTTACATTTTTGTAACAAAATTACTTGGCACAAAATTTTGCTGAATAAAAAAAATGCCGATATAAAGTTCAAAGGTTAACAAAATTAAAACCAAATAAAAAAGATTTTAAAGGAGCGCAGCAGAGCAATGACATTTGACCCTCCTGCTTTCCATAACAGCAAATGTCCCCTCAACATTTGGGTCTTAATTTTATTTATTTATTATTCCCCCAGAAAACCTTTTTTTTTTTTTTTTTATTTTACCCTTTTTCTTTGTTTATTTTGAAACTTCCTTTGGCCCATTTGTGACCTTTTTCAAAAAGTTCTGACACTTCTTTCAGATTTTAGCTCCTTTTGCCAATAAATACCTATTTTTTGTGCATTTATGCGAATTCTTTTTTTTTTTTTTTTTTTTTTTTTTTTTTTGACTCTTTAATCAAATTTTTGTCCTTTCTTTAATTTTTTTGTCCACTTTCATCCAAATAAGCTAACTTTTGCCCAGTAAATACCACTTGTTTCCTTTTTTCCCCAACATTTTGCCTCTTTTTGTTAATCATTTGTGCCCTTTTAAACTATCGTTGCTTGTCAAAAAACTAAAAATGTAGTGGACCAAACCTAATATCATACATTCTCAATGTACAAACAATATATTGTGGTATTATTAATTTTTTTTTAGAAATTACAGTGACAAAAAACTAATAGAAAAAAAATAGAAAAATACTATTTGAAACATTAAAAGCTGTATTAACAAAACAAACTATGAACACATTCTGAGTCCTTCCATAAACTGCATTGTATTATGTTTTCCTCTAGATGGCCATAGCTACCAGAAGAGACAACTGTGTGTGCTGCTCAACAGTGACAACAAAGATTATTTCTCTTTAAAACAGCAGCTTTAAGAATAATGGAAAATACTTAAATAAAACAACACATACTGATGTTTATTGAATATGAAATTATAAAATGTGGGCCATTCTTGATTGAAGTAGCAAAATCAGGCAAATCTAAGATAAGATAAGAGATTCCTAAGTGTCCACATAAGTTATTCATCACACGTCAGTAACATGACAGAAACTCGTGCAAATTCTGCTGGCACCTGTTGGTGTAAAAATACACTTTCAAACATCTGATGACAAGTATCATGTTAGCACATTGGGCCTGACAAGGAAGCGTCTGTCTACTCACAATAAATCTTCCTCACAGCTGGGGGCCACGCATGCTTCTGTCATGGGCACAAATCCAATTGCAAGCACCTTCTTCCATGTTAAAAACTCCAAACAAAGAAAAAACACGTTTGGAAAAAAAATATTTGCTTAATCTACTTGCAATGAACAAATGATGTACACATTAGAAGTACATTTGTGAATTATTTTATACCTTAAATCACAATTCATGTGGAGCAGATGTTTGGCCAGATGTGACGGGAAGTCGTTGATTCCAGAGCAGAGTTTACTTTACCACCTGCTTTCTTTGTAGTCACATTCTTGTAGAATCAATGTATATAAGTCCCGCCTTTGTCTTTTAGACCCCTATACAAATGGAAACGAATGTCGTGATCGCCCAGCCAATAGACTTTGACTTCCTGTAGCGGAGACTGTCAATCAAAGTGAATGCTGAACTGTGCACGGAAACAATCATAACAGCGAACGGGTACATATGATTTTGGCTCTTACCTGACCCATAGACCTATATCAATGTGACCCATAGACCTATATCAATGTGACCCGATGCGATCTTGTTATGATTTGCGTGCAGAAAAGTAGAGGCGTGGCTTTTGATTGATTGCAGAGGGAGGGGGAGGACGTGGAGCTGTTTAGGGCGGGACATCGAGACGTTTCTCAGAAACTTCGGATATCAGCTTTAAGGTGCTTTGACAAATAATGAAAACTTCTAAAAATGTGATTTATGCTAAAGCTGAAACCGTGGACGTGGTTGATGATTAAATGCGCTTCCTTGGAGTGACACCCCCTGCTCTGTGTATCCAAAGTCTCAGCTGTCCTCTATATATGGCTGTTGGTGAGCAATCGGAGCTCCAAGCCTGAGAGTTGCTGATGCTGCTGTAATAAAATCTCTCTGAATTTCCTCTCACCTGTTACTAATAAGCACTTGACTGAAGAGAACCTCAAAGTCCTGTTTGATGGCTCCCACTAATTGCTACATTAACAGTAGTTCGGTATCTTTCTCTCACACAAACCAAAGCACTAATTCTTTACATTCAGTCTGATTTCCCACTAATGTGTCTCTGACCTCTGGTAAACAAACAATATATCAGTTTTGTGAATACTTGAGAGAAAACGTTTCTTGGGGCATGGTTTCACACTCTTTCTCCTTCCAGCTATTATGGGTCGTCCACTCCATTTGGGCTTCCCACCAACTGGCAGCAGCAGGCTGTCCACAGTCCTTGGACTGATATCAAACTGACTGGGCCAGGATCCCAGCAGTCAAAATTCAACAGATGCACTGTGTGGAGGACAGCATCACAAAAATCAGGCAGGCCAACATTTAAAATGCTCTCCCTCGCACATCAACACACACATACTCACATCTAAATATAAAAGCAGTGTCAATGACAGGGTGGAAATAAAACCTGGTACAACCATATTTTCCTCTGCGGATTTCCCTTTGTCCTTCTGGATCTGTCCTCATATGTCTGTGTGTGGCTTTAAATATACATTTGTCTATGATTTTGCAAAAGTTGAGGATTTTAAGAAATATATTATCTTAACATTTAAGTAAATAAATAAATAAATAAATAAATAAATAAAATAGTTATAATAAAACAACAGAACACCTCTCTGTGTGGCGTTTTCATTTAAGTTCAATAAAAATGTTTAATATGATCAAAAATAGATGAAATTATTGAAATTAACTAATATTTGACTTTCAAACATGGGTGGACTGACCATCTGGCATACCAGGCATTGTCCCGGTTGGCTGTCGACCCAAAGTGGGCCGATCCGGTCCGCTAGAGCGAGTGGAGGCAGACATGGGAACAGGTGACCAAAAATGGACCCAAAGTGGCAAAAACGTGGCAAGAAAAGAGTAAAAAGTGACAAAAATTGCCCAAAAGCAGTCAAGAGTGGCCAGAAAATGAACAAATAAAGAGGAACCAGATGGTATGTAATGGCAAAGAGTAGCTTAAATGGGCAAAAAGAGGCAAAATGTTGGGAAAAAAGGAAACAAGTGGTATTTATTGTGCAAAAGTTAGCATATTTTGATGAAAAGTGGCCAAAAAGAATTAAAGAAATGACAAAAAATTGATAAAAGTGTCAAAAGAACTTGCAAAAATTGACAAAAAAAAAAAAAAATAGGAAAAAGGTATTTATAAGCAAAAAATAGATAAAGTCTGAAAGAAAAAGTGTAAAAGTTTATGAAAAGGGGCAAAAATGGGCCAAACAAAATCGGTAAAAGGGGTTAAAAAGGTTCCCCCTTTTAAAGTTTTCTGGGGGAATAATAATTAAATTTAGGACATAAAGAGCCTTATGTTGAGCATCACTGACTTAATAACAGCTTGTACATGGTGTCCACTGTTATATTGTGGTGGCCTGGTCTGGAAACAAAATGTCAGGGCTGAAACATAAGTAAGTTAGACAAAATGACCAAATCAAAAACAATACAGCAAGATATTTCTTCTGTGAAAACATACACGTTGCAGATCATCTTGCATTGAACATGTCCTTAAAAAAAAATAAAAAAACATGAAAAGTCCTGTGTGATCTTCACAGTCCGGCTTTAAGGTCATGATATTCAGTTTTGGAACCAGCTTTTCCCCAGCACTGCTATATGTTTTATCTGCTGTGCAGCTGTTTAATGGGAGATTAGTTTAGGCTGCAGACCTCTGAGAATGAAAATCGATCTTTCTATTTAATGAGAAATAACACAAGGCAGAATGCCGGTGTTGTTCCATTATTATTTAAATTTTTTTGAGCAGGCTGATGCTCATAGTCGAATTTTCTTCATTTAATGCACCTGACAATCAGAGAAACAGTAAATCCCCTTCATGCATCTACAACAACCAGAAACAGCTTATGCAACAACAGACAAGAGGCCAAAGGCTAAAAACGCATGTCATGTAAGGAGAACCGACCTAACCATCCAGGCACTGGAGAACAAACCACAACAAGTGAAAAGTCACAGAGCGTAACACACAAATTCCCACACAGACACATCCTGCCCTCTTTCTTCAGACCAATGCTGGCACCGTTCATCCTCGGGCCTGCCTTGGCTGGTGGTTTGATAAGTTGGTCCCTTCATCTCGTCAATGTGCATTCTGTCAGGAGGCTTGTATGTATTTGAATATGTGGGGAGGTGCTTGCACACGTGTGCACGTACACGCACAGTGCCGGGGTACATTGTCTGAGCTGTGAAGTGTTTGGCTTTCTAACCGAGGGCCGCTGTCACAGCCTCTAAAAGCGTGTAATAGTCCCCCATTCTCCTGGAATTGGATGCAAATCCTCATACAACTGCAAGCAAATGCTGCACTTCAAAAAGAAAACGTATATTTTGTAAAAGGGCAAACCAATGTTGTTTTTCCTTTATTTTTTTTACTCTAACTTTGTTGTACTCAAGAGAAAAAACGATTAAAACCATGTGTGATAGAGCACTTTTACATATTATCAATTCCAGCAAGTTCTTTTTGTCTTCTTTTTGAATAATATGTTAAAGAAACTATTTTCAGGAAATTTACTTTGATCTCCTGGCATGTATAGACTGCCAAATGTCAGTCTTCCTCAGAGGCGTCTGCTGATTGGTTTGATGTTTCCTTATTAGTTCTTCCTGGGAGTGGCCAACGCCCCCTGTCGCTCAATGGTCTCTGGAGAAGAAAGTCCCAGGTGTGGGAAAGTAAAAATGTTCCCTCATCCCTGTTGATGTTGAAGCTCCGCCCAGAAAAAACTCAAAAGGACACATCAAAGCGATCAGCAAACACCTCTGAGGAAGACTGGCTGTTGGTAGTCGAAACATGTCAGGATGTCAAGGTAAATTTCCTGAAAAAAGGTGTCTGAATAAATGAATGAATAATATTTTTCATATTATTAGCTGTGTAAAGCATTCTGGAAAGAAACATTTGCCCTCTGAAGTTTGTCTAAGATTTCAAACCTTAATATAAAAATAAAATACTGAAGCTGTTTTTCTGCCTCCTGACTTTTTACATGTTAAAAGGAAAATAGTTACAAAAAGCTACCTCAGGGTTTTGTCATTCAGCCTCTGTTTGCTACCATTATGATAGACTGGCCACCAGTTCAGGGTTGCATATACCAGGGCAAGGCTCTGATAAAGACGGATATTGATCCTCATAGACCCAAGTGTGACATTTGAAAGTGCAGTCTGCATCGTTGGAAAGCTAGCATGATTTAAGCTAGCAAAAACTCCTCTAAGCTCCACCCCCTCCTGTATGCTCCGTCGGGGCTCGGTTCAAATCCACGCCCCCACAAGCTTGAACAAGCATCTCGAAGCAAAACCAATACTGAGCTGTCCAGCAGACAAACAGCAACCTCTGCATCACTTTTCAAGCCCTTCAGTTCTTCATTTGTGCTCTATATTTCCAAGAAGGGTGTCACGTGAAGAGTGTAGAAGCCGTCTGATTGGTTCTTTCCATTCGGACCGAATAGCAGGAATTGGTCAGAGTTTATACAGGATTCCAACTGCTGCAAAGGTCTGACTCTCTTTGTTCTTTTTTATGAAAAATAAGGATAGAAGGACCCTTTCACCCAGTATAACAAAAAGTGTCTCTGAACAGGATTGCAGACCCCACCTTTAAGCCCTAGTGTTGTCTTCCACTTTATGAATGTTTGGCATTCTGATTCTGATAAAAACCTTTAATCGGGCCAAAAAATGTCCCAACTCAACCTGAGCCTGACAGAAGATGGACATGACCCATCCAAACCCCCAATAAAGCCGATCAATATTAAAGCCCAAACCTGTTACAGCCAGACACTATTCACATCGGTGTGAGTACATGTCGAGTTTCTTTAATAACTTGAAAATTATGATTTTAATTATTGTTTTTCACACACAGTATTAAACAATTATACTTAAACTTTCTGAAGTATAAATGTTGTTCAAATAAATGATACAATGTCTGAGGTGGTGCAAATTGTCAATCTGGGGTCGCCAGAAGTTTGTGATATCAAAATGGGGTCACGACCCGAAAAACACTGCGCAACGCTGTCTTGTATTGGTTTACGTCTGCTTTAAAGCATTTAGTAACACTACTGTAACACATACAACTAAGTGACCTGCTGCACTCTGCATATGTAACAGCACAAAGCTCAAGAATGCAAAGTTTGTGTTTTTTTTTTTAAACATCATTCATGTCAGCAGCCAGCCAACGTTTCACCTCCTCAGCATCTATTTTAGCGTCTTTCTCGCACTGATCAAAACACGTCACCTGACCATTAATTTACCACACAGTGTCTGAGCCCGATTAGAGCCCGTGTTAAAATGATAGACTGGCTTTCAGTTCAGTTTAGCCTGAATCATGCCCTTAATCAACCAAAATTCCCCAAATTTGAAGATTGAAAAGACTTTCACCATTAAAATATTTTCCTAAAGGCAGATTTTTTATTTTCTTCTTGCACTGTGCCAATTGCATTTCCAATTTCCTAAGTGACACTAGGTCTGTGTACGATATATCCAGATGACTATCTTGGCAATATAGAAAAATACAATATCGCCTTTAACTTTTTCATTTTATAGCTTATTTTAATGTGTCACTGTTTTTACTACTCTTCAGAACAGGATGAAAAGCATAGTTAGAATCATTGCTGAGTGCGTCCTAATCCAGACCTAAACAAGCCACACAGAACTCACCCACACATGCTGTCTCTAGGAGAAAAAAACCAAAAGTGACACATATTGTGCAGCTGTTTCTTAATCAATGCGCCTGTGTAGCATTGTGCATGAGCAAATTTAACCCAGAATTGTGTTTCTGGTAAGACTTTATTAAGTTAAAAATATCGAGATTCATATTGTACACATTTTGAGAACAATTTGATCCATATCACATATCACCCAGGCCTACATGCACTGAAACTAATGCACCTAAATCAGGGGTCTGCAACCTTTACTCTCAAAGGAGCCATTTTGCCTAATCTCGCCAGGATTGAAGTCCTTCCGGAGCTGTAAATAATACCTTGTCAAGGAAAACAATAGTGTATAAAATGCTATGCAGTAAAAATAATATCGAATCATTTTTAGAGTTCATTGATTTGAAGAGCTACAAAAAAAACTTGATCATGTCGTTCAACACATGCTAATTGCTAATTTCTTGCAGCATATCAAGCATACATAATAAGATGGCATGTTGGCAATGAAATAAATCTTTCCCCACACAAATACAATCTCTATTTTCATTCAGAATAGTCTTTTTGTTAGTTTAGTTATCTTAAAAGGAATTTAAAACCTAGGTTAGCCACAGGGGCAATGAAAGTTGATGGTCTGTGGTGGATATAATTTTTTTTTAGGTTAAACAACTGTTTTATCAGATTTTTATTTTAAGTTAATGGCATTAATCATCAATACCCTCTGTAAGAAATACCAATTCATAATTTAATTTTTTTTTTTTTAAAGCTATAGGGAGCCATTGCAAAAGAGTTAAAGAGCCACATGAGGCTCCAGAGCCGCAGGTTGCAGACCCCTGACCTAAATGAACCCAAATAATATTTTCTTTTTAAATAAACCTTATGGCAGAGTGATACACTTATCAGATCTTTGTCTCATTCTCAAGAGGTTAATAACATGACCTCAGCATCATTATAGAATAAGTGATTACAGGTTGTTATTGAGCCTGGACAGATGAGCAACATATATTACACTTGAGTGACAGACTGTAATAAAAACACTATAATAAGCCACTGTAAAGTTGACAGGAAAACACTGATTATACGTACAGTAGGTCATAAATCACCATGTGAACTAAAAGACTCAGTCACCCATAGCTTCTACAGATGGAGCGAACAGCGCAGAATCACACGTAAAGTGAGCTCACAGCGCTCTGTAACAGGCTGCTCACACCCGCGTGTGTGCGTGTGCGTGGGACTGGGTTGTCTCTTCTGCGCGGAGCCTTTCGGTGGGAGCTGTGCGTGGATGATATCAACAGAGTCCCATCGAGGACGCATCATTGCAGCAGCAGCGCTGCGGGGATTGTGTGTTGTTATTTCTCACAGGAAGCAGAGGTTTGACTTTCTAACAAACTGAGCATTAAAGTGTTTTCCGAGCTTCAGATGTTGGATTAGTTTGGACGGATTTTACGCACAGGTGCGCTCGTAGGATTACAGACACGCTGTTGGCGGATGGTGGTCGGTTCTGTGAGGAGTCACTGCGTCCGCGCACGGTGAGCACATGCACACTGCTCTGCATGGTTTTGTGGTGGAGATGAAGTTTAGAAATGGGACACTTGGTGCTCAAAGTTTGTTCGGAAAAATGCAGGTTTCTTCATTTAAAAAAAAACAAAACAAAAAAAAAAAAACCCCAAAAACATTAGCCTATACTATTATGATCATTTTAGGGTGCTGATTTTTTTTTTTCTTCTCCTCAGAGTCAAATGACTATTTTTTATATGCAAATGTCTTATGTGAATAAATGGTGCCAACTAATGCATTTATCCATAACTTTAAACCAAAATTGCAAAAAAAAAAAACAAATTGATGCTTGATCTCCACGCCAAGTTGCCCAAATTTCTCATTATATATATAAAAAAAAAAAAAAATGTCATTTTCATTAAGGAATATTCAATGCTTTGACTCAGAAAGTTGTAAAAAAAAAAATAATAATAATAATAATAAAATAAAAATCCCTTTTGGGGTTTGAAAAGGTTGCAGATTGATATTTGTCTCAAGGGAATTTTTTTTAAATTTATTTAATTTTTTTACAGATGCTCCAGAATATTGAATGAAAATAGCAAACACTAAAACATAGAAAAGTTAGAAAACACAACGTACATAATTAAATAAAAGACTGTTAACTAAATAGGGATTAAATATAACTGCACACCTCCAGGAAAAAAATATAATAAAATGCAAATATACAAATATATTACAGATATATACAAGTATAGTACAGTGAGCCATCTAGGCAAAATGTCAAAACCAGACTATATTTTATGGACATAAACTAATATAGATATAAAATGAGCTAAATCCCACATTGACAACACATAAACTGAGATTAAATCAACTTCCAGCAGCATAGATGACTTGAATATTTGATAGCTTATCAAAAATAGTTACGGCTAATCCGCCAACAATGGATTACTAAAATAATCTACTGACCATCTCATAGAGACTGTTGCAACAATCACATGGCACCAAACCTTTATTTTTGACTTAGTGTAATTAATGAAAATTAGACACATGTCAGATATAATATGGGTTTGATTTGATGCCTGTCTAGATGGTTTAGAGCCCTCTCATTGTGATTATCTGTCACTTTGGGAGGAATGTCCAGTCACACTGGCAGGATCAGGCTGGCTTATGGTATTTTCAGAGTACTCACCTGTCGACGAACCCCCTCCACTCCCTCCCCCCATACTCACTCACACACACACACACACACACACACACACACACACACACACACACACACACACACACACTACACAATATCCACATGTCTTCATTCAGATACACAGCATTGTGTTTTTTTTTTTTTCTCTTGTTCTGTGTCTTTATTCTTCCAATGGGATCAACAGTAATTCCCAGTGGTTCCCAGAGCACAGGGGACTCCGTGCCCTGTTTACATAGAGTTATTGATCAAAAGTCAACGCAAGTGATCTTCAGTGCTGTGATTGATTCTGCCTGTGGTGACTTTAAGGGTACATAAGGTCATTGCACTAGAAAGGACAGTCAGGAGTTCAAAGGTGAAAGCTTGGCATGACTCCTGAAAAAAGAACCACTCCTCCTTCCATCAGGAGTTTATTATATTCAGTGATTTTTTTTAATATTTTTTATTTTTGGTCCATACACATTATTTCTCCCAGATTTAGCTGAAGATGAATTCCTACTGTAGAGGTGCAACGATTCCTCGGTTACAAAAAAAAAAAAAAATTATCAATGCATTTTCTCTGCTTCAGAGCCTTGTTTAGTCATTTAAAACACTTTTTTAAATATACTGTATATTTGATTATATTGTGGTTGTTTTTGTTTTGTTTTTTTTTGTTTTTTTCAATATGCCTGCATTTGCCGCCTTTGCTTGACACCATATGTAGTGGAATCTTCTCGTGACAAATATGCATGTTTCTTCTCTTTCTACCTTGCGTAATACAGATGTATGTATTAAAAAGCGAAAGCATTGGTTTCTATTTTTAAGTGGTCGGTCATGTTTTCTGTTGCATTTAAAAATGAGCTTTAAATGGGCAAAATTATATTTTATCCGCTTAGTCGAATAATTAATGGAATAATCGTTAGTATACTTGAATAGTCAATATATTTGATAGCTCCAGCGTTTGCTCTTACAGAATATGATACCCAATATAAGGACTCTTTCTTTTATGTACAGTTTGTAATAGAAATATTAGGAATCAACCTCACAACTGATTTATATCTAAAATAACTAGCTGTAATTTAAAGAAATTTCAATATTTAGTCGAACCATTCATTTGCACAAATATTTTCACATTGAGGTCTGAGCCTATAAAATAAAGTGTTAGCATCCTTATGCTCAGGGATTGATTAATCCAGTGCATACATGTGTGTCCTTTCACCAGTGAGCGAGTGCTAGTTTCTCTAACACTGATCGTATGTAGGTGTGTAACTTTGCGTGCATGTTTCACCTTCTTCTGCTATATTCCATAGCAACAGGCAGCTCGTCCTCTTCCTCTTCACACGCTGTGACCTTTCTGCTGACTGCGTCGTTGCATCTGCATCTCTGTTGGTGTGTGTGACCATGTGCGCCCGTGTCATGTGTTGTTGACCATTTGACCTTTAATAGTGTTCATTCATTAATAGCTACATAATCTGGGACCGCCCGCTGTGGTTGTCTGCACAATCATAATATTGGACGTCTCACTGCAGCCTCTTTGCAGAGCCAGCCTTATCTAAACAGCTTTTTTGGGCCTCCCTCATCTCTCACACAAAGCAGTAGAAATTGTCAGAGCTGTTTGATAATGAGAAGGTTTGCTTTAATCAGGTGCCAGCTTATTTGTTTTTTTAAGCATCTCTTGGAAGGAGCAACATTGTGTCTCAAATGTATATTGACACATTGGTGGTAATTAATTCATGAATTCCAACCATATTCACTCACTATTCTATTGTGTTGCTGCAACATGTGGATTTCTGCTCTGTGGATCAATAAATGTCTATTCTATTCTATTTTATTCTATTTTTATAGAATAACTAGTTACAAATAAAGAAGCAGACAGAGCAAACCGGTGATTTTTATTTAACTTTTTTTGCTTTACTATCATGTTTTTATTATTCCCTTTATTTGATATGGACATCACAATTACATGAGTTACCCAGATGTGTTGTTTTGAGTGTGTTAGCAGCACATATGGTAAATTCTAATTTATAACACCTTTCCACAGGAGGCTTTTAAAAAGGTTTAAAGTAACAGAAATAATAACAAAGTAATGTCTCTCAGTTAATGCATTAGTGGATACATAAAAGTATAGAAGACTATTTAAACAATCCCTGAAAATATTAGAAAATAAAATAGTGTTTTTATTTTTTGTGTGTATGTGAGATGAAATGTGCTCATTGTTGGTTTGATGCTGCGTGCAAGGTCACATTCTTTACATTACTCTATCGTATGATACACCCACACAGCGTAGAATCTCAGCTCACACATATCAAAGGCATACATCTACATGGTGTGTATTTGGTCATAATTTACTGACAACATATACACAGCACAGTATGTGGTTGCCTCACTTGCACATGGATTTAATGTGTGCATGCAGGAAAAAAAAGATATCGTATAAGAAATAACTCCATCGTACAATCTTTGCTCCATGTGCCGGCGTGCGAGATAATAAAATCTCCATTTTTGTATTAATGTTCTCTTGTGAAAAATATTGATGTTGGCCTTGTTTTTGTTGAGAGTGAGTGTTTGTCGATGTATGTGTGGGAAAACTGATCATTCTTTCTTGTGTTTTATGGAAAGCACTTTTTTTTGTTTGTGCATTAAAATAGTTCCGTCAATAAAGATGGATTAAATCAGGTTTTCCCAACCTTTTTTGGGTCGTGACCCCATTTTGATATCAGAAATTTCTGGCATTTCTTTTTTTTTCTCTAATTTGTTTTTGATTATGTTTGTGATATTGTGTTACGAGCAGTGTTGGGAGGTAAGACATTGTTACTTTTGACAGTAACTAGTACTCTAACGCAATATTTGTTAAGGAAATAAACTAAGTTATCGTTACAATATGGTGCGTTTGTGCATTACTTGGCTAGCCACATTATACTTCCTGTTTACAGGGCGCTACATATTTTTGCGGGATGCCGTGCCAACCACCGTAACAACCACTGTAACGTGCGCTAATCATTAGGGCTATCCCGATACAACTTTTTCATTTCCGATATGATACTAATAATGCAGTCTTGCGTATTGGCCGATACCGATAATTGATCCGATATCAGCATGAATCATACATACTTTTATAACTTTTTTTTCATTAATAAAAAAATAATAATTACTTATTTTGTAGTGTGGAATGATAGAAAAGGCTTGATCAAGTGATGTTACTCAAACAGAGAATAATAGTCAGCAACAGAAGGTATGAGAAAAACTGACCCATTTATTAATAACCAATTGGTTACATACATTTTATTCGTCAACATAATATCTACAGTATTCTACAATTAAATTAAATAAATGAAAAAAATAATTGGAGGAAATTTGAATCCGGTATTAATTTTCAGGCTAATATTGGACCAATATCCGGTATCGATTTGGGATCGGGACACGCCTACTAATCATGGCGAGTCAATGCGAGAGCAGGATGAGCTTCTCAGAGTGGAAATACGCACATTATTTTACCAATCCGCCTCCAAACGATACATGCGTTGGCGAAGATCTAAGCTAACCCTGCGTTGGTGGACGCACTGGACGTGAGGGAAGGCTCTGCACCGAAACAATAGCAGCTAGAATTTAACCAAATTTTAAAAAATGCAGTCTTTAATTCTAAGTAACTTAAAAGTTACTTTTTCAAATAACTCGTAAGTTAACTGAGTTAATTTGCAAATGAACTAACTAGTAACGGTAACTAATTAAATTTTTTCACTAACTAGCACAACACTGGTTACGAGTAGCCAGGATTAGAGCACAAAGCTTAGATATTTTTACACCGTACTTTATTAGAACTAGATTTACATTTGAGAAGGTTAAAGTGTAGAATATAGTTTTTTGAGTTTGTGTATATTGTTTAAAATCTAAATCTAAAAATGTAGCTAAACTAATCTATTACTAGATATTTCAAGTGACCTCATTTAAATTCCGGGCGACCCCACATGGAGTCACGACCCCAGGGTTGATTAAATTATTGATTGATTTTTGTGAGTCTACTATTAACCCAGTGGTTATCAAACGTTCTGCCCCACTAAGTTCTTTAAGTGCAAACAAAAAATAAATAAATAAAACTTGTATGTACCTGATAGGGCAATAAAGGCTGATTGTTCTTCAAAGAATACACCACTACCTATACTGCTCATCACTAACGTGGAGGATTAACTAATCTGTCTGCCGATATTAAGGGCACTGAACTCGATCCACAGCAAAAATAACTGTTTGCATTTATCACAATAACGAGTATGTGTGAAAAGTTAAAACGTAGAACAGTTATGCATGACAGACCTCACAGTAAAGCTTATTCAAATCCCTGAATGAATCATTTACCAGTAGCTTCAGAGAATGTCTTTAATTATTTTTTTCTTTCAGTTGTTGCAGTGTCATGGGCCAAATGAGCTTTAACAATTGAACCCCAAAAGCCAAAATCAATCCTTTCAAAGTAATAAAACCTAAACGGTCACACACTTTTCTCTTTAAAGCAGAGCTACGAGCCAACACTGAAAAACTAAATCCCAACAGTATAAAAGTGAGACATGATCAATCTCAATAAAGGGAATAAAGATTGGATTGCAGAGGTCCTCGGGACACTAAATTGTTGTTTTTTGTTTGGCTGATTTGCATTCTCACTGACCTACGTTACCATGTCAGCAATAATAACAATGGTATTTCAAAGCCTTAGTGGTGTGTAAGAATACATGACACTTTGACGTGCCTTGGACGAAAGCAGTATTAATAGTTTTATCACCTCTGGCTGTATGTGCAGGGCAGCTTGCGTTCACCCACACACACACACACACACACACACACACACACACACACACACACACACACACACACACACACACAAAACAGAAGCGCTGTGACTGACATCACACTATGATATTTGTGTACATGTCCCCTGAGGACCAAAGTACATCATCACTTCTCAGCTGCATTGTACTGTAACTATTTATACTCCTGCTTTATAGTCAAACCACCAACCTGTCAGAAAGTGGGAAGAATTACATCATTGTGGGATCTCTGTTGTTTTAGCCTTTGCTGTCACCAAACATGAGGTTCCTTCAAAGAAATACCGAAAGAGAAAAGGTCACATTGCTAATGCTAATTAGCTTTTAACAGTGGTATCATCATATTTGAGAACACACATTGAGACTAGAGATCGACCGATATGGGTTTTTTAGGACTGATGCCGATACGGATTTTTTTCCTATGAGCCTTAGCCGATGACCGATACAGACTTGAGCCGATATTTGGAGCCGATACTACTTTTGCTCCCTCACTTTACATCATAAAAATTACACTATGATAATAACAAGTCTCAATTTTTAAAAAAAGGAACATTTATTGAAATTAACAAAGGTAAGGTAGAACGACTTCAAGTACAACATATTTAACAAATAATAAAAACAGGGTAAAATGTTGGCCTGACTGAAGATATATTTTATTAACAGGCTTATTGAGTATAAATATATATAATTATAGTATTAAACACAAAAAGAAACCATGAATTATAGTCCATTCCAACACAACCCCTGCATCAACATTAACAGGAATAAATATTCAAACAAAGTTTTAAAAATTCTCCTTCTCAGCGCTTTGTATCCCACTCAGTGAGAAGCAGAAAGGGAGGGAGAGAGAAACACACACACACACACACACGCGCCAAAACTCCAGCCAGCTGCTCGTTTAATACAACTGTGACAACAACACTGAACCACGGAAAAACGTCAGCTAAGTTAAACAGTTAAAAGATGCTTTAAAAGTTTAAAACTTGTTGGGGTTGAAGAGCTTCCTTCACGCTCTGCTAGTGGGGGGAGGAGCACTGCACTCTGCAGCCTGTCTACAGCAACACGGAGCAGCCTGTAACAGCCGCTCTGTATATAAAGCGGATCGGCGAATGCAGCAGCGTGCATCGGCTGATGCTGATACACGTAAAACACGCAAAAATCGGCTGGCCGATGAATTGGTTGATCACTAATTGAGTGAGAGAATCATTTAGCACCCACCTCATTCATTTCCGTTGCATTGTTGAACGAAATGCTTTGAATTGTTGTTTTATTTCTTTGTAACATCCTTTTTGAAGGTAACCTTTTCATTGACGAAGTCTCGAGTGTTTATCAACTGTTTTTAGGTTCATGATGCCTCGCACTATTGCAGCAGAATTCACATTCCACTTTAAAACGCAGTAAACTGTATCTGATTTTTGTTTGTTTAGGGTCAGCAAAACAAATGATTAACATCATTTGTTTCCCTTAAAGCTGTGCCGTGTAAATCCCATTTCTTAACACATTATTGTTTTGTGTTTTTTTTTTTTTATCATTTTCTTTGCTTGAGCTCATGCAGAAGTTTCTAAATTCAAATCAGTACTTGGTGAGAAAACAAGACAGAAACTGCTTTTGTTGTTCCACGCTTTCTAAGCAATGGGATGGAGATGCTATCGCGAACAACAACAGATGAACTACTTTGTTAAGTGTTTCTAAAGTACAAAAATAAGCCATTACTTGCAAATAGAACATTGACCCCCATAGTGTTGTCACCATGGAGCAAAGCAAAGTCCATATGCTTAGTAACATAAAAGGCCTACATCCAAACCTCAGGATGCCTCATTAACTTAGTTTCCCTTTAAGTCTGTTACACACACTCAGAAAAACACAGGCAGATGTGCTTCGGTAAATCAGGAGAACTTTGTTTGGGGAAAATAGGCTTTTTTTTTTTTTTGTTTTTTGTTGTTTTTTTGAGTAAATATTATAGCCCAAAGCAGTGAAGCAGTTATCAACTAATAATCTACAGAGGGAGATCTTTAGAAATAACAGTGTCCTTGTAAATAAAATAAATAGTTTCATTGAGTTATGGAAGCTATTTTAATATTGAAGTTGGCTGATTGACTCTTCCCCATGGTTCCCAGTTGAAAGTGTGACATAAGCCGCTTCTGAGTGCTGCTGCCTCTGTGTTTGATCCGATGTGTCTGACCTCAGTTTGGCTTCTGGATCTTCACAACCAGCATCGTGCGTGTCAGCAATAATGAAAAGCTGTAGTGAGTTGTGAGACAAATTGTCTTCCACAGCCTGACGAGGGGCATGCTATTAGAGGAAAACATTGTTTTTGTATAGGTTCAGTAAAATGAGATCAACATCAAAAGAAGGACTGACATTTCCACTTATAGTGAAACCAGAAAGCTCATTAGGTTTCATTTGGTTCAAACTCATTTAAGAATGCATCTGAAAAGATTTTTTTGGGGGAAAGTTATTCAAAGTATTTCTGGATTTAGATCAACTGTGGAAGTTATTGCAACATTTCACATTGAATATTTTGTTAACTTTGTAACCTCTCTTTTCTTCAGATGCACAACAAAAACACCATTCTCCATAGCTTGAATTAGGGTTGTGCAAAAAAAAATTATTTTTTTGCAAATTCGAGTTTAAAATTAAAAATTTTTTTTTTCCCACCACAGTTTTTTATGACTTTTTTGCGTTCTGTCCTTGTGGGTTACCGTAGCAGGATGTGAGCCAGCCCCCTCTTTGTTTATATTTGTTTACCCTTTGAGTAGACTATATGTGTGTCACAGGCATGTTTAATTTTTTGTTCGCACTATGATGAGATGCTAATAGAAGAGTTTTTTTAATTTTTAAATTTTTGTTATAAGTTATAAAATATGTAGTTATCTGATTTCTTAATCAGAAATTTTAAGCTACTGTGAAGTTGATGTTGCACTTTTGCTTAAACCTGGGTTAAAGCTTGAAATTGTTGAATGACAGAGCCTCATTTACTTTTTATTTTGGGATTGTTCTGTGCATTTTAACTCTTGAGGAGAATCACAGCAATAAAGTTGCACTTTCGACAATATGTCTGCAGACATTTTTAAGTGCATAGGTAAAAAAAATTAAATCGAAAATTTAATCGAAACCTGAATTTTTCCTGAGATTTTTTTTTAGAAAAAATCGCCCGGCCCAAAACTTGAATTCATCTCCTATAGCTGTTTTATTTAGACCACGCTTATGGAAATGGGGATCTTAACCCAACTATGGACAAAGGACTCAATGTAGCTTCTAAAACTTCGTCAATCAGATGTGTTTGTACGGTGGCTGGGAAGTGTCAGGTGAATGCATTTACAGAAACGAACACAAATGCAAACAGGTCACAACACGAATGCAAACCAGCCACAACGGAAGTGTTTCCGACGGACCGGTATTACAGACGAACGGGTATTATGATATGATAGCCTGATGTGAAAAATATAAGAGTATCCTAATCAACTTTCACTTACTTTCATACGCGTTTCGATGTCTTCTTCTTGTTCTTAGCTGTTCTGGTGGGTTAAAAACATCTGCCAGAAACGTGTCCGTCTGTAATACCGGTCAGTCGGAAACACTTCCGTTGCGGAAACCCGGTGGCCGGGAAGTGTCAGGTGAATGCATTTAAAGAAATGAACACAAATGCAAAAAGGTCGCAACATGAATGCAAAATGGCCACAACGGAAGTGTTTCTCTTTTAACTCTCAATGTTTACCCTTAATTAGTCAAACTTATTGTGACAAATGTTTTGTTACAAAAGCAGAAGCACATGGAAATCAAACCTTTTTTGATGCTGAAGAATCGGAGATTCAAGGATAGAAAACATAAAGTAGCCAAGATAGTGACGGTTCTCAACCCTTTTATTGTCTTTTAATTGAATTCATTCAATGTCTTTTTATGGTTTAATCTTTGAAAAATAAATATGATAATTAGGGTTAAACAATTCATTTCTAAATCATCCTTCCAGAAGAAAAACTAATATTGAGGCAGGGGTACACCCTGGACAGGGTGCCAGTCCATCGCAGGTCAACACAGAGACAGACAACTACTCACACACGTTTACGGGCTCCAATAAACCTAACAGTCAAGTTTTTGGATTGTGGGAGGAAGTCGGAGTACCCGAAAGAAACCCACGCAGCACGGGGAGAACATGCAAACTCTGTTAGTGTGACTCTGCAAGACAAATTATTTATTTATTGTTGACAACATTTTATAATAGTCCTTTTGTTTGAATACATCTTACTTTTTGGGTCTATTTGTGCTTCAGTGGCAATAAACAGTAGACCATGCAGATTATTTTTTTTTATTCATTCAAACTATTTTCAACTTAATATTTTGTTTCCTGGAAGCTTTGCATATTTTGTTCCCTGGCTGTTTGGGGTTGTGTATGTGCACATTTTGCACTACTTAGTAAAAGTACAAAGCGAGCTCCTGCAGCACAAACAGAATGATTATGAATTTCTAGACCCAGGCTTGTACCGGCTCCTTTGAAGAGTTCCTTTTTTCCCTTTCCAACCAATACTTTTGATTTCTACGGTACTAAGTAGAGGGTTTCGAACCTTAGAGGGGGGTCAGATGAATGGAAGGCAGTGTTTTATGT
This sequence comes from Gouania willdenowi, assembly GCF_900634775.1. Taxonomy (NCBI): domain Eukaryota; kingdom Metazoa; phylum Chordata; class Actinopteri; order Blenniiformes; family Gobiesocidae; genus Gouania; species Gouania willdenowi. The sequence goes on along the minus strand of NC_041058.1, from coordinate 15,306,572 downwards.
TATTTTTACAAAAACAGACAAGAATACCTAATGTGGGACATCAAAGTGACGCAACTGAGTTGAGTAATATAAGATCCAAACTATTAACCTGGCACCCATCTTGTGATACTCATTAGTGGGGTCATTGGTTCACGAGACGGTAGATGTTTCATCATATGTATGAATAATGTGGTAGCTAGAAGTTGTGTGGAATAAAATACAGCCAATGTAAAACCTTAGAAGGAAAAACAACACTATCACTCACTTTATAATTGTTTATTAGTTTTCTCGCAACACATTTACTATGAAATAAATTAGCCCGTTAAAGCATGAAATATATGTATATAACAGGTTGCACGTCTTAACAAGCTCACTTGATTAAAATCTTTTTTGGACTCCTCTGCTGGTACATCACATTTACATTTCCATTTTCAAGTACCATATAAATATGTTTTTAAATAAAACGTCAGTCCAGGGGATGAGATTTTATGGTGATGGTATTTAAATTCACTCTTTTGTTAAATACTTAATGCGTCTTCCAAGAGATTCCCCTTCATGTTGCTCACTGAGGCCAACCTGTTTATTTAACTTTGTCATTATGAATATGTTTTTTTAATTGTATTTACAGCCTTATCAAAGCTTTTTTCCCAGGCATTTGAATAGGTATCGGTCATTTCTTGAATTGACTTTCTTTTGTCAATAATCCGTACCTTGTCTTATGTGTGGTGGTTCATCTACATTTCTGCGTTATGTTGTTTTTCAGTGAAACGGCATGAAATAGTTTCTCGCCATGTTTCTTGCTGAGTTGAATTTTTACATGACACTCATCAGTTGGCATGTAGACATCAACAGGGTTTCCTTTTTGTTCCTCCTTTGTAGCTATTCTGTCACATTGGGTTAATTGCAAGACTTTGCAAGACTCCTGCCTATGCTATAGCTCACATTTGGCTCAAAGAGCGATACACACAATACATAGAGAGTAACAAATTCACACACTAATTTAGAATTACCTGAATATAGAAAACCCAGGCGAAAACAGGGAAAAATGTAATTAGCCTTCAGAGCTGATTAGGGTCACTTCTGCCTGACTGGCATAAAGAAAAACAACATCTCACAAAAAAAGGCATCACATTCTGTTAGAATATCCATGTACGGTAGTTTGTAAAATATATTTTGCTTCAGAGAGCACTTTGCAGAGCTGAGGTAATAGTGAACCCAAGCCAATAAACATTTCAACTTTACAACTGGTCATCTGTGGCATTTCACTGTAAGAGTTACCGTTTACCTCGCAGGCATTATTTCCTGCGACATTCACTGAACACAGGCTCAGGCACTACATGAGAAGAGATTGCTTTTTAAAGTGTTATAAAGCAGTGGTCCCCATGCCCCGGGGCCAAAAAACAAAATTAAATGTATTTCATTTTCATGATCTCATCACTTCCGCATTTGACTAAATTCGGAAGTATGGTGATCACAATTATTTTACTAACTTCAGTCCAACTCTTCCCGACCACCTATTTGCTTTTTTTATGAGGTGCATTTGACTATCTCTTGAAGCACCCAATAATTGGCTTTTTGCATAACATTCAAGTTTTCGTCATGTGTCGAGGCATTGAAGCAGTGACATAAATGAGTCTTTATTCTTCCAGGACATCTATGTACTAGCCTTGATAAAGCTTTCACTCTGGCCCAGTCAATCCTACGTCCTGTGATTTCAAAGGACCTTATCACGGTTTAATACCGAGTTTCCAGGACTATTCCCTACAGACTTGTTACTCACTATAACCCAGCCTGAGCCGGTGCTTACAGGGTACACATATTGAAGAGAATAGAAAATTCAACACAAACCCCAGAGCACATCATTAAACCATTTTCTATTACAGCACTCGATATAAGAGCAAATCAAAATGCTGCTGCCAAGTTGTTAGGAACCCAAAGCCAAAAGGTTACTCCAGTCTCTATGGTTTCACTTGATGAGCGTTCCTTGGCAGTGACAAGGTTTTAACACGCTGTTTCTCACCAGAGAGTCAAACCGAAAACCTGTGGAACCGTTCAATTCAAACTATAATCCTCAACAAAGTTACAGGAGTAAAAAGTTATTTGTTACACATTCATCTGGCACTTACTCACAAAGCATTGTGATTTAATAAGGTTTCTTAGGTTATGTCTGCAGTTCTTTTTACAAAAGAGTTTATATCTTGTGTCACATGAACATTGAAATTATACCAAATCGTTTTGAAATGGGGGTGTTAATATCTCAATTTTTTTTTTTTGTCTTCCAATAAAGTTTTACCAGAAAGATGCTTCTGGTTCATAGTCACTGATGCAAAATGCCACAAAGGCACTTTTATTAATTTATATTAGTTGCTCTCCAACCTTTTAGTATTTGTATTTGGCAGTCTCTGCAGATTGCATTTTTCTGCTGCACATCAGATTACTGACGGCTAATCAAAAGACACAGGTCTTCATATATGTTCTCGATATATACTGCATCATTAGCTGGGTTGTCATTATCCTTGCAAATGCGCAAAATCTAAATTGCACAATAAAAACTGGTGATGGAAACACCTCAATTTTGAAAAAACACTCAAACATGGCGAAAAAGTTTTGACGCTTTCATGAGGAAGTATTTGAGACGTTTCAATATTGAAATGTGTCGCAAAAGCGCCATGGAAAGACTTTTTCCGCAATTACACGTCACAGATTGTGACGTACCTGGTCACATGCCCACTTCTCTCTGAGAAAACATGACGTGGTACGTGTAAACAGAGGAGGAGACCGGGACATTTCTTAGCATTTTACTTTTAAATTATTACTGCCACATTAGACGTGAAACAACAAAGGAACACGGAGCATTATAAGTAGGCTTTGAGCGTCTCGCGGGATGAAATTTCACAGGAGTTGCGAGGCTCCTACCCAAAACAACGTTCAATGGAAACACGTTCAAAGTGCAATGACACTTTGTTGACATTTAGAAATATCGCTTTTATGTAGCGAAAATCTGTAATGGAAACCCAGCTACTATATTGCCAAGCTCTAATGTATTTAAACAATGTACACCCTGTGGAGGCCACATACATGTGTTCCCACTTTCCCGCCAGCATCACGATAGAATATAGTTCAGATTGGATTTGGACTTTGATAGCTTTTTTAAAAATATATTTTAACTGTTGACAATAAGATCAATCAGTTTCATATAATTTTTCCATCATGTAAATGTTTTCTTTTAGTTTTACTTACTGGTACTCGTACTCGTACCACCTGAGCCATGGGTGACCGTGGCTCGAGAGGTTGGGGGTTCGATCTCAGTACCTGACTATGTGTCGAAGTGTCCTTGGGCAAGACACTGAACCCTAAGTTGCTCCCAGTGGTCGACTAGCGCCTCGCATGGCCGCTCTGTCCCACTGGTGTGTGAATGTGAGAGTGATTGGGTGAATGAGCTGATATGTAAAAGCGCTTTGAGACTGCTTCAGTGTGGTGATAAAGGCGCTATATAAATCAAGTCCATTTACCATTTTACTTCCCCAGCAACAACACGTTTTGAAAGAAAAAAACCGGAATGGAATTAAATAAATTAATATCGTCTTTGCCAGATTTTGGGCACCCCCATTTTTTCAAAAAATCAGGATGAAACCAGATCCGATCTGAATGAAACTCAATAAAGTCATTGAGAAACCAACCTGAAATAAGTGAGTCAAATTTCATAAAGATTGGTCAATTAGGAACCGGAATATTAATTTCTGAAATTTTGCTAATAATGAGATATAGGGATTCTTAGATTTTTGAAAACCTCCAAAATTTAATGAAACCTTCAAGGTGTAACCTTGATTAAGATTTTGTCAGAATAACTCTTTTAATGTACTCCTGCTGAAAGACAAATAAATGCTAGTGAAAATAATGTTTCCATGGTGGAGGTAATGAACACATTTATCAGTCAACAAAAATACTGATTCCCACAGTGAAATGTGTGGTTGTTCACAAGTGTCAAAGGATTGGTATTCAGTATAAAATCAGATCCATAGATGGAGGAAAATAAATAGCGCCATCCTGCAAATTCCACGTCATTTGGAGCCAGAATCTGTGCAGTAGGGTCTGGCGGGAGGAGCCCTTGTAACATGCCCCGCCCATTTAGGTACTGCCCTGATGACTCACGCAGGCCCACCTACACCACAAACTTAAGAATCTTTCCCACTGGAAATTCTACCAATGTCTTGTTCAGATGACCAGATCATAGAGGTTAGTACTAGTACTAGTAGCTCAAAAAAGAGAAAAAAACTGAACGGAAAAGTTTAATGGCGTCACGGCTTTCCTTCACGACGTATCTGCTTATGCTATTCACAAAGAGAGCTACGCAAGATCCGCGGCTGTCAATCAACATCATATATGATGTAAAATTTTATTATTTATTATTTATTATATTTTAACCTCAAATAACTTATTTAAAACAAACTTCACAGAAAATTGAGCACTTGAACACAGTGTAGCGTGATAATAACTCGTGATCACAGCAGAGTTTTGGTATTTTAACTTTACAGTTTGACCAACATCCCATCCATTATCATTGAGGGGGCGGGGTTTATGACCTATACTGAAGCCAGTCAGCAGGGGGAGCTCTAAAAAAAAGGCTTCACTTCTTTAGGAGGATGTCCCGTCCATCTTTTTTACAGTCTGTGGTTTTGAACAGTATAGCGCATGGGTAGGCAACTCCAGTCCTCGAGGGCCGGATTTGTGAGACTTTTAGATGTGTCCCTGCTCTAACACACCTGAATCAAATGAATGGCTCGTTATCATGCTTCTGCAGAGATTAATGACAACACATTGGTTTCAACCAGGTGTGCTAGAGCAGGGTGACATCCAAAAGTCTCAGGAATCCGGCACTCGAGCACTGGACTTGCCCAGATCTGATAGCGGATCAAGTATAAGAAGAATTTTCTAACTTTTATTGCATTGCAATTCTTACTCCCCTTGAGTTATATTACTAGTTTGTATGTAGACTGGAACGTAGCCTAAAACTCTAGTTACAGCCCCAGGCAATTGTTTTTAAGTCCACAGTCTGCAGAGAGTATTCAAAATGTTTTGAGCTGAACTCACCATACATCTATTGGAGGAAGATTTGTATTACCATGGAACCTCTAACCTAACACTGTGAAAGGGTCATTCACTTTTTACAAGATGCTACATATGAATCCATTCACCATTTGCTTATTTTTTGGTCTCCTCTTGTCCATTTGCAGTCTGAGATGAAGATGAAGTCCGTGGGCGCCGTGGACGGAGGCTTGTTCACAGAGAGCTATTGCAACATTTGCAACGCCCAGCTCATCTCTGAGTCCCAGCGCACCGCTCACTATGAGGTGAGTCCAAAACAAAACTCACAAAACACAAGCTGCACAACAAACAAATATTCCCTAATCGGAGAAGTGGAAAATGTTGTCGTGATTATTGCTTTTACTGGCAGTGCTCTTTAAAAAACAAGAAAAAAACCCTTATTTATACCAATTTGTGTTTGTGCTGTTCAAAAGGCAGCTCATTCATTATGCAAAGACTGAATGCAGCGTAGTAATGGTTGTTATACTTGAGAATAAACGAATTAAAATAAACATGCACACTCGGCATACTTTTTTTTTTTATTTCGGAGTAGTTTACCTTTCCAGAGAATCACTTAGAGTAGAATAATGGATGCCAATTACTTAATTAATGAATGTGCCCTTGCACTGTTATCATGGATCCACGTATGGGTGTATGGGTGTGCATGTGCTCCCAGGCGTGTGCTGCATTGAGGTTGTCCTTGATTACACGACACAATTGGGATCAACAAGCAGACTAATGAGAGCGAGGCTCCTAAGCAGGGACAACAACCGTGTGTGTCTTTTGTGCGCATGTATGTGCATGTGTGTGCGTGCGTTCTCACTACAATAATTTGACAAAAATGTATTTCTGTCCTGACTAACAAAAAAAATAAAAAAATAACTGGAGTGGATGAAAAGGCAAGCTGGTTCACTCTCCATTTCCTGGTATTAAAGGTTTGAAGGAGGTGATAAGGAGGGTATGACACAAAGTATCAGTTGTATTATGATTCATTTCTTTAAAATCCTTATAAGTATACCCCAAAACCAGCCTATTTTGCCTCATTTTGCTGAATAAAATCTAGCCAAAATGATGTTTGTCTTGGTAAATGTTAGTTATGTTTGAGGCTACCGCATTTGATGACTTCGCCAAGCAGAAATACTGCAAAGACATTTTCCTCATTGAAAAAATAACGTAATGCTTTACATGCTGTCCAAACCATTAAAGTTGTGTTAAAAATGTTAAAGAAAATAAAGATAAATAAATTAATTAATATTTATTTTTGGTCTTCAAGTCTCAAATGATGCACGTTATGTCACTTTCATCAATTTTTATTTCAACTCATAAGATGTTAAAAGACCATTAAAGCCTTATTTAAACCAGCACAAATCAACAGTATACAATGGAATATATAGGAATGTTGTATCATGTGTTTAAAAAAAACAGATCCCAGACGAGCACAAAAATATTACAGTCCTTGGCTCAAAAACATAACATAAAACACTAATAATATTTAGTATTTAGTCAATAATAATAATAAGTCATAAGCACAGTGATCAGGAGTGAGAGCATGGGCAGAAAGAATGCTGGTTTAACCTCATAAAGAAAGCAATGTAGTTCCATCTGGCTGTGGCTCATTGAAAGTACATTTAAAAGAAGAGGATGTTCTTTGATAAGTATTTTAACTTTTCTTTCACAAAAAAAAAAAAAATAACCTATCCGTGCCAGTATATGCATTCGCTAAAGCTGCAGTTTGTAAGTTTTTTTTTTGTTTTGTTTTATTTGGTCAAAAATCCATAATCATCTTATTATATTGTATTGTAATCCAAAGTGTTCTGAGTGGACAGTGAATCTCTGCTCTTTCTCCTGGTCCTGCAAATGAGCTTTAGAAATACAGGAGCGTGAAGCTGGACTTCAGCCAATCAGAGATCTTTCTACCAACAGGGTGATTCCATGAGCTGTTGTCAGCATTACTATTGGCTGAGACAGTCCGATGGCTTTATATTCCAGCAGAAGTCTCTAATGCGGCTTTTGGCGCAGCGGTTACACAAAAGGAAGTCCGAGGTGGAGAAGCAACAGAATAAAGGCACAAACGTGTTCAGGAGTCGGTGTGTGCAGCAAACTGCGAGCGATCCGCTTTCAGTCAGCACAGTCCGCCCCGAGTCAGAGAGAGAGTGTGAGAACAGACAGAATAAATAGCTTATTAAAAATGATCTAAGATGGAAAAAACAGACCCAATTCATCTGCAGTGTGGACGGAGTGTGTCTGCTCTTATTAGCTGAGATTGATTTGAGCAGCCGCTGTGACTCTGAGCCTCTTACTTTCCTCTCAGCAGTGAGTGATACGTGCTGTCTCTAAAACATCAGAAAACTCTCCAATAGCACAAGATTATGTTGCTACATTTTTTAGTAATTTCTATGGAGCAAACCGTCGCAAAGAGTTCCACAGTGTTCGCGTGCACGCAGAGTTTTGTTCGGTGGGGGGGGCGTGGAGTGCCTTACGATTCTGCAAACCCCAGCTTTAAGTAGTTGGATAAAAGTTTCTAAGGCTACTTTCTGTCACACTTTGGAGATGGTGTGGTGGAGGACCCAAGTACATGAAGAGATTGAGGCAGCAGGCAGGCATAATAATTTAGTTATATGTATAGTATATATAATAGTTCATAATAATATTCCATGTTTAATGAAAAACTAGGGGTGTCCTGATCAGATATGGATATCGGATATTGGTCCGATATCAGCCAGAAAAAGAATATTGGATTTTATCAGACTGCATCTAAAATCTCCCATATATGATATCATCTTCATTAAATTGAAGAATACTGTAGATATTGGGCGACCGTGGCTCAGGTGGTAGTGGGTCGTTTTCTGATCGAGAGGTTGGGGGTTCGATCCCAGTACCTGACTATGTGTCGAAGTGTCCTTGGGCAAGACACTGAGCCCTAAGTTGCTCCCAGTGGTCAACTAGTGCCTTGCATGGCAGGTCAAGCCTTTTATAACATTCCGCTCTACAAAATCAGTATTAAAACTATGTATCATTTGTGCTGATATTGTATCGACATTGGTATCGACCAATACTCTAGGCTGCAAATATCGGACACGTATCAGAAGTGAAAATGTTGTATTGGGACATCCCTAATCAAAACCAACAAAAATCCAAAGAGGCAGCCATCATTCTGTGTCTAAGCACTGAGCTAAAGATAGAGAAAGGCTTGATTGGGAACGGTCCACACATGGGTGCAAAACATGAGGCTGCTAATCACTTAACACCCAAACACACTGACATCACTGGGAGGTGGAGACATGAGCAGGAAGACCTGGGAAGCACAAAGACAAGAGTTTACACATGAAACAAGAACTAGAATGGAAACTAAACAGAATAATCAAAGACTCACAGAAAAAAACAAAAAGAGGACCACATGGGCCAAAGTGAACTAAAACTAAACAGAACCTGACACTTTCAGACCAGGTCTTAACGCAAAATTCTGATTTCTTTTGAGAAATCCATTTTTTTATTGTACTCATATATATTACAAATGAAATGCAACTTTTATCAGTTTAGAGTATGAATGTGACCCTGAAGTGACCCATATGTGCAAAACAAGTCCTGCGGTAATGCGTGACAAACGCTGTGTTTACGGAAGTAAATATGGAGGCATCTCATCTCAGTGTGGCACTGATAAAGTTTCTGTACGACCACAGTCAGCAGCATAACCATCAAATATTTTTAACTCATTCAGTGCCAGCCGTTTTAGACCATTTTGACTGATTTTTAAAGACTCACAGAATATTTTGTCCTGTGACAATCTGAAATCTGTCACCACATTCTTAAAGATTGAAGTCTCTACTTTCATCAAAAAAAGTTTGTTTGTAGCTTGTTTCGTTTTTCCGTAATCCGCAGTTGAATAGAGTAAGTTTTACAGAAAACAGGCTTTTTCTAAAAAAAAAATTATTTTATTTTATTTTTTGCTTTATTGAAAACTATAACATCTGAACAATAAATAGATAACACTGAGACAAGGCTTTTTTTTTTTGGCAAAATTATTATTATTTTGCTATCTGGCTCACAGTTGAATGTTTTCATTACTGTATTTTGTATCTGCTCCCCCCCATCAATCACACAGACGTAACTTCTTCTTCCTCCCGACACACAAAGATGACCCGTTTGGCCCGGTTAGTTGATGGTTTTATCTCAGGTCCACACATGTTCTGTGTTAGTTTGTGGAGCTGTGAGCTGCTGGATACTTCGCAATATCACTTCATATCGCCATAATCTCCCTCGTCCCTGCTTCTCCCTCCTTAGCTAATGGTAGCATCAGTGGCTAATCTGTCATCCAAAGGTGCTCTGCTGCCACATTCACTACATCAACAGAGAAGCTTTATATTCACAGTAGAAAGTCACAGTGTATCCTAGCAACTTCTGTGAAAAACCGCAATTGATGTAATATTACGTCAATGGCACTGAGTGTTCAGATTTGAAATGACGTAAAATGACGTCACTGGCACTGAATGAGTTAAGAAGCTGTTTAATTTCCATATTTTTCATCCTGGGACGCATAATTATGACGTTTATCGCATTCAATGATGTAAAGGCTGGATAAATGTTACCTGGCCACTCAGACAGCAGTTGCCTTGCAAAAATATCAGATAAATGTTAGATTTAGGACCACGTATGATAGTGACCTGGGTCGTATTTGAAAAGATCATATTTGTGCTCTTCAAACTGTGTTTAATGGATCGGATACAGGCTGCTTACAGGCAGCATTTGCCTGCAGTCTGAACATAGCTAAGAAAAGTTTGCACTGGGCAGCAGTTTCAGGTATTCAATTGAGTGTTGAATCTTCACATGGAAACCATGAAAAGGATGTCTGTAATCATTGATCATTTTCTTTCATAAACACTGCCTCAATGTCACTACAGGCCATATCTTTTCACAGTTTGTCTTTGTTCAGCACGTATATATGCACACGGACAAGCATTTTTTCCACTGTGGCTCCCTCCGTTTGCGTTTTCGCCTCCAAATTGATGGGAGGAGACAGCGAGACATGTATTGTCCATTAGAGCCGGGCTGAGCGCTGAGTGTCAGTGTTAGGGTAACTTTAGCGCCACAAGGTCCTGCTTTCAGGCTGCTCTCCAAAACCATCTTCTACATGAACATTTTTACACCACTAAAAACAAGCATACACTCATCACACACAAATGCTCTGACAAAATGCATTAGCAGAAGCCTGACAAGTGAAGAGGCATGTGAGGTGCTGGTGGTAGTGTGTGTGTGGTGGTGGGGGGGGTTGTTTGTCTCCTGAGGCCAAAGGATCCAATCTGAGCACTGAAGCAGCAAGTACAGTGTCTTATCAGAGACTCCGATTGGCTTTCTGTGTGTGGCTGCCAATACTCTGCAGCCTTCTCTCATAGCTTGGTCCACAGCACGCCACATTACGTGTCAGATAAAGTCAACAGAAATTCTCTTTTTCTGCCTGACTTCAAACTGAAATCTCCCTGCGAATTGTTGAATAAGTGTCTGTCTTCGGGATGATTTAGGACAATGTTTGAGAACGTGCTGTTTACACTTGCTTTATAGATATAGATTATACAGTGAGCAGAGGTGAAGGCCAGAACGTTCCAATAAAATGATACGTGCACAGAAGGGTGTTAGTTGTGTCAACCAACACACAGGCTAAAGTGTGAAAACACACATTTTGTAATCTTTACTGCATAGTTTATCAGGTGTATTTTTTTAGGGCAAAATGATTGTTTGTTTTACTGCCTCTGATTTTCTAAATCTGAAGAAATGTTTTAGCTGTTACATACCCCACACCTGAAGATAAAAATCAGGCATAGAACAGTTTTGATTCCAATAATCTCAGTACGCCACACACATAACGGTGCTGGCCCACCAATGATATTCTTCCAAGCCAGAAATCTCACCTGATCAAACAAGATCTAATGGTGCATTTCAAGCAATTCCAACCTCCTTCTTGAAAAAGTGACTTAGAACGCAACCCGAAGTCGGAGCTCCTACTGGGTAAATTTGGCAAAAAATTTGAATATTATACCGTCAGCCATGTTTGACATATTTTGACGTGCTGCCGCTGAACTCAGTTGAACTAGGAGATTGGCAACTCGGAACTCGGAATTTCCGAGTTGCCTGGAACGCAGCTGATTCTGATTCTTAGTCAGATCACATAGATAGATAGATAGATAGATAGATAGATAGATAGATAGATAGATAGATAGATCTGTTGATCCCGCAGTGGGGAAATTTACTTGATTGGCTACATTCCGTTCCACATCACAAACCACGGGGTCATGAGTCGGGAGTCGTCGACTTTCCTCACACACACAAGGAGTTTTGGTCATAAATATTGAACAGGTTTAATGTTTACGACTGTCGGCCTGACCCATCTCAGGGCCGATTAGTGGGATAAATACACTCTTAACACACCTCAGAGCACAGAATAATCCTATAGGGTAATCTTATGAGACATAAAAGAATCTGGAGTTTGGAAGGGGAAGGTGGACAATCAGGACAAAAACAGCCATATTGTATTTAGGTGTGCACCCGGTTTTAGATCAGAGGTCAGCAACCAATGGCTATGGAACCTCATCATCACAAAATTTAATCTTGTTCAAGCTGCCTAATCCAACCTTGAACCCTCTGGTGTGTCCAATAAAAAGGCCCATCGTTCAAACACTGTACATTAATTTGTGGCCCTTACCCTCTCTTTTGTTTGGTGGGCGGGGCTTAAACGGCTCTTATAATGCTCAAGATTGTCGGCCCCTGTCTTAGACATTGGATTTGCAATTTTTCAAATGATTGTAGAGCTAAGAAACTTGCTACTGTAATAGGCAGGAAACTTCTAGTTCTTCAGAGATCTTTTGCAACCGAGGTACGCATTCAAGCACAAACAGAAAGAGCAGTCGGAGCAGGGATGTTTCCATGTCTTTAGCATTACGCACATGGCTGTTTGAGTAATGGTTTCAACTTTCTAACAAGATCAAATAGAAACACGCTTCACAGCTGCTCTAAAAGCGCACACTTTTTAGCATGTTCAAGTGAGAACAATTTTGTGTGCGCTTCAGCGTAGGATCACATTTCCTTCACTTGGTTACACTTCATATACCCCCCTTTAGATGCAGCCGCTTTTAAGCAAATGTTGCAGTGGACTGTAATTTCTTTAACATTTGTCACTTTGAAACTACAACTGTTTTTACAGGTTGACAAAAGTGATCCAAAGCAGAAACAAACAATACACTGTGGCTTTTAAAGTAACTTTTACTTCATGCAATATATGGGCAGATTCACTAAGATCTGAAATAAAGGTTGGTAAACCAGTTGCGTCCCTAAATCCTTTGGTGACACAGTTTCCTCACCTGCTGCGAGGAATTCACTAAGATTGCAGCAATGATTAGCACACTTGCAGAAGTGGTGGAGATCGCCCTATTTAAACGAGTGTTTTGCTCGTTCAATGTGGAGTGGTGAGTGCACAGAAGCACACAATGACATTTGAGGAAGTTAAATTGGAGGCAGTGAACTTAAATGTCAGTTGACAAACAAACAAAACTTAAAAACCTAATGATGTTTTTCCCCCTAATTTAATGTGGGTGCTCCGCCAGGTCCTGTAACTTTGCTCTGATCAGTCCATGAAAAACAGGCAGATTTGGACAGAAACCATCCTATTAATCTGCCATTGATCTGAGTTAATGCAACACACAGTCTGTCAGTCTGCATCATTTGAAGATGATCTACTGACCATTATCAAGCAGGTCTGAGCTACTACGTAGTGCTGTGTCACTACACTCTCATATGTGAACATTGTGCCATCACTGCGTGAATTACGCATCTGATCAGCTGATTCTGGCCTGATGCTCCTGCCATCAATGCGAGTTTAACGGTCAAAGCATCACTGGAGCAGTGCGTCCATAGTGCACACAGCATCCTCTCTCCACCGCAGCCACAGCAGACTCCACACGCACCGCCGTGGGTCTGCAGCTTTTTCTCTCCCTCAAACACATTTTACTCTATTTTCTTATTTGGTGGCTGTTAAATATTGACTTTTGTTCCATTTAAAATATTTTCTTATACTAGAAAAGTTAACTAGAGCCTTTTTTTCCATCTCCGCTGTATTTTGTGTCAACATTAACTGCGGCGGATCTCTGCGTGTGTGTTTGCACCTGCTTGTCAGTCGTACTATTTTCCAGTGCTTAAACAATCACCGCAAACAGTTCCAGGTGTGATTAATTGCATTGCGCCCACTGCATTCATTTATTTGTATTTCCTCCTTCCATTTTTTTGTGCCCTTATGAGATCCGCCTACTTTACATATTCATCAGAGGGAAACACGCTAAATGGATTGAGGACACATAGTGACAGGCAGAAGACGCGCAGTCCTGATTCCCTGGGGTTTGTACACCCTATTAGCGTGTGGAGTGATGTTTGCACACATTTTATTTAATACCCCTAAACCTATATCTGCCCCTTAGTGTTTAAGTCACAACAGGTTGACTTTAACAACTTCCTCAAAAGCTTTCTTGTTGGCAGCTTTTGTTAACCATGCACACTAGCAGCCAAGAATATCTAACATGGAAGTAAGCCTATATAGAACTACTAATGTAGATCTGAGAAGCCCAAATCTTGTCAGTTCGGTAAACGTTTTACTTCCATTGACAGGCCAATTTTTTACTCACTACTGGAGTATAGTATTTTTTGTTATACAGGTTTTTTTGTATTTTTTTAAGCTTACAAACCTGTATTTAGGTGTTAAGAGTTGAATATCAAATTTTGTTATCCATCCATCTTCAAACCCGCTAATTCCCATGTATCAGCGGAGGTCTGCCGGTGCCAATTTCCGGCTCTCATTGGGCGCTGGGCAGGGGTACACCCTGGACAGGGAGCCAGTCCATCGCAGGGCGACATAGACAGACAACCACTCACTCTCTCATTCACTCCTATGGGCACTTTAGAGACTCCAATCAACCTTACAGTCATGTTTTTGGGTTGTGGAAGGAAGCCGGAGTACCCGGAGGAAACCCACGCAGCATGGGGAGAACATGCAAACTCCACACAGAAAGGACCCAGGTGTCCACCCCAGGGTTTGAACCCAGAACCTTCTTGCTGTGAGGTGGACGTGCTAAAAATCACACTACTTAAGATCAAACTCGGGTTAATAGGAGGCATGTCAAAGCTATCCACCATATGGATATGGCATAAGAGGGTTGGCACAAAGATGGCTATTTAAACAATATATTTCAGTATGTAGAAATTAATGGTATAAAATCACAACAAAAATATTATCTTGTGGAATTCCACAAGGTTCAGTTTTGGGGCCTAAGCTATTTATAATATATTTAAATGATATTTGCAATGTGTCCCAATTTTTTTAATTAATTATGTTTGCTGATGACACAAGCATATTTTGTTCAGGACAAGATACTAATCATTCAATTTCATTAGTAGAAAACAAATTGACAAAATTAGGACAATGGTTTAAGAAAAACAAACTTTCTTTGAATAAAAAGAAAACAAAATGGATGTGTATAAGATTATACTTATACTGGAACAGAAATTGATCATGTGTGTCTATGAGACCAAGTTCCTGGGCAATCATCATAGATCATGAGCTTTGCTGGAACCCGCACATAGAACATATTAGAAAAATAATATCTAAAACTATTGGCATTCTACATCGAGCAAAAAGAGACATTAAATAGAGTCTCTTAGCGATAGAGCTTTGAGGAAATAGCTAAACTGCAGTGACAGAGGTTATTTTTAACACCTTTAGGTCAACTGATGGAAAGAGACTTGATTGATTGGTTTATTCTTTGTCTTTTTATCTTTTCAGAGTAAAAAACATGCCAACAAGGTTCGTCTGTTCTACATGCTTCATCCAGAAGATGGAGGACCACCTTCTAAAAGACTGAGGCCGGATAACCCAGTATGTTCATTCTGTGTGTGTTTGCCTGCCTGCGTGTGTGTGATTTAAATGTTGCTCTTTTATAATATTGGGGGACAGTCGCTCCAGTGGTATCTGGCATTGTGCCCTTTGGCAAGGCACTTCACCCACATTGCCTAGTATGAATGTAGTGTGTGAGTGAGTGTTGGTGGTGGTCGGACGGGCCGATGGTGCACTATGGCAGCCTCGCTTCCATCAGTCTGCCCCAGGGCAGCTGTGGCTACAATAGTAGCTTACCACCACTAAGTGTGGAAGTGAAAGAATAATGCCTTAATTCTGTAAAGTGCTTTGAGTGTCTATGATAAAGTGCTATATAAAATCCAATGCATTATTATTATTATTATTATTATTATTATTATTATTATTAATATTGGAAATTCTGTCAATATTTTCTTTATCTTACATGAACAAGCAAAACCTGAGTGTGATTTCTATGGTCTAATCCTTTGCTAGCCACTGTCAGCCTTGCCCACAAAGCCCATGGCTCACGGGAATAATTGTTTGATCTTTTCTGTACAGTTGTGATTCCCTGTTGTGAGGTTATTCTGTGTTTCTGGGGAGATTTGGTGGTGGCAGACGCCGCCAAGCAGCTCTGTATCTGAATATTGCAGGCTTCGGCTCAGGAGCTCTGCGCATTACCAGCCTTAATTTGTTTGTCTGTGTTTGCTGTTCTAGAAGAAGAGCAAATGCTGAGGCTGCATCTTTAGCGTGAATGGAAATGCCCACAATTGCAGTAGTCAGGGGGGCTTCGAACAGCAACTTTTTGATCTGTCCATGTCAAAGTGGCCATAGTAAATTCACCCAATGTGGTTATTTCCCTGGCAATGGGTGTTCAATGACATTGTGCAGTTCCATTGGAAAGTATGCGTTCAGAAAGAATTACCATGTCAGGGTAAACATCTCCCTTGGGATTTTTTTGTGTTTTGTGTGAAGCTAAAAGTATTTCCCTCAGTTCAATTCCAGAAAAAGTAGGCTGTAAAGGTGCTACCAGATAAAAATTTACCTTTTTTTTTTTTTTATAGATTTAAAACGCCATGATAAAACGCTTTTTCCACTTTTTTACAAATGTAATATTTGCATGCTCGCTCCATTTAATTTAGTCTTCCTGGGCTTTTTGGACTCTAAATGAGAGCAACTGTTTCCCCATGCTGCTTCATGTGTAAATTTAGCAGTGTTTCCCTCAGCGCCTCAGCATTGAACAGTTGGAGAAGTAAAAAAAGGAGCACATGAAAAAAAAAAACTAAACAAAGGGAGGGAAGAGAAACACAGCTAATTGGGTGACTATTGTTAGATGCAGATACCAGATGGAGTCATATTATTCGGAAATATTCTGCAACTCAGATGCCACTGTGCAGTTCTGCTCATCATAGACACATACAGACTAAAAGAGGAGATCACTTAAGCTGAAAGTAATACCTCTTAACAGATGGCTGTAGTGCCACCGATAGACAGCCATTGTTAACTTTGTCGACTGAAAGAATTTTGGGTAGCACTTGACTTGACGTTTTATACATAAAGGCTGTCATTATTATGACATGACACCTGTCATTAGCATGAATAAGGTGTCATGAAGTCTGTCATTTAGAGTTGGTTTTTTTACCCTAACCCCTAACCCTTTGTTACCCTAACCCTTACCCCATTAGATCCCTCCACCTAACACAAAAAATGCTAACATAGCTCTAAAGGTGTAATAATTTAGCAAACAACACTTAATGACAGCCTTCATGACACCTTATTCATGCTAATGACAGATAATTACAGCGTAAAGTCAGACTTGTGTATAAAACTTCAAGTAAAGTGTTACCAAAGTTTATCTTAGTTTTCATCTACTATGTTTTATAAAGTGACAATAACAAGACTATGACTTATTAAAAACATTACATGTGAACAATAAATATATCAAAATATATTGATATTTTTGTAAACAAATAAACACGAAAGTATAATGCTCACGTGGGACGAATTCCAATCAGAACTAAGTTTTTTTTTTTTTTTTTTTTTTGGAAGGTATCCATACAAAATGACTTTTGTTGTGTGGAAGGCGGGGAGAGCTGATAAATAAAACCATTCAATATTAGGTTGATAAATAGTAATTGAGTCTTTAAAACTCTAGTGCTTTATATTTTTGTTTGACAATAACTAAGTTGCATTTTAGTCAAAAGACTAAAACTAGATAAAAGTTTGCTGTCAAAATGAACACTGTAGAAAGCAAAGAATCAAACTCGGGGATGAGAGAGACATGGTGTAAAAGGCAAAGCTAAAGCAGAAAACACGTTGATGATTTTGAGTAAAGCAGTCGGTGGGAGATGCTGTTTATTGCGTCAAGTGGTTCAATGGAGTGGCAGCTGTAATGAGCTGATAATTATTCACATGTCAATCACCCACACAAGATTTTGATCGTTACAAACTTTCCGCACTGTCACCAAATCCCTGGTGTATCATCTGTCATTCCTTCAGACTGATGCGTCTTTGTGTTTAATTCTCAGCTTTGCTGGCAGCTGTGTTTACTTTTGACTATTTTTTTCCAATGGTTAGTCCACTGCAAGCTGTCACACAAAATCAGCCGGAATGCAGTTTTGTCCTCAGTGGTTGATATTTCTCATCCTGGTATGATGAGATCTGGGATGAATGAGATTTCCGCTGTCTTGCCCCTTGGAGGGTCGAAATGTAGGTAAGATGATGGTGGAGTGAAATGAAATAACAATAAGATAAATGGTGAAGGAGAAAGGCAGGGATGCAGATAGTACACAAGAGAGGAATTGGAGCAGTAATGGTAATGAGGGAGCTGGGGAAATGAAAGAAGAAGGCAGCGTGACAGAGGAAAAAAAAGGCTTCTTTCGAAAAGAAAGATGAGAAGTGAGTCTTCATGGGCAGTACATTCATTCCCAGTTCTACAAGTGTACTGGACAATAATAGAAAAGTTGGTCATTATTTTGAAATGGGCAGTTCATGGCCTTTAACATTAGCACAGCAGGGGCAAGCTACCAAGAAAACACATAAGGTAGGTGAGGAGGAAGAGGAGGAGGGAAGGGTTGTGAACAGTGGCCAATACCAATAAATATTTCATCCCACAAACACGGGGTCACTGAGACTGATGCCCAGGGGGCAATGGGAAGGGAGTGAGGGAGGTGAGAAAAAGCACAAGAATAAAGGCCAGCCATTAAAGATGAAAAGCAAAAGAATTGCATGGAAGAGGCAAGTAGCCAGAGACAGATAGAAAGGAAATATGGAATGGCTTGGAGACAAAACATTGCCTTGGAGGTAAAGGTGTCCCAGACTCTCACATCCACAGTTTGTGATGCTAACTAGAGCTGACATAAGACACACTCATATATAGCCAGGCAACCACTAAGAGGCACAGCATGCACCCACATACTCGGATGTGTTTTTCAGACACGTTTCTATTATTGGGTTTTATGGCTAAGACGAGAAGTTTCTCACCTCTGGCATGATTTGACACCTGAAGGCTGGTTAGTGTGAGCGCAGGAGCAAAATAACGTCTGGACAAGCAGCGGGTGGCTGTTAAAAAGAAAATGTGTTTATTAGTCATATTTTCAAGCTTGTGAAAAACAATAATTTACAGCATTATTCAAATGACGCTGATGGTGAGCATTCACGGCGGCTTGGAGAGCCATACCAATAACCCGGAAATAAAAAAAAACAATGAGAAAACGACGGCTTGGAGACAAGCACGGTGGACTAAACTACTGTTTGGTGTTGACCCAACAGTGAAAAACTCTTTTTTTTTTTTTAAAAGAAATTACATATGTACATTTGTTTTAGTGGTAAGCACCGGTTTTATTAACAAACAACTATTATTGTCAACATCAGATCAACGCACGGCTATAAAGCGAAAGTGAAACACAAACAGGGGCGCAGTGCACACAAGAGACCCATCAAATCTATTTACATAATCCATGTATCAAAGATAAAGATAATCCATGTTATTGTGCAGTAAAAGGAATGTTTCAACAGTGTATTCCTTTAAAACTGCTCCATTCTACATCCACCGTGGATCGGCTGTGGCTGCAACTGCAGGTAAAGAAGAACGCTGCAGCGCAAACTACACCATGGGACCGAACCCGACCATCAGTTCTAAATATCTGTCCGAACCCGACCCATCCGGTGCCGTCAAGTCGTGGTGTCCACCCTCTAGTATCAGCTGTGCTCTGTTGATAAACTAACCACCTTGGGGTCACTATGGCGTCTTATACTCCTTTAAACTGGCATCAGCTAATTATATACAGTAGATGTTATTCCACAACATCGGGATTGTCCTTTGTGGCATTGATATAATGCTCTTTGTAGACTGGTAATGTATTCTTGAATTCAAATGTTTTTGTTTTTTTTTCTCTTGACCTACTTTTGTGCATTTAGCTTTCACGATGAGCAGACCTTCTTAGAGCTGCTGTAAGCAAATTTCAAGCACACCATTGTTATCTTAGATCACTGCTCACTTGTTAATAATACAAGTAGTTTTGATTTATATGAACCTATATGAGCTCTCTAAGAGTTTAATGCTAGTTTCAGAAGCTTTAGACAAAATGTGCAATCATATTAAAATGCACAGAACTGCTGGAAAATCTTAATTCTGTTTTTGACACAACAGCAAACCAAATAAAGAGTAGGCTAGAAATTCCAAAATGGCCTTGGTTATGGGCGTGGCTCCTAGAGCAGTTAAGACACGCCCAGTTTATACTATAAAATGTCCAAAGAGCAATCTATGCTAACTACCTCTATTCATTATACCTCTCTATTCACAAATCTCTCTGTCCAACCTACTCTCCACGGAGTCCATCACCCATTTTCTGACCCACTTGCTCCTTTTCAGGGTCGCTGGATCAACATGTGTTAGTTTTAATATGAGGGCGGGGCTAACAGTGGTAGTTCATGACATAAGAAGACACCAAAATGTCACAAACCACCATTCTCAGCCAATATCAAAATACATTTGAAATAGCTAAGTTTTAATCCATCGAGGGCAATAACTCTTACATTTTTACAAAACATTTCAGGAATCAGAAAAAAAAAAAAAAAATCAATCAACAAATACACTTCATACCCAAATACATTGGTTTTCAGCAGAAAAAATATGTTTTTCAGGTTTAAAAGATAAAAGACAGGAGTGACATCTTTAGAATAGACTCTTATAGTCTGGTTGTTCTCCTACAAAGCTCACAGGACCTTCTCTGTTGTGTGCCTGAGCTCCCCCTCTTCAACTGTAATTTAAGCATGTTATCTGGTTTTTTCTACCTTTTCTGTTTGCCGCTGTTTCAATACTTATAAGTGTATTAAAAAGCTAAAAAAAAAACTGTCATTAATGGAAGCCTTAATATGAGCCTCTGAAAACTTCAGCCCCTCATGAGATAGAAAAACTTAATTTCACTTTTGATCAAGCTTGAATTTTCCAACATTTAGTTACATAAAAAAACATTGGATTAATGTAGTTTTTTGGGTCCACAGATGTGTGTGTCTGAGTGTTGGTCACCTATAATTTGCAGTAGGCTACCTGTGTTAGCCCCTTGTAGGCTACATTGGTGCAGTTTGCATTGTCAGAAAGCTAGCATGATGACCTTTTCTAAGCTCCACCCCCTCCTCCCACTCCCATATGGTCCCGTCAGGGCTCTGTCCAAAGCCACACCTCCACAAGCTTGAACACGCATCTGATATAAAAATACCAAATCCCCCAAAGCAGAACAAATACTGAGCTTTCCAACAGAAAGACAGAAACATTGGCATCACTTTTCATATCCTTCAAATCCTCATTTGTGTTCAATATTTCCAGGAACAGTGTCACGTGATTAGGGTGCACGCAGGGGACAGAAGGAACATGGGGCAGTGAGATATGAAGGCTTCTGATTGGTTCTTACCATTTGGCCCGAATGGCAGGGATTGGTCAGAGTTTTTAAGGGGTTCCAACTGTTACAGAGGATTTTATTTTTGTTCCTTTTTCTGAATATATAATGTATTGACTTCTCTCAGGATGGAAGGACCATTTCAACCAGTATACCCACCATTAAGAAGGGTTGGGAGTTAGAGTTAAGTAAGAAGTGACTAATTTGGGTTTTAATTAGGATCAGTGGATTGAAGGATATCCTGAAGGGACAGATTCTCTCTCTTATTTGTGTGTGTGTAATCTGTGTCAGGTCTGTCACTATTCCACTTTTTCCACAGGGAGCAGCTCCCCCTCTTGTAATGACCCAGCAATGAAATTGCCGAGCCACAATCCAAGCCTAGGGAGAGAGATGAATATTTGATCGACCCTCAGTGTTCCTCTGTGTGTCTGCATGTGCATTCACAAGCTTTTCACTTTGTGTGTGCGTGTGTATTTCTTTCTGCAGGATTGTGCAGAGACTGAAGTGGACAAAAACAAATGCTGTACCTTGTGCAACATGTTCTTTACCTCCGCAATTGTGGCCCAGTCCCACTACCAGGGCAAAACCCACACCAAGAGAGTCCGCCTGGTGCTGGGGGAGACGCCCAACGTCCCCACTGCTATGGCCAGCCCAACAAACACAGGTATCTCACATCCTGAATCCATCACATCCTGAAACTCTAATAGCAGTTACACAGGAGTCGTACAACAGGAAAAGTTGATACATTTGGAAGCATAATCAAAGTAATAAACATTCTCCGCCTTAGCTGCTCGTAATCAGGTCAGACTCCATCTATCGTGAAATTATAAACAGGCATTTAGGTGAACAACCCCTGCAGCTTAAGACAATCAATGATTCATCAGCGTGCAATTGTATTCGGAGGTAATTTTCTACGGCGCGCTGCTTGTTCATAAGACACACTCTCACCTCTGCTCATATATTTATAGAGAAAGAGGGCTTCCGCTCTTTGAGACTTTGTGAAGATTGAACCAATTAAAGTGGGAACGTTTTTGTTTGTGGTCCTGGAAATATGCTGGTGAGATGTGCACGTAGACAAACACTAAGAAAAATTTAAATTAGACATTCGTGTACAGAATCTGATGGTTGTTAAGTTGTTTTAAAAAATCAGAGACGTTCACGGATTCATTTACCACAATGCAGTGTTAAAATTAGGCCAAATTTAACATTTTTATCACTTGGAGGGAAAGATACATAAGTGAGAACATGCAAAATAAGGGAAGAATGAGGATTTAGGAAAGATGAAAGTCAAATGTGTCCTTCAAGATCGCTCTGATTTGGGAACTCTGTAGAAGATTCACAGCCAAACTGACAGATGGGCTCATACACATACATGGGTGCACACTACAGACATTCATTTCAAAACTCACATCAGGGAGTTTCTCTTTTGGCCAAGGACAAATGGACATGAACATGAAAGCACACAGGGTAGAAAGGAACAGCACCACCTGAGTGTTGGAGAAGCACTTAGGTGTGGAGAGGAGAGCTTAGCAAAGCACACCATCACACACTATAACCAGCACCACCCCCTGGTACTGAGGCTCCATCACACAGTCCATTTGCTCCATTCTGTAAAAAACATTTACTTCTGCTCCATTGTGCAGAGATCACAGGTCAGGAGTGAAAAATGACGGGAAAAGAAGAAGTGGAATGGAGAAATATGAGAGGATGTTCTGCCTTTATTGTTACACAGAGCTGTGGATCGATGCTGACAAACAAAAGCACATAAAATACGACTGTGACACCAAAGGTTTGAGGATAGATTAGTTTTTTTTAATAAAAAAAAAAAAGTAACCAGAATGACTTGAACAGATTGTATATTTTTTAAGGAAGTTTAAAGCACAGCAAAGACAACACAAAGGAAAGCTCGTATGAGTGGGTGTGGTTGGTGACATAAGCAGACACAGCCATAGAGACAGTAACTATGAGAGCACAGTATGACGACACATTAAGGTATAAGCAGCCAATCAGATCGCCACGCTGGAGTCAAGTCATCACAAGCACCATTAAATGCACTCAGAAAAGACACTTAACGCTCAACAAGTCCATTCTTCACGAGCAGAATCAAGGTTGTCAAAGTTTAAACTCAATATGTGTGTGAGTGGGCTTTTGTTTGCTGAATCATAGCCGTATCTTACAAATCATGTAACTCAAGAGTTATGTTATCATGTGACGCATGCGAATTGGCACATTTGGAGAAGCCATCTGCCATCATAGTTTTCCTCACACGTTTATGTCCCGCCCCACACCCACTGCCACACAAACACAAGCAGCAGAAAACCACATCCCCCAAAGTAAGTGATCACACAATCCCGTCTGCCACCCAAACATCCACACGTGCACATGTGCATCCTCACAGACACACTGTCTCCTAGCTGTGTGAGCCCGCTAGCTATTACTGGGCAATCGCCATGGTAACCGGCGTTAGGTCATGAGTAGCAGGTCACCTGGAACTCTGCCATCACCCCATTTCTTTTCCTCAAAGAGGAGACAGCGAATGGTGGAGTTTGATGAATCACAGCGGGAACATGTAGAATTTGTATTTCAATAGTTAAACAAACACATTTTGAGAATTAAAAAAATAAATTATATAGATTTGAACACTTAGAAATGGAAGCTCAGGGCGAAGTTTGATAAAAACAAAGGTTTAGGTTGGGCACACAATTGATTAATCCCGATTTTATTATTGGCGATTATTACTTTACTTTATTTGTTTATTTGGAGAGGACAGGGTGCATTAATGAACACCAGTACAATACGGTGTGTAAATGTGCCAGATTTAGCCATGATCTAAATTAATTACATTTCCAAAATTTGACTCTTTTCATTTTTGAAAAATGTAATACAAACCAGGCGCGTCCTCCTAATTTGGATATTTTAATCACACCATTCAGTATTAAAGGTGCTGAGGTGTTGCTCAATAGAGAAGTCAAATAATTCAGCAGCTGATGGATGTTAAATGGAAGATAAATGATCACCAATAATCAATAATCGAACGGATAAAATCAATAATTGGTTTGTAATCGAATCAAGACTTCAGTAATTGCAATTGAATGAAATTGAGGGAAATGGGCTGATTAACCACTACAATTCACATCTTGTATTTATTTAAACAAAAATATTTGTTGATTTAATTATCTTTTCTTCATGCTTTCTCTGATTTTTGGAAAACTAAACTTTCATCTTCAATCTTTTACTCAAAACTGATGCCAAAGTTTTAAAATATATTCCTTGTGCAAAAAATGGTGATCTTTACCATGACTGAATAAAATCAAATGAAAAATTAAATAAAATTGTATTTGTTCTTCTTTTACCAGATTCCTCCCCGTCCACCCCACAAGCAGCAGATCCTGCCGCTTGCCCCACTCCTCCTACCTCTTTACCCTGGCCGATGGCAGTGGTCAGTGGAAATGGTGGCAGAGAAGCTGGCAAATACTGTTGCCTTTGCGGCGCGTGGTTCAACAATCCTTTGATGGCGCAGCAGCATTACGAGGGCAAGAAACATCGCAGAAATGCAGCCCGAGCCCGGCTCCTGGAGCAGCTAGCGGACAGCCTGGATGCCACAGAGAGCACAGGTCAGACGGACACAAGTGACAGAGAGAGGGCAACATGAGGAGGTTAGGACTCTGTACGCATAGAAACAATCACTACATTCACAGTCTGTCATGGTGATGATGTTCTAAAGGCATGTGGTGTACATTTCACAGGCATGACAAAAATGTAAGCCAAAGGTTGGTTATTCCCAGATAAAATGAACACCAGTTACTGTAAAGATAGTTATTATTGAGGGCATATATTTGGGTAAAAAACACTAAATTCTAGTGCTACTTTTGTCCTTTTAAGTTTGTTATTATTTATACAGTGATAACAAATGTGCATTAGGTGACTGGAATAAGTTTGCAATCATGTTAAGAAGGAGGGCAACCTCACACTAAAGGGTTCAAATAGTTTCACCTAAAAATCTGTTTACATATACTTTTCTTCATTTGTATTGATTATTATTTTTTATCATTATTATTTTTACACCTTATCTCTCCTTTGCACATTTTCTTTGTGCAGTCTTGCTCATTTTTTCTGCGTGTGTGTATAATTATTTTATTAGTGTTTTTTTTTTTTTTTTTTTTTTTGAGGGACATTCTTTTTAGTACTATCAGAAATCTAGTAAAATGAGTACAAAATAAATAAGTAAATAGTACGCATAGAACTAAATGAAAACCCACTCCAAATGTTTTTACCCTTTAAGCAACTTAAGAAAGAGCAGAAGTCATGTGACATCACCCACTTATCTTGACATTTTTAGCTCAAGCTTAAAACATAGATGCACAATAATGAGTTTTATTTGAACATATTTACTCAAAATAATTCCCCTGAAAATCCATGAGCCATTTTTGTTCTGTAGAACTTCCTCAGTAACACTTTAGGAAGAGAATATGCCACCAATCCAGTTTCATCAACAACAATCTAAATAAAACACATTAGGTGATGTGCTTATAGTTTTAAGTTTAAGTTTAAGTTTAAATCATATTTAAATTCTTGCAAAATGTTTTAAATAAATGCATGTTTGAACGATATTGTACACAAATTGGGATCAATAGAACTTAAATGTATTTAACCAGTATTTGGTAAGTATGGTAACAAGGTATTTGTACTTTGTTACCCTCCACCTCTGACCATGAGACGTTTACACTTCGTAGACGCACATAAAGGTTCCAGCAAGGAGTCAGGGTTGAGTTTCATCGCTGTAATTGTAGAAGCGTGCGTACTTGGACCTTGGCACGCTCAAGAGCACACTGGAGGACTGAGTCTCTGAGTGATTGAGCTTTATTGAAATTTAATATCAAACTGTCTCCGTGCTCCTTGGACGATTTTGATCCTAGATGTTGTCCACCTGCCTCAGCAGATATTCATCTTTTTTTAATTAACTGTCAGTCTCACGAGAGTTGTGATCTGTGTGATCTAATTGGCTCCAACTTTTCAAGTGGTTTGCCTTTGATCCCACATAGCACTTATGTTTAAGTATAGCTGTGGATTTTAAGCTATTGGGTTACTAAGATGTTCAAAAATGAGGTTGAAATAAACTATTAACCATCAAACAACTTTTATTGCAGTGCCCTGGTTTGGAATAGCTACTGCTTCTTCTCACAAATACTTTTTCATGGGATTAATATCAGAATCATTAGCACACAGAAGCGGTCGAATATAAATACATTTACAGGTTAGGCAGGCTTTTACAGCTCGACGCAGGACAATAGCTGCTGCACCACATAGAACCATTACCTGAACCATCATCTAAAGAAGCCAATCATATCAGAAGTATGAGTCATGTTCCCTCCTACACTGGCTCAGAGCTTTTAAAAAGTGTCGTGTCAGATGTCCTTCATCCCTCCTCACACTGGAACCTTGTTCTTACACACTTGGAACATTTTATGTTGGAGAATTTGTATACATTTGGATAAAATGGGTCCTCTGGAGCCAAAAGGGAAATGAAACGGTTCAGAATATCTAAGCTCGCCACTGACGTGTCAATCATTTTCTGTTTGGGCGCCCCATTCTTTATCCACTGTACAGCTTCATTGGAGGTTATTCCTTGGACACTGTTTCAGATTCTCACATCTGATTGGCTTTTATCACCGCTCCAGGTGTGAAGTCACAGTTCAGATGAGTGTTATTCCAGGTTGAAAATGAAGTGGTGGATAAAATATGAAGCACACCAAAGAAGCGGAGAGTAAAGGACTGGAAGTCTTAAGTTATTCTCTTTCTTTGTCCTTTTTTCCCTTTTGTGTTTGGTTTTCCTGTCCTCGTCCTTCTCTTGTACTCCATCATGTCTTTTTATTAGTTCACGCGAAGATTGTTCTGTGTGCAAATCTGTGCTTGCTCACAACAAGCGGCGATCTGTTTGTCACGTGTTATTTGTCATCCTCATTAGCTCCCCACAAGGCTCACTTGAATTATTAACACAGCAACATTTCTTTTCTCGTATAAATTCTGCTCCCCTTTGTTGTGTCCTCCTAAGGTGCTGACCTTTACTTGTACTTGCATATCGTAACTTATAGCCTCTCTCCCTTGTCCACGACCAAAACATATATCTAAATCTCCATGACATTTCTCTAGACACATTTTACCGGCTTGGATTTTCTGGTGTAATTGCACAGACATGGCACAAGGGAGAGTATAGCAATTTTCTACCGTGACGTGCCAGACGAAACCCTCAGAAATGGAAGGTGGACATGGGAATTGCAGAGGAGGTGTCTGCTGATGAGGGATGGAGCCCAACTGACTCAACTGAGTCTTGACATAAATCACAACAGAGGTATAAACCCCTTAAGAAAGAGCTAGGGTATTGCCTCTGCTGTCTATAGAGAGTTTAGGAAGCAGTAGATGAGTGGCTACGAGTGTGTTTGTGTGTGTGTTCAAAGACCACATTGTGCGTAATTGCTAAATGTTCACGAGTCAGGACAAAGACAGATGTGGGGTCGAAAACAGCCTTGCTCAACGTAGAAATATTGGGTTTTTTGTACTCAAATAACTGTATTATTACTGTTCTAAAACAGTAAAACAAGTTTTACCCATTTTGTAGCAATTAAGGGGGGAGGATGGATGGATATAGATGGATGGTTGGATGAATATAGATGGATGGAAATATAGGGTGAGACCAACTGCTTTAACTAGTTAGAAGTAAGTAAAGTTAAAAAAAATCAATCCTTGGTTTAAATTTAGGTCCCATGACATTATCAAATCTGGACTTCAAAAACAAATCACAGTGACTTAAAAATAATAACAGTTTACTGAATTGGATGGAAAATGCAAGAGAAAATAATGAAAAATATGAATCTTCTGAGGCTGTGCGGTTGCGTGTGTTTCACAAAGATGTTCTCCCCTATTATTACACCTTTTACAAACCTGATTCCTAGTATGCATACTATATCCACACACGAGTCAATTTCCCTCTGACCCAAAGCTCAACTCGTCTATGCTGAGGCATTTATCATATATTCCTGAGGAAGGAATACCAGTCCTTTGCTGCAGATTGTTGATGCATCACAATGGGCTAATTTTTGGACTTGATTCATTTTCATCTAGAGAATGTCAATGATAAACCAATAATATGCCAAAGCACAAAGGCTCCGGGCTCGTCGACTGGCAAGTTGAATAAAATCAGAAACAAAATTCTTCGCAGTGGAATTCTCAGATGTTGTCACCCTCATAGCTCATCAGATTAAAACACAGAGTATGTTCTACTTTAAAATCATCCATATGTCACTTGATGTTTAGCAGATGCACAGTGTGTTTTAGGCCCTCGTTGTCCGTGTCCTAAAACCATCTCAGTATTAACCATCTGTGTGACCTTTAGTTACCCAGGTTATCTCAAAGTGCCTAGTGTCTAATTTTTAAAACAGACCTGTCTTATATACAGTAACACAAATACACAGTCACAGGCAAACACAATGATTATGGATTTAAATCTGTGTTAAAGAGCTAAAGAAGGGTTATCAACAATCCATTAAATGGTTTTAAAATCAGCCAGCAGCACCAATCTGACCGTTTCAAGCCACGTTCCAGGGATTTTAAAGTTAAAGAAGCAAGTGCATTTAATGCATAAGAGAGAACATGCCAACCACAGGTGTAAAAAGTACTGATATTTCCTACGCAAGTAGAAGTACTGTTATTTGATTGAAATTCTACAAGTAAAACGTAGCTCAATTAAAAAGTAAAAGTTCGTTATTCTCACCGCCGATGTTTATTTTTGGTAAGAAATCTTGCCACGACTCCCTTGCATACAGCATCTCATGTATAAACTCAAAAAGGAAGAGACCAAATTTTGCACATTTGGAATTTAATTTATTTTCCACAAAGGCATCTGTATAAAATAAAATGTTTGTCAAAATGTTAAATAGTTTTTTTTAAAATAAAAATACACCAAATGAATTAAATTTAAAATATACTGAAAAAAATACAAGTACCGATAAAAGCAACTCAATTACAGTAACGTGAGTACTTCCGTTACATTCACCTCTGGTGCCAACTACACAGTGTGTGATCTAGATCTTCGGTCTTAATCTTTACTCATAGTAAATCTTGTTTCTCTGCATGTCTAGTTTAGCTCATGAGTTCTTTGTGATGCTTTGACACGTCTTTATACTGGATTTGCCAGTAATACCACAGGGTGCTGTGCATTATAATACGTCCATAAAACAGTCCCACACTCATTGTAGAAAGCTCATCCCCCCCCCCTGGTCTCTCTCTGACTGCCATGTGTTGTTATGTAATTAACAAGGCTTAAAAAACACTCACAAACACTGGCTATTTAAACACACACACACGCACACACACACTGAAACGCTCAATCCTGAGCTGGGTACTACCACTTGGTTGTACACAATTTTGTATGCATCTAATTAGCATGTATTAGGGAACAGTGTGGTCTCATGCTAAGACTATTTTGTTAACCAAAAGCAGTGTGCATGTGCATGTGCGTGTGTGTGTATGTATGGGGGATGGCATCCATTCTAGATTAATGCGCACCAGTCCATCGAACACGTACCCTGCGCCTGCACGTATGACACTACATCTACATTTTCCATAGACTTAGAACGGGTACATGGCCACAATGCACATGTCACGTCCGCATTTGTGTTAGACGTGCCTTAACACGTTAGCGCGTTTGCAGATGCCACACCTACGCCACACTTTAAAGTGTATGCACACATACGCCACACCTGGATGACGCCTAACAAAAATGATGTTAGTCACATGTAGAAGCAGGTGTTGCGTGAGTGAAGCGACAGTGGTCAGGTGCGCTTCACTATCAAGCACCGTCTGTGACATGTAAACGCATCCATAGATTACATAGATAATGGATCCACCCCCCTTACGCAACACTCACACAAGCTTACGGACCTGCACGCGCGCACACGCCTTGCATGTGTGTTTACATGTCACACAGACGGTGCTCAATGCCTGACCACTGTAGCTTCACTAACGCCACACCTGCCACTATACCTAACTACTTTAATTAGGTAAGTTTAGTGGGTGTGTGTGAGACTGGCACGGGCAAAAATGACTGCATATTGTGATATTGAGCCAGACTGTGTTGCGGTGACATCAATCAGGCTAAAAGGGCATTGTTGCAGCACATTTACAGGCGTACACGTATGACACAGCTAGGAGTAAATACAAAAATAGCTTTCTCGCTGCCATCCGGGGTGGAGTTAGAGAAAAGAGAATTAAATAGAAAGACACAAAGATTTTGGATGGATTTTTGCTCTAGATCTTATCCCATAAATGCTTTCTCCTTTACAACATGAGGGAAATTTGCTCTGACAGAAATAATGTTTCTACACTTCCAGATGTGGTTATTAACTACTAATAAATGCAAAATATAAACATTTAAGCCAAAGACTTACCGCAGGCGACTGATTCAGTTCCTGTAAATGCCT
The DNA here is from genome assembly GCF_900634775.1 of Gouania willdenowi. NCBI lineage: Eukaryota > Metazoa > Chordata > Actinopteri > Blenniiformes > Gobiesocidae > Gouania > Gouania willdenowi. The sequence continues at coordinate 15,276,249 of NC_041058.1, read as the reverse complement.
GCTTGTCCTTAATCACCCCTGAAACAGAGTGATGTTCCAGGCCACAGAAATATGCCACATTATGCAGCTCCAGCCCTGCCTACATGACCTCCCACTATTTCTAACTCTATTACATCTTCATCCCTCAACACACTTCCCCAATTACCACCAAAGAAAAGCACAAGGTGATGTAATACAAAGACATCATAAATCTCAAAATGACGGCAGGGAAAAGGGCACTCACACACAAGCAGGTGTAACCAATCCATGAAGCGACACACTTAGGATTACAAAGTCAAAGACAAAGTGTCGAGGTATGTCACCTCTGGTCTGTGTTCCGTTACAGTAAAGTACAAGAAAGTGACTATACTCCTTTTTTTGCAATTTGCACCGCCCAGCCCCCCCTCTTTGCGTGCATCTTGGGCTTTCAGTTTGGTTTCTGCTTTGTGCTTCATTTCTGCTTCGGGGTTTGTTTCTGCTTCGGGGATCATTTGTGGTTCATACTTCGTTTCTGCTTTGGGGTTCGTTTGTGCTTCAGGGTTCATTATCAACAAGCCTTGGCAACTTTGGGAGTTTACAGATTTCCCTTGCTTGGATCTCATCAACTGTGACCTCTGCAGAACGCAATACAAGATGTTGTTTCATAAATACTCTGGCTCAGTTGTGTGGCCATCACATCTTGGCTATTAACAAATCGTTATCGCCCATTGGCCTCCCCCACCACACGCCAGCTCAAGGTTCTGCCTCAGTCTCACATGGATGTTTGCAGATCTAACGCTCTGCCTCTCCTCCACCCCCCCTCCTCTCCCCAATTGCCACCTGGACTTTCGTCTTCTGAACCAGGCCTACCAAGGTGGCCACATAACATCTGACTGTATCAGAGAGCAAAGGTTTATTTTGTCTACACCTTCACCGGCCCTCCACCCGCCCCCCCTCCCCTCTGAGCTCAGGGAAGGTGTCTGTGGAGGAGTGCCCAGAGAGGCTGCACGCCCGTGCCCCTCAGCGGCTGGATATCCTCTCCCCTCTCCGCCCTGCCCCTGCCCCACCAACCACCCCCACCTGTCCAAGTGCTATGGTTATCATGACTGTGTTTTCTTTGACTGTTTTGCTTAATGCCTGTATGCGGAGAGATTTTTTTCCTAGTTTTATACTTTACTCTCCAATTGGGAATTTAGTTCAAAACCTGCCTTTTCCCCTCACCTCTCCTTTATGTTGTTATCCCATTACTCATATAAATAAGTGGCGCCGCCCTTGTGGCAAACCGCAGTTCTCCCGCTCCTGTGCTTCCATGGTATAAGTGTTATGCGTGATTGTCTTTTCATGTTTTCTTGGACGGGATGAAACTGAAATGAAATGTTGCTGCTCGGTAACGTTTGCAATGACAAATACATTGATTCTGATTCTGGTTCTACTTTATTTTATTATTATTTTCAAAGCCTTCATCTGAGCATTTGTGCAATAACTTTTACTATCTTTTGCTTTAACTTTCAAGGGTCATGAGGTTGAGGCTGATATACACTATCTATTTATATACCAGATAATGTTCAACTGCATTTGTCATGCCACCATTTCACTTACAGTATTTCTTTAAAATCTGTGTCAAAGCAACAGGATGGTGAGGAATGCATCGCATTGTTGTCTCAGGTTGATAAAGTGTCATGCTGCACATCGAATATGAGAGATGTTGTAAATCAAACATCCTGCTTCACTCTTTCTGTGTTTTTTGTAAAAGCATTTTCCTCTCTGTGAAATTCCCCTTTTTGCTTGTTCCCGACTCCCCACTACAAAACGTCTCCTCTACCCACTCCATCACATTTTCCATCATTATATGTTTTCTGAGAGCTCTCAGCAACCACCTGCAAGCCCGTTAATTAGCGAACATCTGTGTCTGAGGTTGTTACACTACCGTAAGCCTGCATACAGCCGCGCCCTGCACTGGATGTGCACACAACCTTCTTTCTTTTCTCCGTGTCTTAGTTCTTCTGTTGAACCCTGCTGAATTTACACTCACACAGACACACACATACATATCAAAGCTCAAAGGATTAAATAATTTAACTAGTGCATAACATTTGTCCAATAAGATATAGATACTTCAGATGTTTTTTCGCTCTATGATAGGAAAATGACCTAAGTGTAGCTAAAGATAAAAGTGCTGTGTTGTTGCTCACAGTCGTTCCTTGATGGTATTTGGTTTTTAAATGTGCACATTGCCTATTGTAAAAAAAAAAAAAAAATCACACTAATGACTTGTGTTTGTCCATTTGTGCTTCTCCAGGGCTGCGCAATAGTTATTCTTGCAGTGTTTGCAGTGTGGTCCTCAATTCTATCGAGCAATACCACGCACATCTCCAGGGCTCCAAGCACCAGAACAAGTAAGTATAAGACTTGGTTTGTCCTTAGTGTGTGTAAAAAAACTATGTATAACTGTTTAGTCTACAAAAAGATGACCAATTTTATTACAGAACATTTAACAATAGCTGTTTATAACCATTACATTTCATACATTTATCATGTGTACCATCTTGAGTGTGATTGTATGCAGTGTTGTGTGTCTGTGTGTATGTTGTTCGTCTCTCTGTTTAAATGCATTGAAATAAGAATAAGTGTAACTAAGATGAAAAACAAAAGCTTATTTTGTTTGGTTTCAATGTATTTCTGTGTGTCAAGGCTACACTTTCTTTTTTTTCACTTTGGTAAACAACATGTTTGAGACTAACACAGCCAAACTCCAGCAAACAACTTAACTGTTAAAGGGAAGTGGGTGTAGTGAGAAAAACAGCAATAACAAGATGAGGGAGAACAATGGGAAAAGAATGAGGACACTAAAAACAGAATGGTACATGTGACAGATTTTGTTTTTGTTTATTTGCCATTTATTTACTGGTACTTTGCGCCAAAAAATAAAACATTTCCCAGAAATGTAGAAAAACCAACATATTTTTAGAACAGTTGGCCTGCAAAATGTTTGGACTTAAACTGTTTGGTAAGCTAAGAAAAAAGGCTCCGAGTGAGTGTAAGGAGCACAAAGTGATATGAAGCTTTAAAAAAAAAAAAAAGTATGTCATTTGTCCGTCATTGTAAAGAGGGAGCTGAGCCAAAAAGCGAAGCTCTCTATTTACAGGTCAGTCTACGTTCCAACCCTCACCTATGGTCATGAACTTTGGGTCATGACCGAAAGAACAAGATCACGGGTACAAGCGGCCGAAATGAGTTTCCTCCGTAGGGTGGCTGGGCTCTCCCTTAGAGATAGGGTGAGAAGCTCAGTCATTCGGGAGGGGCTCAAAGTAGAGTCGCTGCTCCTCCGCATCGAGAAGAGCCAGATGAGGTGGCTCGGGCACCTAATTAGGATGCCCCCTGAACGCCTCCCTAGTGAGGCGTTCAGGGCACATCCCTCCGGAAGGAGGCCCCGGGGAAGACCCAGGACACGCTGGAGAGACTATGTCTCTCGGCTGGCCTGGGAACGTCTCGGGGTCCCCCCGGAAGAGCTGGAGGAAGTGGCCGGGGAGAGGGAAGTCTGGGCCTCCCTACTGAGGATGCTGCCCCCGCGAACCGGAAACGGCTAAGCGGGAGAAGATGGATGGATGGATGGATGGTCATTTGTTTGCTTTATTTTACTTTCATGCACACATGTTGTCCAAAAGTCCAACTACTACTACTGTGTTTGAATTGCAAAACAATAAATAAAACACGTGCTATGCTAACACCCTCACTTTTGATTTGTAGGATTAAAAATAAAGATCACACCTGTCACAAATATAGTATATTCTACTTATGTTGTCTTGCAACTACATTATTTAGTCACACTGAGACCAATGAAATTGAAATCACTCTCATTAAGGATATAATGAAGTACCGTACCATACCGTATTTTGAAATAGGATTGAAATGCGCTCCTCGGGTGCTCACAGCTAGCAGCTTATCAGCTGTCATGTTTTGTCAGTTGGCTTCATATCATCTTACTATGTTTGCTTTCAAATAAAAAGACACCAATGCTGACTAGAACAGCATCCTCTATATTTATATTTTGGTCTGAACAGCCACAGCGACCAATTTTCCAAATGTGTTCTGACAACATTGTGGGGCTTTCGTTCTGTGTGACACAGTGATACAAGCGGGACCCCCGATGAGACATGATGTTTTAATGTTGCAAGATCTTCCTGCACAATTTCTTGTTCCATCCCTAGTGAATATTTTTATAAATATTATGTAGTCTGTAAAGGGTTGCGAGAGTCATCTGATATTTGGCACCATATGGCATAATCGTGGACCATGTGCTAGTCTGTGGTAGAGTGGATACACTGAGACAGATAATAGCCTTCCAAAAATAGTTAACTGTTTGGGGGAGAACTGGAATACCAGGAAAAAATCCAAATAATAGCAGAACATGCAAACCCCACACAGAACGGGCTCAGGTCGTCTGTCCCAGGAATCAAACCCAAAACCAATCTATGATGCAGTTTAGAAAAAAAACTCAAAACTTGCTTGTTTTTTTTTTGTGTTAGCCCTGGGATGGATGGATGGATGGATGGATGGATAATAAGTAGTAATGCTTCTTTTTTTTTTAATTTTTTAACATTAAATCATTAATCAGCTTAAGATCCCCTTTAGAGTAGCAGCTAAACTAAAGTCAAGTTAGGTGACGATCTACAGTGTGTGTCAAGAGATATTTAATATCTCACAAAGGCTATAATTTATGAAAATGCTATCTCATAACTCTCCGCCTCCTTCAGTTTTACATTTACGATGTGAAAAAGATGAGACATTGTGTATGAAATATGTTCATAAAAGAGCAGTGAGGGCAGCACACACAATAAATGATGCAAGAGATGAACGGAAACGTGTGTTTTTGACACGACTGTGTGACATTCACACTAATGAAAGTGTGCAATGAACATACAGTGAGGGTTTGATCACTTTTGGAAAGTTTGTGTTCTCGGGGCTAAATGCAGTGGGCGTAAAATGAAGCAAACAATGAGGAAATCCAAATCAAATCAAAGTGCAGCGGAGAGTAAAGTAAATCTCCTCAAATTGAACTGAAAGTTTGAGCCCGGCTGATGTGCAGCACAGTCAGTGGACAATGGGATGAAGCCACTATTGCTGACACCTGCAGGGCTTTATTGTTCAGAATGAAGAGGATTGATTCACGGGGCAATGATGCATGAGAGGGAGAAAGTGATGGTGGAGAAGCAGGGATATTTGAAGGAGAAGTAGTGATGGGTCAATAGACAGATGAAGAGAAGGATTTTCATCCACACAATCACAGCCGGCTTAAGGCGTATGGACTCAGAGGAAACTCCATGGAGCACTGAGGGGTAGTGGCTCTCAGAGGGATAAGATTCATTTGGAAAAGAACGGAGGTAAAGGATGTGATGACAGACGGCCCAATGATCAATGAAGAATTAACGCTGCTCAATACAGTATCACAAACTGAACCAGGGTTGGAGTCAATTACATTTTTCAGTTAAAATTACATTTTCAATTACCTATGTTCAATTAAAATTCAGTTTTCCAATTATTTTTTATCCTCAGAAAGTCAATTACAATAACGCTCGCTATTACTGAAGTTTAATTACAATTACTGAGCCTGAAATAAATAACCTAATAAAGGTTAACCTTCTCTTATGATAACGGATTCTAAATCAGCTGTAAAATACAATAAAAGCATATATCATCTAATTAGTTTTCTATCTATCGGTTACTTTGTTGGGCTTCCTAATCAATGAAGATATAAGTTTTAACATTTTTTTTTAATTGGTAAAATGTGGGAAAGCTTGATATGAAACCTATTTTAATAATTGTTAACTACATGTAGAACTGTACATAGAACTGTAATGTGGTACCACAGATTTGCAATAAATTATAATTGACAATGATAATTATGATTACGACAGCAACAGATTCTTAAAATTACAATTATCGGTAGAATTATAATTCTGCCAAAATTCTAATTAATTATCAATTACGCAATAACAATTACAATTGACCCCAACCCTGAACTGAACACATATTTCACATATATAGTCAATGTTTTTATTTACAAATTAGGGTATACCAGGGTATTACCATTACCATATCCACTAAATATGGAAATGGCAAGGAACTAGTAAGGCAACAAATGTGTGATGTCGAAATGTACTTAAAGGCTTTTCTCTTGGTGATGTTGCTGTTTGTTTGTAATGATAATTGCATACTACTCCTTTTGAGTTTTCATTTCCTTGCAATATGAAAGTAAATTGCTCAAATAAATTAAGCTAAACTAAAATAAACATATTTGGAATTAACATGACTATTATTTTCTATACCAAACAACATATATTTGCAGGATTAGTGCCTCGATCACACTGAGCTAGAACTGTTTTAACAAGGCAGTGCTAAAGCATTTGTTCCAAATGCAACGGCTATAAAACCCATCAAAATGAAAACGCTATCAGAGAGTAATGCCAGGTTTGTTGCACTGGTGTATCGATCTTCTGGGAAACGGAACCAAGTTCCGCCTCATCAACCTCACTTCCTCTGCCTTCACACAGTCACTCAGGTGAAACATAATGCAGTCAGGTGAATGTGTGTTGGAAAACTACTTTGGGTCAAGGTGTTGTCAGTCCCATTTTTTATTCATCCCTACATCAGTCACACAAGTTCAAGAGCAAACACATGCAGGATCTGAGAGCCTTGAGGTATCTGCAGCTTTAGAAAAAAGGCAGTTTAATGGCCCATATATAAGGAAATAATGTGTGTGTGTGTGTGTGTGTGTGTGTGTGTGTGTGTGTGTGTGTGTGTGTGTGTGTGTGTGTGTGTGTGTGTGTGTGTGTGTGTGTGTGTGTGTGTGTGTGTGTGTGTGTGTGTGTGTGTGTGCGCGTGTGTGCGTGTGTGTGTGTGTCACATATGGGTTGTTTCACACTCAGGATGAGCTTTTCCATGTCTAAGCAGCTTTCCAGGCTGCTGACTGTGGCAGGAGATTAGTTCCACTGCAAAAGCATCAATGAAAACTGCATATAGGTCCATTTGTGACTATGTGATGGTTTGCAATATGAATGTGATACAATAAGACAACAACAGTTTTTTTTTTTCTTTTTTTAAAAAAACAGCTGGATTGATCTTCCTGCCAGCTCTGTACCGTGTCTGCTTGTCAGATGCGGTACAGAGCAGCTCATGAACAGAATAGCAGGAGAAATATAACTGAGGAAATGTAACAGAACTAATTTCTTAGACGAGACCAAAGCAGCAACCAAGCAAAGACATAATAATTCACTTTGAACCTAAGCTTGAAAACTGGCCAGAGCAAGAAAAGGACTGTATTTTTATTGCATTAAACTCTCTCTGTCAATGATGCTTCTTGCATGACCTTGTTGCATCACTCCAAAGTGAGCTTTTGGTCCAAGTTACTCATTCAATTACAGTCTTTAAACAAGAGCACTCATAGAGCTCAAACCTCCACCAAGCGCTAAATATCTCTTTGTCAGATATTGGCAGTTATCTGGATCAGTGATCCTGATCATGGTACTGTGATCATTCACATTTTAAAGGCTTGGAGGAAATTTCTATTGCCATTAATAATGATACAGTAGGTACAAATATATAGGCACCCCCATTGTTTTGAGAAATTGTGGTGAAATACACAATCCGGATCCGATCTGGAACCAACCCGATATAACTGATTAATTTTGTTAATAATAAGAGATAAGGATTTTTTGATTTCTGAAAATGATCCAGATTCCCTCCAAAATGTAATGGAATCGTCCATGACATAAGGTTTATATTCATTTAAAATTAGTACTTTTTATGTTATACTGCCAAAACCTTGAACAGGAACACATTTAACTAATTCACTGCCAGCCCTTTTCAGAGCAGCCAACCCCATATTGCCTGGCGTTTCAGATGATTTTCACTGAGACCTACAGAATATTTTGTACTATGACAATCTGAAAACACATTCTGAAAGATTAGACTCTCTAGTTTCATCAGAAAACATTTTTTGTTTCTTCCGTAATCAGCAGTTGAATAGAGGCAAGTTTCACACAAATCGCCAATTTGTGACAAAAAGCTGAGAAAAGCGTCTGAGGGCGGGCTTTTGATGGCAACATTATTATTTTGCTATCTCGGTCAGAGTTGAATGGATTTCTTACTTTATTTTGGCATTTCTCCAAGTCTCTCCCCCCGTCATTCTCCACACACGCAACTTCCTCCTCCTCCCGGACATGCCGAGTCTCACCGCTTGCCCCGTTTTTTTTATTGTTTTCTCTCACCATCTCTTAGCTCTATTTCTTTCTTACAAACTCCTTTCCGCTCCCTCTGAGCTCTGCCCATTACAGGTGATCTCTCATCCAAAGGTGTACTGCTACCACTTACATGGCACCAGTTGGTCACTACATCATGGTACAAGTTAGATATTCACAGGAGAGCTTCGTCACACCAGCCAAAAAACACAATTAACATCTATAGACGTCTTTGGCAGTCAATGTTACTCAACCAAAAAACATCTTTAGACGTCTTTGGCACTCAATGAGTTAAAGAGAAAACTAACAAGTATGTGTTTAAACCAGGAAACAGTAATCAGGCTTTTGGTAGTAGTGGACTCCTGTAGTAACTACTAATTTGCAAAAGTTTTTTAGTTTAATGTAAAACTGTGGTTTTTGGAGACAACACTGTTGTGTATACATTGTTTAGGAAACTGAAAAGTATATGAGTGTTGTTCAAGCTTTTAAAAAAAGAAAAAGGAAAGGGGTCACAGTTTGAATGATGCAATCAAGGAGATAAAGCTGAGCTAACGATACATGGTGGGTGGGAATTGAAAACAAGCAATCTGAAACAGCAGAAGAAGAAAAATACAATTTAATTATCCCATATTCAAAGGAAAAATAGATTGAAATCTAGCTACACAGGACACCACTTATGTCAGATCCTTTTTCATATTCGTCCAATCTATCCAATCTGCCATTAGCTTTGTTTGCCTTCCTTTCATCAAGCTTTATGTCTCTAGTCATGGGTGTCTACGGTAATTCAATTTCTGCCTTTTTCTAATCAAATATCTTTTTCTTGTCTTTTCCTCCTTGTATTTATTTATGCTGGTTGTGTAAATGCTGTTGTTGCAGAAAGAGCGTGTCTTTAGTTACAAACCTTTAATGAAAAAAAAAAACATGATAATAAAACACTGGCTAATCACTCACGCAAAGTGAGATAAGGAGTATGCAATCCCAAAACAATCTGGCATCTGGCAATAATACCTAAATATATCTTAAAATTTAGTTTGGACCTGGAAACGTACCCCAATGCTTGCATAACGGGACTGCCCAGAGATCCTTCTGTCCGGTTCAACAGCATTCATTTTCCAAATATCTTTTTGTGCCTTGACGCAGAATCTATGAACGTTATGGCGCATTTCCATTGGCGGCATCGGCTCTACATGACTCTACACTCCTCGCTTCCGGGACCCTACACTGTTTTTATTCTGACACACCAAACTGCCAGACTCGACTGATTGCACTTTTTTGCTGCCATCCTCACAAGATCGCCAACAAAAATTAATGCTGACCAAATGCTTCCTGTTTGTTCGTGAGTTGATGACTCTACGCTGTAATGATTCTCAGACCCAATCAGTGTCTGCTTTGAGCCGACGTCACATTTTCAGACCGGGGCTGTTTTTTTTTTGGAACCTCAACAAAGGAAGTACTAAAAAAAAAAAGCAGCACCAGGTGTCACGGAGCAAGTACTTTTTCCCAGTGGAAAATGCAAAAAGGAGAGTAGAGCCGAGCCGAGTAGAGCCGATACGGCCAGTGGAAATGCGCCATAGAGAGCTAATGGTTATTGTGGAATTGCCTCAAGGCTATGATGGTCTTTGTGCAACAGTAACCAGAAAATATTTGGAGCTCAAAAAATTCCTGTAGCGCCGACACATTAAAGATGATTATCTAGTTTAAATGCTCTACAGAAAATAAAGCAGTTTGCTTAAGACAAACTACAGTGTTGCTATTCACCTCTTAGAGCTTTAACTACCCATAAAATGTTTGTCATGCTCTGATCCCTCTTTAGGCATGCTAGGCCTTTGATTTGTGTGCGATTTCTTGTTGTTGTTCTTTTTATTTATACACTTCCAACCTCTGGCCTGTGTGTTTGTGTGTACTTCTGTATGACGATGTAATTGCTGATGTTAACACAAACCTCCAGGGTACAATGGCTGAGTCTCGCACAATCCATTTAGCCTACTCACCCTGGTAATTATTCAGCATCAGTATCACTGAGACACACACACACACACACACACACACAGAGTGAAAAACAAGCTAATGCACATGAGCGAGCGTTTGTGGCTGTGCGTGTGTGTGTGACACACTGCGGTGCGTCATGTTAAGCAAAGATGAATACAAATGGTTGATTTATTGACCTGCTAATAAGATCACTGCATTCATGTGTGTATGTGTGTGTGTGTGTGTGTGTGTGTGTGTGTGTGTGTGTGTCTGTCATGTGTGTGTAGCCTCCAGTGCTCCACTGTAAGGTCAATTCAGGACATTTTGCGATCGTTTACTTCCTTTTCGCACAGACTTGGAATACACTTGAATGCCCAATCGTGCATCGTCTCATGCTGTAGGCTTACATCACGTCACACACACTTCTCAAACACCTACTGCCTAAAAATTACTCACATAGTTTTCACACACACACACACAGCCTTGAGTAACTGTAATGAGGAGCGCGCAGTGTATGACTGTGAATGCAGAAAACAAATCTCTGTGTTTACCTGACATAAGCACATCCATGCACACACACAGAAACACACACACACACACACACACAGACACACAGCATGCTACGATGACTCAGACTTTCAGGAAAAAACGTTTCACCTTGACACCAAGCTGCTGACTGCCCTCTCTTCATCCTTCACATGTTCGGCCCCAGGAAAAGATTATTGGATCCGTTTTTTAACAACCCTATTCACTCTGAGACCGTGACCCTCTTTACACCCTCGACTCCCACTTATTCTTTTTGTCAGTGTTCCTGCCCTCGTCCTTTGCCATTTGTTACCCTGCAGATCTCACCGAAATAGTTTGGTGCATCAGCAGCTCAAAGGGGATTTTTTTTTTTTAGTACTTGCAGTCATCTAATATCACAGAGGCTGTATGAAGCTGCGTTTCCATTACCTGTGGAAATGCACAAAATGTAAACAGCGCAATAAAACAGGTAATGGAAACATCTGAAATTTAAAAATATCCCGAAAATGTTTTTATGCTTTAAGGAGGAGGTTTTTCAGACATTTTGATATTGGAATATATCTCAAAAGCCCTGTGGAAACACTTTTTCCCCAGTTACACGTCTCATGACCTGAGGTACCTGGTCACGTGACCACTTCTTGCCAAGAAAACATGGCGCGGCACATGTAGACACAAGAGGAGACTGAGACATTTCTTAGAATTAGGCTTAAAAAATACTACTGTCTGCCACATTAAACAGCAAACAACAAAGGAATACAGAGTGTTACTTTATAATGAGGTTTTGGAGCGTCCATCTTCCTACAGAGAAGTCTGGCGGGATGAGATTTCACAGGAGTTACAGAGGCTTCTGTCCAAAACAACCTTCAACGGAAACATGTTCAAAGCGCAATTAAACTTTGTGGAAATTGAGAAATATCGCTTTTATTTTGCATAAAACGTAAAACACAGCTTGAGACGATTGCGCTTTTGTGACCAGATACCCTCTCCCACTTAATTATATCCATAAAACGATGAGCTCAGCAGCACTCAACGCAGGGGTGCATGTAGTGTGTGTATTATACAGTAAGTTGCACCCATTGTCAGAAAGTAGCGCCCCCAGAAATAAAGTGGAGATGCTTCAGTAGTTTATGTTTACTATTATAATTTTGTTTAATGATTCTTTTTATTATTTTTTGAATCAAGAAAGGTTTGAAAGTGACCAACATACCACTTCCTTGTGATTTGATAGCAAATTGTGCTTTTTATTTCTAAAATTCATGATTAAAATGTCTTAAAACTATTGTCACGGCAAATTTGCGGTTGACCTCATTTGGAGACATGATTTATTGCTCTGGTTGAATGATGGAGTCCAGGCGAGGCATTGATGATTTTATAAAAAAGGTTTATTATAAAACTAAATAAAAAAGAGTACAAAGATGGACAAAATTAGTGACCGCCCCGGGCGGACGTCCGATGACCGAGTGGCCCACAGTTCTAACTCATCACGTATATTCCCCCTCAGTCCCCCTCCCTCCTCCCCCCAGGAGATAAAGTGGACAGAGGAGGTGAAAGAAGAGTGAAAAGAGACAGTTTCTTCTTTAGGTCAAAACAACCAGTTCTCTGGTATCTCCTGATTGTCGTGAGTGTTGGAGGTGTGTGCGTGTATGGTGTTTGTGTGTATGAATGGATGTGTAAAGGGGTGTGTATGTGTGACTATGTGAGTGTGTGTAGGCATGTGAGTGTGTGATGCCTCTGTGTCTGAGGGATAAGATGTGTTTTGGGAAGCTGACCTCAAGAAGAGAGTAGAAAACATGAGACAGCAGAAATGAAAAGTCTCAACTTAAAGCCTTAAAAAGAATAAGGTCTATAATAAACATAACTAACAATTTTTGCCCTGACACTATTTAATTCTTCGTTATATTACTTTGATCAGCTGTCTAAAACAAAATAAGGCTTCTTTCTCGAGGATGTCAAAATCTTGAAAGCTCAGATGCTACAAAAAGCTACATTTGATCTCAAGAACTTGTAATAACATGTCAATGACTTCAGATTTTAATATGAAAATGTACAGATGTATAAGGTGAAATGTCATGAGCAAAATATTTTACAGGATGCATAAATAATACAATCATTCTAATTATATAAAAACTTTGTTGGGTTCTTGTTGGAAAACTCAGATTAGAGCAACTCTACTAGAGCAGTGTTTCCCAACCAGGGGTATGCGTACCCCTACGTGGAAAAATTAAGAATTTATTTTCAAGATAATAAAAAATATTCTCAGTCATTTCATAAGTCCGTCAATATAATGGTACATGTGCGCTGTGGCTTGTTTTTAAAGTTTAAATGCCTGTTTAAAGGGGACATATTCAAAGAAGCTCCTTTTGTGGAAAATGTCATAAAAATTACATATAACACAGGCAGGTTAATTATTTATTTTGTATTTATTTATTTATATGACTTTTTTTTCCTAATAACAATATAATCATAATATATTAGTATTAATAATACAAACGTTTACTATAATTTACTATTATTTCTTATATTTATCATTTTTATTGCCTTGAAAGCAACATCATTTTATGTTTAATTTGAGTTAAATAAGAAGATAATGCCTGAATATGAATTGTTCAATTTAAGAAGATGAAATAAAATGACTTGCGTTGAATATTCGGTTGTGTTATGTGTTACTTTTGGAGAATTATGAACACGTATGAGGGAGGGGGTACTCATGGTATGACAAAAAGGCTCAAGGGGGACACAAGACAAGAAAGTTTGGGAACCACTGTACTAGAGTTCCATGTATTCACTATTCAGTGTCAGGTATCAGTAGCATTGTATGTTTGTCATGGATTTTGATTAAATGAAGTGTTTAATCAGATAATAAGAAACGACTTTTTTTTAACTCCGCTTCACAGGCCTTGTTGTGTTACTTGCCGCTACCTGTCCTCTCTGAGGGAACCGTACAGGCTTCCGGGGTCAAATCCGTCCTCTCCGAGGAGATTTCAGTGTGCTGGATGAATCCTGACAGAGCAGACAGGGTTTAGAGGCCACTATTTTAACAGCCATTACTGCGATAGGTGCTGACAGCCAGGGTGTCTCTGAATCCTCGCTGTTTCTCTAACTTCAAAGTGTGCGTGTGTGGAGTCACCAACAACCCAATTAGGTCAACAGAGTTGCTTTCTTAACAAGGATTTCTTTTCTTTTATAGACAATTTTCTTAACATTTATATACAATTTGTATATTTATATTTGTATTATAATTATCTATTTTACTTTATTTTTTACTACTGTAATGTGTGTGTATCTAATCCTTATTTTTAACAGTCTTTTACTTAATTATACACTAACGTTTATTCTTTCTTTCATCTTTGTTTAACGTTTATTCTTTTGTTTGTGATATTTTCTTGAGCGGTTGTAACAAAAGCATTTTTCCCCTATATAAATAATAAAAATAAATAAAGGGATTCTGATTCTGATTAAAAATTGAAGAATTTGATGCATCTTTTGTATTTTTTTTTTTTGTATGCGACTTGTTTTCACCTAGGGCTCAAACATCTTTTTTTCTATGCTGTGTGTGTCAGATTTAGTTTTTCCTGCTTAAGTCTGATGCGTACAGACATGTTTGACTTTCTCTGAGGGGAAAACATTTCAAAAGCACATCATGAAAACAAAACAAAAAGTATCTCCAACTGACAAGAGGAACAATTATGTTGCAGTGTTGCAGAGACAAAAGAGTGTTGTACAGCATAATTTAGATTTCTGCTTCAGTCAGGAAGACCTTCCAAAAAATATGATGTTTTTAAACAACCTGCATGCATCCATATGAGGTTCATGATCCTTTACAAATGCTAATAAAGCCCTAGAATGCAGCTGCAGGAAAACAGTCACGGTTGAAGTTAACTAAATCCTCTGTAATTATTGCTTCTTAAACACAAGGGTCTATTCTCCCATCTCTGTGTTTTGTTAGGATTTGGAGTGCAGCCAAATGGGAGGCAAAATAGACAACTGCAATTCTGGAAAAATTGCAAAATGGGATTATTCGTTCCTGCTTTTCTTTTTAGTACACTCAAGCTGTTCTTTGTTCAAGAATCACACCAGTAGATGAATACAAGTAGCATTCATTTATGTCTGTGTTCCTTTGTCATGTTACATTAGGATTAAGGACCTTGTTTACTTTGTTATTCAAACTATATTAGGAAAGACACGAGACATGCATTTACAGGTGAATCAAGCTTCTGGGAATCAAACATGACAAAACAAAAAATAAATTAAAATTAAAAAAAAAACACTAGAAATGCCGAGCAGACTTGACATTCCGTGTGGTTGAAGAGACCTGTCTTGTCAAATCTGTTTGCACAAAGACAACAAACAAGGCTAACAAATTTCTTTCCTGTGTTTTTGTTTTCAGCCTGAAGCAGCACCAGCAGTAATGCAGGCCGCCGCAGAGGGAGGAAGACGAGGAGTTTTTGGAATATACTATAAAAATTTAGGAGAATTTAGAAAAAAAGTAGTAGTATTATTTTCAGAGTGTGTGCGGGCGCGTGTGTGCGGATCATTGTATGTGTTTGTCTTCACCTTTGATCCATAAAGAAATCTTTGATATTTATTCAGCACTTTGTATTTAAGTGTTCTAAACAGCTGCGGCTGAACTGATGTCAGTGTGAATCGCCCACAGTGGGGGGAAAAAGTTACAATGATAGTCATTTTAAAAAGAGTAATAACAACCACCTCACGGTTCTTTAAGTGCTTTGATGGTGGTCGACGTTCAAAAAAAACTATCCACGGCTCACTCTCAAGTCTCTGAAACCTCAGTCATTACAGATTGCATGACTTTTCACGACGACAAACTATTTTTGGTCTCTTACCGTGCAGTAACTGGGACTATGTTCAAATGTTCAAAACGTTAAGATTAAAAAAGAGTCAGATCTTTAAGTTCCAGCTGCGAAGGTTTGTCCTACTTTTTTTTTTTTTTTTTTGCACCACCCACAGCATTAATAACTGATGTCAGATTCAGAGAGGTGCAACAATTCAATGTTTTTTTGTTGCTTAATCAGGGAAAGAAAAGAAAAAAAAGGTTAGGCCTATGTAGCACACACTGTAGTAAACTACAAGTCGATGCATGCAAGCTATGGCCTTCACTGGCGTTTTAGAAAGCTGTGTCCTGCGTGTTTCAGTGATTATTCTGCTTTCTAGTGGTGACTTAACACGTTACGGTACTTGTTTTGTAACTGAACAAAGAGATCGCTTTAATTACCTGGAATCATGCCAAACATTGCAGTCAGCGACCTTATCAAGAGTGTTCATCGATAGCGCTGGATAAACAAACTCTTGTCAGTTTGAACATCAACACTATGAATCTGAAGCTTGATTCTTTCCCTGTTGACAGTTTAATGTTTATCTGTTACGTCATACACCTTTAAAGTGTTTTCTACTCTGATCATTTGATGCGATGATGAATACAAACATCTCTGTCTGCTGCAGACATGCAGCGGAGTGATACCTTTTATGCAATTACACAGAATTTATGAAGAGTGTCCTGTGTGAGTTTAAGTGAAATAAACCTTGGATGGTTAAAAAAATAATAATAATAATTTATGTAAATAAGCAGGAGTTGCTGGTGTAAATTTATGTCTCGTGTCTTTTTGTATTTATATATTTTCTGTTTATTCTGCACTAAACTTCAGCTGTTGCGAATGATGTTTCAAGGCTCTATTATTAACTAATGAATGTGGTCTCCCTGTCAATGATATCAACTGAAATCCAGCAAATGCAGAGCTTTGAATGGGATCATTTCTATGAGGAAAACTCACACAGTCCTCTAAGTCAGGGGTTCTCAACCTTGTAGTCAGGGCCCAAATTTGGACTAGCCAGAGGCCTTCAAGGAACTAAGAATCATTATCTTTTTTTTTTACAATTTGAGCCCATTTTTGCACCTTTTTACACTTTTTCTGCAACTATACCAAACTTGCCATATTTTAACCTATTTTCATCACTTTTTCTTGCCATCTGTCACTTCTCTATCAAATTTCAATACCTTTTGAAAAAGACATTTTCGGCATATACTGTATACATTCTTTCCACCACCTTTCCTACCTAATGTTTGCATATGTTGACCCTTTATTGTCACTTTTAACCTCTTTGCACAATATTTCATGGTTATTTTTTTGCCATTTTACCACATTCACGAATTATCATGCCTAATATTTGCCAGTTTAAACTAATTGTTCCTACTTCTTAAATTACTACACCCCGGGCCCTCCCCCATGTCTGCCACCTTTAATCCAATATTGAACCCTTTTTTTTTTACCACTTTTTGTCTGTTTTTGGCCACTCAAAAATGCAACTTTTAACCAATTTTTGTGGTTTTTAAAACCCCATTTCACCGCCTTTTCCACCATTTTGGGTCAAATTTATCCCATTTTATTTTTGATTAAAACAAGGATTAACATCTTAAGATGACTATAGCAGTGGATATTATTCAGATAAATAAATGTGGTAATCACAGATTCATAGAACAATGGACCATCATTTTGCTGACTTTATGGATGGACCCCACTAAACTCTCCCCTTTATTCCCCCTTATAGATGGCCCTGTCTCCACATGACTGTTCATGTCTGTGTTCAACCACTTTCAGGTACAGTAGGGGTCCCCAGTCTCTGGAACCTTTATTTTGGGGGTCGCGGGCTAAAAAGGTTGAGAACCTCTGCTCTGAGTAAAACCTCTGTTACATTATTAATGCAGGACTGAACAGTGATTTATATTTTTTATTTTTCTATTGCTGCCATCAATCAAGAGCACATTTCAAATGTCTTATCCCACAGGCTCTGTTACCACCATCTGCTGCATCCACAGTAAACCCCTAGATTTTTTTTACCTCAAAGTCTATGTAGAGAACTACTGTACTTATTTGATCTTTAGGCAGATATTTTATGACAAAACAGAGAGCTGTATCCAAGAGGAGAAAATGTGTGATGTGTGTGAGGAGACATTTGTAAATACACAGGCTGAAAAATGAAGATGAAAACCTGCTCTGTTTTCTCTGGAAAGCACCCGATTTGTTCGACGTCATTCTGTTTGTTTGGCATCAATGACCTTATGTTAAAATCAATGTATTAATTAACTCACCACAGTTATACTGGTGCAGGTGAGGCATATTTCCATCCTGTATGATTTTGATGTGCCATTACTTCATATACTGTATGTAGGGCACAGCTGCCCTTGGGCAACAACCAAGGCAAGGTGGACGATGAACCTCGCACAAAGACACAATGGGATTGAATGTAATGGAAAGGGATTTGGATCATTGATGAGACTAAAATGATGGGATTTAATTACTATTTAGTTCACTTGGAATTTTTTTTGTTGATGTTTGTTTTTTTTGCACCATTTATTCATTAACTATTTATTTCTTCTTTGACAGCATCGGACCACATTTTGCATGTCATGTTTTGTGACCTTTTCGATCCTTTGGGTGCTGTAATAAACATTAAATATCTTCTCACTGTCTTGCAGATAAAGCCTCGCTGCTCTTCTTTTACCCATTTCATCTTTTTAAATGAATTCTGATTTGTTTAAATAGTTATTAATTCCCTAAAGTGATGTGCAAAAAAGTTTTATGGAATAAAAAGGTCATTTATCTTCTTTTCAGTTCCACGCTGTCAGAGAAAGGATGATAAATGTTTTGGTAATCGTCCGATGACTGCTATTGAGACAGACGCACCAGTATTAAAAATAAAATGAAGTTTTTTTTATTCTAAAACATGCAAACATTATATTCTAAAAGTAGCATTCTATTGAACAGTGCAGTTTGAATTGGATGATTCATCCTATTAAGCATTGCTCTTTTAAAGTGAAAAATTCATGATTAAGAGACTTTTCCAAAAAGGCTGGCCTTTAATTCACAAACTTGCCTATTGCTGGACAAATGTGCAATTTATTAAAACACTTTGTTGGACAAACTCACTAAATATAAATGAGCTTTGAACTTTTGTATAATTAAAATGCAATGTGGTTTTCACAGATTCAACCACTGCCATATTGTGCAGATAAAACACTTCCCTCCCACAAATGTAATTATTTAATATACTGTTTGTTTTTGTTCAAAGAACCAGAAGAGTGAGTGTATGGAAGCTAAGTGCAGTAAAGTGGACTAGTGCGCAGTTATTAGGGTACAGAACAAAACTCATGCTTGAACTACAAAACCATTGCATGAATGAAAGGCAGGCGAATGAAATGATTGTAATAGCAAACAAAGTACTAGTCACACAAAAAAACCTTTAAAGTTAAGCTCTGTACTGTAGTGACATTGACCTCTCCAGCAACAATATATGTCAAACTCAAGGCCCCCAGGCCAGACCTGGCCCACGTACCAGCAATATAATTTGGGATGAAAATCTAAATATTCTTTAGTTATACAGTAGATGGTTCAGTACCTCCACAAATCTAATGAAACTCCCCAATATACGCAAAGGCTATCAGTTATTCTATGTATCTTTACATGATTGCAGTAAATTTAATCTCCCAAACTCCAAAAAATAAATAGCAAACAGGAATTTTGAGGTGGAGCTCCTTGAGTAACCTGTAACTTTTTGCTTTGACATTGGAAGTTGCTTAAATACCCCAACTCTCTCTTCCCTGTTCCTTTCCCCCTCATCAAGGTGCGTAACACTGCCTTGTTTTTTTTTCACATTTTTCTTACTCTTCCCTAGGAAGGGCTGGTGATGGTCACAATTATGCAATAAAATGAGTGAATTTGTTTCATTGCGATAATAAAACAGTGTTGTGTTGACCTACATGTGCAGACAAGGTGGAAAAAAATAATAAATGTAATATATTATTCATATATGGCATAATCATGATTATGTTCAATATATGAACAATAATAATAATAATAATAATAATAATAATAATTGTTTTGTTTGTCCTTTAAAAAAAAATCTGAATTCTTGGGATCAAAGTGTTGTGTTTGGCCCCTGAAGTTGTTGTGTGAGCAACTAAATTACCAGACGTGGAACAAAACAGTTACAGTCGCACTTTGAATTTCATCGAATGGGGCCCCAACGTGTTATGCAGTGTAACAGTGAAGTACATATAACAAAACAAAGTGTTGGTAAAAAAAAAAAAAAAGTGGCAAGAGACAGCAGCAGGAGGAAATCAGTGCAAAGAAGTGCTGCTGTGCGCTGCTAATAGCCCATTGTAGTCAACAGAGGCTAAGCTAAATAAAACATGCACAAGCTGGTTTCATGTCATTTCCACTGCATCACCCAACCTCAGAGTACCATAAATCAGTGGGTGTGAGAATACTAGGCCACCACTCCACTTAGCCCACAGCAGGATATGCTACCTTTGGTTCATCCATATTCATGACCATATCACGATGAACCTCCACTCTGCAGGGATGTGCTCTGTACAAGGTAATATCTTTGCTGTGGGTGAAGCTCGCAGGCTCTTTTTTTTCCCAACTAGAACAACCCTGCCTTGCTGGAGAGCTTACACAGAATATGTTGCACTAATTGAATTTGTAATGATCTCAAGAAGTGTCAGTGAGTCACTCTGAACCATTAGATGAGATGTTGTACTTTTCTCTGCATGACCCCGCACAACTGTATCATTAGAGCAGTAGCTAAATGTCATAATGAAGATGGGTTTTCTGCAGGCATTTTAAAGGAAGTATGTGTCACCGCAATTGCACGCAGCAAAATGTTTGCAATCCGAAAAGTAGTTATATTTAAACATTTTGAGTAAATTGGAAAAATTGTATCACTTATCCACAAAATTAAGCACTGAAAATGGGAGTCGCAGAGAAAAAAATTAAGGACATTCTTGGCCTTTTTTGATCTGATTTCAACTTAATTGGATAATCGATTAAGTCTGATTTATGGCAAACATCCCATAGTGTGGGTGTACGGAAAAGCCAGTTTTATCCATAGATAACCTCT